>NC_090440.1:782037758-782656952 GCF_031143425.1 Pleurodeles waltl
CTCAATCTAAGTGACCAATTCCTCATTTTGCACCAGGAAGTTAGAAATCTGAGTGTGAATGAAGGCGAGAACAATTGGCTATTTCAGAAAATTCTCATTCAGCTCCCAATGTCCCTTACATGGGGAGACAACTCTGTTGTCCAAAGGTAAGTAGAACTGGAGTGTGATCTGACAGTGCAGTGACCCCTAAATCCACCAGCGGGACGTTTGTTAGGAATTGTGTTGTGCCCATATAGTAATCTAGTCTGGCATAGGTCTGATGTGCTACAGAGAAGAATGTGTAATTACTACTAGTGAGGTGCTGCATGTGTCTTATGTCTGTTAGTCTCAGATCACTCAGTCAAGTGTGCACAAGACCTGAAAGGACCCACCCTGCGCCTGACTCATCCTATAGGTTGTGAAATCAAGCTCCAAGTCCATCACCATATTGAAGTCCCCCGTGAGTATTTAGGCATCTGTGGTGGCCATGATCACCAATATTGCATTCCTCAGGAACTGCTCTTGGTTTCGTTGGGAGTGTATATGCTGCAGAATGAAAATGTGTGATCTTGCTGTGTTACTCTCAGCCTCAGCATCCTACCCTTTATCTTTGCGATTCTGGATAGAACTTTACCCTGCAATTTGTTGGCTAGAGATAATGCAATGCCTCCCTCCTTGTCCAGGTCAGCCAAAAAAAGTTGTTGCGTGAACCGGGGGACTGAAAGCGACCATAATCCTTCCGGAATAGGTGAGTCTTTTGGAGGAGGGAGATGTCAGAGCTAGAGTCTCTGGGCAAGTGAAGCACTGAGCCACAGTTCGCCAGGGCATTGAGGCCTCTGATATTCAAACTATAGCCATTAAGTCATGAGCACCGTGTGGCCTGCCTTGTGGTCACTCAGCATATATTGCAAATAATTGAGTGTCTCTTGAGTGGTAGTCATGTGCGGCCAGTGGTGTGGATGGAGTATGGTGTTATTGTGGTGTGGATACAAAATGTCCCCATGAACTGAACATTTGAACTAATAAAACTACCACTCCCCTCAACTGAAGTATACTAATTAAGATGTAGAGCTAGGAAACTCCTACATCAAGCAAACCTCTCTCTCCCCACCCTAATTACATTCTGTGTCGACCAGAGTTCCAGACCTCAGGCTTTAGATCATCAGTTTAGAGTTTTTCCAGAATTGCCTGCCATTCTTGTTGAATTTCAACAGCCCACTTCACCTTTACCTCCGTCCACTGATGGGCTTGCCTCTTTCTGCTGAGGAAAAAGGCTCCCACTTGGCACTTCCAGAATTGCGACTACTGTTTGGGAGTGCACGGCATGGGTTTCATTATTCAAGGTAATTTAAAGGGATGAGCCCACTGGTACTTTATTGGTGGTCAAGAACAGAACCTGGTACAAGCATATCACAGCACTCTAGCACTGTATAGTGTTCATTTGGCGAGCTTCTTCCATGATGGCCTCCTTCTCACGAGAGTAGTGTAGACAAGTCAGGATGTCTGGTGAAGGGTTTCCTCCACTGGCAGCTCTGTTAACCATATGAGTCCTGTCTAGTCTTATAGTAGTCAGGGATATATCAGGAAGGATGTGGTGGAGTAACCACTTTACATACATTTAAAGTGAAGTGAATTGAACTAATTATTTGTAGAGCATGTTTGTCACTCCCATAGGCACTATTGAGGAGCAAGGGTGAGAAATGTTCTGCTTAAGGTGAATGGATCCCATCAAAAGAAGGGCTATTGCCTCACAAAATGAAAGAATAGCAAAGATCCATGTCTTGAACTGTTTTCTGAAAGCCGGTTCCAAATCTGTAAACCTTAAGTATCTAGGGAGGTAGTTCCAGGCTTTCATGCCTAAAATGGTAAAGGATTTACCCTCTCTGGTTTTCAGTCTGAAAGAGGCTAGTTTGAGCAGATGACATGTGAAGATCTCAAGGTTCTACTAGTAGTGTAGTGGGTGAACCTGGCAGTAAAGGATTTCGGTCAAGTCACTTTGTGGGCTCTAAAAGACATCAAGAGGATTTTAAAGAGGGCTCTCTTGTGAATCAGCAACTACTGCAGAGCTTTTAAGGATGCAGAATTGTTGTTCTTGTAAGCAGTTTAAGAACTGCACTGGGGGCAGAGTGTTGGACAACTTATAGTTTATGAATAATCTGTTTGGAGGATCCGGCATACAGACTATTGCAATAGTCCAGCCTGGAAGTGATGAGTGCTCAAGCTACCACTTTCCTGTCTGTGAGGGGCAAAAAAGGTCCAAAAACATATTCAAGGACTTTATTAGATTAAAACAGGTCCCTGCAACCGTAAGGCCCTGTGGCTGAAACGACAGCAGAGAATCAAATTTTACTCCAAGATTCCTGACAACCCCCACTGTAGCAGGAGGAGGGGGAGCAGCATCTGGCCACCATGCGGAGGGAGCAAAATCATTCAACTTGCCCAGTAGCATAATGTCAGTTTTGTCTGTATTACACTTCAGATGATTGGCTTGCAGTCACTGAATGATAGCAGTTAAGCAATTTTTAAAATTCGGGTCTGATCCAAGTGATGATCTATCTAGCGATAATATTAGCTGGGTATCATCTGCGTACAAATTGGTATCTATTCCAAAGGATGTAATCAAGGAAATTGAAGGAGTAATATAGATGTTTATAACACCGGGCTCAATGAAGAGCCCTGCGGGACGTTGGAGGTGACAGTGATTTCTTCTGAGGAATAAGGGCACAGCTTGACCATCTGTTTACGATCAGTAAGGAATAATTTTAACCAGGGAAAGGCCAGACCTCCAATCCCACTATCTCTGATAGGCTGGAGAAGGATATCATGGGAGATGGTATTGAATGCTGCTGACAGGTCCAAGAAATTCAACATAGCACTCTTTCCTGCATCCAATGTCAGTTTTAGAGTGTCTGCAACTTCTAGCAGAGCCAATTAGTTGGAATGCTTTGGGCAAAAGCCTGATTGATGGGGGTGAAGTACATTGGCCTTTTCTGTGAATGCTATTAGTTGGGTGTTAACCAATGAGGGCGTAGGTTGGACAGAGTTATAGAATCTATAATCTACAAGGGGCTTTTTCATCAGGGGTTTAAATACTGCCAACTTCCATTCTGCCGGAACATACGCTGATGCTAGGGAGTTGCGCAGCATTTGATTATTCAATGGGTTAACTATGTCTACAACCTTATGAAGCACGTCGGTGGGGGGAAAGGATCATGAGGAGATCCAGATTTATAGGCTAAGATGGCCTGGCGAGACGGGGCCTATGGAATTGTTTGGAAGGCTACCAAAGTACCATACCCTACTATCAAGGGCTAAGCAGTCCGCACGTCGGTAGATGAGAAAGGATGTGTAATAAAATCTCTTTGGATGGTCTGTACCTTCTCTTTAAAATAAGACAAGATCTGATCACATAATGCTTGAGATGGCGGGATCTGTTTTTCCAGTGCCCTAGGTTTAAGAAAATAATTCTATTCAAGATCTTAAAGATAAACTTTTGGTCAAATGTCTCCCTTTTCCACTCCGCGTGGTGCTCTCCAGATGTGTATGTTTGATTGTCATGACCCATTTTTCCAAATCATCCAGATAGGTTTGCCATGTGAGGTTTTCATCCCACAGATCTAGCAGCTCCTTTCTATAAGCATCACATTCCTCTTGCATCTGTGGTGTTTCCTAGGATGGAGACATTTGGACCCAATTCCCCCAGTTCCTGTTCAATGTACTTCATGTCCTTCGTGATCTCCTCTCTTAGGAGCGTTATATTGTGGCAAAGCCCACCACATAGGTCCTCTATTAAGGCCCTGGTCAGTGGTGGCTCTGCTCTTGAGGACGAGGGCGTTTCGGGAGAGGGGTCATGACAGTCTCCTTTGTCCAGGGTCCACTCACATGCCAAGTCCATTCTCTTGGAGGAGGCTTTGGTGAGCATGTCTTTAAGGGAGGAGTCCTTTCACGCTTTGGGTATTGCCATTCCAACCAGTGACAGGAATCCACAGGGACAGTGCAGAGCTCAGTCCATCACAGCGCCCTCGCCACACAACCACCGTGCAGTCATACCTGTGAGGCTCAAGGCACAGGCTGAAAAGATCCAGTAGAGAGCGATGAGTCCTGCGACCCCTTGGTGGTCTAGGCAGGAGGGGCTCAGAGCGCTGTCTGTCTGATAGCTAGATGAGACCTGTAAGAGTTCTCCTCCTCCCTCGGAAAATATGCACCCCTCAGCCCACAATCGAAGTTTCTCCCCCGCTGGGGCAGCTTACACAGTTGGCAAACGTCCAAGGGGCAGACAATGCTCCAGCAATGCAGGCCCATCCAGAGTGGGCACTGATCCTGGCCAGGCAGACTATCTACCAGCCCCGGATGAGTCCAAGGGCTGATCACAAGGTAAGTGCACCAGTGCACGGTTTCTTTGGCCCCCACCTCAACCAAAGGGGCTATCCTGTGTGCTGCTTAATCAGGTCCTCTCACTTCCTTTTGTGAGACCGAGATAGGGGCAGTTAGCTGAACTTTCATGTAGGCTAGGTCCAGCCAGAGAGAGGCCATGTCCTTCCCCCTGTCCCCTCTTGTGCCCTGGGGCATCTTCTCAGGGGTCATTCTGGGACAAAGCCATGGGGCAGCACACATGTACCGCAACTTCGGCAGGTGGAGTACTACAAGTTCACCACTCTCAGAGTGGGCATGCTCAGCTTGGTCCCTGTTGGCTGACCAAGCCGGCATCTCTGTCTCTGCCCCCTGGAGGGCCAAGCGTGCTCCCCCGATGAGCTGATTTAGGCAACGAGGGGGTAGATTCAAGCGGAAACTGGGAGGACAGTGCGGAGCAGAGTAGTGGTGGTCGTACTCCATCGCATTCTTTAAACTGCCATTTTGACCTGGCAAAATACACGTTCTTTTTTAATACATATGTCACAATTAGGTTAGGGCCTTTACAACACATAGGGCAGGACGCTTTGTATTTCAAAAGTCGGACATGCACTTTTAAGTTTTACATGTCCTGGTAGTGAAAAACTCTCAAATTCATTTTTCACTTTTGCAAGGCCTGTCTCTCAGATGACCTTGGGTTACCTTATTACATTTAATATGTGATAACTTGTTTCGAGGAGATAGGACTGTCATGTTTGGTGTCTGAGGAAATGTAATATAAAGTCGAATTTTAAGTCACAGTTCTAAAAATGCCACTTTTAGAAAGTTGCCATTTTCTTTTGCTAACTATTTGGTGCCTGTGTGCTAGGCCACGACTAGAAGTAGTTGGCAGCTGGCCTTTGTGCATTCCTCAAAGGCAGTATCACAATATAGGTTCTGGCTAGATGGGGGAGCGGAGCTGTCACCTACCCCACTTGCACTTCCAAGGCACTGGCCCAGCTCACACACAAAGGACTTCACACTAGCCGATTGTGCCCCCATAGAGACTGGGACCGGGGCAGGAGGATAGGAAATTCCAGACACATCTCTAAGGAGAAAACTCCAGAAGGTTCTCCCACTTTAAAAGGGGTACCAGATATAAAATGGGACCCTATGACCAACTGTTCTTCAGACCCACTCTTCAGCACACTCCTGGACCTGCGGATTCTACAGAAGACCTGCCCTGCTGCCAGAGGACTACCCTGCTACTTGAGGCCTGCCCTACTGTCTGAGAAGGAAGGCTAGACTTGTGCCCTTCAACCTAGGCTAAATTGACTCCAAGGCCAGCTGAATGACCTCCAGTTCTGAGATAAAAGGACACAACAGGTTCCAGAGGCCTCTCTGCAACTGCCCAGCTTACCTGCTGTAATTGGACCTGCCTGTACTTGTAACTGGACCTGCCTGAGCCTTGCATGCCTCTGCTGGAGTGAGTTCCTGATCCCCAAGAGGTGCCTTCCATGTCTCGGACCCTTGGTATGGCATCGGTTGAGCGCCTCCTTGAAAAAAAGGAGAAATTCTGAAGTTTTTGCTCTTCACAACCACGAACAGGGTTCTTTGCATCATGATCTTGCTGTCCCACTGACTGCCAATGCGAAGCTCCAGTAAAACCTGACTCTTCAATCTACAGCAACTGCCAGCGGTGACCAGCAACACAAGATCTGCACTTTGTGGTACAGTATCAACAGTCCGCAAAGACCACCAATGCGAAGCTCCAGTAACAAGTGTGCACAATGTCCGACAAGATCTTCAAACTACAGTGACGACCACCCGCGATGCCTGGCCTGCTCTTCAGGCTACAGCAACAACCATCTGTGATGCTCTCCCTGGTCCTCGAGACCCCCTCTATAGCAAACAGACCTCTTCATGCTGGACTTTAGAAGGTATCATTTTCAAAATGACTAACTTGGTCCCTGTTCCACTGCGGTCAGCCAGAACTTATGACGTTCACCTGGTCTCGTCTGTTCAGATAAGTGAAGGTGGCGCTTTGTGCTTTTGAGCACTATACTTACCTTAAATCTTTGAAATTGCACATCTCTGGTTCTACTGATTGGATTTTTGTAATTTTAGGGTCAAATAATTTACTTAATTGTACTCTACTTTTCTTAATCGATGTGGATTTTTTTATTGTGTTGTGTTTTCACTTCATTGCTGTTTGTGTGCTGCATATATATTTTACATGGTTCCTGTAAGTTAAATCTGACTGGTTTTGTGCTAAGCTAACAAATAACTCAGCTCAGGTTAGTTCAGTGTCTTTTTGTAGCTCTCCCAACAAAGACACTCCATCAACCAGTAATCCAATTTCTCACAGGGGGCTTAGTAAACATAAATGGCAAAAACAGACTAGATATTTGAGGGACTATACATATGTCAGATTCAAACAAGTGTCCAAAAGATCAAACTTAAAATTGAGGAAAATCCCCCAAATCTTTGCCCTTTAAAAAAGAAGTGGGACAGAAGGGCACCTTCCCCCTAGAGCTGGAGGCTGTCAAACTCATGGTAATTCCAAAAACACAACCTTCCTTCCCAGCCTGCACCAATTATCGTCCCATTTCCCTTTTCCCTCATTACCGGTGAAGTTTATATCTTTGCCAGTCACCTTATAGAAGTCCTCCATGCATTACTACATCCCAACCAACGCCGTTTCATGCTGTCTCTTAGCACGAGACAATGCCTTCGATGCCTTCATGTGGCCCTAGCCACCGTCACCTCCTGCCTACTGACTTAGCTCTGCTTTCCATAGATTTTGAAAAGGTGTATGACATGGTGGAGTGGCGGTACCTTCACTCGGTGCTGCAGCGTGCCAGGGTGGGACCCCACTTCTGGGGTATGGTCCAGGCCCTTTAAACCAATCCCATGGCACAGGCCCAGATAAATAGCATCCTCTCCCACACCTTTCTTATCAGCCAGTGGACCATAGAGGGTCGACCGCTGTCCCCGCTCATCTTTGCAGTAGTGATTTATGTGCCTTATTCACAGTGACACCCAGCTGCAGGGTTGGAGGTGGTGTGAGGGCCATGAAGACCACATGGTGCTACATGCAGATGAAGTTCTTCTATACCGCGCTGACGGCTCTTGATGTCTTCACCTTCTTCAGTGCTTTGGGGAACCATCCTGTCTTCAGATGAACCCCTCCAAATCTGTGCTAGTACCCCTGGGTCTGTCCTGTGACTGCTTTGACTGGCAAGAGATTATTCTCATCCGTTGATTTAGCTTTAAATATCTAGGAATCTGGGTGGCTTTACACCTAGAGCTGACCTGGTCCCTTAACCCTGAGCCTTTGACAGGGAAGGCCAAAGCCAACCTCCTTTAATGGCAGTCACTGCCCTTAAATGTAATGGGAAGCCTAGCCCTTTATATAATGATGATCCTACAAAGATTCTTGTATATCTTCCAAAATGTACCTCTCCTCATACCTCGGACCTGGTTCCAGGCCATAGACAGGACTGCAACCTCCTTCCTATGGCATGGATCTAGACCCAGTCTTGCCCTCACCCATTGTCAACATGCCCCATATGATGGAAGCCTGGGCATGGTCAACTTTCACCTTTACGACTTGGCTTCCCATCTCTTAGCAATCCTTCATTGGTTTAACAGGGGTGATCAGAGGCGACATTTTGTTTGGAACTCTCCAAATTATGACATCCCCAAATAATGTATATTCCTTATGGTTCTCCAATCCCCCAAAGCACTCCCCCTGTGACCAAAACAGCTATCTTCGCTTGGACATCAGCACAACGACACACTCGATGGAACTCGACACTCACACAATGGACACCTCTTTGGCACAGTACCTGGCTATGGGAGACAGCGTCACTGTGGGGGTTCGCGAAGGGGGACCTTATTGGTATCTCACTATTGGGCTACGTCTGGGCAGGAATACACATGCGGTCCTTCCAAAAACTCCAGACTACCTACACCCTCTCCAAAACACAATTCTACATACATCTCCAGCTGAAGCACTACTTTCACCCCCACCTTACCCAAACCAGTCCTCTCCTCGAGTTTAGCCCACTGGAAGCCAAACTCGTCAAGGGTGCACTGAGCAAGGGTGGGGTTTCTAAGATTTACTATTCCGTGATCAACAACGTCCCAGGCAATCTCAACCACCTTCGAGTCAGATGGGATAACTGGTTAGGCCCACTTGAGGATGATGATTGGAGGGATGCACTTATTGCACCTAGAACCATTACCATATCCTCTAAGTTATGCTTGGTTCAGACATACTTCTTATACACTGCTTACTTTCAACGGCTTGGATGCACTGGGCGGGCCTGCTTCTTGAACCCACCTGCCCCTGCTGTATTGAAGCGACTGCAGACTTCTATCATGTGGTCTGGTTCTGACCTGGAATTCAAGAGTTTTGGTCTGCAATAATGGGTGAGCTGAGTGAGGTGCTGGGGTGGGAGGTTCTCCTTTCCCCCTTAATACTTCTGTTGGGGGTCCTTGATGGCCTCGGGGGGGACGAGGGCTAATAAACATTTTCTAGGCATGGCCTTTATGGTTGCCACTGAGGCTCACTGGAAAAATCCCAGACCTCCCACTATCTCCCAGTGGCACTGAGGTGTGGACTGCTGTGAGCAACAGGAGAAACCGGTTTATGAGGCCGGGGCTGTCCTCGCAAGCACAGTAGGGTGTAGGGAAAATGGCTCGGTCGGTTATCATAGGATCCCACGTGTGTACTTATTGCCAATGCCATGCTCGGATGCTGTCTAATTTTCTCTGTTACACCGATTGTGTGTCCTACTGTTTCAATTTACACAAAACCTAATAAAATCTGCTTATCAAAAAAAAAGAGTAAAACGGGTTTCCCAAGGAATAATGAGAAATTCTCAGAATATGGCACATTTTTTTCATTTTTCATTCATAGAGTTTTATCTCTAATTTGGATGTGTACACCTGTAGTCAGGCCACCTGCGTCTAAAAGTGAAGACCAGGTAGGCAGTGCCAGAACCTATCTCACCAACAGCAGTGTTCGGCCTCACACAGCCACTTTATCAGACAGCAGACCAGGTACAGGCATGTAGGCACAAGCAGCAGCAGGGCACGTTACTGCTGCATGAAAACCCAGCAAGGTCAGGCCCACACTTCCATAGCCCAGTATGCAGAGGTTAGAGCTCCCTCTGGGGGAGAGTTAAACCCCTCACTCTTGAACTGAGCACGGCCCCCAAAACCTCAACTATGGAGAATTGACCACTAGTTCCAAACATACACATTACATGAGTGTGATACTAGGTGTATTGATGGAAGGGCGCGAGCACGGCTCATTTTGCTGCAAGGAAGTTCTTCCTCTCAGAATAGATTTTTTCGGTATGGTGTGCTGCTTCTCTGGCAGATTTTTGCATATAAACTACACATCCAAACATTTCTCTAATAAATCAGTTATCGTCTATAAAAATTCGGTTACTTCATATAAATAATTGATTTCCTCCTATGACACGGTGATTTATGTCTTTAACATATTGGAATCGAGCTTCTTACCAAGACGTGGCACAGAATCCCCGCTCGTGGTAGGCTCACAGGTTCATATCAATGCAGATGCCAAGTCCATTAACAGATTAACACCAGACCACCCACCTCATTGCACTGTGTCAAATACTCTTTGTTTTCCTGACCTCGACTGCTTCTAGAAAGCATCATAGCATTATGCATGAATAATAATCCTTCTCAATTCACGTATTCAGCAGAAAACGTCGGCCGAACAGTCTGTTCCACTGTTGCAGTGAAAGTAACTGAAATAATGCACTATAAATGGAGTGGGTCATTAGAAATGGAAACATACTAAATGCTGCTCAATTGTGTAATATGCTATTTTTAATTTCTGTCTGTTACATATTTAGATACCAGAAATATCTCAAGAGATGTTTATATAATCCTAAAATAGTGTGGATGAAAATACAGTAACGTATTTTTGTGAAACATTAAAACATTTGTCGTGCTTAGAAAGCCACCTAGTCAGGGTAAGCACATTATTGTTTTGCAACCGCTTACATCAACATCCCTGGTATATCAGCAGAAGAAGTTCTAGGCCTGACCAGAATGTGTTGAGATATATTTCCAGCATACTCTAAACATAAAATGCAGAAATTAAGAGCATGGGCGACGATTCACTTAAAAGCCTGGGGTAGCGGAATTGACATACTCTACCTATTGGCCTTAATGACATCACAGGAAGTGACATCATATGAACCTTGACCTGATTTTTTACAGGAAGACATGTCACACGACATCGTAACATATGACATCGCTGAAGTACCATAATAACTGCATGATTAGTATAGGAGAATAACACAGACAAATGTCGTTTTTCAGATACCACCTTTACTACGGTATTGACTTGATGTTTGAAAATCCTGGGGCATAATTTTTGCTTTAAAATGTAGCGAGCAAGCAAAATGAGTAAGCCAGATCTCTTTTGGGGGTTTCTTCCCCTGAGAAAAAATTGAAAATAATGGGTGAAGTTGTGTATTTTAAAGCACGATTTTCACATAATTTTGCTACAATGCCATAGGCACTGAAAGGTCTCTCATTAAATATTCAAATCCTTTCAGGCTATGCCGAGCCAATGAAACCTGACATTTCTCAGGTGTTGGCACAAGTTTTTCAAAATGCAGTATGGGTGCCTCATATGTGAAATTACCTCCATTGTTCCTGGGGCATGTATGCCCCCATATTCCATGGGTGCTCCCTTATATAAAAAAATGACACAAAATACGGCAAAGGCAGAATTTTACAATGTATGCCATTCATATACTTAGGTGAACCTTATGTCAAAAATTACCCCAGTATGTCACGGCGAGCATTTTGTCATGGTTGCCACCATCCTGTCGGCCAGATTATCCTCCTTTATGGCAAGAATTGCCTCTATTGTGCTAGCACCAGCATTCTGCCACTGCTGTCCATATGCCAGGAGTTTCCTCAAATATTCCAGTATTTATCGACAGCTGCCCTATATGCCATGAATTATCTGTGGTATGCCAGTTCTAGTAATTTTCCATTGGTGCCCTTTATGCCAAGAATTACCCCCAGTGTGCTAGTGCCTGTATTTTGTCACAGGTGTCTGAAATGCTAAGAATTGCTGCAAGTATTCATCGCCAGTATTTTGCACTGCCTGTCTCCATAAGATACTAACTACCATCAGTATGCCAGGGCAAACCACAAACTTGCAAGCATCACATCACATTGTCACTCCTGCTCACATTCACTCACTCACACACTCATTCTCTCACTCAATGTCACTCATTCATTCTTACTCACACTCTCATATCCCCTTACACTCCCTCTTATTCATTCTCACTCACTCTTAATGTCACTTAATGCCACTCATTCATACTTACTGACAGTCTGGGCCAGGCTTACCAAAGTCTTGTGCTGAGATTGCATCACTTTTGTGAAACAAACATAGCACAAAGTGTTTGGGGTGGGAATTTACTTTCCAACACAAATCAGGGTTTGCATTGGATAGTATCCTAAAGTAACGCAATGTTGGGCTGTGCACTGCTTTGCGTTATTTTGCATTAAGGGGGCCTTCCTTAGGTTTTGATGCAAATTCCTTTCTACAGATATTGGTAGATTGGAATTTGAATCAAAATCTCACACCTGTTTGAGGCAGGTGTAAGCAGGAGAAATGGTTTCATTTCTTCTTGTTTTTCTAACTTTCCACATGTGCTGCATAGTACAGCACATCCAAAGTGGGAAATGCTTTAAAGCATAGTTTTATACTGGAGGGGACACCTTCTAGAATAAATTCTGTGTTTCAGAGAAGACAAATACCCTTGCTCTATGGCACAAAGGTGTGGGCACGGTCTCATGGCTGCCAAGAGTGCACCAGAGCATGGGGAGTGAAAAATGCACCATATCTTAGTAGATATGGTGCATTTTTCTCTCTCTTTTTGATTCAAGGCAGCGCAGCAGTTTTGGTGCAGAGTTGCCTTGCATCAAAGAATGGTAAAGCTGGTCCTCCATCTCACACAATCTCACTTCACTAAATGTCTCTGACTTTCATTTATTTCCACTCATGCACACATGCTTACACATTCAGATGCACTTACACATGCACACACTCTCTCACTTAAACATAACCTCACTTACAAGCAGCACACAGTATTCACTTAAAGGCATTTTTACTGCTGCCACCAAAGATCCTAAGTGTCCTCTATTGTTTATTGCACTAATAGTGAATAACAGAATATTAGTCACTATTAGATTAATGAAAAATGGGCAGAAAATAAGGAATGCAAGAATTCTTGACACTGACTTTGCTACCGCTGAGGCCAGGGGTTGCAAAGACAGTGCCTGGAGCAAGCCGAGGGTCGCAGATCGAGTTATAAATGATGTCCGTGATCAAGAGGTGAAATAAGTATATATAGGAATCCTTTGCAATAGGTGTGCATATGCAATTAAGGGTGTGGCCTATATAAATTAAAATTCTATGCTTGACAAATTCATGAACTAAGATGAGCTCTTAAAAACTTTGGAAATAAGGGCCACATGTACAAAGCCATTTAGCATTTCTTAATGGTTCGAATCGCTATTTTGGGCCATTAAGAAATGTTAATGGCCATTTTAGAAGTACAAAGCTCTTTAGGAAATCACAAATTGCGATTTTGACCCAGTAGAAATCGAAATTAGCGGTCCCCTAAATAGGAAATTGCAAATAGGGATTACCTAGTTGCGATTCCTAGTCAGATGTACAAAGCATTTCCTAAATGTGAATTGGGCATTTAGGAAATGCAATTCCCATTGATTCCAAGTCGATGGTAACCATATGCAATTTATAAAAGGCACCCAAAGATGCTTTTTTGTTAAAAGTGCAACAGAGCACACAGGTGCTCCTGGGGCATACGTGTGCTCTACATGTGCACCACTCTTTTTGGGGGTGTATTATGGGGGGGCCTTTTGCCCATAGCCATCCTTGGTTTTGCATTTCCAAAATAGTGGTTTCCTAGTAGAAAATCCCTAATTTGGAAATGCAAAACGATCCCATTGTAACAAATGGTATGGGCTACATATGATTTTGCATTACCTGAATAGCGATTTCTATGGAGTAGCTATTTAGCAAATGCACATGCCTCTAAGAACATCTGGCCCTATGTGAATCTGATTTAAACATTACAAAAGTCTGTGGAAGAGGGGTGTCCAGAGGTCCTTATTCCAAGTTGAGGTATTTCACCTGGAGAGATAACTTGGGGGTGAAATACAGCAATTCGCAATTTCAGGTGAGTGCTCATAGAATTATAGGGTCTACAAACTACAAACCTAATAATTCTAACCCTAGAGAAAAAGGAGCCCCCACTACCCCATGCAGCAGTCTGACAGGAGCAAAGAATTCTCAACCTGGACAGACTCCAGCTTGCTCTGCACTTCTCACACCCCACACTGATCACTACCCCTCCTACCCCACCCACCGGCTCCCCTGCTGACACTGTTGCCCCGCTGAATCAGGATCAGGGAAAACCATGTGGTAAATGACCCGGTAACTGTGGGTCCATGCAGTTATTCCCCATTACGAAGAGAAAACATGCAATAGATGAAATGTGGTGTCGAGATACCACTCCTATCAGTGATTCCACCCCCATCCTTGCACCAAATTGAGCTGAACTCATAATGCGGATCTGAGTGTCACAATCACTCCTGTTCTCCCCTTCACATCACTTCCTGCTATGCCATCTTCCTCTGCATTAGTCAATTACACATTTCTTTCTTAACAGAACTCTTTGTAAAGTCCCTCCATTTACAAGCCTTTCACACTTTGCCGCTCATTCTGACGGGCCGCGGGCAACGGAAGCACCGCCAACAGGCTGGCGGTGCTTCATTGCCCATTCTGACCGCAGCGGTAAAGCCGCGGTCAGAAAAGGGGATCCGGCGGTTTCCTGCCGGAATACCCCTGTCTGGGCTGAACCTCCATGGTGGCGCTGCAAGCAGTGCCGCCATGGGGATTCCGACCCCCTTCCCGCCAGCCTGTTTCTGGCAGTTTTGACCGCCAGGAACAGGATGGCGGGAACGGGTGTCGTGGGGCCCCTGGGGGCCCCTCCACTGACCATGCCACTGGCATGGGCAGTGCAGGGGCCCCCTAACAGGGCCCCAGCATGATTTTCACTGTCTGCATAGCAGACAGTGAAAATCGCGACGGGTGCAACTGAACCCGTCGCACCCCTGCAACACCGCCGGCTCCATTCGGAGCCGGCTTCTGTGTTGCAGGGCCTTTCCCGCTGGGCCGGCGGGCGCTCCCTTAGCGGGCGCCCGCCGGCCCAGCGGGAAAGTCTGAATGGCCCCCGCGGTCTTCTGACCGCGGAGCGGCCAATTGGCGGGGTAAATTTGGCGGGCGGCGACCGCCGCCCGCCAAACTTGGAATGACCCCCTTTGTCTTCTTTCTCTTTACCACTGTCTTTTCAATGCGTCTACCTCATTAACTTCCTTTCTTCATCTTCACTTCACCATCCATCCTCTCTCTCTCTCTCTCTCTCTCTCTCTCTCTCTCGCACAGACACATATACAAACTCACAAAGACCTTCCCCCTCTGTAGCCAGTACATTCTTTTCTATTCCTTTGGCACAGGAAATATTTCAACAGCTGAGTGCCTTCTATAGACACTTTTCCTTACAATCAGCAGGCATGTGACCAATAATGTATGCACTCTGCATAGGATTGGATAAGTACTTAATTTAAATACCTTTTGATACAGTATCAGGTATCAGGGATTGTGAGAGGCCTGCACTGTTTTCCCCCTCAACTCCAGAGCTCTCAGTCGTACCACATTTGGAACACCCATCGACACCCTGATCTCTCATAGACGTTTAGTAGTAAAGTAATCTGGAATTTTAGATTTCTAAAACATGCTCAATAAAACATTCCACTGCATTATCACAAAGCAGCAATGAAAACACAGATCAGTCTCTTCTTTCTAGCAAAGTGATATTCACCATCCCTCTACATCAGGTGCACTGCTGTGCAGGACATCCATGGTGTTAGAAAATGAAATGCCAGGAAATTCCAGGCACGCACAAACACACCCATACCGCCCAGAGAGTGCAGGCTTCGAACAACCACCCACACAGGCACAAGCAGGACCACAGGAAATGCAGGCTGCACCCCAAACAAACACACAAGGCCATGGAGTGGGCAGGTGCCAAGTTAGCAAGGAGGTGGGATCAAAAACCTTACAGATCCATGAAGTTGGAAGCCAACAGTAAAAATCAATCTGCCTTTTGTTCAACCGGTTGACCTTGTCTTGCTTTTCTTTCCTTTTTTGCTTATCATGTTAAATATTTATATAAAATAAAGCACCCCCACCATTGTAAGAGGCTGGCCTGGTTTGTAGTGGGTACCTTAGGTATTTACATCTTATACCAGGTCCAGTTATCCCTTATAAGTGAAATGTAGTAATTGTTTAGAAGCCAGGCTGTCTAGAGGTAGCTGTAGGTAGAGCAGCCAAGGCTGAACTAGGAGACATGCAAAGCTCATGCAATACTACTGAAGTCACACAGTACTTACACACAAGAAAGACAATACTCAGTGTTACCAAAAATAAAGGTACTTTATTTTAGTGACACAGGGCCAAAAATATCTTAGAGGCTATACTCCATTAGGAGGTAAGTATTACACATAAAATATAAACTAATACCAAAATCAGATAAGTACACAGTCATAAAATAGTACAAATAGTGAAAATCACCGTAGGTTACAATGGGCCTAGGGGAAACACATACCATATACTAAAATAGTGGAATGCGAATGTCAGTTTCCCACGTAGGCAAGAGTAGTCTGTAGAGGGGCGCCGGGAGTGTAAGAAAACACCAAAGGTAAGTAAAGTACCCCAACCCAGAGCCCAGGTAAACAGGGGTAAAGTACAGCAAGTTTCCTCAGAACACACTAGAAGTTGTGATAAAGAATTATGCAAAAAACAAGCAAGACTGCAAGACACCAACAATGGATTCCTGTACCTGAAGACCAGTAGAGAGAAGAGACCAAGTCCAAGACCAGCTGAAGAGTCCAGTAGTAACAGGAGCCCCTGCTAACCCAGAAGCAGGTGCAAAATTGGATTCTCTGGTTAGAAGAAAAAGTCAGAAATTCACCAAAGAAGACAGCTAGGGGATCCTGCTTGGTGAAAGAGATGTCCCACGTTGAGTGGATGTATGCAGGCTGGTTTGCCTCATTGGATTCCGCCAACAAGCCTTGGCTCATGCAAAAGATGTGTTTGGTGGGAAAAGGCGCTACCTGGACCCAGGAGGGACCTGGGGGTATCAACTCAGACTAAGGAGACAGAGGGGTCTCCCAGCACTTCAGAGAGCCCTCAGAAGACCATGTAGCACCCACAAGAGTCCCAGGACACAGGTACAAAGGAGTTGCAAATCGCGGTCATTGCAGCACTACACAAAGGGATCCCCCACCGCGGGAGAACAACTCAGGGATCTGAGCGTCGAAGGATAGAGTGCTGGGGACATGGGCTATGCTGTGCACAAATGATTCATTAGACAAGCGCACAGAAGCCCTAGGAGCGGCAAAACATGTGGTGCACAGGGGTACTTTCTGGCCCGGGATGCAAGCTCTGACTTCCACCTAATTTGGACAGTTGGACCTCTGGACAGTCAGGGTCACTTCGGTCTACCATCTGTGTTCCCGGACCCACACTCATCGCTAGGAGAGGGGACCCAGAGTACCGGTCGTCGCCTCAGAGAGGCGCCCGCCAGAGCAGGGAAGTGACTCTGTCGCTCCACGGGAGACCCCCCTTGGTCCCTCCAGTGCAGAATTAAGACAGGCAGTCCCAGGAGCGGCCACGACCCAGAAACTTCCGCAGCCGCAGGCAGGAGCTGAAGCCACAGAGTTGCATTAGCTCTCCTAGATACTTTGTTGCAGTTGTTAAGTTCCTGGAGCAGTTCTCCGGTTGATCCGACAGTAGAAGGTGAAGCAGAGGTTGCAGAGAATTCCTGCTGGAGTCTTGCAAACTGAATCTGAGGAAACACCCACAGGAAAGACCCTAAATAGCCCTGAAAGGGGGATTGGTCACCTGACCAGGTAAGCACCTATCAGGAGGGGTCTCTGACGTCACCTGCTGGCACTGGCGACTCAGATGCTCCCAGAGTTCCCTGAACATCCTGAAAACAAGATGACAGAACCCAGGGACACCGTAGAGGAGCTCTGGGCACCACCCCTTGGGCGATGTTTGACAGGTGAGTGGTCACTCCCCTTTCCTTTGTCCAGTTTTGCGTCAGAGTAGGAACTTGGGGTCCCTGAACCAGTGTAGACTGGATTATGCAAGGAGGGCACCATCTGTGCCCTTCAAAGCACTTCCAGAGGCTCTGGGAGAAAACCCCTCCCATGACTTTAACACCTATTTCCAAAGGGAGAGGGGGTAACACCCTGTCCCAAAGGAAATCCTTTGTTCTGCCTTCCTGGGATTGGGCTGCCCAAGCTCCAGGAGGGCAGAAGCCTGTCTGTGAGGTGACAGCAGCTGGGGCTGCAGTGGAAACCTCAGATAGCTGGTTTGGCAGTGCTGGGGGTCCATGGTGGAGCCCCAGGATGCATGGAATTGGCCCCCAATACCAGAATCAGATTGGAGGTACAATTTTCAGCTCCTAGACACCTCACATGGCCATATTCGGTGTTACCATTGTGAAGATACATATATGTATTGACCTATATGAAGTGCACACTTATAATGGCATCCCGCACTCACAAAGTCTGTGAAAATGGGCCTAGATGATGTAGGGACACCTCTGCTAGTGCAGGGGTGCCCTCACACACAGGTACTATGCACCTAGCCTTCAGGGTCTGAAGGTTAGATATATGTAGGTGACTTATAAGTGACCCGGTGCAGTAAAAATGGCTGTGAAATAGTGCTTACACTATTTCACTCAGGCTGCAATGGCAGTGTTTGTATGAGCTCCTTCTGGGTGGCAAAAGAAATGCTGCAGCCCATAAGGATCTCCTGGAACCCCAATGCCCTGGGTACATAGATACCATATACTAGGGACTCATAAGGGAGGTCCAGTATGCCAATCTGGAGTGAAATATGCAGTTACTAGACTATAGTGACAAATTTGGAAACAGAGCAAGCATAAGCACTGGAGTTCTGATTAGCAGGACTCCAGTGACACAGTCAAGCATACTGACAAAACAGTAACACATATTGACATGTAGGCCACAAACCATAAGCACTGGGGTCCTGGCTAGCAGGATCCCAGTGTCACAGTCAAAACACACTGATAATCAGGCAGAACTTGGGGGTAACATGGCAAGAAACATGGTACTTTCCTACAGCCGTACATTATAATTATGTAATGAGTTACTACAGTTGAGTTACGATAGCAGTTTATAAAGAAAGTATAGATTACAGACTAATTCTTTAATTGTAAGTACCTCAGTTCCAGAGAAAGGAGAGGCGGAATCACTGACCTAAAGCCCCCTTCTACATTTCTGACTCTGTCACAGATGATGTCACTCAAGATACTGGCATTTGAGCAGGTTGTACTACGTGACCTCATGGAGATGCTTGACAACAGAGAATACATTAGATACAACATAAATAGAGATGAATGCTGAGGCTTAGAATCACTAACGAAGAACACAAAGATAGTAATTAAACCTGCTGATAAAGGAGAGGCTATAGTCATCCAAAATGTTGACGACTATACCTCAGGGATATTCTCCCAATTGAATGTACATGATAGTTATCGCAAACTCCAAAGAAACCCAACAAAAGAGATTGTCAGTTTATTTAAACAATTGACTAAGAAAGCTCTGAAAGCAGGATATCTCAATGAATTTGAATATTTGAGCAAGAAAAGCCCCAGGCTGCCCAATATACATACCCTCCCTAAGATACAGAAAGGTTTGCTAAAGCCCCCAGGGAGGCTCATTGTATCTGGATGTTGTTCATTATTGGAGCCTGTCTGCAAATATATTAATCTTATTCTAAAACATTGGGTTGTTACGACCGGGTCATAAGTGAGGGACTCGACTAATACAGATGATAGAGAATGATGATTCTCCAATTAACATGCAGAGAGAATCTTGATTTCATTAAAGACAACGGAGGCTATCAAATGCAATAACCTTTTTTGCTGCCCCCAACATGCAGCCCTTTAGAGAGCATAAACACATCATAGAGAAAATCATCCCAGTTCAGAACCACAATACAAAATATATGTCCATGACAACAGCTCTCTTCCTCTTTTAGGCTGCAATATGAAAAAGGTAACTCGAACTTGAAGCAAATCTGAACATCCAAAGAACGCAATCAATGATTCCAACAATTCATAGTGATTTAGTCCAATCATGAATTGTTTCCTATAGAAAAAGCAATAAGAATTAATAATATTCACTTGAAATAAGAAAAAAGGTTTATAAGGTGCATTAACACTCATACACATTTATTCTCTTAATCAAAACCAATGAATATTATTTCTTTATTGTATACATATTATCACCACACACGTATAGAAAATACAAGGCAATGTGGGTGGGATAATGACAGCCTCCTTTGTCTTTAATAAAAACAAGATTCCTTCTGCATGTTAATTGGAGAATCGTCATTTCATTATAAGGCCGAAGGCTATCATTATGCATATTTAAAGCCACCCATAACAATGCTACTTACATGCTCCACTGGTTTCAAATGAAAATTTGCGAACGTGCGGGCATTTCACAAATCTGCTGCTTTTAAGATCTCAGAGAGAGTGCCTCCAGCCCCAAATACCTTACTGGCCATTGCTCCTCTGGTAGAATGTGCACCAAATTTTGACATACCTACTGCCTGCCTCACTCAATATTGCTCAACCCATCTAGCTATTGTGGCTGTAGAAACTGCTTTATGTGGTTTAAGATAAAAGTTGAAATTCTCCATCATGTCTAAATTCAAGCATTCTTTGCTCATATACCTTCATACAACTCACTACACACAGTTTTGGGCAATCCTGAAATGAAGGATAGAAAACATGAACAGACATATTCTTTGTTTTTTTTCATATGTCGAAATGGACACCGTCTGATGAGTAAATCCTATTACAAATTTCTAAAACTTTAACGTCTGAAACTCTTCTAAAGGACACCAAACAGAGGAGTTTTTCTAACTTTTGGGAATTCTTTTGCAAAAAAAGGTAGTTATTTCCTGGCCATGAATCGAAAAGTTTAAATATCAGGTTTACATCCAAATAAGTAAGAGTAGTGAACCCTAGGTGATCTTCTAAGTCTTATACCTTTCATCAGCCTACAAATAAGAGGGTCACATCCAATTGTCAAGTTATCAATCAGGCCATTGCCAGCAGAAACACCTGACCTATTGCAGTTAGTAGTCCTGTAAGATAAGCCTGACTGAAATAGTTTGGCCAAGTAATTTGCTAACTCTGTTACAGGTGCTTCCACGGGATCCAGATTCCTTTCCATACACCAACGATGCCATTTACACCATACCTCTTTATACCTTTGTCGCGTGGGCTCTCATTATCCTAAATGAGACTACTGGATTTCTAGGTAGCAGGATCGTTCACGGTGTGGGGGACTGAGTCTGACCAACTTGGAAGGACCTCTGTCACCCTAAATCCGGTTTTGCTCTGGCTAACTAGCAGTGCCTCATCTCTCCCAAGGGGAAGGAATGATTGGGCAGCCGAGCGCATGACATCTTTGGAACTTCTCAGGGAAGTTGTGGTCACTCAGATCCAAACCAGCTCTCTCATTTACAGTATGATCTCAAATACAAATGACAAAGGCAGTTTAAGTTTTATATATTGTTTTAATAAAACAACTGCATTTTAGATATTAAGGCGTGAGCCGCAATAACCATACAACACAGTAGGATTGAAATAATCACGAGGAGAGTGAAACATATGAATAACGCTATCATGGTGTTAATAATTTCTACTCTCCCTCAGTTTTATTCTATTTCGAGCACAGCATGTTAAGCTTTTAACTTGCCTTTCAGATTCCTTTGGAAGACATCAACCCTCATACCTGAGCAAAGGCCTGTGATCTGGTTCAGCATCTGCAACGAGGCAGTCAGAGTCTAGTTGTGGTTCCCTGGACGGAATCTCCCTCTCGCGTGTATTGGGACAAGGAAGTGTTTTTATAACTAACATGTCAGCGTGATCACAAAATGTCCCTGCGCAAGAACGCCAAAGACTAAACTCCTACCACGTCTATCGGCAATGTACCAGACTGTATCCTTGACTGAAGCACAGAGTGAACAGGAATGTGTTATTGAGAACTCCAGCGCTGAAGCAGGCTAAACAGTGTGATATAAAAAATAAGACAAGACCGTAGAACTGGTTATTTGAAAAATAACAGTACGAAGCTGAATAAAAAGCATTTAGAGCAAAGTGCACAGAGGCTCTAAGGTGCGAGCAAAGGAATAAAATACATCCAGGGCAAAGAGCACAAAGGCCTACAGCCTGAAGCTAACGCTCAAAGGATACATAAAACTGACCACACTATACCCTCCCCTTGTCGGTAGCAAGTGGTTCTAATAATATAAAAATATGCCCCAGAATACATCAAATATATTTCGACAAGGTCAGAGAACAGCAAAGCAGAAAACTAATTTTAAATTGTGAAGCATTTGACGGTAAAGGCAAATTCGATATAATGTCAATTTAACAACCCAAAAAAAAATCTAATTCTTAGACAGAAGCCACGGAAAGCAGGAGATCCTCCACTTCGACAGATGTCAACATCGGAAAATCCACGCCAAAAATCATCATGGAGCATGTGTGTTCCAAAGCCCCAGAACCATCCAGGGCGGCACCCCGTGCAGGGCCTATGAATGAGACAATACCATCTTCCTCCAGGAAGGGAATCTCATAAACTGCCTCATGATGCAAACGCAACCGTAGTGCACAAGTCTGGGAATGAGCCCTAATCGGGAACATCAACAGATCAGTATCGACCACTGGGGGGCGCTGCAGTGAGAAACAAAGAGCCAGTGCATATTCAAACGAGCACCAAAGGCACCGAAACACGGGTTGCACACAATCCAAAACTGGTCGGAATGACAGAGACCAGTCACACTCCAACTGTTCCAGGAGTGGTGCTCCAAAATGCTGCATCATGCGTTCACGACACAGCTGCGCTGATGGGAGCGCTAATATGGGATCTCGTCGCAGTGGGAACAGCAGCAATAGCAAAACCCCAGCCAACAAAGCCAAAGTAATCGGAAATCCCCCATAAATGCTTCCGAAAATAGAATGAATAGCCGAAGGTATTAAACCGAATATGGAAGAGAAGGTATAAGCAAAACCAACACCAACGGCTTTGAAAAAATGTGCAATTCCAGCTGTGCTGGACGCATTAAATATACGACCCACGAGTTCACCAAAGTGACTCAGAAAGTTAGTATTTGAAAGGGACTGTATTTCCGCTGATGACCTGGCCACATGAAGTGCATAGGTCTCGCTAGCAGATGTAAGGGCCACATGCTTTTGAAACAATAGAGCTTTCAGTCGACTCAACTTGTCGAAATTCACCTTGGAAGTAGCAATATGAGGCCAGATGTCCACTACCTCCCTAATTTGAGTGGGGGGAAACAACACATTCCCGCAGCACGTAGCGGCCTTGGTGACAATGACTACGTAAACTATTCCGGCACTCATGCCACAACAGGGTTCACTGTTAAGAAGGACGTAACTGCTGTTTGAAAGCACATGGAAAGTGTTTTTAATTACTGGGACTGGAACTCCCTTAAGATAACAAGCTAAGTTAGCAATCGAGGCATTACACGCCCGTGCAAAGACAGCTGTTTACAAACCATTGAATGGCTGACAGAAGTTTTGCATTCGCTACCGCTAAGAAAAACCTCCCTCAAACCATCAATACATCTGTATAGAAAGGGAAGCTCCCACACCTCGTGTATGTAACTGTCTCCCAACCGTTCATATCTACCCACCGGAATGTGCTTTAAACAAGAAGTAAATTTCAGAGTGGAGATGGGCAAATTAATAACCCTGTGAATCAACCACTCAGCTGACGGAATCTCAGCCACAGTAAAAGGCAATTTCTCCAACTTTTCAATATCTAACATAACATATGTCGCTTCCTTCTTAGCCATCAGCTGTTGTTGATGTGTCAAATTAAAGGAAATAAATATCTCCCTGGCACGAATGTGCTGCCACGGAACGCGACCTGCCTTCAAGGTCTGTAGAGTCTAACCCAACTGCATGACAGACCGCGTTTGACTCTGCCCATGATATAAAGAAGACATATCAGATTTAATAATGTCTATAGCAGAGGAAACGATGTTGTCAATTGTATATACACGGTCTGAAAGGGTATGCATCCCATTATCCACAAAAGACAAAGCCTGTATCAAATTTTCCTGACCAATTTGCCTCAACCGGGCCGCTGCCTCTTGTTGTGAAAGCTTCCAAATCTCATTATATACTTCATACAAAAAACGTTTCTTCCGTGGTATTCTTGGTCCTGACAAAAAATCTTGCAAGTCAGTATCATTAGACAGTAACGTGAGATGTGTCTTAACTGCATCCAGCGTGGATGACTTCAACCATTGTTGACAAAGTTTCCCCACGCTGTATGTAGTAATGATATCAGCATGTTCTGGTGATATGTAGCGAGGGTCTGCCCTACTAGTCCTGAACCCCCCCGAAGAGGTGACAAAACGCTGATGACACCCATTAGTGTCTATGGGCCACAATAACCACCCGCCCGGACGTATCAATGAAGTGTTAAGCGTACCATTCTGAGCCCAGTCTGTAAGCTCACCAAACGTGGCATTAATATATTGCTGCCAATTTTTCAATTTGGAAGGGACAGGTATGCTAGGCAAATTCAAATCTCTAATCGTTGCTAAGCCCAAACAACTAGTCTGTTGTACAGTGTCATTCAGGAAAATCATTTGGACAGGTATAATACATTCCCTAAACAATGTGTCCCTACCCCGCATTTGCCAATTTTTCGTTCCCCAGACACTTTTCAAATCAACAGTTTTGGACCAGTATTCATACCCCTCAACTGAAAGTTTGGATACAAACAAATTTGAATACAGTAATTTAGTATCAGTCAATAACATTTGCTTATTAGCATGCGGAGTAACTTTAAAATAGTAAGACTTAGCACTCTGTTGATTATGCCCAGAAAAATACGCAAATTTATCAGAATACGTTTTAGAACTCCCCTGTGGAGGAGTCGGGCAATGTTCCCATTGCATATATTCAGATATCGATTTAGGGCTACTAGCTTTATGAATAAAGTGGTGTCCATAATAATTGTAGCAAAACATGTCACCATAATTATCTCTAAATTGGTAAGCATCTTCATTTTCATAGACAGTATAATATTGCAATTCCGTCAACATAGAATCCACTGTCTTTACATCCCAATTATCAGAAACAATGCCTGGTATAATGATATCATTCATTGATAACTTGAGAACATACGGTATTTGAATTATTTCAGTGGGACCATATATATCAAACATCACTCTATCCCACACAATCCCATCTGGAATCGGCACTGCAGAAATGTTCACAAAGGACAAGTCTCTTCGAACCATATGTGACGAAAAATGTGGTTTCAACACCGTCTCCACGTGCTCAATGTCAGATCGTTCAGGAAGAAAATGACCATGTATTACCAGAAAAAAGGTAACTACAAACCCCATCCATAAGAAAAGAGTCATTACAGTCATAAAAAGCCACAGATAGTTCCAAGGAACAACAAAATATGTGTGTTTAAGCCAACACAGCAGCTTACGTGGACCCAGGGCTGATGTTAAAAAGGACAAGGAGTCCGACACAGTATCATCAGTGGTGTTGAAGCAGCCAGAGGCAGTTCTCGCAAAAGGTGCAATCGTAAACAAAGAAGCAGATGGTGGCTCTCGCCTTGGCACGCTATAAACCACACGTTCAGTAATATCAGTAGAACGTACAGCAACTTGATCAAAAGATTCCAAATTATTCGCCGTCTGTGGAACAGCCGCAAGATCAGCTTCCACCCTCCCCAAGCTCGGAGAGGAAATAGCGTTGGTGCAAATCACCTGCAGCGAAACTTCTTCCCCAGTAGTGAGAGGGATTCCGGAACTACTGGGTGTCCCTCTTGGTCTGCTGTGTAGAATCGGCCACAATTTGTAACTTGACATTATCAATGGAAACAAAGCGATTTCCTTTGGCCCCTTGCAACGGTGGTAAAATTACAGTTCTTGTGCCGCTGATCCCTAGCACAGGGACAGGCACCCGATAAGAAGGACCAAATTCTTTTTTTACTGCGACCTTTTAACGCACAAGATCCCCAATCCTGGGAATCCAACCAGTAGGCGTTACTGGTTCATCCTTAATTCCTGTGGAGGCAGCACTTGCAGAGGAGTTATCTTCACGGAATTGTTGTAAATCCTGCAAAACAGTGACACGATCATTTATGTCAAAGGGCGTATCTGCCGTCCCCACACCAGGACCATCTAGATCAGGAACATACATTTGTGTTCCAAACAGGCACTCATATGAAGTACGACCCCCCAGGGACCTTCTAGGCAAGTTATTAAGTGCTCTCTGTACTCCATACAGGTGGGCTAGCCAACTACGACCCGTACCTATAACTCTGGCCGTTAAGGACTGCTTTAAATCGCGATTTAAATGCTCCACAACAGAATTTCCCTCGGGATGAAATGGAGACGAGAACTGGAGCTGGACCCCCAACGAAGCCATGGTGTTCCTGAATGCCTTAGAGGCAAAAGCAGGGCCCTTGTCCGAATGAAAAGCAGCAACTGCATAGGTATCGACAAAGATGCGCAAATCTTTAATAACAGTTCGAGCGTCAGCCGAGCGCTGTGGCCAAACCCGCACAAATCTGGAGCACGAATCTACAGCAACCAATATATATTTGTATGCACTATCTGGCGTCAGCGGACCACAATGATCCAAGTACACACCTTAAAGGTTTATTTGATATGAGAAGGGGCGTCTGCTGCGGGCGTCTAGCCGTGGAAAATTTAATTTGTTGGCAGACATCACAACAAAGGACATACTGCTTCGTCTCCTTATAGAGACCAGGCCACCAGTAACGAGCCTGTAAGAGTGAAATGGTGGTAGCCATGCCTGCATGGGCACAAGCCGCCCCTTTATGGGCTGCAGTAATTAATCGAGGTCGCTCAATTTTATTGGGCATTTCACATACACCAACGCCTGGGATTTTAACTACAGCGTTTAGCATACCACCCATACAGTAACTATATTTAGAAGGAAATCCTTTAGGAAATGACGTGCCATCAGCCGTAGCTTATATGCCTGCCAAAATCTCTGTGTCTGGTTTGGAACTCGAACGAGTTACTGCGGCCACAGTGGCAACTGCCACTGCCGATTTTGCGGCTTCATCAGCCAAAGTATTCCCAGCAACGTGTATTCCAACGCGCTGGTGTCCAAGTGTATGCACAACATGGACCTTAGGAAGCGTTTCTTTCAGATCCGCAACCTTCCCCCACAGCAATTTGTGTTTAATGGTGTTACCTTTGGAATCTCTGAACACATTCAACCTCCAGTAGTGCAAATATTTATTGAAAGACTGAACACAGTAATAGGAGTCACAAACCAGCAAAGTAAATATCGCCAGATCCGCGTGTTCCAAGGCTAATAATAGAGCTTTCAGCTCATCCCACTGTGCCGTACAATCTCCCAAGGTCTGTGTATAAGTATGTCGGGGGCAGAACACTTCTCCCTCCATATAGCCGCTCACTACCGCACATGCAGCAGAATACTGTTGTTTAGTCCCAACCGCTGGTTGTGCAGAGCCATCAGTATACATGACCACCTGGTATTGGTCAATAGGCAATGTGCCAGCGGGAACTGGGTACTCCATTTCATATTGAAGAAATTCTTGAGTCTGCAGTTTAGGGTCAAATATGTAATCTACATCAGTGGCTGTCAAAGACGTTGCCCATTGTATCCATCGCGGATGTAAAGCTTTCGAATTAAGAACACTCGCTTTTGTAACAGCCTCTAAGGCTGGAATCGGGGAAACGACAATGATGCGTTGGCCCTGGGCAAGAGGTTGTTCTTTAATACCAGCCATCTGTACAGCAGTGAGAATTTTCTCAATTTGCGCAAAACGTTGTTCTGCAGCAGAATACAAGTGGGACTTGTATGCTATCGGGACTGTCTCACCTTCATTAAAGGTGACATATGTAAACCCAACGGCCCCAGGTATTACCCTGATGACCAGATGCGTTTTATTGTCCCGTGTGTGTAAATGCTTTACTGCTAAGAGATCAGTTTGCAAATCTCGAAGAATATGTGTATGCTCAGTAGTCCAAAATCTACTCGAAAAATTCGGGCGAATCAACTCGTATAATGGTTTTATACGTGTAGCGTAATCAGGAATGTAAGTTCTGCCAAAATTTAGAAACCCCAATAATGACTGGAGTTTCCGAACCATATTAGGAGGTTGCAACTGAGCACATTTCTCCAAAAAGTGTGGCGCTAAGCTCTTGCCCTCATTCGACAACTCATATCCCAGGAAAATTACGCTGAGGAAGGCAATCTTTGATTTTGTAAAATTAAATTTGTAGCCAATTTCAGCAAATCCCACAACAATGCGGGCTACCCGCCTTAAATGTTGCAGTAACTCATCCTCTGTCAGATATATATCATCAACATACGATAAAGCTTCAGGGTCCAACTCGTGCAGAATTTCAGTCACAGGAGCCGAAAATAGTCCTGGGCTATTCTTATACCCCTGAGGCAGACGACAAAACTTTTTCTGAGAGCCAAACGCACTAAAGCTCGTATAGTCCCTACTTTCGGGTGCTATATTTTGGCAGAAGAATCCATTCGAGATATCCAATGTTGTTTTGTATTTCTTACGCACAATATTATTCATGAGCACTGCACTGTGTGAATATTGTATTGCATATGTGCGTGTATGTCCATTTAAATGTCTGTAATCCACCACTATCCTATAAGAATGGTCCGGTTTAGCTACTGGAAATAAGGGGTTATTCATCGGCGAGACAGAGGATTCAATTACTCCCTCGTACTCCAATTGTGTAAGTATTTTCCTTACCGATGACCTTGCTTCAAATTTGATAGGATATTGCAGTTGCGGCTGAGGTTCCCCCTTTATCAGAATTACATGATAAGGTGAATTTCTATCCCACCCCACATTATTTCTATATATGGCGGGAGCCTGCACCAGACCCCATGTTTTACTATAGGACTCAGCTAGTTCTCCCGGAACAAGTGGTGAGAATGAAGGTGCAATAACCTCCTCCCCAACTGGACAGTCACGAACAAAGTCAGGTGGCCAATCTTGTTCGGCCAGCAGAATGTCATACAACTTGACCACACGGTCCCAAAAGATAGCTTGTATAGTGCGCTCAATGTCCCCTTCTAATTGTAAAGTTACTGTATAAACTCTATCGGGATCAGAGACACGCATATCTGCTGTTTCGACTTGTATGAAGTCATCAGTTGCTTTCACCTCCAGATGCTCTAGAAGATTCCGGCGAACTATTGTGACCTCTGCCGCGCTGTCTAACAGTGCTAACGCCCATGTCTTGTTCTTCAAGAGAACTCTCTTCTTGAGTGGCATGTCTAACTGAGACCGCCACCACCTTCTTCTTTTTAAATTGCTGCTTTTGTTGGATCGGTTTCTCTTCTTGCTTGACAGAAACCTCCGTCGAGTGTTGTGATTCCTGTCTCGGTTTCACATACTCTGTTCTCCGCTCTGACCGCCCACCTCTCTCATTTCTCTTGTCCGAGGAGTCCTGAAAGGAATGAGATTGGCGTGTATCAGTATATTGATATCTATCAGGCGTCTTCAAATTATCCCTATTCCTGAGATTATACCTATTCTGCGGGGTCTCCGGTTGCGGAGATTGTCCCCTATCCTTTTTAGGTGTCTGTTGTTTTTTCTCCCAGCGCTTTTTAGTACCCTCAGGTTGCTGTTGTTTAGTAGTATCTTTACTATTCTTACCCTGTAACTGGGGTTTTTGCGGTCTAGCCCCAAGGCTATCACGACCAATACTCGAATATGTTTCTGCTATTATTCTCTGCAGTTCCCACTCCTGGTTACCTTGCGGGACGTCTCGAAGACGCATACGCACCGCTAGTGCCACTGCCTCCTCTTTGAGATTACTCAAAATAATAGAAGAAACCGCGGCAAAATTGCCCATCAGCTGCATCCCTAAATCTAAGGCTGGGGCAGCCCCATATTCATCTTGAATTTGTTTCAGCACTTCCAGTAGATTAGCCAATGTTGGTGTACCGTGTGCTGTAGTGTAGAGCGCTGCAAACACCGTGCCCCAAGTATTACAATGGTCCACAGTAGGAACCATTCCATACGGCAAACACATCGTCAATATTCTATGTTTATCCTGAGGTCCCGTATGGGGAAATACTGCTTCCAGCATATTCATATTTTGCGCCAGCCAAAATTGAGTTTCCTCACGTTTAGCTGGTACTTTACCCATAACTGAGTGTACAGTGGCCGGACTGACACCCGGAACCACTGCATGTGGCTGCGCCGGAGCAGCACGCACTGGGTTTGTGTTAAGTGTCTGCATCACAAATTGAACTAAACGTCTATATGTAGCCGTTAATTCCGTATATAAGCGACGAACTTCAGCCACTGCCAACTGAGCAACCGCAGGATGTGGTGTATAGGTAGCCAATAAAGGCCAGGTAGGACCATCATTACTCAGTGGACCTAACCTAACAGGTGCTATGGTGTGGGGTAGGGCGCCATCAAGCCAATTATTATGTTCTTGATAAGCTAGAGGTATCTCTAAATATGCATATGCCCTGTATTGTCCAGGGACATTAGCAAGAGTTTATTCGTGAAAAGTGTTTGTACCCCCATCAACTGCAGGAAATACTACCCAAGAATAAAAAAGCTCTGTTCTATAAGCTGCATGGGCGTCCACCACAAACGTGACCGGACCCCCCTGGTTCGTTAGACCATGTGCTAACAGATGTCCTGTGAGCAGGTGTTGCATATTAAGTGCAGTGTTTACTGCCTGGGGATTCGCCATTATGAAAACAGCGCTAGTTCAGAGAAGGCACACCAATATCGGGGTTTTCCTTTCAAAGTTCAAGCTTGAACAACCAACCACTAAATAATAGGAGGTACCTATCTCGTGGTGGCGGAAGTCCTCAGCGCCACGGACGTCTCCGTTAACGGAACCGAGGAGTCAATATATATATGAGACCGAGAGAGTCAGCCGGACCCGAAAATTAGAGCCAGACCAATCGCTGGCGGCGCCATGTCGCGTGGGCTCTCATTATCCTAAATGAGACTACTGGATTTCTAGGTAGCAGGATCGTTCACGGTGTGGGGGACTGAGTCTGACCCACTTGGAAGGACCTCTGTCACCCTAAATCCAGTTTTGTTCCAGCTAACTAGCAGTGCCTCATCTCTCCCAAGGGGAAGGGATGATTGGGCAGCCGAGCGCATGACATCTTTGGAACTTCTCAGGTAAGTCGTGGTCACTCAGATCCAAACCAGCTCTCTCATTTACAGTATGATCTCATATACAAATGACAAAGGCAGTTTAAGTTTTATATATTGTTTTAATAAAACAACTGCATTTTAGATATTAAGGCGTGAGCTGCAATAACCAGAACCATACAACACAGTAGGATTGAATTAGTCATGAGGAGAGTGAAACATATGAATAACGCTATCATGTTGTTAATAATTTCTACTCTCCCTCAGTTTTGTTCTATTTCGAGCACAGCATGTTAAGCTTTTAACTTGCCTTTCAGATTACCTGGGAAGACATCAACCCTCATACCTGAGCAAAGGCCTGTGATCTGGTTCAGCATCTGCAACAAGGCAGTCAGAGTCTAGTTGTGGTTCCCTGGTCGGAATCTCCCTCTCGCGTGTATTGGGACAAGGAAGTGTTTTTATAACTAACATGTCAGCGTGATCACAAAATGTCCCTACGCAAGAACGCCAAAGACTAAACTCCTACCACGTCTATCGGCAATGTACCAGACTGTATCCTTGACTGAAGCACAGAGTGAACAGGAATGTGTTATTGAGAACTCCAGCGCTGAAGCAGGCTAAACAGTGTGATATAAAAACTAAAACAAGACCGTAGAACTGGTTATTTGAAAAAGAACAGTACGAAGCCGAATAAAAAGCATTTAGAGCAAAGTGCACAGAGGCTCTAAGCTGCGAGCAAAGGAATAAAATACATCCAGGGCAAAGAGCACAAAGGCCTACAGCCTGAAGCTAACACGCAAAGGATACATAAAACTGACCACACTACACCTTTTCCTAGTACCTGATGCCCATGAATCATCCAGCTAATCTTTAGCCTTTCCTGAAAGGCTAGAGATTCCTCCGGAACCCCTGATATGTTCCAAAACAAGAAGGTCTAGCTTGTCTTTTAATACCCAAAAATGCTCCTCTCCACCTGGGCCCACCGGCAAACCCTGATGTAATGGAAAAAGAAGAGGTTCCTCTACTGCAAGTTCTATCACACAGGGAAACCAAACTTGTGAAGCCCAAAAGGGGGTGGCCAGAACTAACCTGCAACCTTCCTTCCGGATCTTCCATAGAACTCTCTGAATCATGGCAAATGGGGGAAAGGCATAGGCTCTCTCTGCCAACCAACCCTGCACAAAGGCATCCACTACCAAATGTTCTGGGTCAAATCTCCAACTAAAATATTTTAGAATCTGACGAGTTAGTCTGATGGCAAACAAATTTAGTTTTTTGGGCTCCCAAAAGGTCTTGAATCTTTCTGAAAACTATTGAGTTTAATTGCCAATCACTGGAATCTCTGAAATGACACAAATTCCAATCCGCCCTCACATTCTGTTCACTTGGAATGTTGCCTGCTGACAAAGTTATCTTGTGCTTTCAATAAAAATACCATGTTTCCTTTGCTAAATCCACTAACTGCTTTGAGTTTGATGCACTGTAGGCCTAACCCTTACCTACCTTCTCCAATAATGCCTGCTTGGAGCTGTTTGTTCTTGTTTATTTTGTGGGGCCCACTGCCCCTGATTACATGTAAGCCAGTTTTCAAGAGAATATCTGTTTTCCTAAGGTCAATTGTTCAAATTTACTGGAATTGATATATTCAAAACCACTTGCATGTGTCATAAATATTTATTGATGTTGTTTCTCTTGTAAGTTATGCAAAAGATCCAAGAAGTTCATATTCAGAAATTCACTGCCCAAATATGTTACACAGTTTGTAATAACTATGTGGGATTTCACCAAGGATCAGAGTTTGTTCGCTCCTCATGTTATAGCTGATCTTATTTCCAAAGTATCCAAAGTGTTGCTTGTATATTGTATATTCTGGATAACATACCTTTCCATGAATTCTAGCTGTGTCATATATATTTATTGGAGGTTTTTCTCCTGTAAGTATGCAAAAAATCAAAAATGTTCATATTCAGAACTTCTCTGCCCAAACATGTTGCACAGTTTACATTAATTAAACAGGATTTCACCTAGGATAGTATTGTTATTTCCAAAGTATCAAATATTTGATTGAATATTGTATATTCAGGTAACATTCCTTTACATGAATTCCAGCCAGCATTTGTTTCGCCCCTTGAGTGCCTGCAAGGTCTGCGTTTTTCTCAAGGCTGGTAAGGCATAATTTGTAATCGTTAGAACCTATCATAAGAGTTCAGTAACTCCCCTCAACTCCGTGATAGCATGCTCCTGCCAAGTTGTGTAAAGTGGGCAAAGGTGGGGGACAGTATTCCCTCAAGCGAAAAAAGGAGGAAAAATGTCAGTACAGTTAAAGAAAAGGGTTTAAAATTAGAATGATAGAATTTAAGTGACTTGTAATTAGTATTCATGATAGCATTCAAGTGTTCAGAAGAAATTGTGGCCATCATCCCTTAAAAGAACCACCTGATACCAAGTGAATCTTGGATTTGATATTACTATATATAGTAAGAATTTCAAGTAGGGTGAAGTTGTCAGTGAGTAAGAATATGCGTTATCGTACTCCAAACAGGTGCCATGCACTTTGTTACCTTTGTTCCAAGAAATTCACGCCTGAAGTATACAGTTTCGTATGTTTCATACAAAATTTAAAAAAAATTGGAAAGCCTGACGAATAGGATTTCATACCAAGTACTGTCAAATGACCATGAGTACCATATAGCTATATAAAACACAATGATCAGACAATAAGTTTAAGTTCGGTCTAGGGCATTCAGCCCTCATCAAATTACGTTGTTGCCTCTTAAGAGGTCTCCTTACCCAATGATTTATACATTTTGCCATATGACTTAGTGGCCACCACTCTGACCTGTGTGGATGCTTAATGGCTTCTGGGCTAAACGTGTCTTTTCCCAAAGGGTCTTTAACGAGTTTAGTGGAGGCGGAATCTTGTAAATCTTTGTCTAGACTTTCAAAGTTGTCTATGCCCTCATCCGGGTCAAAGACAAATTCATCAAGCCCCTTTGTATCATAATTGACATCAAATATATCATCCAGGCTAGATGAATCCTAGTTCTCTATTGTGCTGCTGAGGATATCGTTGTCCTTTGTAGTGCTAAAACTACTCCAATCTCTTGCAGCACTAAGGCTACCACTCAAGACGGACAGAGTCTCGTCCCTGTGTGTCCTTGACTCAGTGTATTTGGATCTATTCAGATGTCTTATTTTCCTTAGGGTGTTTCCACCTCTTTTTGTGTTCACTTGTCTGCCTTCATCAGAAGCAGAGAAATATTCATCATCTGAAAGTACGCTTCTCTTTCTTTTCTATATAGCAGCCTCCACTGCTTCTTTGATAGAGGTCTTCAAACTCTCTTCAGAACATCTTTTAAACATTTCCTCACTTACATCTAAATGAGGAGACTCCTTTTCTTCAGACGTGCTCTCTGACAGTACTAATATAATCTACACGTAGGAAACTATTAATAATAACTACAAACCTAAATCTAAAGGTCTCAACTTGCGAATATCTAAGAGTCTTAATCTAATTATAATGTAATCTAACTCTATTCTACACTCTCCATTTAAAAAATAAGTATATTGTAGAGATGAAACAGCTGTTCCTGTTTGAGGAAACAAAGCCAGGTCAGTTAAACCCAGTAAAGATTGTTTGTCCACTTGAGTAAGCGTTGCTATGGCAACTGGCACAGAGAAGACATGCCAAAATCAAAATGGCGGCTGTATTCCAGGCCTCTTTCTATAAAAACATATGCGTTGCACCATTGTGGGTGGGGCCAAATGCAAAAAGAACAGATGATGGACACAATGCTGAACAATGCAAACGTTCACCCCCAGTCACAAAGATCTGGGTTTAATCCATCGTTTTTTTGCTCACCACGCCACCCCAGTTTGGATCCAGCGATATGCAAATCAGTCTCGACCCTGTTCCTCATGGGAACAGCCCAGCCCGAACTGCAGTTCGGGCTGGACTGCTCCCATTTGGACCAGGGTCAAGACTGATTTGCATATGGCTAGCTCCAAACTGGGGTGGCATGGTGAGCAGAAGAACAATGGATTAAACCTAGATCTGTGACTGGGGTAAGTGTTTGCAAAGTTTCAAACCTCCGTCCATCATCCTTTTGTGTTGCTACCACCGTGGGTGGGGTATAAAGCATAGAAAGTCACCACTGCATATGGACACTGCACAGAGCTCAAGGCACAAGGCAAAAAAAACACCCCTCCTCGGCTGAGACTCAGGATCGCAGCGATGCTAGTGGGACCGGCTGAGCAGGGAAACCCAGCGCAGCACAGAGACAAATCAGGAGGGCGACTCCTCTCTTGTTTTGCGTGAATCTCTGGCCAGGAGAGCATGAGTGGTATAGGACCAGAAAATGGGGGCAGCGCTCACCAATGGGAGCGAGCGAAACACCCCAAAAGCAGTCTCCTGTTCCCGACTGTGGCCCGGAGCCTTGGAGAGTTTGACCGAACAGGCAAAACAGAAACAAATGAAAATAATTACACCACATCGCTGCACACCAAGCAGTAACTGCATTTCAAGAGGATCCAAGAAAATGATAGCTTAATATTCAAAATCAACGAGAGAAATAAGGAGAAAAGGAGAAAGAGAGAAAAGAGAAAGAAGTCTATAAAGACATCAGAAAATGAATGTAACATTATTCAAATGTAAAGGGCAGTGTTCTTATCTGTCTAGGAGCAGCTTATAAAAGAAAAAGAGAGCTGTTGTCATGGACATATATTCTGTACTGTGGGTCTGGATTGGAATGTTTTACTTTATGATGTGTTTATGTTCTTTAAAGGGCTGCATGTTGGGGGCAACAATAAAGGTTATTGCATAGTGATAGACTACGGTCTTGTAATGAAATCAACCTTTTGACCCAAGTAAACAGATATTAGTTGCTTTAGATATGGCCTTTCTTTATACAAGTATTCCACAGGAAGAAGCATTGGAAGTGGTGTGGGAGGTTTTAGACAGAAGGCAGTGACCTGTTTGGGTGCCCACTGAATTTATAGTGGAATTACTGAGGATAGCCATGACACAAAGGTTTTTTGTATTCAACATTGAGCACTATTACCAAAAGAAGGGAGTAGCTATGGAAGCCACATTCGCACTGGATATGGCTAAACGTTTCATGGACAAGTACGAGGACACCTACATATACAGTTTAGACAATACTTTTTGGGACAACATCACTCTGTGGAAGAGATATATCAATGAGGTGATAGCGCGTCAGACCTTAATAAGTACACTTACAAGGGGACGCGAATAGGTCGATGAACCTTTTGACTCGCAATAAAGAAGTTCTTACCATAGTTCCAGTATATAATCAATAATCAATACGCAATAATCATAAATCATTAGTAATCAATAAAATCAATAATCACTGGAGTCAGTAAATGTCTTGCATCACGACTTTTCAGCCATGAATAACCACACTCTTAATAAAAGCTTAGTAGGTTTATTTCCCTATATTAACAAAGCTAAGGTCATGTGGATTAATCTCAAAATCAAATGAAACACATACAAAAACAGCACTGGTTGTCCGAAGTGGCGGAAGAAACGCAATCTAATCAAAGCTTGAACCATGACACATTGCAGAGCTACTGTGCAAATCAATAGCAGAGTCAGCTGCAACAAAGATATAGCATACATGGAATTTGGCAAGGTAAGTCATCAATCATTAGTCCCTGTAATTGTCAGTCATTTTGTGAGGGCCCTTAACTAACTTCAGATTAGCATCAGCATGTTGTGCTTCATGCAAAACAATTTAGCAACACAAATTTGGAAAACATCTAGCTAAAGATCAGTCAAAACAGTGCAGTTGGTACCTAGAAAGAAAAAGCATAAAATGTATCACAGTCACTTTTCAATGTATACCTATCTTCGGTATGGGTCAGCAAAGCAGAATTAGGTGGTCATTACAACATTGGCGGTATAAGGCGCTTACCGCCGTGCAGAAGACCGCCAATACACCGCCGCGGCCGTGGTAGACCGCCACAGCTATTATGACACACATCACGGAATCCGCCCATATTCAGACACCCACACAATACCGTCACACCAAAGGTCAGCAATAAACAGGCGGAAACACATCCTCCACCTCCACGCCAACAGAAACACGCCCATGCCATTACGACCCACGAATCCACGCGGCGGTCTTTCAACCGCGGTATTCCATTGGCGGTACACACCGCTGCGCTCAAAATACACACACATCTCCAAAACACCGCCACATTGGACAATTCCAAAGACACACACCTGATACACATACACACACCACTCCCACACACACAATACAATATAAAACACACACCCACATCACCCACAAACCCCTACGACCACAATTCACCAATGAAGGCCAGAGAGATAGCACAGAACAGACAACCCCATCACACAGAGGCACACAACACCATCACTCACGCAACATCCAAGCACAAAACACCACATACCACTACACTCACCACACTCATCAACACATACACCACCCCACACATCACACACACCACCCCATGTCACGCCAAAGACACCCCTGCTTCTCCGAGGAGGAGCTCAGGGTCATGGTGGAGGAAATTATCCGGGTAGAGCCACAGCTATTTGGCTCACAGGTACAGCACACATCCATAGCCAGGAAGATGGAGCTATGGCAAAGAATACTGGACAGGGTCAACGCTGTGGGACAGCACCCAAGAAATAGGGAGGACATCAGGAAGAGGTGGAACGACCTACGGGGGAAGGTGCGTTCCACGGTATCCAGGCACCACATTGCGGTACAGCGGACTGGTGGCGGACCCCCACCTCCTCCCCCTCAACTAACAACATGGGAGGAGCAAGTCTTGTCCATCTTGCATCCTGAGGGCCTCGGAGGAGTCATTGGAGGAACGGACACTGGTAAGTCTAATCTTAACCATCATAACCCCCACCCTACCTGCATGATATCACACCCCCCCACCATCACACCCTCCCCTATCACCCCAAATCCTCACCTATCTACCCATGACACCAACCACCCATCCCAACCCCAAGACCTGCATGACATAACTAAGCATGGACACCCATCACCAAAGCATGCCCACTGCACAGACCCACAACACCCACCAACCATCAGCACACAAGCCCCCCCACAGGAATGCCTCCACTGGGGTTCACGCACACCCAACCATTGCACACCATGAAACACACACATGCAATAATCATGTACTTATACGCCCGCAGGAACCCGAAGGAACGTCACCACACCAGAGGGTCCAGACAACACCACTCCACCTCCAGAAGAGGCCCACAGTGACGACAGCAGCTCTGCCCCACTGGATCTTGATGACCAGCCAGGACCATCGTGGGCCTCAGGACAGTCGGTTCCCCTTGCCCAGCCGCAGCCCAACACCGAGCTTACACCCTCTGGTAACACCACCACAGCACCCACCCAGCGGGCCCAAACCTCCCTACCCAGGACAGGTCAATCAGCGGTGTGTCCACCACTACAGGGCACCCAGGGTAACCCACCACCCCAACAACAACAGGGACCTGGGGGCAGTGGTAGTGGGCACACAGTCCAGGGGACGGAGGCACAGGAACACAGGGGAACTGAGAGGGCTGCTGTGCGAAAGAGGGAGGACAGGCCAAGGAAACCAACTCACAACGAGGCCCTCTCCTCCATCATGGGAGCATACCACCACTCCCAGGAGACGATGGCCACGGTCCTGGACAAGTTGCAGGAGGAACAATATTTGGGGTTCCTGGGCACCATCGTAGGGGTGCTGACGGACATTCAAAAGACCTTGAGGGACACCGGGGCACTCCAAGGGGCTCCTGACACTAGCCACGACGATGAAATGCCCACCACCTCTGCCGGTGCTAGTGGACAGGACGCCCCGCCACAGGACCAACACACCAGCACCCCATCCCCTGCAGACGGACAACCACCAAGCAAGCGGGCCCTGAGATCCAGGTACAGGATAGAGCAAGATGGCAAGACCCCCGTCAGGAAATAAGACCACCCTGTTTGTCCCCCCACTGTCCCACTTTGTTACCCTGCCCAAATCGGAACTGACCTAGCTCCACTTCCAATGCCCAGATGTGCAATGTACCTGTGAGACTAATAGACTGGACTCTGCCATGGACATTCCTCCACCATCACCCATCACCATTTTACAACCCCCCTTAATTTTTTTACATTTAAATAAACACCCTTGAAACACAAAAAAAAAATGGAGTCAGTCTATGATTTGTAAATCTGTATTATCAATTACAGTTTCATAATGGGTTACCCATTGGAAGGCTAACATAACTATGTCACACATCACAAGCCCTTCAAGGATGCAAACAGTTGACACGTAGGTTACCACATTTGTGAAACTGAAATGGAAGGGGACAACTCAGTTAACAAATAGTGAGTGAAATGTCGGTACAGGATAGAGGTAGATGTGTGAAAGTTAATGTAATGGTAAAAATGAAAATGTTCTCACCTGTGTCTCACTGGAAATATTGCTGTATGACTGACTCCCTGTTGTCGTTTTCGTCTTCCTCAGCTTCATCCTCATCACTGTCCACAGGCTCCACAGCTGCCACAACACCGTCATCTGGATCATCCTCCTGCAGAAAAGGCACCTGGCATCACAATGCCAAGTTATGGAGCATGGAGCAGACGATGATGATGTCGCACACCTTCTTCGGTGAGTAGAATAGGGATCCACCTGTCATATGGAGGCATCTGAACTTGGCCTTCAGGAGGCCGAAGGTGCGCTCGATAACCCTCCTAGTCCACCCATGGGCCTCATTGTAGCGTTCCTCTGCCCTGGTCCTGGGATTCCTCACTGGGGTCAATAGCCAGGAAAGGTTGGGGTAACCAGAGTCCCCCAATAGCCATACACGGTGCCTCTGGAGTTCACCCATCATATCAGGGATGCTGCTATTCCACAGGATGTAGGTGTCATACACAGAGCCAGGGAACATAGCATTTACCTGCGAGATGTACTGGTCTGCCAAACAGACCATCTGGACATTCATCGAATGATAACTCTTCCTGTTCCTGTACACCTGTTCACTCCTGCGGGGGGGACCAGAGCTACATGGGTCCCATCAATGGCACCTATGATGTTGGGGATATGTCCAAGGGCATAGAAGTCACCTTTCACTGTAGGCAAATCCTCCACCTGAGGGAAAATGATGTATCTCCTTCCGTGTTTCAGCAGGGCAGACAACACTCTGGACAACACGGTGGAAAACATAGGCTGGGACATTCCTGATGCCATGGCCACTGTTGTTTGAAAAAAACCACTTGCAAGGAAATGGAGCACTGACAGCACCTGCACATCAGGGGGGATTCCAGTCGGATGGCGGATTGGTGACATCAGGTCTGGCTCCAACTGGGTACATAGTTCCTGGATTGTAGCACGGTCAAACCGGTAGGTCACGATTAAATGTCTCTCTTCCATTGTCAACAGGTCCACCAGCGGTCGGTACACCGGAGGATTCCGCCATCTTCTCATATGTCCCAGCTGACGGTGCCTGCGAAGGACAACAGCGAAGAACCAGTCACTATTCCTCCAGGTATGTACCCACAGTCACACACAAGAGTACACCAGACAATAAACCATTCCTGTATGTGTGTTGAGTGTAGGCCTCAGTATGTGTGACGCAGTTGAAAATGAATCCATGTGGGCCCCTGAAATGGCGGCTGCCTGACCTCTAAAGTGGGACAATGGGATTGTGGGGTAACAGCGCTGGCGTTGCACACCGTCGCGGTAGGCGGTCGTAGAGCGCGGCGCAATGCTGCATTGGTTAACATTGGACCCTATGGGTCCCAGAAGCCAATGAACAGGTGCGCCGGCGGTGATGATGCGCCCTGCCGCGGACGTCACCGCCGCGGACGTCACCACCATTTTCTATCTGTTGAATCACTAGATACCTGACCTTCGACAGGAGAGGACCTACACTGCTAGTGCTGCTGTGACCTCGGTCTGGAAGCGACGATGGCTGCTCGTCTGGGGAAAGGGCCCCTGCCTTCACTGCACAGGAGTTGGAGAAACTTGTGGATGGGGTCCTCCCCCAGTACATGCTACTCTACGGTCCTCCAGACCAACAGGTTAGTACACATGGAGTACGTTATAGGGGCTGGGCCTGGGTGGACCGGGCTGGGTGGAAGAGGGAAGGGGGCAGAAGTCATACTACAGTAAAGCATGGGAATAAATGGGCCACATGGTCAGAGTATGGAGGGGGCCACACACATTGATGGTGCAATTGGTAATGACTGTTCCTCTTCCCTTGTGCATGTCATGTAGGTCAGCGCCCACCAGAAGAGGGACATTTGGCGTGCCATCGCCAAGGAGGTCCGGACCCTGGGGGCCCACCAGAGACGGGGCACCCACTGCCGGAAGAGATGGGAGGACATTCGCCGCTGCAGCAAGAAGACGGCGGAGGCTCAGCTGGGGATGGCCTCCCAACGTGGGAGGGGTGCCCGTCGTACCATGACCCCCCTGATGTTCCGGATCCTGGCGGTGGCCTACCCGGAGTTGGATGGGCGCTTAAGGACTTCACAGCAGACACAAGGGGGTGAGTACAACCTCATTCTGCGGACTTTGAGTGCAGTGGAGGTGTCTGGGTGGGGGAGGTGGGCTGTGGGTGTCCCTAGGCCAGGGCGAGTTAGGTAGGCAAGGCCCCTCCGTAATGTAGGCCATGTGGCACTCTACCCCACCTCAGTAAATTAGCAAGTTGAGGTATAGTTGCCCCTGTGGCATCCATGTGCGCAGATTTCCACCATTGCCATGTAGGCCATATCCCAGAAATTGCATGTGCAGAGGGCAGGAGCGCGGCGTTGTGCATGGGGCTGCTGCGTCTGTCTTGTCCGCCAACAGTAGCGGTATGCCATGCACTAAAACTTTCTTTCTTCTGTCTCCCCCCCTTTTCCTGCTCTCCCTGTCCTTTTGTACATCAGCATCAACAGGCGGAGGTACAGTGGCACCAGAGCACGAGGGAGCTGCATGCCACATGGCCATGGAGGGCCACACCACAGACTCTGAAAACACCAGTGGGACGGAGGGCAAGGGGAGCTTCACATCGGCCACCGGATCACCAAACAGCGACACAGACTCGTCTGCCGATGTGAGCTCCCCTGTGGTGGCGGCACCATCTGTGCACCCCACTTCTACAGGTACAGCCGCCACCCCCCCTACCAGCACCGCCCTCCCAGCAGCCCCTCAGCGTTCGCCCCGTGCCCCCTCACCCAGGAGGGTGGGCATCATCTTCGCCCCAGGCACCTCAGGCCCTGCCCCAGTCACCCCTGCTGCCCTCAGTGAGGAGGCCATTGACCTCCTCAGGTCACTCACTGTTGAGCAATCTACCATTGTGAATGCCATCCAGGGTGTAGAAAGGGCGTTGCAACACGGTAATGCATTCCTGGAGGGCATTCATTCTAGTCAGGCTGTCCTTCAGCGAACCCTGCAATCTCTGGCCTCAGCACTGATGGCAGCAATTGTCCCTGTGTCCAGCCTCCCCCCTCCAACTTCCTCCACCCAGACCCAATCCCCTGTACCCCAGCCCATCCCAAGCACACCTACAGACCAGCATGCACACAAGTCAACACGCAAAAGTAGCTCAGGCAAACATAGGCACCACACATCCCACAGGCACTCACACAAGCATCACACCCATACAGACACAGCAACATCCACTGTCTCCCCCTCCTCTTCTCCCTCCTCCCTCCCAGTGTCGTCTACACACACACCTGCATGCACCACATCTACAGGCACTAGGACTCGCACCAGGACACCCAGCACCACACGGCGCTCACCAGCGCCTACCACCTCCACTGCCATTTACACGTCCCCTGTGTCCTCTCCCAGTGTGTCTGTGATGCCCCCTCCCAAAGTACCCAAACGCCGGCAATCACTCACCCAACATCCATCCACCTCACGACAGCCTCCAGTACCTGCACCCAAAACAGCTAAAGTGACACCTCCTACAACCACCTCCTCTTCCTCCACTCCCAGACCCCCTCCAGCTACCCATCCCAGTGTTCGTCAGAAACTGTCCCTCTGTCAAATTGACCATTTTGCCCCCACCCCCCTCCTCCAATTCATCAGTCCCGTCGTAGTGCCTCAGCCAAAAAGCCTCCAGTACCAGTGGTTTGTGTTCCAGGTTTTTGGAGTGCACCGTCCACCAGGGCAGGCAGTAGGAACCGGAGCCAAGGCACTGGCAGCCCACCCCCTGTAAAGGCTCTGAAATTGGAGAGTGGACGACGGGACCGTGTCAAGACTCCTGGTGGGACAACAAGTGAAATGGGATCGAAGGCGATTGGTGAGTCAGCTGTAACTCCAAAAAAGGTGGGGAAGGTCCAGAGGAAGTCTGCCCAGCCTGTTCTGAGTGTCACGGCAGAGAAGTGTGCCATCATTTCCGGCGGTCCAGACACAACCGCCAGCACTGTCGTCACTGGTCCAGAGTAAGTGCCCAGGAGGGCCCAAGTATTGTCACTGGTCCAGAGACCACCGCCAGAGTCAGTGCCCAGGAGGGCCCAAGTATCGTCACTGGTCCTGAGACCACCGCCGCAGTCACAGCCCAGGCGGGGCCAGGATTCCACAGCCCCGCTGGGCAATGATGGAACGTCATGCCACACACCAATGTCCAGTGTGGAAATCATCATGACACACACCAATGTCCAGTATGGAGATCGTCATGCCACACACCAATGTCCAGTGTGGAGATCGTCATGCCACACACCAATGTCCGTATAAGAACCGCCATGGCAAAGCACCGCTGAACAGTCCTGAACCCCCATGTCAAAGCACCACTGAACAGTCCAGAACCGCCATGTCAAAGCACCGCTGAACAGGGCAAAGAGCGTCATGGCAAAGCACCGCTGAACAGTCCTGAACCCCCATGTCAAAGCACCGCTGAACAGTCCAGAACCGCCTTGTCAAAGCACTGCTGAACAGGGCAAAGACCGCCATGGCAAAGCACCGCTGAACAGTCCTGAACCCCCATGTCAAAGCACCGCTGAACAGTCCAGAACCGCCATGTCAAAGCACCGCTGAACAGGGCAAAGACCGCCATGGCAAAGCACCGCTGAACAGGGCAAAGACCGCCATGGCAAAGCACCGCTGAACAGTCCTGAACCCCCATGTCAAAGCACCGCTGAACAGTCCAGAACCGCCATGGCAAAGCACCGCTGAACAGGCCAAAGACCGCCATGGCAAAGCACCGCTGAACAGGGCAAAGACCGCCATGGCAAAGCACCGCTGAACAGGGCAATGCACCGGGTAGGAATGAATGGCCCACCACATCAGGCAGCCTTATCCCATGTGCAGCTGGGACAGTGACAGGACACTACCTTTCACGGGGAGACTCATCCAGTCTGGGCACCAGTCACCCCCCAGTACCAGTATGGACCTGCATCAACTTGAGAGACTGTGGCTTTGCACTCCCCAGGATGGAACAGTGGGCAACCCACCCACTTGTGAGACTTGAGAGACTGTGGCTTTGCACTCCCCAGGATGGCACAGTGGGCAACCCACCCACTTGTGAGACTTGAGAGATTGTGGCTTTGCACTCCCCAGGATGGTACAGTGGGCAACCCACCCACTTGTGAGACTTGAGAGATTGTGGCTTTGCACTCCCCAGGATGGTACAGTGGGCAACCCACCCACTGTAGAGACTTGAGAGACTGTGGCTTTGCACTCCCCAGGATGGCATAAATGGGCATGGAGCCCTGTTGTGGATCTGGCTTTGCATTCATGTGGCTGAGGTGCCCCCCCTTCACTTCCCCCTGAAGTGCCTGTAGTGTTTCTATCTGATGCCCCAGCAGTGTTCTCTCCGATTTTGGTCAGGTATCTATTGTGGGCCTCGCCCATGCATTTTTGAACTGTTTGTGCACGGACATTGTTGTGTACATATCTGCACTACTTCTCGGATTGTATATGTAAATATGAGTGATTTTGGAATACATATATTTGTATATTTTTGTATGACATGTATAGTGGCACATTACAAAGTTTGCCCGAAATTCGCATTGTCTTTGCATTCTTCCGGGGGGATTGTGGGTTGTTACTGTTATGTTTGTGACTGCATTGGTGTGTATGTTGTAATATGCGAGGGTGGAGGTGGGGGTGTTTGGTGGGTGTCCCCCTAACTTCCCCTCCCTGTGTCGTAGGTGCAGTACTCACCGGTATCTTCTGCGCCTACGTCGCTGTTGTTCGTGAAGGAGCAAAAAGACAAGGGCAGGTAGTATTTGGAGTTCCGGGTCCATGGAGTCGTCGTTCCTCGTGGGATGTGTAGAAGGTGAGCATTTTCCCATAGCAAAAGCTGTTTCCGCCGTGTTTTTATCCACGGTGAATCCGCCCCGGAAAAGGTGGCGGATTGGCCTGTTGTGATACTGTGGGCGGTACATTGTCTCCCGCCTGTCTGTTGGCGGTGACCACCGCACTGCTTGTCTGTACCGCCGTGGCGGGCGGTGTGTTAAAGTGGCTGTCTTTGTTGGTGGTTTCCGCCAGGGTCATTGTTCCATTTTTTTGTCCGTCTGACTGTTTACGGTATTACCGCATCTTTAACACCGTCCGCCAGGGTTGTAATGACCCCCTTAGTCTTCGTTCTCAGGTAATCAGTCAATCAGCAAGACATCAGGCTCTAGGTCAGATATGAGCCCAATGTCAGTGTGAATCTCAAATCTCTCTTGAAGTCTCTCCTTCTCTCAAAAATCTTAATAAGTCTATCTTTCCTAAAGTATCTCTGTATAATTCTCCTCTGTCGCGTTTTTATATCAAAGTCACATAAACTATCCCCTAATTCCCTATTGGTCAGTTAATCGTATGTTCATACTTTACTCAATAATATTTCTATACCAAATCTGTGAATTCTAATATTTCACTCTTCACATGCAGTTGATAGGTCCACTTTACGATATTCCCATCATCTGGTTCGTCAAGTAACAAGATTGTTGCATCTTCGGCTCCAGTCAGTATCTTCATTGTTCTTGTCCTGGGAAAGTCAGTCTCACACACATTACACATAAAATGTTACACTAGCGGGTACATCATCTCCTTGCAGTCGGATCTCATGAAAATCTTCTGTTAAGCACTTTTAACAATACAATGAACATTTCACAGTTTAATTCACTCTGTCAGCAAATTTTATTAACCGCTAAGAAACAGCTTCTGCATGAGGCCTGGCAAAATAGGCCAAGACACTTCCTCAGTTAAGACCTAAATTTAATAAAGGTAAAGCACACTTCATACCCCTTAATATGACATATTACTGCATTAGTCTAGTGCATATTCAATATTTCATAAGTATTAATCATTAATTAGTAAATTTTTTAAACACTGGTGTCCATTCTTCAAGGTCACATTTTCAAATGCATGCATTATTTTTCTACATTATTTCATTTTCTGCCTAAACTCATTATCCAAAATACGTAAACATTCATTAATAAATTTTATTAAAGACAACTGCGCTAGCAGATGTGTTAATGATATGGATAGATGATGAGCAGGTACTGAGTGAGTTTTTTAAGTGGCTCAGTGGGAGATCTGGGGATAGAAAGTTTACCACCGCATAAGACAAAGAAGAGATTAAGGGCCAGATGTAGCAAAGGTTTTTACCCATTCTGTGTCTATGGGAAAAAGTGTTTATACATATGGCCCTAAATTCCTTGATCTAAGTATCAAGGTAGAGGAGAAAACCTAGTGAGTGGAACACACTGCTTAGGTACATAATGCACCACCCACTTAACTCATGAGATAATCTACCCTTCAGGCAGTTCCTGTGGATCTGTAGGAATTGTTACCGCAGGGAAGATTTTTTCAAGGAAACTGATTTGTTGATTGCTAAAAGAGGGAGGTTATTCCAAAGGTGTGTTGAAAAGGTCAAGGAAGAGGGCATAGTGCCATCCATGAGAGACCCTCTTGGAGGTGCAGGAGAAAATTGACAACACCAAGAGAAGGCTGATTTGACATTTTGTACAAGGAACAATGACATTAAGAAGGTCATTAATAAACACTGGTATTTAATATCTGATGAATTAGACACAGAAGGAAAACCATTATTTGCCTTTGGAAGAGGTAAAAATGTTAGTGCCTATGTGGTCAGCTCTTTGTTAAAGATACCAGCAGCCCCTGATTTGAGATCACAATTGAACCTTGCCCTATTGGTAGGGCATTACAAATGCGGGAGGTGTAAGGCGTATGAGCTCACATTTAAAAGGAAGGACTTCACACATAAAAATCTGACATATTTTGAGACACCACACCAACTGTAATAGTGCTGATGTTGTATATGTGATAACATGTCCATGTGGGAAACAGTATGTAGGACAAACACAACAGAAAGTGAAGACTCAAATCCTCCAACACTGTAGCAGGATAAGATGTGAGATGCAAGGAGCCCCGTTAGTTGAGCATTTCTGCATGGCTAAACATCAAGTGGAGAATTTGAGGTGGTGGATTTTAAAGAAAGTAATCCCCAACTCCAGAGGGGGTGATATCATGTCTGTCCTTAACTGAAGGGATTGAAAATGGATACACACCCTTGATAATGTGAATAAGGGGCTCAACGAGTTTGAGGAAATCACAAGTGGTCATTATTGGTCAATGGTTGAGTTACTTTTCTCAGTCTCTTGAAAATATGTAGACCTCTATCTATTATATACTGAATTATATCAGACTGTAATTATTACTTCACACTGTCATATGTGATGATGTACAATGAATAATGTGCATTACTGCCTTTTGACCTCATAATGTATAATTTTGTGTATATTTCTGCAGAAACATAATTGGATGCATTCCTGACGTATTGCACAATTTAGCTGTGCTGTTGTTGTATGACACCCCTTGGATGTATTTCTGGTATGCCATAAATATTAATGGCTAAATCAGGGTAAGCCACCTATTGAAATACTTGGAAGCTACTCAATCAGATCTGTTTGTATTGTGATTTTTTAACTATTATCTTTAAGCACATTCTATTTTTGTATGTTTTACAAAGTGATAGCTTGATGAATTTCAAACCATTATTTCAACAAACATTTGACTTTGTATGTTTTACATATTTACAAAGGTAGCCTACGCACTATTAAAGGAGACCACAATATTGCACAGGTTGATTTAAATGGATATGGTCTCTTTGTTCCAAAACATTAGTGTGGCTTTTGTCTTAGAATACATAATGTTCAGGCCACTACGTAGGCTTCTGCTATTTTCCAGCCACGTTCATGCCATGTAAATTTTAAACTTTTTAATTTCGGTGTGGCTGACTTTTCCACCCCCACTTGTGTCTTCCATGAATAATTGTTTGTGCAACAAACTTTTTTGTCAACGTAGGCATTCCCATTTTCTGCCAAGTTAGTATCTTGCGCGCATCCAAATTTAGAGCAATATCCTATTAGATAAGTGCTTTGATTATCGGTTTCCATTTGCAAGTGTTATCATTGCACCAGTAATGGTATATATACATTTTGGATACACTTAGTTACGCCTGTTTTGAAGGTCGCCATTTCACAAGAATGATATTTTGTTACCGCCCATGGAAATAGAGTTACTTTATTACCAATCACTGTCTGTCGTTGCGGTCGCTGGGCTTGATACACTAATACCACGGCTGCCTGAAAGTATAGAAAGAAGGATATTTTGTTACCTTTGGTTGTTCCCTTTGGGGGCGTGGCCAGGTGTACACAGCCTTTCTATGAGGCCCGCCAACGTTTTACTTACGTGCCCTTACCCAGCTTTTGGCGGTTGAGTTTTTACATAAGTAGTATTTTCTCCGGGCTGCTTCATCTTGAAGGAAGACGAGGCTAGGAGTGCCATTGATTCACTCTAGCGGTGAGAGCATTTTTTGGTCTTTATTACCATTGTTTAAACTTATTTTGCAATATCTTTACCCAAACTTTATCAGATTTAGCTACAGAAGAAGACACGTTTTTACTGTCTTCATTGGGATCCGTTTGACACTGTTCAAGTGCTGCTGCACAATCAAGCAGGTTTGTCGTCATAGGGATCTTCCCAACCCTCTATAAGTGCTTCAGTGAACTCGGATTCAGTGCAGATATTTTTACAATTTTTTGCTACAACATTAAGTAAGAGGTTTTTCAGACCCATTTCTAGGCATGACAGGTTTTTAATTAATTTGACACAGTGAGTAATTCCACATTGCTGGACCACTGAGCTATTGATTGCACTCCATCCCCGGTGGGGGGCGAGAATCTACTTGCTTCACAACCCAACTAATGTGACTTTAAGCTCTTTTATGCACCACATGAATGCGATTGAGTCACACCTATGTATTCTTTTTTTTGCATATGACACACTGAGTCTCATACATGATGTATTTTTGTTACACAGGCTGCATTTATATTTTGCCCTGAGGAAAACCCATGTTGATGTCTGTTAAGAAACACGATCTACTAGGGTCGAAATGTCAACAATACTTTTGTGATGTCCTGAAAATTATCAGTACAGAGCAAAAAATGTCCAATTGAAACCCAGCTGTTGTTACACAGAGATCTAAGGACTAAATACAGACATTGTTGAAGAGTTGTAAATTTGCTACTTGTGTCTTTTGTTTAATCTCTTTAGTGTTATGCACTTTTTTTTATCTATGATGGCCCTGTGTGAACTTTCTGTTAGTTGAAACTTGGTATATGATAAATAATATACTAAGACTACGAGATTTCTGTGTGTCATGTAATTCATTTATTGAAATGTTATGATCTGTTGACAGTGCGAGACATTTGAAGCTATAAGTATTACTTCCAACAGAACCATTGTAGCATTATATTGTTTACATACCCAGGTTCTGAGGAACACAGGGTTACCCCTTTGTACATAACTGCCTTTCTCCTCAGCTTTCGGCTCTGGCAGAATTATTGTGATGTCATAACTCAACTGTAATAAGTGACTAAAGTTGAGTTTAGATAGCAGATTACAAGGAAATTAGAGACTGCTTTTTATGCAGAGATTTTAGAATTCCATGTATTATCTGAATATACAGCCCAGTAGGGACTTGCTTCAATGTTTATTTTTTCATTACAGCAGTGCTCCACGCTTCCACACTTTAAGCCTTGCTGTTAGCATGCATGCAGATTGAAGAAGGACCGCCCCTGCATAGAAAATTATAGATGTTGATTTTCTATGGGGCAGTAAAGGTGATATCACACACACTTTGACTCACATGTGGCGATATATAGTTGGTCACTTTTCCCAACTTTATCCTAGTTCTGCTGAGAGTTTATGGTAATGATGATCTCTGAAACCAAGGGAAGCGAATATAGTGCTAGGGTTGCTAAAAGGAATAGCAGGGTAGCAATCCTAACTCTGGCTACCACAAGTTGAAACCCATGTAATACAATGATCAGTATGCACACACACATTGTCATGTGTTGGCAGTCCTGTCTACATGACAACACCTTTGTGAAACACTGTAAAACATTAACTATTTAGAAAACAATATGCAAAGGAGCTTATATTTAGAGTTTGCTACAACACACAAGAAGATGATAAACTTTAACATGTAACTACAGAAGGTGACTCTGTTATGCTTTATCTTGCCAATTTATTTACAGCAGGCATGAAAACAAATAAAATTAAATTAAAACTAAATTTCCTAGAAATTCTGGGATATGCAACTCTACAGGGTGAGAGTGAAGAGAACACCAATTAGCCTCAATCCTAGACCACAAGTATTTAGCCTTTCTCGGGCTGAGGCCTCCTTTCTTGCTACTGATGGTGCAACAGGAAAGTTTAATATATGATGGCTTTTTTATTGTCTGATTTGTTTAGTTGTTTTTGCCTTGGGCTTCCTCAGGTGTGGCCTGTGAATAATGCTTTGTGATAGATTTACGGGAAAGCTTTTGGGTAATCTGCAGCATGTGTACCACTATGGATTTAGGATCTCGGTGTCTGTATATATACAGAAAATGAAGAGTAGTACCAACAGTATCAATAATGCTAATGCTCGAGATAATGTTCTTGGGGAGGAGAAACTGGTTAAAAATATTTTTGGAATAATTCTTCATTGTCATCTACGCAGAAAGAAATGTCTACTGCCTTTAAAACTATGGATTCTGACATTAGTTCCTCTGTGGCTAGAGTGTTACCGGAAATACTGTTCTCTACTCTCTGTAGTAGCAGCATGTGGGCACATTCTTCTAGGACTGTTAGTTTAAAAGATAAGGTTTCATGTGTGTCTTTTAGAGAAGTAAGTGCTCTTCACAGATAAACAAGCTTTACCAAGACAAACTTCAGATATTTAGTGGGTATCCAATACAGTTGGAAACTGGGTTTAGCAGTCCCAGGGCTTAGCAATCCCTATCCCCCTAAAGAGATTATCTTGCAGTGAAGTTTGCGACTCTCTAGTCTGGAGGTAGAGAACAAGACAACAAAATGATAAGATTTGGCTCTGAAGAAGTCAGAGACTAGTTGTGATGATGTTTATTATGACAACTTTGACTCCAACAATGCTAATACTGATGGTTAGTATTTTTTTTGTTGGTCCAGATATCATAAAGCGGTGGAAATTGTTTATCTCCAAGAATGAACACACTGTTCTTAACCCAGCGCTTCATCAGTGTAGCCACGTTTTGAGGATGTGGCAGAATATATTAGAAATAAGCTGCAATATCCTGTGGATAAATCAATTCAATCCAAATTCTAGAATGGCTTAGACATATCATTATACATATTGTGCACTACACCCATCATAGATCCTGTTAGAAATTGGGTTTTTGGTTGGCAGTCAGGTTGCCCTCTGTCCAAGCAAGAACCCTCACTCTAGTCAGGGTAAGTCACACACAATCCAAAATCAGCCTGTGCCCACCCTCTGGTAGCTTGGCACGAGCAGTCAGGCTTAACTTAGAAGGCAATGTGTAAAGCATTTGTGCAATAAATCATACAATACCATAATATAACACCACAAAAATACACCACACAGTGTTTAGAAAAATATATAATATTTATCTGGGTATTTGCAGGTCAAAACGATCAAAGATGCAATATGAATTTGTAAAGATATCACTAAGAAGTGGTATAAAGTGTCTTAAGTCTTTAAAAAGCAAACAAAGTCTCTTTCAAGCACAAAGTACCTGGTTTCTGGTGAAAAATCTCCTCAGAGGGCCACAGAAGAAGAGATATGTGGAAAAATGGTGTGTGCGTCGATTTCTCCCCAGCACACACAGACTTGCGTCGTTATTTTTCACGTGGGGAAGTCGTGCGTCATCTTCCGGCGCGCAGACAGTCTCTTTCTGTGGATCGCGGGGATTACCAGATGTCCCGGGTCTGTGCGTGGATTCTCCTGCTTGTTTTCCAGCTGCGCGTCGTTCTGCGGGGCTGTGCGTTGAAATTTCGCTCTCACGGCAGGCGTCGCGTCGATTTCCGGTCGTCCCAAAGGCGTTGCGTCGATCAGCGTCGGTGTGCGGCGTTTTTCTTGCCGCGGAACGAGCTGTGCGTCGAAAATTTGGGCGCACAAAGCGTCCAAGTGAAAAAGAGAAGTCTTTTTGGTCCTGAGACTTCAGAGAACAGGAGGCAAGCTCTATCCAAGCCCTTGGAGAGCACTTTCACAGCCAGGCAAGAGTTCAGCAAGGCAGCAGGCCAACAGCAAGGCAGCAGTCCTTTGTAGAAAGCAGACAGGTGAGTCCTTTGAGCAGCCAGGCAGTTCTTCTTGTCAGGATGTAGTTTCTGGTTCAGGTTTCTTCTCCAGCAAGTGTCTGATGAGGTAGGGCAGAGGCCCTGTTTTATACTAAGTTGTGCCTTTGAAGTGGGGGTGACTTCAAAGAGTGTCTAAGCAATGCACCAAGCCCCCTTTCAGTTCAGTCCTGTCTGCCAGAGTCCCAGTAGGGGGTGTGGCAGTCCTTTGTGTGAGGGCAGGCCCTCCACCCTCCCAGCCCAGAAAGACCCATTCAAAATGCAGATGAATGCAAGTGAGGCTGAGTAACCTGTGTTTGTGGTGTGTCTAAGTGAATGGACAAGGAGCTGTCAACTAAACCCAGCCAGATGTGGATTGAAGGGCACAACAAGATTTTAGTCAAAGAAATGCTCACTTTCTAAAAGTGGCACTTCTAGAATAGTAATATTAAATCCGACTTCACCAGTCAGCAGGTGCTGCAGGCCCACTAGTAGCATTTAATCTACAGGCCCTAGGCACATATAGTGCACTCTACTAGGGGCTTATAAGTAAATTAAATAGCCAGTCATGGATAAACCAATCAATAGTACAATTTACACAGAGAGCATATGCACTTTAGCACTGGTTAGCAGTGGTAAAGTGCCCAGAGGTCAAAAGCCAACAACCACAGTTCAGAAAAAATAGGAGGAAGGAGGCAAAAGGTTTGGGGATGTCCCCGTCAAAAAGCCAGGTCCAACAGATCCCAAAACAGTTAATTGTTTAACTAGATATGGTTGTTACTCTAGAAAGGGCAATGACAGAAGCTAGGTATCCTGTTAGGATAAAATGAAAGATATTGGAGTTGGTTGAGCAAGCTAAATAAACAAGAGGCTCTTGACCATGTGGTTTTATCTAATTGGGTTTAGAGAGCATTTTACTTCCTGGGGAATACTAATGTAGCCATACCTGTTGAAAGGCATAAGGTGTTACTGAATAAAATTGACCCCAAACTAGGGGAACTGGTGAGTTCCGAGACTGATCACCAGTGTAGGGTGCCCTGCTTGGGGATAATTTCATAAAGAAAAGGGGAAGTATGTTCATGCTTTCTCCTCCATGGATAAAGTCAAAGCCTTCTAGGCCTGTGGTTTTGGAATACATGTTTTTGCCAGGTCAGTAGATTCATGAACCGCTCAACTGGCTAATTCACAATCCAAGACAGGTACCAAAATGTCCTGAAGAAGCAGCGGGCAAAGTTCTTCCCACAGAGTGTTGGAAATGGCCCTCTCTACTGGGTCACCCCAAACTTTGTGCCTTTCTCCTCCTACTTTTTGCTGAATGTTTGCTTGCTGGCCTTAGGGTTAAGGACACTCTACCACTGCTAACCAGTGCTAAAGTGCTTGCGTTCACTCCCGTAAACATGGTTGGATTGAAATACACCGGATTGGTATATTTAATGTGCATCTAAGTATCTTGTAGAGTGAAATTCGAGAAATAGCAGAGTGGCAATGCTGCATAGACATGTGAAATTATCATACCATTTAGGCACGTCCCCCAATCTTGTTTGAGGATCAGAAACCATCCAATTGGGCTTTAAACATGGGCACAGTCTTACAGGATGGTCGGTTGGATAAGTTTATGCTCTTCCTCCTCTTGTCACGATCTCCAGTCACTTTCTCAAATTTCGAAGCACAGCATCCAAGTAATTCTTTTGGTATCACTTTGGAGGGCACAACCTTTGTTTTCCTCCCTTCTTAAGTTGGTTATAGCCAAACCTATTCTACTTCGATAGCATCCCTGGTTGTTACAGGATCTGGGCGTTTGCAGTCATATTCTAATTTTTTTGGGCCGTTTTCAGCTGATGGCTTTGAACCTTTCTGGGCAGCTTTGTTTCTCACAGGACTTTTGAATTAATCTCGTAGCTTCACACAGTCCTCATGAGCATCAGAAACTTCTAGAGTTTACAAGCCAACTTGGGATCATGGTCTAGCCGGCATTTGGAAAAGAATATTGATCCTATTTTAGCAGATGTCACTGCAATTCTGATTTTTAGGCACTTTAACCTCTCAGAAGAAATGATCTGGGAAAGTCAACAGATACAGATCCACAGCTTGGTCGTGGGTGTAATAAGTGGGTTGATAGCAAACCTGTAGGTGAACAGCAACTAGTCTGCATATTAATGAAAGGTATTAGATCGTTTAGTTTGTGTAAACCCTTTAGTCATCCTTATGGGGGGTTAATCAAGTATTCCATGGATTCCAAACTTGGCCAGATAATGATGCATCATCTCTTAAGATGCTGTCTTCAAAGCTGACTACTTCATCATACTTGGTCTCTTTTAAAAGAGTAAGAGCTTTACAAATGTTTCCAAAACTATTCTTATACTGTTGTTATATTCAATTACAAAATATATAGCAAATGCCTCAATTTCAGTTGAGTATTTATATTTTTATTGTCATCTAAAATTATGTGTGCTACAATATTTAAAGGCATATGAACTTAAAATGGTTCATTTAGGAACGTCTTCAGTTGTTCATTTCTTTACACAAATCTCTTTCCCTGGTTCGATCTTCCACTTTAGCCAATGGAAAAGTGAAAATATTCTTTGGAGGGGATGGACATTTAGGGCCTGATTCACATAAGTAAACATACATTTTTGTGTAATTTAAAAATTGTTTGCAATTCACAAACCAATTTTATGAGTTTCACACAACAGAATTGCTAGGCAATTACATTTTCTTTTTGTTTTCTTGGGTTTTGTGGCATCTGTAAATAAATCAGCTAGAAAAGAAAATGCAATATTCCCTTCCATATCTTTAATTAAATCAGGACTTTCCTTCTCTACCCTGCTTGGAAAATCGTCATTCAATATATGCATGCATGCAAAGCTCTGTAAAAGGTACTGCCAGAGCCACTGGGTCTAGGAATATGTTACAAGTGAAAACATTTTGTGAAGTGAGCATGAAATTGTTCTTGGATAGGTGTGGGGCCTGGTCATCATAGGCATGGCCATGGCCCCAGCCCAACAAATGTGGCAACAGTCTTTCTACCCTCCCCCCCGAGGGGATTACCCCAATCTTACTAGAACCCGGGAATCTTTTTTTTAAATGTAGTGATGGGGGTGGCCCACCATGGGCATGGCCATAAACACACCCCAAAAAAGGTGGTATCAGTCTTTTTGCCATGCCCAGGGGGCAGATGAAGTGACTACCCCCAATACACATCCTGGGGGGTGCAGGGAGGGGGGCAGAAAGCCAACTAGGGAAATTTCATTAAAAAGAAAAATCTACAGGGATGGGGGTTGCCTACCATGGGCATGGCCATGCCCACATCCAAAAAGGGCACAGACAGTCTTTTGCATGAGCCAGTGCTTTCTCCCCCCCCATGACCCAATAGACTTTCTGCCCTCCCTGGTGGTTGGATAGGGTGAATATCCCCCATTGTGCTCCCCCATGCGGGCAGAAATCCCACTAAAGAGCAGGGAGCCAAAACAAGTAAAAGGATGAGGCAGCCTAGCCTTGCAGCAAGCCATACTGCACCCCAGAAGGAGCAATAGCGTCTTTCCACCAGGCTGGGGGCAGGTGGGAGGTTTCTAGAATATCGACCTACCATGCCCCAGAAAGGGCAATAGTGTCTTTCCACCCAGGGAAGGTAAGAGGTTTTTACCAATCGGGGCGGTTGCCCCAAATATGCCCCCCGAGGAGGGTGGAAAGTTCACCTGATACCAGGGATTTTGCCTTTGAGCCAAAAGAACATGGTGAGGGTGTTGCACTCTGGTGTGTCAACACTTTCTTTTACAAGCTATTGCAAGGGGACTCCCATTAGCCTCAGTTTGATCCATTCTAGTTGTGAGCTCTAGGCTCAGTCACCCAACTGATACAGCATTTTTATCAGCACAAGTGGAGTAACACTGGGTGGTAGGAATTTTGAAGATTCCTGCAGATTCTGGAATTTCCCATCATAAAATTGTAACAAAAATGTGCAATTTCAGGCAAAGTTTAAGGTTTGCAGGGCACTGTGGTAAGAAAACCTCATGGGATCCACGCAACGTAGACCATGCTGAAATCTACAGGTTTTCAAAAATGTATGTGGTTTGTGGATTTGCATGAGTGGCACCACAGCACGGCCCCAAATACCTGACCTACCCTTATTACTTATCTATCAACGTAGCACTCTACAACCTTTTGTGTCATGGTCTCTTGCCCCACCCACGCAACTGAGGTATCATACTTATCAAGGAACATATGGGAACTCAGTGTATTAGGTACTTTGTGGCTACCTGCAGACTCCATAATTTTCTGTCACAGAAATGTGAGGAAAATAGTTTTTTTACCAAAGTTTGACGTTTGCAAGGGCTTCTGGGTAAATGTAGCTAGTGAGAGCCATGCAAGTCACACACTTCCGGACTCCCCTGGTTGTCTAGTTTTCAAAACTATGTAGATTTGCTAGTTTTCTGCAGCTGCCATCAGAGTTAGGGCCCAAAACACAGCTATCAAAATGCAAAAAAGGGTCAGTGCAAAAATGTGATGAATCCATGTTGCATTTCTGGCCATTACTTGTCCCGGCCACTAGGCCTACCCACACAAGTGTCTTACCATTTTTATTGGGAGACTTGTGGAAATGCTGGGTGGAAGGAATTTTGATCTCTTCACAGATCCCAGAAATTTCTATCACAGAAATGTGAGGACAATTTTCGTTTTTGTCAAAGTTTGAGGTTTGCAAAGGATTCTGGGTAAAAACAAAAACAGTGAAAGCCATGCATGTCACCTCACCCTGGATTTGCACAGGTATCTAGTTTTCAAAAAATGTACAGGTGTACTACGTTTCTCTAGGTGTGGGCCTGAGCTAGGGTTCAAAATCCACAATTTCCCACTTTGCAAAAAAAAGGGTCAGTTTTAGTTGAAAAATGTGATGTGTCAGTGTTACATTTCGGGCCTTTTTCTGCTGGGAGCACTAGGCCTAACCACAAAAGTGAGGTACTATTTTTATCTGGAGACTTGGGGAAATGCTGGGTGGAAGGAAGTTTGTGACTCTGCGCAGATTTCAGAACTTTCCATCACAGAAATTTGAGAATTTTCTCAACGTTTGTAAGGGTTTCTGGGTAGAAAACGCTAGTGAGAGCAATACAAGTCACCCTACTTTGGATTGCCCCAGGTGTCTAGTTTTTAAAAATGTACAGATGTGCTAGATTTCCATAGGTGCTGGCTGAGCTAGGGCCCAAACAAAAAATTGATGTGCCCATGTTGTGTTTTTGGCTCTTTCCTGCTGCGGGTACGAGGCCGACCCACAAAAGTAAGGTACCATTTTTATCGGGAGACTTGTGGGAATGCTGGGTGGAAGGAAGTTTGTGGCTTCCCACAGATTCCAGAACTTTTCATCACACAAATATGAGAAAAGTGTGCTTTCAGGTAAAGTTGGAGGTATGCAAGGGATTCTAGGTAAGAAAAGCTTGAGAGTGCTATGCAATTCACCCCACCCTGGATTCCCCCAGCTTTTTATTTTTCAAGAATGTCCAGATTTTCTAGGCTACCCTTAGTGTCGTCTCAGTTCGGGCCCTAAATCCACAGCTACCCACTTTGTAAAAAAGCGGTCAGTTTTGAGCAGAAAAATGTGATGTGTCCTAGTTGCGTTCTGGGCCCTTTGCTGTCGCGGGCGCTAGGCTTACCCACACAAGTGAGGTACCAGTTTTATCGGAAGACATGTGGGAGCATAGAATAGTGGAATATTTGTTATTACCCATTGGATTTCACTGCATGTTTGCCTTCCAAATGTAAGCCAGGGTGTAAGAAAGAAGCCATTTTACCCTCTAAATCATATACTAGTACTGTCAACAATTCAGAGATATACAAATAACCAGTGTTACTAAACTCCATATCTTGTGCACATTTCAGGAATACAATGGTTTCCTTGATACCCATTTTTCACTCTACTCATTTCACCATATTAATTGGTCTATACTAGATACACAGTGAAAAACAATTGTATGGTACAGCTCAGTTGTTGGCTCTGGGTACCTCTGGTTCTTGGAGAACCTACAAACTGTATACTTCGCAGCAATTAGATGGGGCTGGCGTAATGGTATATTGCTTTTGTAAATCGGCCATTGTGACAAAACTTTACAATTCAAACATTGTCACAAATGGCCGTTTTTTCTACTCATTTTCAATATTTCTTTATTTCAATAGTTAGTTTCTTTGGGAAAACATTGAAGGAAATACACATATGACTCTTTGCTGAATTTTGTCTACTTTTCAGAAATCTGTAGCTTTCCTGGATCACACATGTGTTTCACACTGGTTTCCACCACAGACTGGAAGTAGGCTGAAAGCAAAAAAGTAGGAAAAATTGGCTACTTCTTTGAAAAATACCCAACCTGTGATAAAAAATTTGTTTTTTTGATTTAGCTCTGCATGTTCTCGAAAGCTGGGAAGATTGTGACTTTAGCACAGCAAAACTTTTGTTGTTCTCATTTGTCAGAAAAAAATCTGACACTTTTGTCTGGAGCACTTTTTCTCCCTATTTTTCCCCAAAAATTCAAAATGTTCAATTGTACAGTGAGCCTGCTGAATGTCCTATGCATGTGCTTAACAGCAGCATCTAGAATGTTTGTATGAACTGTACTATTATGTATTAGTCGATATTGATTTGCCCACAATCTCACAATGTTTTCATGCAGAGATGTTAAGAGATTGTGATTTTTCAACTGTGAAAGGACAAGTCAGCTTTGTCAGAATTCAAACATGTGTCCTGTAAATTAAATATAAATAGCAAGCTTCTCAGAATTTGGAACTTTTGACTTGAGAAGGAGCACAAAACTGTTCAGCAGCTGCATAGGTCAACTGACCCACCAGTAGTGTACCAACTGTTCCATGGGCTCTAAGGCAGACAAGGAAAATGTGCCCCATTCCCAGTTTCAGAAGCAAAATAAGAATGCATTGCCCCTCATATCCCTAGGGCTCGATGCCTATGCACCTGCTGCACTATTGATACCAATACACTAGTGAGCTACTTTACTGAATATGTCCTCTATAATTTTTCATATACCTATTCCTCAGATGTTTTTACCTTCTAGGCTATCTTGCTGAAATATGGATCCATGACCTCCATGTTCCACACAGTTAGCTGCTACAGGAGCACCTGCCTACTAAGTTATCTTGCCAAAATTTGACTTCTGAAATATACACATACCCTGTATGAGCATTAGGAATGTGATACGAAGTTTACAAATTGGTGTTTACAATCAGTGCACTGAGCCAAGGACACAGCAATGGGTCCTAAGTGCCTAATTTGACCTGGTAGTTTCCGGTGCTCAGTGCTAGTATTTAACTGTCAACACCAGCACTTATGACAGTCTACCACATGGTGGCACTGTTTGTCTAATTTAGAGACAAGCACACCAAAAGTTGTTTATCAATTCAATATACATTAAACATGACTAATAGCTGCCGCCTAAGCCATTCTAACAAGTTTGAGGGCCTGGAATACTTTGAATTCTCACACTTGTATGCGTGTAATGGATAGTAGTTTTGTTGCTACTGTCACTGGCTGTGCTGGCTGAGGCAATGGGTGTTGTAAGTTGCAATGGTCTCATGACGAGGGCCCTGACACTTATTTTTTTTACAAATTAAGCATTGTGCATCCTGTGATTGCCTAATTCTCATTCCAAATAGCCAAGTACTGTGTTTTAACTTTACAGTAACATTCTACATTGAAATACAAATGACTGAAGAGCAACAGTTCAAACCACATCAGTGCTATTCTATAGTAATAAAAGTAATAGAATAAAAGTAACATGCAGGGCCTTTGCAAAACAGCACAGCACAGTATCAACTTCCAATGTGATTTGCAATAGCAATGCAATTCATACCTTGTAAAACGTTCAAGTTGCAAGGGCAGTAAAGGGGTAAACCCCTTTAACGCCTACAACGTTATGCAGAAATGTTAGCAATAGTTCAAATGCATAAAATTGTTATTGCATGCTGTGGGCAGGTAGTAACCATCTGCAGCAGGCAGGCTATCAATGATAGCTTACCCTTTGCATATGCATGCACCTTCCGATGTCCAATGTACATGTGAATATTTTGCCTGCAAATTGCGTATCTGTATGCTTAGACCTAGGTCTAATATCCCATGCAATCCTCTACCATAACAATGCTAGTGTTCATAATTAGGTGCAAAACCTGGTCCCGCCCCATTGATATTAAAGAGATGGGAAGTTTATTCCTCATTGTAAACAGTTCTCTTGTAAAGTGAAGGATTAGTTAATCCATTGAGGTTCAAAGTCTGAATATGTTTGCAGAACAAATCATTGGTGTTTGAGCAGTCTCGCCACAGACTTTTTACCCCCCCTTACAGTATCAGAATGCACCTCTCTCATAAAGGCAGTCCATTGAGTTCCTACAATTTGCTAATGCTTGAAAGAAGATTGTCTTTGCAAGGTGTGCTACTTATGTTCATTTATTCATTCAACCACTTTCATATGCATTCTATCACTTATAGCTTTATTAATCCAGTCATGGACCTGTTTCATAGATTAATCTATACATTCTGCCATGCATTCACTTAATCATACATTTACTTATTTCGTAGGTTCTGATAGAATGTGGAAGCCCCGTGAGCGGATGAGGAGATTGCCTGAGGTTGCTGAAAAGGCAACTCCTTTCTGATGTCTCCAAGTATGCCTGCAGTGACTGATTTTGTCCCCTGAAATTCATTGCTGACCCAGGTAATCCAAGCTTGACCCAGGATGTTGATTAGTTCATTATAATTCAAGAGCTGTTGGAACACCATCTCTTCCTAAAGCTTCCCTTGATAAGGTAAATTTGATGTTGTTCAATCATTTGGCATATGCTCTAAGTATGATTGGGACCTTCATATTAAGGGCAGCAAAATAAAAACCATTTTAAAAGATGCTGGATCCCTCAGAGTAAAGAGTGTTTTTCATATGTTACTTAGGGCCTTATTTATATCCTAGTGGTAAGGACACTATCACAGTGGTGACGGAGAAACCTTACCACCAATATAGTGGTCCGCCCACCCAGTTTAAATGAGGCCAGAACATTGGTGTAACCAGAGTAGAGACTACTCAGTATCCACCATGGTTACACCCCTCTTATGGATGCAACATGAAGAACGACAATATAAACAGCAATAAAATTAAGGGAGATGCCACTATCATAAAGAGCCAGATTAGTTTGACAAAAATATTCCACCAGATTTTGCAGACATTACTACGACCAACATCCTTCAATGTGGGTTAGAGCCTACCTGACAAGGTTACTGTGGCCAATACCTCTAAAAGTGTCTCCGTCCTTACTGATACTGTGCAGATCATCCTGTCAAAAATCCTTGAAATGTTTGTTTCTCCATTGTGAATATCAGTCTGCACTATGGTTTCATACCATTCAACTGTATCAAGCATGTTTGATGTGGTACACATTGTTTCAGTTTATGAATCCACAAAAAAATATTTTTGTTTGTTTATTCACTTTTACCACTAAATTGTACTAACACCTGGTCTTCACTTGAAATTAGAAAGGACTATTGGTGTAGAGCAAAAATCTGTTTAACTATAACTATACTGACTCCTTCAAATCTTAAGTGTGAGACTACAGGGAGATGCCTCCCCATTCTGACCATCAAGCCTAAACTGGCCCTAAGATAGGGTAAGTTAAATAAATCTGTGAGTGAGAATGCAAACATATGATAGCGCGAGTAGTGTTTTTTTGCCGTTAAATAAACCTCACGGTTCACCGTTGCACCATATTATTGCCTTGAGATGTGCAGTGTCCATGTGTTTTGGGTGAGTGTACCAAATTGGTACATTTTGTCCCTTACAAAATATTTCTGCAGGTGCTTTTTGAAAAAGAAAGAAACATGTATGAGAGCATTACACATCATGATAGTGTGTGGCACAAGTGTGTAGACAGGCAAGGATTTTAGGAGCCCTGGCAAAGGCTGGTGAACCACAGGGGCTAATCATGCAACCAAAACATGCCTGCAAAATTTTCCAGATGGATAAGTCATTGATCATATCCAAACCTTGTGATTTTATATCATATGTAAGGTACCCAACAAGTAAAGGATACTCCCTGGGGTATACCTTAAGGTATTTTTATGATACATCTGGAACCCTGCCATTATCCAGTACCAATTTATCTAAGAGTTCCCATTACTGGTTGTGTCACCATTGTGCTATTGATCCACCTTCGTGTGGATAGATTGCCTATGATGAAGCATGCCACAATAAATTGTAAGTGATGTGATCCCTCCAAAATTCTTTTGAACTCCTGCAGGTTTCAAGATAGCCTCAGACCTAAACATTGGTTGTTTAAATATGGATAATTTGAGGGCACTTTCCAACAATCAGCACTTACATCTGTGATGCTAAAGCATATATTTAGAAGTGCAAGGTCGTTTGCAAAAGGTATTGAAAATATTTGTGACTCATGAAGTTGCATCACGACAATTCCATAGACCACTCCCCTATGAACACCTAATAACTGGCATTCATACGTACAGAATTTCCATGCCTCTGGCAGATATTACAAATATGTAATTGACATTTTTACATGTGCACGCCTTATCTTGGGAATCATGCTCTGAGGATACTGCACATAGATAACACATTTTCTCCCTTGGTTATTATGTTATTAATTATTTGACATTTTTGTTTAGTGCAGCTGCACCAGTTGGCATTAGTGTGCTTTACAATTTTATTACAGTAACAATATTGTGGAGCTGAAGTTGGAGATCAGATGGAGAGAAATGCTGCATATTAGTGGGAAATAGAAAAGGAGTTCAGTAAAGTGAATGGGTTAGGATAGAGTGTGAGAACTAAGGTATAACAGAAGATCGGTTTTGTAGCTGAGATAATACTTAGTTTTGAATGTTTTGTGAAGAGGAAAGAGAAAAGGTCTGTTGGTATGGTGGATTAATAGAGAGTTCCACAAGTTCATTGCCATTTCTGTGAATGATCTGTTCTGTGCTTTTCTTGTTTTGATAGTAACTGATTCTAGCAGTGGGTGGTTTTGCTTGTGTCAAAAGGTTTGTCAGGTAGTTATGTCTTCTCTGATGGATAAATTTGTGAGTTAAGCAGCCAATTTTGAATATTTGATTTTTTTATTTTAGCCTCCAGTGGAAGACTATGGAGATCATTCAGACCTGGTGTAACAGGCTGAATTTCATTTTGCCTGTACCTAATTTCACTGCTGTGATGGGGACTGGGTCACTGGTCAGGGTCCTACCTACGATTGAGTTGCCATTATTAATTCTAGGAATGATGAGGGCATGTGCAATGTTTTTTAGTTGGCTGAAAGTGAAAAGGGTTTTTATTCTCTTGAGCACAGTTTGTTGATTGTTCAGTTTTGCCACTGTGGTGATACACAGAAAGATTGGCATCAAGGCGTGAAGCTAGAAGCTTAACAGTAGGAGACAGAGTAGGTGGGAACCCCTAAAAGTTGTATTCCTGGAGTAATTTTTGAGCACTTTGCCTTTTGATTTTGGTTAGATTATCATGAGTTTTGTTTTCTGTGGATTAAGAATTAGGAAATTTTAATTCCTGATCATCTGTCACCTGAGACCCTATTGTTTGCAGAGATTTTGGTTCCCTCACCAAGGCCGGAGTAGAGAGATGGCTATGCATTCACTACTTAACGGTGGCAGTGGAAGTTCCAAAATTATGCCCAGGGACAGGTCCGAACGGAAAAAATCCAATCAGTTGTATCGGATTTATGAATTTTGAAAGAATAAACTGTAAAATAGCGCCTAAAACCATAAATCGCCAACTGGGGATATCTTGTTGGGGTGGACAGGGTCAAAGTCAAAAGTTCAGGGCAACCACCATGGAACGCAGTTGGATATTGTCCAAGATTAGTCCCACTGAAGTTTTACCTTTCAATTTCTGTGCTAGCATGCCATTAGTGCTGGAGAGGATTGTGGGAAGTAAGGAGAGAGCCGGTGTCTGTGGTCAGCATTGCGCGAAGAGCAGGCCAGGGGTCACAGATGGGCAGGCTGAAGCTTCATGAAAGCGGACCTCCACAGCGATCAGTGCTTGATGTGGAAGGATGGGCTCGCAGCAGCTTGCGCTGAATTTCAGTGTAAGCGTAGGGGCTCATTTGCGGTCACAAAAAGCCAAAAGGCTCGATTTCAAGAGCTCATACATATGGATGTAACAGATTGTGCTGTGTTTTGAATTGCGTCTAATAAATAGTATTGTTTTATCTAATGACATAGAGAGTGAGTTCAGATTGACTTTGGATGTTAAAATTGGATTAGTAGTAATGTGTGTTTTGATCTTTGAAGAACGGTTTATGAGAAAAATAAGCACAGGAGGGAAATATTGTTTCGTGTATCACAGTAGTGAATACAGTATGGGCAACCATTTTGGAATTGTGTGTCGGCCATAATTCTGGCCCAGCTCCTCAGACATGAACTGCTTTTGTTTATTTTTGGCAACTATTTCATTTGTATTACAGTTGCCTCAGACACTTGTATCTGCATCTGGATGCATGCTTCTCTCAGCAGCGAGGGTATATCTAACAGCAACATTCATGTTAATACTGACATGAGTTATGGATTCACTCTTACCACAACAATGCAGGCTAACTCCAACCTACATTATTTGTCAATGGAGTAATTATGCTCAGTATTCCTATGTGAATTTCATATAATAATCCTGATCTTCTACAAATACCGAATAATCATTCCGAAATATGACCTACCAATGTAAATATTTGTAAAATAACATAAATTATTCCACTTTTGTGTGTTTGTTTTCTAGCAAAAATAGAAAATAAATCATTTATTTATATTGTCTTTAGAAAAGTTCTCCTAGCCATTTATCCTAACTAAGAGACTTGCCGACCACGAGTGTACACAATCTAATAATACACAGAAACAGGTGGGAGGATATCTCCATAATAGCACAGATGTAATTTTAAAGGAATGAGAGACCACTTCTGCAGCAGTGCCAATCAACTCGCAGCAGCGCTATTGAATGCTTTGACAATGTATTTCTCTTTTTTCAGCTCTTTGTTCGTGGTTGGTGCGTGGCAAATATTTAAATAGCACTTTAGATGATATGGAAATAATGTTTCCATATATGGGCTCGGTAGATTTTTTTGACATTTCATTGACTTTAAATCAATTTTGAAGAATAACTGAATTAAATGTACTGAAAAAGTAGCATATTATAGGTACTTTCGGGTGACTATGTCCCAACACACTTGCGTCTGATTCCTAAATACTCTTTGATAACCTTGTTCGTCTGTGGCTCGGTTCAGAACAATTGTAGCAGATTTTGCAGCACTGAAAAAATGACGCCAATGTCTTGGCTCTTAAACATATTTACACCACATTACAAAATGAGTGATGCTTCAGTGCTACTGCGCCGCGGAGCTAAACAAGCGTTAAGTTGTGAAAAAGCTCATAGTGCCTGAAAAAATGAGACAAGTGAAATTATGTAAAACTGTTGCAATGGTGCAAAAATAACTCCGTAATAACTGAAACACGTGTCACATTCACTCCAGGTGAGGGCGAACCAATGCACTGCAGACGTATCTCCACCAGGATCGCAACTAGACCCGAACTTCGGGATGGAGGCTAACACTTCCAGCAAATGGTGCGGGTCACTCTTGTCAAGCAATGCGGGCGCAGCTATATTTATTGCCAATAGGAGGGAAAGAAGTGACAAACTGTGCAGTTTTAACATAGTGGACAAACCCAATCTGAATATGATTGAAAGATTGGAATCTCTGGTTACTCCGGTTTCTTACTTGGCAGAGTTGTTTGGTGGCAGGCCAGGTTGCTGAGGTCCTCTTGTGGCGTTTGATCCATTTGCTGAATATGAATATTTCGATTTGTTACATTTATTTTGCTGTGATTAGAGATCTTCCTTAATGTGACCACTTGAGGCATTGAAAACAAAAATGGAGAGGAACCGGGAGGTTAATGGTCCAGTGTACAGTCTCCCAACTTAGTGTTACATAATACAGAGGTACACTGTTCCAAAATACAGACAAAAAGGTCTAGGGAGCCTAAAGGTTCAGGAGCAAGTGCCCTCACGCATCACAATGGATGACCGGCATCATCATCGAGAAATGCTCCACGCCAGGCCGGCACTGCAATGCCTGACGGGCTCCCCCGATGGGAGCACTAAGCCGTAGTATTCTTATGATAACTAAAGAATACGGACTGGAACAGCCACCAGTACAAAAGGGAGAGCAGTATGAAAAATATTAAAATTGGTTATCCATCTCTGAATTACATCATAAGTTTCATCAGTATAGAAGAGATGAAGACCAAGGTTAAAATCAAAAAATGAAAGTAAAAATGAGTATAATGCTCAACAACTTTCAAAACACATCAAGAAGACCACAAACTCTGTAGTACCTCTAATAAGGGGTCAACATGTTTTGCGTCTTGCGGTCTATCTGGATCCATTGACGCTTCATCAGGACAAAAAAAGCCTCTCTGATTAACAATAAAGAAAAACAGTCACTTACATTTTGTTAAGCTGGTAAAAATCTTGAAAAAGGTCGCCCATCCCCAACTTTGAGATGTAGCTTCATGGAAAACGCAAACCCAGGACTAGAGGTACATTAGTTGCGAATTGAATGGAACTGACCTCAAGAGATAAAGTGAGATGATGATCTGTCTGGTAGAAAAGATGCAATCTGCTTCAGTGCACCCCTGTTTGTTTTGAAGTTTCTGTAGCAGATTGGGATGATGAATAGTATCAAAGGCAATGAACAGGTCAAATACTAAGCCTTCTAGTACTCCAATGCAGATATTTGTCTTAAAGCAGATCTTTCTATCTTTTTTTAACTAAAACAACCTGTTATTGGCCAGAAGTAAAAAGAATCGCTAGTTTCAAGGCATGTTTGTTTTAGGAAGGGTTTATGTAAGACATTTAGGAAGACATCTGTATTCAAGGAGTTGTTGACAATTCTGGCTGGATTGGCTATAGAGCTATTTAAGAGGACATTGGTCTGCTAGGACGTAGCTTAGTTGGGGAGATTCAGGGGTTGTGAATCTCATATTTCCCATCTAAACAAGTGGGAAAAATCAACACAGGTATAGCAGACCCGATTCTGGGCCCCCAGACCCAAATGCCATTTAGGGGAGGTGTCACACACCATACAACCTCCCTGAAGCTATGTTTCTGTTGGTCTGCTGGTGATTCTGCTAGCATACAAGTGTTCGCAGGATAGTGATCAGCAGGTTAAAGGGGTTAACTGTAGTTGTTTTTGTGTTTTGTTATCTGGTGAACTGAGCCGAGCTGCTAGAATTGTGGTTAATCAGTGGGAAGGCAAAGAGAGAGACTGACTCTGGTGGGTAGGAAGCAATTCAGGTGTGGCATGCAGTCAGCAAGGGTCAGTGACGAGGAGGCCTTTTGCTGTGTTGCTAAGATACCAAGATGCCCTAAGGTACTACTACTTCAGGTATTGTGGTTTAATGACCCTTTTTCCTCTGAACTCTTCTAGAGGGGTTGTTGTTTGTGAAGTTTAGGCCCCTCATTAGGTCTACAGGTTGCTCAACAGCTCTCCCTATGCGGATCTCTTTTCTTGTGGTGCGTGCTCTTGGCCACTGACAGCTCACCAGAACATAGGGCAGGTCTCCCTGAAGCAAAGAAGACCTTAGGTATTGTGGTGTGTTAACTTTACTTGCTCCAGTCAGCTTTCCTCACTACCCTCTCCAGTAGAAGACAAAAATTAAATGTCCACCTCACCCACCATATAAACGCTGTGGAATGACTATTACTGCATGTGTGCATGGAAATAATGTATATTTATACCAACAACTATACATTGAGATGCACATATGAACTTGTTTGGTATCCACAAAACATCAGATTTACAGGAGTAAACTAAACATGTACAGCGTGAATAGACTATAAGAGAAGCCATGTTAATTCAGGAAAACATAATATTGCCTGAACATTGTGGTGGGGTGGGGATGTCCGCTGCGAAGTATACAGTCATGATGCCCTATTCTAAATGCAAAACTGTAAATATCTAGTTTCCCAGATTATGGCCCTCACTATGACATTGGCAGTCTTTTCCGACGACCGCCGTGGTGACGACCACCAACAGACCGCCACAGAGGCGGCAATCCACCCACCACATTATGACACACAAGCAAAAAACTGACACAAACCAGCCGCAACAGCAAATCCCACCAACCTCCCCGCTATGCCTGCAACACACGGCTCTCCAAATTATGAACCACGAATCACCACAGAGGTCACTCAACGGCGGTTACCCATTGGCAGTGCGGACCACACCAACAGAAGGCAAAATTGGCCAGACTGAAAAACTCACACCTGACACACCCACCAACAGCACTATCTATAAAACGCACCCCAACACAAACTACACGACTTTGCAAACTCGAAAGGACTGCTACACTTTGCCAGCCCACATAACCCTAGAACTGTTCACACAAACCACAGCCACCTATACACCAGTCACACATCACACACCATACACCATACCTCACCACCTGACACCCTCTGCACAACACACTGTACACAATAGGCATGTCCCACAAACAAAATTCAGTTTCACTGATGAGGAGTTGCGGGTGATGGTGGAAGAAATCGTCAGGGTAGAGCCACAGCTGTTCGGTGCACAGGCCCAGCAGATATCCATTGCCAGGAAGATGGAGCTATGGCGGAGGATCGTGGACAAGGTGAACTCTGTGGGAACCTATACAAAGGCAAGGGATGACATTTGCAAGAAGTGGAACAACCTACGGGGGAAAGTGCGTGCAGTGGCCTCCAGGCACCATGTTGCGATCATGAAGGCTGGCGATGGACCCCCGCCGGTTTTCCCCTGCCCCAGGGAATCCTCCACGGCGGCGCTGCAAGCAGCGCCGCCATGGGGATTCCGACCCCCTTCCCGCCAGCCTGTTCCTGGCGGTTTACACCGCCAGGAAGAGGCTGGCGGGAACGGGTGTCGTGGGGCCCCTGGGGGCCCCTGCAGTGCCCATGCCGCTGGCATGGGCACTGCAGGGGCCCCCTAACAGGGCCCCACTAAGATTTTCAGTGTCTGCAAGGCAGACACTGAAAATCGCGACAGGTGCCACTGCACCCGTCGCACACCAGCAACTCCGCCGGCTCCATTCGGAGCCGGCTTCATCGTTGCTGGGGCTTTCCCGCTGGGCGGGCGGGCGGGCGGCCTTTTGGCGGTCGCCTGCCCGCCCAGCGGGAAAGTCTGAATGACCGCCGCGGTCATTTGACCGCGGTACGGTCTTCTGGTGGTTCTCGCCAGGCGGGCGGCTTCTGCCGCCCGCGGGAGTCAGAATGACCCCCATAGTGACATACATTGTGTGAAAACTCAAGCTCACCTATGAGCCACGATCTCTCCCTCTGTAGTCATGCCATCACCTGTGGGACACTGCTATTTCTCAATACATAGGCATCATGCACAGATCAGGGGAACTTGGCAGTAACTTGAGAGATGTATTGATCTGCAAGGCACACCATCTGGACATTTATTGAGTGGTAACTCTTCCTTGTTCCTGTAGATCTGCTCATTTGTCCTGAAAGGGACCAAGGCAATATGAGTCTCGTCAATGGCCCCAAGCACATGTGGTATGTGTTCTATGCTGTAGAATGCAGCCTTCACAGTGAGCAAATCTTCACTATGGGGGAATTCAATATGGCTACTCATGTGTTTCATCAAGGCAGCCAAAGCTCTCTTAAGCAAAATGGAAAAATTGGCTGTGAGATTCCTGCAGCCAAACCCCCAGTCACCTGGAAAAAAACATTTGCCAGGAAGTGGAGCACTGTCAGGACCTGTACTGCAGGGGGTATTGTTGTAGTGCTACAAATAGCAGGAATCAGATCTGGCTCAAATTGTTGACACGGTTCAGTGATTGTGGCCCTGTCCAGATGAAAGGTCATAATAATGTGCCATTCCTCCAGTGTAGCCAAGCTGACTAGGGTCTTTACATGGGTGCTTGCCTCCTCCTCCGCAATGGTTGGTATCTAAGTAAACCAAACACCAGAAGTGTGTGACTACAGGAAGGTTGGACACACTATATCACAGTACACAGAGCAGTCACATCCAATATGCTCAAACAATGATTGTAATTTGCACTGGTGACCTCTACATTCAAACGGACTTCCTCAAAAACTAGCAATACTGTTCATTAGCCATTGTGTCACACAGATGTAGTCAGAGTTGTGTGTCGTGATTAGTAACATCCCATTTGAAATGGACTGTTAACTACTCATCTTCATGCAGTGCAGTGGTATGAGATCTAATTTGAGTGTCAGAGTCTACAAGCCAACCGAAGAATGTAGCAGACTGGAATTGCATTGGTGTCTACCATCGATACCTATGACGCACATTAAATTGACCGCCATGAGTTACCAGCATTAGGAATTGGCAAGCGCCTGTCCTGTATGCAGGGACAGGTGGAAGTAACCTTACTCTGCCGGCGTTTGGTGTCATGGCGTAAGGCGGTCTGCACCACTGTGCAACTCCTCATTGGTTAACATGGAAGTCTATGGAGCACAGTCACCAATGATGATCACCGCCAGCTGTGATGGTGTTCACTGGCGCGGACGTGACTGCCATTTTCTATATCCCACTTCACTTGATTCCTGACGTTCAACACATCAACACCTTCACTGCATGTGATGGTGTGTCCTGTGTCTGGAAGTCGCTATGGCGCGTGCTACAGGGGATAGGGCCCCAGCCTTCACATCGGAGGAACTGGATAAGCTGGTGAATGGGGTCCTACCCTTTTATAGACAGTTGTATGGACCTCCAGACTAACAGGTGAGGCCCTTTTGGGTACCTTGTATGCAACATGGATGTATGTAGAAGTATGTGTGTGGTGGCAGTGTGTCATTTGGGGAGTGTATTTTTTCTGCATGCAATGTGTACGTAGAGGTACGAGTAATGTGTGAGGGCAGTGTGGGATCTATGCAGTATGTAAGCCATTGCTGTAACAGAGTGTAGTGTTGAGTTCATGTTGTCCTTTCATTTGTTTTCCCTATGGAGGTCAGCGCCCATCAGAAAAAAGGGTTATGGCGTGCCTTTGCCAAGGACGTGCAGACCCTGGGGGTCCATATCTGGCAGAGCACCCACTTCAGAAAGAGGTGGGAGGACCTGCGACGCTGGGCCCACAAGACTGCAGAGGCCCAGCTAGTGACGTCCTCCCAACAAGGGAGGGGTGCCCATCGGACCCTGACCCCCCTAATGGCCTGCATACTGGCATTGGCCAATCTGGGGTTGGATGGGGGCTTGAGGGCAGCACAGCAGCCACTAGGGGGTGAGTACATACTGTTTGGAATTCTTTCTTGATGCCTTCCATGTTGTATTGGTGCAATGTTCTAGTCAGTGGATGGTCCAATATACCCCTTTGGCTAATCTTGTAGAGTCCTGCTTAGAAATGAAGAGTGGTGTGCACATTTGGTATTGACAATTAGCTGGCATACCATGGCAGAAATGGCTTAGTGAGTCCCAGTAGGTGAGCAGATAGTAGTGTCTGTGTTCATTTCTGCTGTAGTTCCCAGGCAATGGTTTGGTATTGTGGTTCATACTGCACAGTGTTAGTATCAGTGGGTCCTTGTAATGTGTATCCCACGTGTACTGTTGTTGCAGAATTTGACCCTGTGCTCCCTTTCTTTTCCCCCCACCCTCTCTCCTTTACTCATCCTGTACATGTGTGCATCAGCATCATCTGGCGAAGGAGCAGAGGCACTGGCAATTGGGGAAGCTGCAGCCCACAGGACCCAGGAGGCAGAGAGCACAAATGCCGAGGGGACCATTGGGTTGGAGGGCGAGGGGAGCATCACTGGGGAGACAGGAGCTGATACTACTTACTCTGATTCCTCCTCAGATGGAAGCTCCCTGGTGGTGGTAATCCCTCTGGGACCACCCCAGCTACATCATCTTTCGTCACCCTCCATACCAGCACCGCCCTCCCAGTAGCTCCCCACCCAGTTGCCCGTGCCAGCTCACCCAGGAGGTTTGGCATCTCCTTTGCCCAGGCACCCTCAGGCCCTGCACCAATCAGCCTTGCTGCCATCACTGAGGAGGCTATTGACCTCCTGAGATCCATCTCTGTAGGGCAGTCAACCATAGTGAATGCCATCCAGGGGCTGGCATCCCAGATGCAGCAATGCAGGGCATTCTTGGTGGCTTGGCTGCCCCACAGAAACCGTTTCTGGCTCTGGCCTCCTCTTTGACAGCAGCCAGTGTTCTTCCGTCCCCCCTCCAACTACCTGTTCCCAGTCCCAAAGTCTTCTCCCCCCACCATCCCAAACACACAATCAGACCAGCATGCGCCCAAGTCAACAGACAGGACTCGCAAAGACAAGCACAGGCACCACAGATCACACCACAAGCAGACAGACAGCCAACACACAGAAGCACACACAACAACAGCCACTGCCTCCACTGTCTCCCCCTCCTCCTCCTCCCTCACAGTCACATCAGAACTCACACCTGCAAGCACTGCATCATCAGTCCTAGATCCTGCCACCTGTACAGCTTTGCCCACAGTCACCACAACAGTAGATACACAAACTAGCACCCCATTCACCACATGCACAGTCACCACCGTCACAACCACATGCAACACACCCACCTCACTTTCAGACACCACCACAACATAAATGCACACAATCTGTTTGTCCTCTCCCACCCTGTCTGCCCAAACCCCTCCCAAAACACATAAACGCTCCCACTCAGACACTCAACAGCCATCCACCTCACACACACACACTGTACATTCACCTGCAACCCAGTCCAGCACACCTACTCCTCCTAAAACCGCTCCCTCTACCTCCACTCCCAAACCTGCTCCCATTGTACCCAAAAAACTGTTCCGCTCTCCAAGCCCAGTGCCTCCAGCTCCCAGTCCACTCATATCCCTCCCCCTGCAGCAAAACCTCCCACTATGGGGCACAGGACTGGCACTCCGACCCCCTGCTCCAAGCCCACTCCTCTTCCCCCTAAACAAAAGAGCACAGGCTCGCCCCCTCCCAAACTCAAACCCTAGGACCCCCTTCCCAAGAAAAAAAACCCAACCACCCACTCCCACACCCCCTGGCCCCTGAGGTGCCTGCCTTCCATCATGATGTCCCTGCCCAGTGGAGTGACTTGTGCTGTCAGGAGTCAAGTTGGGCCTTGAACGTTGCCTTGTGGGTTTTTCGGAACATTGAACTGGCCAATGACCCTTTATATTTGGTTACCTCATTTGTTGTGGGTACAGGTCCACTGAAATACAGAGGATGGACCAAAGGTATGTGTCCTGGCTTTCTTTACTTCTGGCTTATGTTGTTGTAGGATTTCTCTGCAGATTGTTCTTGGTGTGTGGTATATGTGTATGGTGTGTGTTGTGCATGTGGGTGTGTCACTCTCCCCTCCCTCTCTTGTGTGATTGGTGGCTGTACTCACTGTCGTCGTCAGCATTGCTGCTCCTGGACTGCCATCCCGTGATACAGCATCGGCAGGGCTTCAAGTTCGGGTTCCATGGCAGCCGCGGACTCCTCTATGTCCCTGGAGGTGAGTGTCTCCTTTTATATGATTCGTTCCCGCCAGGCTTTTCATGTTGGTGGTCTCGCCCTGGAAATCCTGGCGGTCTGCAATGTCATCATATGGTGGGCAGGGAATGGTGTTCTGCCAGCCTGAAGATGTCAACCGCCGTGGTCTGTGGGCTGACCGCACTGGTGGTTCAAGCGGTACTTGGCTGTCTATGGGAGAGATCACTGCCATGGTCATAATTTGGCAGTCTTCACCACCCACCTGGTGACGGTACTAACGCCATCGCCGGCGTGGCGGCAAGCTGACCGCTAATGTCATAATGAGGGCATATGCCTCTAGGCTCATGCTAATTTAGCATATGGAAGCCTATACTGTCACTTGACATGACTGAGGTTCTATATCTGTCTTGTGACCTGGAGGGGCACACTAAGCATGTCCTCATTTTGCTGACAGTGGACTACTGGCTTGTCACAGGTTTAGGGTCGGACTGGGACAGAAAATAAAAGAAGCCCCATTACTGAATTTGATGCTAAAAAAGTGGCCCATATTCTCAAATTAAGTCAGTTTTGTACTTGTAAAAACACGCTGTATAATTATTTTTAAAGGTATGAAAGACTATGAATTTGTCACAAGCAATGTTTGTTTTAATATCAGGGGAATTTACAGTAAAAACTGGTGCAGAAAACTCCAAAACAGGCCCACAAACAGAGAAAAACCAGCCCACAAAGTGATCTGTCAGAGCAGCCTATCTGGCATTGCCTGATTGCCTGATATACCAGTTCAACCCTGCACAGGATTAGCATGTAGATTGATGGTGCAGCATACCGTGTTTTGTGGTTCCATAGTCATGGCCAGAAATGTTTGATCTGTGTCACTGGAGTTGAGGCCCCACTTATGCAAAGTGCTGCTTGAATGCACTAATCCTAATCCTTGTGCTAACATTCCACACATGTGTTGTGCACACAGCTTTTGAGATACATGCAATATGTGCACTAGTGTGCCAGTGTAGTGGAGGCCTGCTCCTGTGCACAAGATGGATGTAATATTGTTTACCCAGATGGTGGAAGTGTTTCACTGACATTCCTGAAGCTGGAGGGAGGAGACATAGACAATGAAGTGGGTACAGAGAAGACTAGACCCCTTTAGAAATTCATGGAGGACATTTTGCAGTGAGGAGCTGCTGATTAGTCTTTCTGCAGTACTGCAGTGTGGAAGATGGTTGGGATGAAGTATGGAACTGAAGTCTCTTTTAAGTGTAAAAAGGATCTATTTAGGTAAGCCAGCCTTGTGTATTTCCCATTATCATTGTACAGTGTGGCTGTTAATAAGCCAGGCATAGAAAGTGCATGCATAGCTGTGCCTCTGTTGTGGGCACTCCAGTCTGGAGACTACAATGCTATGAGGAGCATCAATCGGCTTTGCATCATACTGTGATGACTGATATGCACCCAGAGCTGGTTTCCGACTGACAGCCAGCTTTTCAGGTGGGGGGGATTATTCCCTGGAGTCTTGCCTAACAGGAAGAACTGTATCTCTGAATTTAGTGCCTGGAAGCCAGCCCGCCTATTGAGAGAGGAAAAGATTCAGTTACAATGTGATGCTGATGGTCTACCCAGGGAAAAGGAGACTGCACAGAGAGATCCAGAAGTGAAGTGCCAAGTGGGAATTGCAGATTGGCAGCTAACCTCGCCGCTGTGCAATAAGAACAATTGCGACTGAACCGATTGAAGCAAAGGCCTGTGCCTATTGCTGTCACCACCACTGCTAGTATGCCACTATGTCCCTGTCTACATGGCTGCCCATCTACTGCTCAACACCAAGTCACCATGAAGTGGGCCCAATGCCTAACCCCAGCCCCCACGAACAGCAGTATCTGCATTCATCAAAGGGCTCTGGGCTACTACTTTGGCTACCAATCACTGACAACCCCACGCTACCTCTCTGAGATGCTTGTCACTACTTTCCATGGCAACCACTGAGCCCCAAGTGCTGAAGGGGATGTATCTGACTCTGTTTGCACAGCTGTAATAGAAGATATTCCTGGACATCAGAGGCAATCAACCCATCACCAAGGATCAATCAATCAACCAAGGGGTCTTGTATAGCGTGACTTGTTACCCCAGGGGGTATCCATGCACTGGTGGTTTTGTCCAAGCCTCGACTGGATAGCGATTGAAAAGCCAAGTCTTGAGCTGCTTTCCAAAGTCCATCAGAGATGGGGAGAAAATATACAAGGTCTTGGGGAAGGTAGCAGAGGCCAGGGCCAAAGACAGAGTGCAAGTTGTTCCTCTGGTTCAAGGGCAGTAGATGGGGCCACGTTGAATGTGCGCACAGCAGCTGTGAAGGTGAGGCAGAGTAGGGGCGCATTCAGAGCATGCCACAGGGGTGTTTTCACTAGAAAAAGAAAGGTGAGTGTAAGTACCTGGGGGAGGGGCTGCCAGTGACAGCAGGCACCAGCTGGGAGGTGAGCTGGGGGAGGAGGGTGAAGTTGATGGGGAACTCGGAGAAGAAGCTCTAGGCCCTGTGGAGACACAGAGAGCAGTCTCAGCTGAGGTGGTAAAGCACCAAAGGTGGGACCAGAGTAGGAAGGGAGGGGCTCTGGACCCCAATATCATTAGAGAGAAGAGGATGGCTGGAGAGGGTGCCAGCATAGGCTAGGGCACAGTGGGAGTGAAAAGACACAAAGGAAGGGAGCAAGACAGACAGGTGACATCTGGGGGATGGCGATAAAGCAGGGACAGGAGCGAGTGGGGAGGACACCAATACACAAAGGGCCCCCAGGGGCCTGGCCTCAGCACTAGTAGCGGCTGTGCTGGAATGGAGCAACAGGGAAGAAGAGGGGCAAGAGGGTGAGTCTGGAGAGGAGCAATTAGAGTGGGTGTGAAGTAGATCGGAGGGCGAGGTCAGGGGGTATATACCAGGGAAGGTCAGAACAGGGGGGATACAGGTGCTAGCAGGAGTTGCAGGCACAGGCAGAGAACCTCAGGGGGTGTGGTGACATAGTGTACCAAGGGCACAGTGTGGAGTGGGGGGCACGTCCCAGGCAGAGCATCGGGGAAGGACAGTTGGGGATGGTTGCCAGATATGGAAGCAACCCGCGTATGGAGAGAGATAGTTACCAGCCCACTGGGCCTATTCTCTTCTTTACAAAGGAGCACCACAGCGACTTGGCTGACTCTGAAAAGCACAGTGCAGCTCTGCTGCCCCAAGTAGAAGAGAAGGCAGAGTCCGATGAGGCCAGCTGGACAGTGGCGTTGGATGCCACAATCACTGCCCCAAGAAGGTCTAGGGTGGCCTCGGAGGTGCAAAGAATGCTAGGGTTCAGTGCAACCCCCGGCAGCATGAAACATGGGACACGACACCCCACATCAGTTGAAAGGTTGAGACAGCAAGGTACGGCCCCTCGGCACTGCTTGGGCCAGAGCGCATTTCTAAAGCAAGACGTACTTTCACGGTGGTGGGGGGCAAAGGATGCCCATAGGGTAGAGAGAACAGAGGTAGAGGAGGCAACAATGCTGGACTGATGATGAAGACTTCTTCTGTCTCCCTTCTCCAGATATCTTCTCTGGGATTATGCCAGCCAGGAGTCTCAGAAGAAGAAGTAACAGTATGTAGAAATAGATAAGGTATATGTTTGAAATGGTCCTTTTTGAGACGGAGTCCACAGATGTGGAGAAGGGTTGCCCCTGGGTTAGTTCAATGGGCCCTGGGAATGTATACATAGGGATCCACCTGGGTTCAGAGAGGCATGGAACTGGCAAGGGCCCCTGCAGGAGTGGGCCATTGTCCAGGTACTATCACCCTAAGCAGGGATGTCCAGCAAGGTATTGATTGGCCTAACCTTGCTGTAGGCTGGGAGGGGTTTGTGTTGGAAATTGCCCTTTTTGCTGGGTTATCCCCAAACACTTTGCCTCTCACCTCCTGTTTTTGATTATGTGCTGCATTTCGTTTTTGCTGGCTTTGGGATTCTGGGCACTTTACCACTGCTAACCAGTGCTAAAGTGCAAATGCTCTCTGTCTAAATTGTATTGGTAATTGGTTTATCCCTGATTGGCATATTTGATTTACTAGTAAGTCTCTAGTATAGTGCACAATGTGTGCTCAGGGCATGTAAATAAAATGCTACTAATGTGCACACAGCACTGATTGTGCCACCCACATGAGTAGCCCGGTAAGCATGTCTCAGACCTGCCACTGTAGTCTGTGTGGGCAGTTTTAAGCTGCCCTTTTCGACGTGGCAAGTGCACCCACTTGCCAGGCCCAAACCTTCCCTTTTACTACATATGTCATTCCTAAGGTAGGCCGAAGGCAGTCCCATGGGCAGGGTGCACTGTATTTAAAAGGCAGGAAATGATTTGTTTTAGATGTCCTGATAGTAAAATACTGCTAAATTTGGTTTTCACTATTTGCAAGGACTATCTCTCCCATAAAGTAACATGGAGATTGCATTGAAATATCTTTTAAGTGTAGTTTTTCATTGGGAGCAGAGAGAGATGTGGAGTTTGGGGGTCTCTGAACTCTCAATTTAAAAATGCATCTTTTAGTAAAGTTGTTTTTCATTTGTAAGTTTGAAAATGCCTCTTTTAGAAAGTGGGCATTTTTTTCTTGTTTAACCATTATGTGCCTCTACATGTCTGTGGAATACAAGTCTGGGTCAGGATGAAAGTTGGGTTGTTTGTGAATTCACTCTAGACAGTCAAACAAAGGGAGCTAAGGTATGCCCTGCACATCCTGATGGGTCTTCCTGAGCTAGAGCGGTGGGAGGAGATAACACTTGTACCTGAATAGGGCTATGACTGTCCCTACACAAAGCAGTCTCCAAACCACTGGAGTGTGTCTGGGGCCAAGGCAGGTAAGGAATGGTCTTGTGCACTACAAAGACTTTTCTTTGAAGTTTGCCTACTTCAAAGGCAGAAATGGGTATAAGTATTGGACCTCTGACCCCAGAAAGTTAGAATCCTTCTGGACTGAGGACATTCTACCAGGAAGAAGAGATGGATGTTGTAGGAGGGAATGCCATTCTGCCTGTTGCTTTGCTGTGCTGGCCTGCACATTGGTACACTAGGGGTCCTGCATGGGCAGCGGCATGTATTGTGCCACCCATGGGGGGCCATGCAAACTATGACTGCAGGCGTGCGATTGCAGCCAGTGTGAAATAGTGCATGCGTCTTTCACTTCAGATACAAGGGTTGCCATATATCATGGTCACTGCACTCTGACCGTCTAAGTCACCCCTAAGGTAGGCCCTTTAGTGCAAGTGCAGGGTGCATGGTCCTAAGAGTGATGGCACCCCTGCATGAGCAGATGTGCCCCTAAAACACCAGACTCCATTCCCTCGTCTTTGTAAGTATGGGGAAGCCATCTTAAGGTATATAGTGGACACTGGTCAACCCGAATGGTCCAACTACATAATGGCTTCACTGAATATAGGCATGTTTGGTATCAAATATGTTGGAATCATGCAACTACACAGATTCCAGTGTTAGCTGCATGATGCCATGTACTCTGGGAGCTCCCTAGGGATCCCTTATGTCTGCCTTTACAGCCTTAAAGGGTCTGCATGCCAGCCTGTGCTGCCGCCAACCCCAGACACTGCTCTGCCTTCCGCCTAACTTGGGCAGGGGAAGGCAAAACGAAGGGTTTCCAGTAGGACAGAGGTGTGACCACCTTTTCTTTAGAAATAAGTGTCTCTGGGCTGGGGTGGGGGTGCCTCAGCGCCACTAGACTGCTTTGAAGGGCACATTTGGTGCCCTCCTTGCATAAACTAGTTTGCACCAGTGCAGGAACCCCCAATTCCTACTCTGGTGGGAAACCACACAAAGGACAAGGGGTTGACCACCCCCCGTCCAGCTCCTCCCACAGAGAGGTGCACAGAGCTTTGCCAGATGGCCACTTAATTCTGCCATCTTGAAAATAAGAGGTGCAGAGGCCCTTGGGAGCATCTGACTGGTTAGTTCAAGTGGATGATGTCCCTGACCCCCTCTCATAGGTAGGTCACTGCAGATAGTGTCCAACCCCCTTTTAGGGTTACTTAAGGGCTCTCCTCAGGGTGGGTCCCTAGATTCATCTGCAAGACTTCAGGAACCATCTGCAAGTCTCCTCTGCAAGACACTTCTGCAACCTGGACACCGGAACCGCTGCTGAGCTTCAGGAACCAAGAGCAAACTTATAACCAATAGGAGGGCTCCTGCTGCAACCTTGTTTCTTCTTTCTGCAAAGATTTCTGCAACCCCATGGCCGTGCATCCTCCAGAGTCACTGGGACTCTGCCTGCACTTAGGAAGGCAAGAAGGAATATCCATTGGAGTGAAGGAGTCACTCTCCTGCATTCGCAGGCACTTCAATGACAACAACAGGGTTGTGAATCCTGCTGTCCCAGGAACTCTCCAAGGCTCTGCAACACAGGTGGTGGTTCTGTGGCTCTCCAGAGGTTTGTCCTATTTTCTTTGCAACTGGAAAGTTTGTGGTCCCACGCTGGAGCTGCTTAGCTGGAACCCCTGTGCACTGTGATTGCTTGTCGTTGCCAAGACTTGTTGGTGCTTCAGTCTGAAGACCTTCTAGCTCCAAGAAGCTGCAGCCTCCAGCACTCTTCCAGCTCCAAGAACGACATTCACCCTGAAACACCTGCAGCGTGGGCAACCATCTTTGCTGTGCTCTGAGGCCTCCCTGTGACTCCCTGTGCCTGCTGCCAGAGGCTCCTGCTGGGGCCTACAACAATTTCTGCTGACTCTCCTGACTGCTGAGGGCTGGCCCTAACCTACCTGCCTAGGTTGGTCCCCTGGACCTTGCTGGTCCCCAAAACTCCTGCAAACCCGCACAATGCTTCTTGCATTTACCAAGGCTTGTTGGTGGTCCTGCTGACCACTGACCCCCCTCTGCAATCTGACAACTGGCGTGGGACAGCTAGTGGATAACTCGTGGGATCCTCCTGCATCACCTGGACTCCACAGCTGCACTTCGTCCACCGTCCTTCAGGAGGCATCACTGAGAAGGGTTGGCAGTGCCCTCCTGCACTGCCTGGGCACCACTGGTTGGTGTGGACTGTGTCCCCTCTTTCCTTAGGTCCTCTTCTTCGGGAATGCATGCCTGGGTTCCACCGACCTGGTCCACGGGCCACAACAGCAGCTGAACACCCGAGGTCCCTATTGACTTCAGTGGTAGGTTCCGACACAACTTCACCCTTATGCACCTGGGTTTCCTGGTGTAGGTACTCCACTGTTCTGGATATCCACGGGTGAGGCATTATCCAACCTCCTTTGTTGCAATTGGTTTCCTCAGGGTCCTCTGCGAAGGGACCTAAAACACAACAAATCAAACTGCGACTTCCTCACGTTGTCCTAGAGACACTAACCCAAGATTTCTACTCTGCACACGGGCGCCTGGAGAATCCTACCTACTTACCTTTGAGGTGCTAGTATTTTCCCAGGCCTTAGGGTCCTTCGGTGGTCGTGTTGATTGGGTGCGGATTTCACATCCCATTTTTTTATATATGATTTGCCCCCCTCCCCATAGGGGCCCTAGGCATTTTAAGCCTTTAGTGATCTGTTGATAAGTATATTTTTGTGTGACCATATCTCTAGTTAGGGGATATACCCAAGTTACTTCTAGAGTGTGTGTTTTAATAAATATTGCATTTTTTTAACATCTGTGTGGTTCCTTCATGTGTGTACTTCACTGACTGACTTGTGTGTTATTTGCAACCGCTTTACACCCTCCTGGATAAGCCTTAGCCTGTCTCCTTAGCTACACTAAAGAGAGCTCTGGTTATCTAGAGCCACCTACACTATCACTAAGGGTTGCCTGGACTCAGTACAGGATGCCTCACCTACAGGTGTAGACAATACACTGCGTCAGCCTCCTACATTGGAGGCAGCAGTGGGATAAAGACTTGCATTGTTTTACCACTTGGTCAGTTTCCACAGGAAAACACTGCTGACGTAGGTGCATAAATGTTTTTGCTAATTGGTATTTTTTCATTTTGTTTTCAGATTGAGTTTGCTAAGGTCTGGCATAGCCTTTCACCAATCTTTAAAAAGTTTAGATCACTAGAGTAAGGTATACACTCATGCTCTACACTACCATGCCTTCAGTTGAGGAATCTAGACAGGCTCAGGAGTCTGGAAATACCATTCTTAAGTTTCAGGAACTTACGACCCTTTGTAGGTCTTGAAAACTGAAGGCAGGGAGCAACCGTACCAAACCCCAACTCATAGACTTGCTCTTTCAGTATGACCTCCAGTATTCTGGAGGACAGGGAGAGGAGCGAGATCACAGTGGAAAGAATGGCTCCTCAGAGACTGCCTCTTTCTCTAATCATGTCCTAGATAATTCAGAAGAAGCCTCTAAGGACAACCCTGGGACTGCAGAGGGAGGTACTCACAGTACAGAGGGGGGCACTTAAGTAGATCCACGTTTACTCCCCTTAGGAAGGTCCAAAGGGTTACCAGGAGGAACAGATCCTCCTCAACATCCTCGACACTCTCCTCATCATCCTGTGCTGGGTCAGCCTACTCTTATCACTCAGAAGAGTTAGTAATAGATAGGGATTACCACCTGCTCAAGCTTGAAAAAGCTAAGCCTAGGCGGCAAAGGTAGAAGCTGGCCCTCGAAAGAGAGTCCCTAGAGGTGGAGAGGGAGAGGAAGAATTTGGGGTTAGCTTCCCATGGTGGCAGCATACGAGACTCCAGGTTCAGAGAGGAACACTTTGATTCTAGGAATTTCAGCAGTATAGTCACCCCTTACAAATCTGGCCATGATATTCACAAATCAGTATATGTCCTGGAGAGGGCCTGTAAAGTCTGAAAGGTCCCCCAGAGGCAGTGGGCAGCTATCCTGTGGCTCTCCTTTGCAGACAAAGGCAGAAACAAACTTTTGGCAATTAGCGAAGAGGATGCAGACAACCATCAAGTCTTGAAAGAGGCTCTGATTGATAGGTTTGAGCTTACTACTGAGGAATACACAATTAACTTCAGGGACACTCAGAAGTAGTCCTCTTAAAACTGGGTAGATTTTGTAGACTGTGCAGTTAAGGCTCTGGAAGGCTAGTTATATGGTAGAAATGTGCATGACTATAAAGGCTATACAAATTGATCATGAGAGAGCACATCCTTAATAACAGTATGTCTGAAAAACTGCACCAATTCCTGGTGGACTCTGAGCTGACCTCTCCCCAAGAATTGGGAAAGAAGGCAGACAAATGGGTTCATACCACATCTGGTGGACTCTGAGCAGACCTCTCCCCAAGAATTGGGAAAAAAAGGCAGACAAATGGGTTAATACCAGGGTGAGTACAAAAACTCATAGTGGGGGTGACCAAAAGAAATATAATGCTTCTAAGTCCCAAACGAAGGATGAGGAAAACCTGAAGAGAAGAAGAAAGAGTCTTCTTCAGGTCCACAAACTTCTTCTGGGCGTAGGTCTAACTCCTCCTCTTCTAATAAGAAACTCTGGTTCCTTCTGTGTAAAAAAAACGCCATAGGACAGGTAATACCAACTGTTCTAAGAAAAGCACCAAGAGTACTACTACTACCTCCCCTAGTGCCCCTAGCAATAGCACTGGTAATAGTACCACATCCAAGGGGGTAGCCAAGTTCACCTTGGGTACTGCAGTGGACTCTGGCCTAGTCAGAGAACCCACAGAGGCTGTCCTGATATCAGAGGGTAGCAATGACTTTGCCTTTTTGGCTGTCTGTCCTCCTAATGTGAGTAAATACAACAAGCATCACCTCATTATTGGGCCTGAGGCAGAGGCTTACAGGGACACAGGTGCAAGTGTCACCATAGTGAGTGAAAACCTGATGTCACCTGAGTAAATTCTACTTTGGCACAATTACCAAGTTGCCAATGCTGATAACATCACTAGGTACCACCCCATGGTAGTTGTTAATTTTAGCTGGGGGATGTTATACTGGCCCTGAGAAATTTGTAGTGTCCTCATCTATTCCTGCAGAGTGTCTTATGGGCAATGATTGGAGACTGAAGTGAAGTTACAGGCCCATGCAGCTGAGCATCCCTGATAGTGTGTTTGTGGCAACTAGAGCACAGGTCAAGAAACAGGGCAAACAAGGAGCATTGGAGCCTGGAACAATGGGCCAAATAGCTCCCAAGAAGAGCAGTAGGAAGGGTAAAAAGTCACCCTCTACCCAGACCTCATGGCAGGATCAGTCTCCTTAGGGAGATGATCTTGCCCCTTGTGAGGAACTTGCACCAGAGGAGCTTGGGCCTGGCACAGCAGAGCTCTTGGGTGCCGGGGGATCCTCCAAGTAGGAATTGGGTCTTGTGCAGAAATCTTGCCCTTCTCTTGAAGGCCTCAGACAACAAGTTGCTGCAGTTCAGGCAGGGGATTTCAGTGGATCCCAGAGGGTCTACTGGGAAAATGGTCTCCTTTATTCTGAGGCTAGAGACCTAAAGCCTGAGGTTAGTCATACCTCAGAAGTTTAGGGGGTTCTTATTGACCTTGGAACATGACTTTCCCCTTGTAGGTCATCTTTGGCAAAGCAAGACTTAGGACAGGCTTGTCCCACACTTTCAAGGGCCCCACATGTCTGAAGACACCAAGGAGTTTTGTCACTCCTATGTCACCTGCCAACCAGGGTCAAGTCAGGTGGCACTATAAAGGCCCCCGTAATCCCACTACCAGTGGTTGGGGATCCCTGTGAAAGAGTAGGGATTGACATTGTTGGTCCCCTTGACCCTCCTACAGCCTCTGGGAACACATTTATTCTGGTGCTAGTGGACCATGCCACCAGGTACCCATAAGCTATTCCACTTAAGACCACTACAGCTCCTGCAGTGGCCAAGGCCCTCCTGGGAATCTTTTTCAGGATGGGCTTCCCTAAAGAGGTAGTATCCGACAGAGATGCAAACTTCATGTCTGGATATCTCAAAGCAATGTTGATGGAGTGTGGTGTAACCTACAAATTCACCACTCCGTACCGTCCACAATGAAATGGGTTGGTTGAAAGATTCAATATAACCCTTAAAGGTATGATCATGGTACTCTTTGAAAAAATCAGGAGGAGGTGAGATGTCCTATTAGCTTGCCTTCTTTTTGCCTACAGAGAGGTTCCACAGAAGGGAGTGGATTACAGACCACTTGAGCTTCCGTTTGGGCATCCAATTAGGAGTCCTCTTTGTCTTGTGAAGGAGGGATGGGAGCAACCTCTCAAACCCCCCCAAACAGGGCATTGTGTTCTATGTACTAGACCTACGGTCACATATGGCTGAGTATATGAAGAAGGCCACCAAAAACATTGAGGCCAGACAGGAGCTGCAAAATCAATGGTATGACCAAAAGGCTGTGCTGACTGTTTACCAGCCAGGACAGAAAGTGTGAGTTTTGGAGCCGGTGGCACTAGGACCACTCCAAGACAAATGGAGTGGCCCACACACAATTGTGGAGAAGAAAGGTAAGGTCATTTATTTAGTTGACCTGGGAACTCCAAGGAGCCCCCAACAGGGTGCATCTTGTGAGTCTCCTAAAACCTTATTTTGCTAGGGCTGACATGAGCTTGCTCATAGCCACTGATGAAGGGCAGGAAGAAGAGAGTGAGCCTCTCCCTGACCTTCACTCCCACAACCCTGTTTATGGTTCAGTGGATGAGGTAGACTTTGCTGATTGCCTCACTGAACAGCAACAAGCTGACTGCAGACAAGTTCTCAATCAGTTTTCAGGACTCTTTTCCCTGATACTCAGTCAGACAACCTGGTGTGCCCATGATGTGGACACAGGTGATAGTCTGCCTGCTAAGAGTAACATCTACAGGCAGCCTGACCATGTCAGAGACTGCATCATCCATGGGGGCCCATGCAAACTGTGACTGCAGACATCCCATTGCAGCCTGCTTGAAATGGTGCATGCACCTTTCACTTCAGATAGAAGGGTTGCCTTATATCATGGCCACTGCACTTTGACCCTGTAAGTCACCCCTAAGGTAGGCCCTTTTAGCCCAAGGGCAGGTTCATTGGTTCTAAGTGTGAGAGCACCCGTGCATGAGCAGAGGTGTCCCTACAAGCCCCAGAATCCATTCTATGGGCTTTGTAAGTGTAGCTAAGCCACCTTAAGGTATGTAGTGGACACTGGTCAACACAAGTGGTACAACTACATAACGGCTTCACTGAACATAGGGATGTTTGGTATCAAACATGATGGAATCATGCAACTACACCTATTCCAGTGTTAGTTGCATGATCCCATGTAATCTGGTGGTTCCCTGCGGATACCCCATGTCTGCATGTACAGCGTTGCAGGGACTGCATGCCAGCCCATGCTGCTGTCAACCTCAGACACTGTTCTGCCCTCCTGCTGCTGAGCTTAACTCGAACAGGGGAAGGCAGAACAAAGGATTTCCTGTGGGACAGAGGTGTGACCATCTCTTCTTTAGAAATAGATGTCTTTGGGCTGGGATGGAGGTGCCTCTCAGCGCCACCAGACTGTTTTGAAGGACACATTTGGTGCCCTCCTTGCATAAACCATTTGGCACCGGTGCAGGAACCCCCAGTTCCCGCTCTGGAGAAAAATCACTGCCTGTCTAGCTCTTCCCCTAGGGAGGTGCACAGAGCTCTGCCAGGTGGCCACTTGATTTTGCTAGCTTGAAAATAAGATGTGCAGAGGCCCCCTGGAAGCATCTGACTGGTTAGTCCGGGTGGGTGATGTCCCTGATCACCCCTGATAGATGGATAACTGCAGATAGTGTCCAACCCCGTTTTAGGGTTACTTAAGGGCTCCCCTCAGGGTGGGCTCCTAAATTCGTCTGCAAGACTTCAGGAACCATCTGCAAGTCTTCTCTGCAAGACACTTATGCAACCTGCACACCAGAACCACTGCTGTACTTCAGGAACCCAGAGCAAACTTGTAATCAGTAGGAGGGCTCCTGCTGCAACTTTTTTCTTCTTTCTGCAAAAGACCAGCAACTCCGTGGCTGTGCATCCTCCAGAGTCACTGGGACTCTGCCTGCACTTAGGAAGACAAAAAGGAATCTCCCTTGGAGTGAAGGAGTTACTCCCCTGCAATCGCAGGCACATCAATGACGACAACTGGCTTGTGGATCCCGCTGCCCCACATACTCTCCAAGGCTCTGCAAAGCACATGGTGGTTCTGTGGTTCTTTAGAGGTCTAACCTATCTTCCTTGCAGCTGGGAAGTTTTTGGTCCTTTGCTGGAGCTGCTTGACTGGAACCCCAGTGCACTGCCTCTGCTTGTCATTGCCAAGACTTTTGGCTCTTCAGTCCAAGCCTCCTAGCTCCAAGAATGACGTTCAAACTATAACTCCTGCGACGTGGGTATCCCCCTTTGCTCTGCTGCTGAGGCCTCCCTGTGACTCCCGGTGCCTGCTGCCAGAGGGTCCTGCTGGGGGGCTCCAATGATTCCTACTGGCTCTCCTGACTGCTGAGGACTGGCCCACACCTACCTGCCAAGGTTGGGCACCTAGACCTTGCTGGTCCCCAAAACCCCAGCAAACTCGGCACAACGCTTCTTGCATTTGCCAAGGCTTGTTGGTGGTCCTGCTGACCACTGACCCAATCTGCAATATGACGACCGGTGTGGGACAGCTCATGAACAAGTCCTGGGATCCTCCTGCATCGGCTGGACTCCACAGCTGCACTTTTTCATCCACCGTCCTTCAGGAAGCATAACAAAGAAGTGTGGGAATTGCCCTTCCTGCCTCACCCGGGCACCACTGGGAGTGACTCTGTCCCCTCTCCCCTTAGGTCTTCTTCTTCTGGATTCCATGCCTGGGTTCAACTGACCTTGTCCACAGGTCACAATAGCAGTTGGACAACCAAGGTCCCCATTGACTTCAGAGGGAGGTTCCGACACAACTTCACCCCTACGCACCTGGGCTTCCTGGTGCTACCTACCTGGTGCTCCCTACGCACCTGGACTCCACTGTTCTGGCTATCCATATCCATGGGGGGACAGTATCCAACCTCCCTTGTCCTAATGGGTTTCCTTGAGGCCCTCTGGGAAGGGTCCTAAAACGCAAAAACTCTAACCACAACTTCCCCATGTTAGCCTATGGACACTAACCAAAGATTTCTACTCTGCACACACGCCTGGGGAATCCTACCTACTTACCTTTGGGGTATTAGTACTTTCCCAGTCCTAAGGGTCCTTGGGTGGTATTATGGGTTGGGTGTGGACTTTGCATCCAATATTTTTAGTATATGGTTTGGCCCCCGCACTTGTTCCTAAGTATATTTTTGGATGACCATATCTCTAGGTAGAAGATATACCCAAGTTAGTTCTAGAGTGTGTGTTATAATAAATATTGCATATTTTTCTAGCACCTGTGTGGTTCTTTCCTGTGTGCACTTCACTGACTGACTTGTGTGGTAGTTGCAAATGCTTTACACCCTCCTGGATAAGCCTTAGCTGTTTTCCACAGCTATCCTTATGAGAGTTCTCATTATCTAGAGCTATCTACACTATCACTGAGGGTTGCCTGGACTCAGTACAGGGTGCCTTACCTGTAGGTGTATACCATATACTGAGCCAGCCTCCTACAAGTGTTAAGCATCCCTTACAACTCCCAGTTCCTGGTAAAAATAGTAAACTCAAAACAAAACATAAAACACTATATAGCCTTTCATAGAGTTCTTAGTACTAAGGCCTTATAAGTCAAGAACCAGCACTAAATGAGACTGGTTACTTTTCACAGGGTGAATGTTTCCAAACGCCAAGACAGTAAAGGTCCCAGATGCAGGATGCCAACATCAGATAAGTACTTTGTAGTCAATTAATCATGCAAGCGCAGAGCGGGTTACCGCTTTGTAGTAGAGAGAAATGGTAGTTTAAATTCCTCTTTGTTATTTTGTTTTTGTGACAGGGTTAAATTTGGAAGAAAAGGAGGAGCAATCATATACAGAACATTCCAGGATCCAGAAGCTAGAGGAAAGCCGATGAAGGACCGCCAACAATGCCAACATGGCGTGTTGTGTCCCGGAACCAGAAGGTAAGAGCCCGACGGCAGGAAACTGTAGACACATAGTTAGAACATTGAGCTGTTTCCTGCCAGATGAGAGCGGCTTTAATGCCACCGCTCCCCGCCCCTGCTGCATCCACCATGAAGATTGCGGCAGGCGCAACACCAAGCTACCAAGGGGGTGAGCAGTGGTTATCTTAGCTGTATGACTCCCTTACCCTCACTACAGTGAGGGTCCCTATTTGTACAGGGTGCAAACCACTGCCAACTAGAGACCCAATTTCTAACAGTATACAGTTACCATCGCCAGATGTGCTCTTTTCTTTGTGCCAGGTTTCTTTTTCTATAGTGAGGGAAACATGCACCCAAACTATCCTTGGACTTCACCCTTGTTTTGAGTACTCCTCAAGGGTCAATAGTGGTTGTTTCTGGTGGTTATTACTCTGTAACATGCAGGAGTTACTAGCCAAGTTATACCTACCTGGTTTTGTTTTGATTAACATAAAGCTTCCGGCTATCATCTCCGGTTTCAACAGGGAAGAAAAAAATGCTCAACAAATGTGGTGGTTTTGGCAGTACAAGCACATGCAAAACAAACAATAACGATATGCCCAATATGCAGTGTTGTCAAGATGGTCTCATGCGGTCTCACCGTTATGCCCAAGCTTAATATCCAAATAAAAACCCCATCACCTATGCTGTTCCCTCCCCTACACAACACAAACCTCCTCCCACTCCCTCACCTCGGCACTCACCTGCTATGCCACAACTCTCCAGAGTCTCCTGAGCGTCTTGGGGCGTCCACCACTCCTCACTCCAAATCTCAGAGACTCCCTCCATGTCAGCGGAGTCTTCAATGGTGTCAGTGGTGTTAGAAGGTTATCCCTTGGGACGCGGTTTCCTGCTCCTGCCGGGCTGTCGTGTTCTCCTTCATCTCTTGTTGGTCTGATGACAGCATTCTTTTCTTCTCCTCTGGGTTCGTCACGTGGTTCCGCCTTCCTGTTTAAAAACACAGTAATCCTTTTTTAGTCTTGGTGGTTGGGGAAGGCCTCTTGGTTTAACCCTTCCTTCTCTCTTTTTGAAGGTGTTCCGGAGGTGATGGTGGTCGGTGCCACAGTTGCGGATACGTTTTAGAGGAAAGTAGATTTCTCACAGTTCAATGATCTAGAGCAAAGAATTGAAAATGTAAAACCTGCCTTACATGAGGGTGTCAAAGCCTTTGGGTGTGCACCTCATGCTTGCTACCAAACAAAAATACAGAAAGGAGAGTTTCTTGAAATGCTAAAGCTGCTACATAGAGATTTGAGGGCCAAAGAGGGATAAAAAGCGGCCTAAAATGCCATTGACCACAGAAAACTGGACAGCGGCCTTCCTAATTTATGTCAGCATATATTGCGAAAAGTATCCAGGGAGGTGGTTGGCACCTTTTAACCTCTTAAGTGCGAGCGTAGGCCACTGGCCGACGCCCACAATCCCTCCCTGGTGCGGGTCATGACCAGTGGGCGACACCAGGGAGGGGGTTAAAAATCCTCCGGTGCAATGCACCTTTTACTGGTGACACTGGATGTAAAGTCGATACAGCTAACTTTTTGCCAGTCGACTACATCTATCTATTTTTGGATGTTGACTTCCTTCAGAAAATTGTGCAGCAAACAAATTTGCGTGCAGACCAATTTCTGAGGGAGCGCGGAGGCACTCTAGGGCCCCGTTCTAGGGCACGCCAGTGGACTCCCACTTTCCTGGCGGAGTTGAAGATATTTTCGGGCCTTACGCTCAAAATGGGGTTAGTGCAGAAACCCACCTTGCAGTCCTACTGGACGACTCGCACGGTTTGGGTAACTCCCATCTTCCCACCGTACATGAGCAGAGATCGTTTTTTGCTACTGCAGCGCATGCTGCATTTCAATGACAATTCTGCTGCATTGCCCCGGGGCCATCCAGATCATGACAGGTTGTTCAAAATTCGGCCTGTTGTGGAACATTTGTCTGCCAGGTTTCCAGAGATCTATACTCCTGGAAAGAATATAGCAGTCGATGAGTCCTTGATCCTGTACAAAGGACGGCTGCTTTTCGAGCAAAAGAGCTCGCTATGGCATAAAGCTGTACATGCTGTGTGAGAGCTCTTCTGGCTATGTGTACAGCTTGAGAGTGTATACAGGGAAGGATTCTACCCTAAACCCTGTAGGTTGCCTTCCCGCATTAGGGGTCACAGGTAAGATTGTATGGGAACTTGTCCAGCCACTTCTTCACAAACATTATAACCTTCATGTGGACAATTTCTATACAGGAGTAGAGCTGTTCAGTGAGCTCTACAAAGCTGGCACTGTGGCCTGCGGTACAGTTCGTTGTAACCGCAAAGGATTCCCGCAGGAGCTTGTTTGCAAGAAGCTCCAGAAATCCCAGAGTACTGCATTGCGTTCTAACGAACTGCTCGCAGTCAAGTTCCTAGATAGGCGTGATGTATACGTGCTCACTACAATTCATGATGAGAGCATTTCTCCCATCACGGTTTGGGGTCGGATTGCCGAAGTCCACAAGCTCATCTGTATACTTGATTGCAGTAAGTACATGGGCGGAGTGGACAAGAACGACCAGGTTCTTCAACCATACAATGCGTGTCGTAAAACTCGCACTTGGTACAAGAAACTGTTTACCCACCTGATTCAGATGGCAACATATAATGCGTATGTTGTTTACCGTCAGACAACCACAGGAAGACTCATGACTTTCCTTGACTTCCAGTTGTCTGTAATTGAAAGCCTCACTGCTGTTACAGAAGAAGCAGCAGCCTCCACCTCATATGTTCTGGAGGATGTGGCAAAGCTGCAGGAGCGACACTTTGCTGATCGCATTCCTAAAACACCCAAAAAGGATCGTCCATGTCGTTGCTGTAAAATGTGCTCGAAGCATGGAAAGCGGCAGGAGAGTCAGTATTACTGTCCCCAGTGTCCATCACAACCAGGCCTCTGTATCCCTACTTGCTTTACGTTGTATCATACTAAAGCAAAGTTCTGGGAAATCGACTGAGGTTGAGCTGCCGTTGGGTAATCCTTACAGTGGCAGTGCATGGATACCGAACGTCCATGGGCCACTGCTTCCTTAGGCAAGGAGCCACAGAATTTTACTTCATCATGGACTTCCTTTTGGACTGCTTGAGAGCTAAATTCACCGTCAGAATGTGGTCGGTGTTCTGTTCAATTAACATGCATTATATTCCCCCTACTGCATATACTAGTGGACAGAACATATGCCACATTGCCAAGGAGTACCCTTTCTTCACCGGCATGTCTACCTTACTTTCAACAGTAGATATGCTCTCTCAGTTCGAGGAATCACTTCGTACGGCATACTTGGAAACCCCCAACTTGCATCCACAAACTAGTATAGGTTCACTTGGCAATTATACAGGATTAGCCAGGACTCTGATGAGAACAGAGACATGAATTGGTAAGGAAAGCTTATGGTAGGAGTGCCTTCACAGGGTTATTGCACAGGTAGAAAGCAGATAGTAAAGGTAGTACAGATGTACATCATCTACACCTATGGATTCAAACCCATTGGTGCCATCCCAGCACTGAAGGAGAATGACTTGTATAGGTCAGTGTTTGACCTGCTTTTCGTGTTCATCCTCCATCAGGACTTAGTAGATGTTCAGTTTGCTGTATAAGTGCATTATAGTCACATCACTGCACATAATGTTGGCTGGGACATATGCTACGTTCTCATGGACTCCCCTATGTACCAAACACTACCCTTTTTCATAGCCTATGACCTTCTCTTTAGGGAACATCATGAGAAATCCCCAGCATGTCTCCCTTAGTTTCAAAGGTAGATATGCTCTCTCAGTTTGAGGAATCGCTTTGTACGGCATACTCGGACACCCCCAACTTGCATCCACAAACTGGAAGGAGTTGGATTTAGCACAGAGAGTGCGTTAAAAGCGCATGAAAAACATGTGTTCCTGAGCCTCAGGTGGCTGTCACAGGAGTCATTAGTAAAGGTTTGTTACGCATGCATTTGGTAATGTTAAGGAAGAAGGAGGCAGTTATCCTATGACCTTCTCTTTAGGTAACATCATGAGAAATCCCCAGCATGTCTCCCTTAGTTTCAAAGGTAGATATGCTCCATCAGTTCGAGGAAAAGCTTTGTACGGCATACTCGGACAACCCCAACTTGCATCTACAAACTGGAAGGAGTTGGATTTAGCACAGAGAGTGCGTTAAAGGCGCATGAAAAACATGTCTTCCTGAGCCTCAGGTGGCTGTCACAGGAGTCATTAGTAAAGGTTTGTTATGCATGCATTTGGTAATGTTAAGGAAGAAGGAGGCAGTTGACAGGTAGTAAAATGTAGTCAAACTTACTGTATTCCGTTCTGTGGCGTGTGAATGTGATGGGCCCTTGTCTGGCAGCGGTAAGCTATTGTGAGTGCAATGATTGGTTGAATTGGGCCCGTGGCTGGCGATATGAAAGGGTTGTTTGTTGTGCGTGAATGGCGTGTGAATGGACCATAAAGAGGTTGGTGCCTGGACGCGGCTTTATGGCCCACCTTCAGAAGGCTTGGTTTCAATATTCAGATACTTTGATAAGTATTCATGCTTTGAAACCATAATTTCTGGAGGTGCTAAAACCAACCAGTGTGAGTGGTGGGTTAACTTTAACAAACTAGTACCAGGGGAGTCCAAGGGTGCAGGTCTTGCGTGGCTCTCACCAGTTTTCCTTCACCCAGAATCCCCTTTAAATCACAAAATGTGCTCAAAAAACACATTTTCCTTGCATTCCAATGAGCAGAAGTCCAGGGATCTGCAGGGAGCCATTAAAATTACCTACCACAAAACAGCCTCGTTTTTTAAGACAGTCACCTAAGTATTTGGTCCTGGGCTCGGCAGCCATGTAGGGAAACCTGTCAAACACAGACATTTCTGAAAACTAGACACCCAAGGAAGCCCACGTAAATGTGTTGTGTTTTCGGATTTAACAAAGTTTTCTTACCCAGAATACCCTGCAAAAGTGAAACGTTGATTAAAACCACTATTTTTCCTTTCTTTTTTATCACAGAAACTACAGGAATGTGCAGGGATCCTCAAAATTCCTACCACCCAGTGTTTCCCCACTTGTCCTGAAAATAACACAACCCCGCTTGTGTGCCTGCGCCTAGTGCCTGCTTCAGGAATGAATCACTCCAGGGTTAACAGTAGCCCTCATGCAATGACTACCATTGACCCTTGTGTGATCCATTCCTGTCGCGGGCGCTAGGCCTACCCACACAAGTGAGGTATCATTTTTATCGGGAGACTTGGGGGAACGCTGGGTGGAAGGAAATTTGTGGCTCCTCTCAGATTCCAGAACTTTCTGTCACCGAAATGTGAGGAAAACGTGTTTTTTTAGCCACATTTTGAGGTTTGCAAAGGATTCTGGGTAACAGAACCTGGTCAGAGCCCCACAAGTCACCCCATCTTGGATTCCCCTAGGTTTCTAGTTTAATAAAATGCACAGGTTTGGTAGGTTTCCCTAGGTGCCGGCTGAGCTAGAGGCCAAAATCTACAGGTAGGCACTTTGCAAAAAACAGCTCTGTTTTCTGTCAAAAAATGGGATGTGTCCACATTGTATTTTGGGGCATTTCCTGTCGCGGGCGCTAGGCCTACCCACACAAGTGAGGTATCATTTTTATCGGGAGACTTGGGGGAACGCTGGGTGGAAGGAAATTTGTGGCTCCTTTCAGATTCCAGAACTTTCTGTCACCGAAATGTGAGGAAAACTTGTTTTTTTCGCCACATTTTGAGGATTGCAAAGGATTCTGGGTAACAGAACCTGGTCAGAGCCCCACAAGTCATCCCATCTTGGATTCCCCTAGGTATCTAGTTTTAAAAAATGCACAGGTTTGGTAGGTTTCCCTAGGTGCCGGCTGAGCTAGAGGCCAAAATCTACAGGTAGGCACTTTGCAAAAAACAGCTCTGTTTTCTGTCAAAAAATGGGATGTGTCCACGTTGTGTTTTGGGGCATTTCCTGTCGCGGGCGCTAGGCCTACCCACACAAGTGAGGTATCATTTTTATCGGGAGACTTGGGGGAATGCTGGGTGGAAGGAAATTTGTGGCCCCTTCAGATTCCAGAACTTTCTGTCACCGAAATGTGAGGAAAACTTGTTTTTTTAGCCACATTTAGAGGTTTGCAAAGGATTCTGGGTAACAGAACCTGGTCAGAGCCCCACAAGTCACCCCATCTTGGATTCCCATAGGTCTCTAGTTTTCAAAAATGCACAGGTTTGGTAGGTTTCCCTAGGTGCTGGCTGAGCTGGAGGCCAAAATCTACAGGTAGGCACTTTGCAAAAAACAGCTCTGTTTTCTGTCAAAAAATGGGATTTGTCCACGTTGTGTTTTGGGGCATTTCCTGTCGTGGGTGCTAGGCCTACCCACAAAAGTGAGGTATCATTTTTATCGGGAGACTTGGGGAAACGCTGCGTGGAAGGAAATGTGTGGCTCCTTTCAGATTCCAGAACTTTCTGTCACCAAAATGTGAGGAAAACATGTTTTTTAGACACATTTTGAGGTTTGCAAAGGATTCTGTGTAACAGAACCTGGTCGGAGGCCCACAAGTCACCCCATCTTGGATTCCCCTAGGTCTCTAGTTTTAAAAAATGCACAGGTTTAGTACGTTTCCCTAGGTGCCGGCTGAGCTAGAGCCCAAAATCTACAGGCAGGCACTTTGCAAAAAACAGCTCTGTTTTCTTTCAAAAAATGGGATGTGTCCACGTTGTGTTCTGGGGCATTTCCTGTTGTGGGTGCTAGGCCTACCCACACAAGTGAGGTATCATTTTTATCAGGAGACTTGGGGGAACGCTGGGTGGAAGGAAATTTGTGGCTCCTCTCAAATTCCAGAACTTTCTGTCACTGAAATGTGAGGAAAACTTGTTTTTTAGCCACATTTTGAGGTTTGCAAAGGATTCTGGGTAACAGAACCTGGTCAGCGCCCCACAAGTCACCCCATCCTGGATTCCCACAGGTCTCTAGTTTTCAAAAATGCACTGGTTTGGTAGGTTTCCCTAGGTGCTGGCTGAGCTAGAGACCAAAATCTACAGGTAGGCACTTTGCAAAAAACAGCTCTGTTTTCTGTCAAAAAATGGGATGTGTCCACGTTGTGTTTTGGGGCATTTCCTGTTGCGGGCGCTAGGCCTACCCACACAAGTGAGGTATCATTTTTATCGGGAGACTTGGGGGAACGCTGCGTGGAAGGAAATGTGTGGCTCCTTTCAGATTCCAGAACTTTCTGTCACCAAAATGTGAGGAAAACATGTTTTTTAGCCACATTTTGAGGTTTGCAAAGGATTCTGGGTAACAGAACCTGGTCAGAGCCCCACAAGTCACCCCATCTTGGATTCCCCTAGGTCTCTAGTTGTCAAAAATGCACAGGTTTGGTAGGTTTCCCTAGGTGCCGGCTGAGCTAGAGGCCAAAATCTACAGGTATGCACTTTGCAAAAAACACCTCTGTTTTCTTTGGGAAAATGTGATGTGTCCACGTTGTGTTTTGGGGCATTTCCTGTCGCAGGCGCTAGGCCTACCCACACAAGTGAGGTACCATTTTTATTGGGAGACTTGGGGGAACATAGAATAGCAAAACAAGTGTTATTGCCTCTTATCTTTCTCTACAATTTTGCCTTCCAAATAGAAGAGAGTGTGTAAAAAAGACGTCTATTTGAGAAATGCCCTGCAATTCACATGCTTGTATGGGACCACTGCTCCTCAACACCTTGTCTTGAGCCCATTTTGGAAATGCAAAGGTTTTCTTGATACCTATTTTTCACTCTTCATATTACAGCAAATGAATTGCTGTATACCCAGTATAGAATGAAAACCAACTGCAGGGTGCAGCTCATTTATTGGCTCTGGGTACCTAGAGTTCTTGATGAACCTACAAGCCCTATATATCCCAGCAGCCAGAAGAGTCCAGCAGACATAACAGTATATTGCTTTCAAAAATCTGACATCGCAGGAAAAAGTTACAGAGTAAAACATAAAGAAAAATGGCTGTTGTTTTCAGCTCAATTTCAATATTTTTTTATTTCAGCTGTTATTTTCTGTAGGAAAACCTTGTAGGATCTACACAAATGACCCCTTGCTGAATTCAGAATTTTGTCTACTTTTCAGAAATGTTTAGCTTTCCGGGATCCAGCATTGGTTTTACAACTATTCCTGTCACTAACCGGAAGGAGGCTGAAAGTACCAAAAATAGTAAAAATGGGGTATGTCCCAGTAAAATGCCAAATTTGTGTTTAAAAATGTGGTTTTCTGATTGAAGTCTGCCCATTCCCGAAAGGTGGGAAGATGGTGATTTCAGCACCAGAAACCCTTTGTTGATGGCATTTTCAGGGAAAAAAACACAAGCCTTCTTCGGCAGCCCTTTTTTCCCATTTAAAAAAACAATTCACTGTATTTTAGCTAATTTCTTGGTCTCCTCCAGGGAAACCACAAGCTCTGGGTACCATTAGAATCCCTAGGATGTTGGAAAAAAGGACGCAAATTTGGCATGGATAGCTTATGTGGACAAAAAGTTATGAAGGCCTAAGCGCGAACTAGCCCAAATAGCCAAAAAAAGGGCTCAGCACTGGGGGGGGGGGGGGAACGGCCCAGCAGCTAAGAGGTTAATTATTTGGACATTATAACATCATGCCCTGGAGTCCCTGTTGAAAGCCAAAGCCCCCTCTTCCATCACTGGAGATAGGATGATGTTGACCAGCTAGGGGGAGAGCAGGTATAATTGAATATATCAGGCTTTGAGTCATCTGTTACTGGAAGCAAAAGCATAACTTCCATGAATCTACAGAAGGAGAATGTAGTTGCAACAGCTACCAGCAGCCCCAGAAATTAAAAAGTAAATGACTTAAAATGAAGAAGGACTGTGAGTAGGAAGAGATACTGAGACATAAATTGGGGGCAGGTGGTGGGTCCTATAAAGAAGGAGAGTATGTCCACAGTAGGGAAACATGACAAAACCACAAGGATAGAGAAGCCCAAACTTGTACTTATCAGTGATACAAAAACAATCCACGTAGAAGGAACATTTTTGTTGGTGCCCTCTGATGTCCCACAATGCACTTCACAGTAGTGAGATGATATGCTCAACTTCACCATACAGAATGCAGTACTGGCAGTCAGCCATCATATATTATCCTATAGGCCTGGCTTGAAACTACAAGTCTGCTCATGAGGCCTCAATGCACACAATCCTTAAGCAGCACGTCTCAGTGTAAGCAAGTGGACACCACCTGGATACCAGGTGTCTACCATCGCAAGTACATACCACAGTATAGTAGCTTTATGTACACTGATATGTTTCCCTTGCAAGTACATGAGTCAGCAGAATCAAGTCTCAGAGCACAACTAGTGCCTTTTGGAGGTTTCCTAGATGCAATCTTCAACAAACCAATACCCGCTGTCCTCAACAACAGATGCAGGGATAATCAACACCCTTAGAGGGAGAAGGCAGTGTTTCAAAGGGTTCTTTGGGTTCTCTTGGGTGTTAAATATGAAAACGGAGATATTGCTTCAAGACCAGGACATTCAGTGATGTAGGTATTAAAATGAGACATACTGTCAGAGAGAAGCAGGCAGCATTCACTTAATAGAAGATGGTCCATCTGTGAGCCACTTCAGACTGCCAATTGCATCCTAGCTTTGTCAAACACCATACGGCAGAAAACATCAAACATGCAGCAGGGCAACCTAGGCAAAAGATAGACCATGTCCAATATAATTCAGCTATTCAACAGAATGGAATTCCTTTACATTAATGCACACTGGCATTTCAGGTGTAATCAGAATTTAGAGATGTGTCTTCAGTGTACACATCTAAAACAACACAACAGCTCCCAGTGGAACTCTCTGATTTGGTCCTGTTTTACCCAGCAGACCATGCTCAGTATGGCTTCACAGACAAAATCTCCTCCATCACAGCTATGATCAACAGCAATCATGAGAAGACATCCGCTCAAATTCTACTGCAATAGTAAGGAGCAGATCCTTCCAGTCATGTGGGGTGAGTATATCTGCCTCTGGGACCAGTGCTAATATTATTGAAGGGCCCCAGAGTAATGGGATCGCATTTTGTATCACCGCACACCAGGTCTACAAAGGTAAGGACCTCTACCCAAGACCCTATAACCTTAGCTGTTAATCTGCTTCAGAGGACCTATAGCTGAGGAAGATGGAACTAGCTCTATTAGAAGCAACAACCTGAGCAGGTTAGAGCTAATAATAAGGGGCTGAGCAGAAAAATAAACAGAATGGGAGATGAAAGAAGAGAAGTTGAACTAGAGAACGGAATGCTCACCAATAGCCTTAAGGTTATGGAAAAAGAGTCAGAAGCAGCTATGTCAGTTCCTCACTCTGCATGCCCTGCAACACCAGTTAGCAGGCCCACCTGTAGTTCGCTGTCTACATGGAGATTGTAGCCTCACATTCCAGTAGTTCACATTTTTCAGCATACTTGGTGGCCTTTGAACTGTGCATATGCACCGCACAAGGTATACACGTAGACCTTACTGGCAGGGGGCAGCCCTACTCAGTCACTTGTGAATGACAGCATTTTAGAATGAAGTGATGTTGAGAAGATGCATTATAGCTGTATTAAAGAGGACGTGATCCCAAAGGCTGGGCTGACTCCAACTCAGTCTTTCAAATATCAAGATAATACGGGTGAGATATCATTTAAGACCTCTCAGCAAGTAACCTACCACCACTGGGATGGCCGCGTAAAGGGATAAAGGGAAAGGATTTTGACTCTTTAAACCATCTTATACTGCCTGAATACCTCATTGAGGAGTGTTTACCAGCCCTCAGTCAGTATCTTGCTAAAATAAAGGAAAACAACCTTAGAAAAGGCTATAGCTGCTGACAAGTGGATGGTTGGACAGAAGGGCTGAAGCTTTGTGGTTCCAAACTGAAGGGGAATAATTGTGTCCACCAGTACAACCAAAAGCCTGGAAAGAGTGGCAGTGAACATTCCTAAGACTGTGCATTAAAAGTTCTTGGCCTATCATCTACTGTTCCAGATCTAGAGAAGTGCGATCAAAGTGAAGATAAGATATTGAAGACGGGATCCCTTCAAGAGCAACAAGAGTTGTCAGCTGTTGGCAAGCCATCCAGAGTAGAGATCAGTCTTGCTAAGACTGAATGTCCTGCTGTGGCCAAATACCAGTTCACAGATAGGTAGGTTGGCTAGAAAATTCAAGATGGATTCCTTTCCAATATGCTATCTGGCATTGAGCCAGGGATTGACAAATGCCTAGTTCCCCAAGTGCACATTAATTTCTTGATGCATCTTGTAGGAGAAATGCTCCTTTCTGGGAACCTCTGGCTTAAATAGGTCACAGGGGAGAATGTGCTTCTTTTCTACTGCCAGTAGTACAGAATGTTAAATCTATCTGCAGGACATGCAGAGCTTGTCAAGAAAGTCACAAGTCCTATGGTCACTCCAGACCATCAGAGGGTATTGTGAATTAGCCCCAGAACTCCCACACAATGCCTGGCAATAGGTATAACCTTGATCAGAGAGAGTGTGCTTCTAAGGAGCACTACAGTGACTGTAGTTGATAGGGATCTCCTTGGCATCTTTAGTTGTCAAGGACTGTGGCTCCTGAAGGGAAATTAATGGAATATCGTACATAGTACATTCAGATTATGTGGGATGAAGTAAGTGTAAACTTCCACTCCTCCACATCCTACTACCCACAAAACAGTATGTTGTAGATTACCTTTGTGGATTACTTTTGGAAGCCTGATGCAATATTCTCCTATTCTTGTGGAATTTAACAATGTCATCTGGAATGGTGTGGTATGAGAATTTCTCGGAAGTCAGTTGGAATAGTCCTTGAACAGTTATTTAACCGTTGAACTTTCACGCCTCTGATAGTTCAAGTTATTGGCTGCGCATCCTCAGAGTCACTGGGTCATAACTTAGACCAGTCACAGAACCTGTGCCATATAACTGATAAAGCATTTCTCGGTTATACTTTAAACGAGGTCAATGAGTCTTTTCACCCAACATGAAGGGGTGGAGAAATAAGGCAATCAAAATCTTCAAACAACACAGTTTAAGAAGACAGTATGTCCCAAGTGGCCACTAAAGAAAAACTCTAGTCTGAAATAAAGTTAGGGGTTTTCTTACAGATTCAGGCTCAGATTTATGATAATGATTCGCAAGAAAGGTTATAAAGACACCGAATCACTATCGGTTGACCAAGACGACGAAAAAGATTCAAGCGAACTAACATGAAAAGGACTAAACACTCCACAATGGCAAAACAAAACATCAAAAGGATGATGTGATAGGTAGAAAGCAAACACTGTTCAGTTCTCTTAAGCACCAAGGCAATGACATCAATCAGAAGATTCAACTGTCCAAACAAAGGCCCTCATTACGAGCCTGGCGGTCTGTGACCGCCAGGCTTGCGGTTGGCGGGAGCACCGCCGACAGCCCGGCGGTGCCCCGCAGGGCATTCTGACCGCGGCGCTTTGGCCGCGGTCAGTGCAGGAAAACCGGCGGTCTCCCGCCGGTTTTCCGCTGCCCGTTGGAATCCTCCAAGGCGGCGCAGCTTGCTGCGCCGCCGAGGGGATTCCGACCCCCCCTACCGCCATCCAGTTCCCGGCGGTCCGCCCGCCGGGAACCGGATGGCGGTAGGGGGGGTCGCGGGGCCCCCGTAAGAGGGCCCCTAAATGTATTTCACTGTCTGCTGTGCAGACAGTGAAATACGCGACGGGTGCAACTGCACCCGTCGCACAGCTTCCACTCCGCCGGCTCGATTCCGAGCCGGCTTCATCGTGGAAGCCTCTTTCCCGCTGGGCTGGCGGGCGGCCTGAAGGCGGCCGCCCGCCAGCCCAGCGGGAATGTCAGAATTACCGCCGCGGTCTTTCGACCGCGGAACGGTAACCTGACGGCGGGACTTTGGCGGGCGGCCTCCGCCGCCCGCCAAGGTCAGAATGAGGGCCAAAGTTCATAGCATGACATGGAAAGGCAACATAAGTACATATTCCCATTACCTACATGGAAAGGTATCCATCTGTACTGGCTGAAACAAATGTATACAGTCCGTTCCCACTGTTCCTCAATGTACTGGGCTCAAGGTTACTTTCGCAGACTCACTATGCTTAAAACAATAGGACATCTATTTCCATGCTAACATTTCATGGGAACGAAGTCTAAAAAGAATGTCACATTAGCAAGTATGACTAAATATTTTTTTACACATTTATGTAACAGGGCCTTGCACGCCTTACTTAGGCTAACTAAAATGAATTAAAATGGCGCATTCATTTATATCAAGCAAGACACAAATAACATTAAAAATATGAATTCATCATTAATAACCTTGTTCAGTGTTCATGTTACAGTAGATTTAAAATGAACTAACTCTGTTAATACATTTTTGACATTTGCATGTAACAATTAAAAAACTACTTTTCAGAAAATGATTATCGTTGTAGTGCAAACTATTAATTAACATGATAAAGAAACATATGGAATAGAATTGATTGGTTATGCATGAAGTTTGGGGGATATAACACATCACTCAAAATTTCTATTCTACTGTGAATGAACATTAACATAGGCTTTCACAGCACCACTTTACAGTTAATGTATTAGGGCCTGATTACAACTTTGGAGGACGGTGTTAATCCGTCCCAAATGTGACGGATATACCACCTACTGTATTACGAGTCCATTATATCCTATGGAACTCGTAATACGGTAGGTGGTATATCCGTCACATTTGGGACGGATTAACATTGTCCTCCAAAGTTGTAATAAGGCCCTTAGTATTTCAAATAACAAAATGCAAAGAATGTCATGTACAGATGATTACTGTGACGTCAAAGGTAGCAATAACACTTCTGCTACATCAACCCCCTCTGATGGCGAATCAAGCCATCACATCAGATTACAATCTCTTATATCAATGAGAGATCAAAATCTTTGAGGTTGAGCCAAGAAGGTTCTTCTGGACTCCTCTAACTTCATACTGTCACTGTAAAAGATACTCCTCCTAATATCCATCTCAATTTTTTCCTTTCTTTCTTTTCTTTGCTCTCATCTCTTTCACCTTGTTGTGTAACTTATAGAGACCAAGTGCAACTAAGGCACACAAAGCTATTATCAATATAGATCTCAGCACACTGCCAACAATTCCTCTCCCTAAACTTTTAAAACACTTTCCAACTGCAGCAAAACATTGTTTATTGATTCCTAGGCACCGGGGGCCACATGTACAAAGATCCGGTATTGCGACTCGCAAACTGCGAGCCTTAGCGACTCGCAATTTGCGAGTTGCAATACCGGATGTACAACAGTGTACTTTACACTTTGCAATTCCCAATGGGGTCGCAAATGACCAACCTCATGAATATTCATGAGGTAGGTCGCAATTTCTGACCCCATTGGGTATGGCTGCCTTCACAGGGATGGTGGCCTGCTGAAGACAGCAGACCACCATGTCTGTGACTGCTTTTACATTAAGCAGTTTTTTCCTAAAAGGAAAACGAGATACATTTCAAAATAAAATATGAAAAGTTTTCTTTTCATTTTTTCAGAGCAGGCAGTGGTCTGTGAGACCACTGCCTGCTCTGAAAAAATATTTTCGCTGCCATTCACAAATGGGAAAGGGCCCATGAGGACCCCTTCCCGTTTGCACATGGGTTAGCACCAGTTTCAAACTGGTGCTAACTGCGATTGTTTTCCGACCGCATTCGCGGTCACAAACAATCATACATACCATTTGGATTCGGTATTAGGAACACGCCCCTTCCTAATACTGAATCTAAAAGCCCAAACTGCGATTTGGTAACTTGTTACCGAATCGCAGTTTGGATTTTGTTCATCCCAAAAAGCATTTTTCAAGTCGCAAATGGGCTGATTCTCTGAATCAGCCCATTTACAACTTGAAAAATGCTTCGTACACCTGGCCCTTGTTGTCTCCAGCTCCTTCAGATCTATTTTCTGGTCTGTCATATTCACAGTGTAGTTTCTCAGCTTATTACTATTGTCCAGAATATAAGTGCAACATTGTTGAACCTGCAAGATCTTGCAATCTCCGCCCTCTTTCGAAAGAAGGATGTCTAACGCAAGCCAACTTTGTAAAGCCATTGATATTATGGCAACCATTTCATTTTCTTCTAACAAGAAGGCATTTGCTGTGCCTGTATATAGCTTATTTACGGTTGTGGACAACTTCTTAGACTTGTGATCATTCAGGCTCACTCCCACAGCTGGAATTATGGCATCAAAAATTTCTCCTACAATCTCTGAAGCACTGGCACTCTTCTTGACCTGTGTGTTTGACTTCTGAACCCAAACAGGATCATTGAAATGCTCCACTTGATAAATCTTTAGAAAGACTACTCCTAGATAACATGTTCCATACCATCCTTTAGGTAGCTTATAATAAGCATTTTTCCCACAGATGAAATAAATTCCTGGTATGGAGGGGTCTTGTCCCGCTAACATGAATGTCCAAAAACTCTTATTAAAAAACACATGCCTACATGTACTAGTCCCTAGAAATGTTGTCAGTTTTTGATTTAGGTCTATATAAACACAGGTTACCTATAGATTGCCAATCTAAGGCAAGGGATCCTTGATTTCCTGGTAATGAATTAGCTTCTTCTTCTCTACCCCAACTATGTAGCACTACTCCTTTGTCTACTTTCCTTTCTCTGCTCTTCTTCTGTCTTCAGCTTGTCCTACAAACTCCTTTTCTACTGGACTGATAATACAGGTCAGATTGTTTCTATGGGCATGGACCAGTGGTTCCCAACCTGTGCTCCCAACCAGCGGGTCCATGAAACTTCCTCAGGGGTCTGCAACTGCTTAAAAAAATAAATAATATTAACAGATTAGGTCCCCAGCTTCCAGTAATGACTCAGTGGGGGGTCCCCGGATTACAATTGTGATTCAGTGGGCGTCTCAGGGCTCCAGTATTGTTGAAGTGGCAGTCCACAGAAGTCAAAAGGTTGGGAACCACTGGCATAGACTGTAATAAATGTCAATGTAGGTTCAAAGAAACCTCCCACTGTGTCAATATTTTTAGCTTTGGCAATGCTGCTCAAATGGCCACTAAAACTATTGGGGTAGGAGTGCTCCAGAGCCTGGCCAGCAAGGGACCTACCCTGCCTTCTTCGCCCCGGCCTAGGGGCACCCACAGCCCACATCCCCCACCCAGATAACCCTTAACGCGCGCAAAGTCAGGATTCAGAATCTGAACTCACCCCCTTGTGGCTGCTGTGATGCCTTCAAGCACCCATCCCACTTCGGATAGGCCACCGCCAGGATGCGGAACATCAGGGGGGTCATGGTGCGACGGGCACCCGTTCCTCATTGGGAGGCCAGCCCCAGCTGGGCCTCTGCCATCTTCTCTGCCCAGCGGCGCAGGTCCTCCACCGTTTGCGGCAGTGGGTGCTCCACCTGTCAAAGACCCCCAGGGTGCACACCTCTTTGGCGATGGCACGCCAAATACCCTTTTTCTGGTGGGCACTGACCTGCATGGAAAAGACAGCAGAAAAGGGAATTAGTCAACCGTCCGGACCGTCACACTCATGGCCCACCAGATACCTCCCATACCCTGACACACATACATTGACCACCATACATGCAGCACTCTGGCCAGGACGCCTCTGCCCCCCCCCCACATGTGGCTTACACAAACAGCAATCCCTACATTCATGGCCCACGCATCATGCTCACAGTGTACTCACCTGTTTGTCTGGAGGACCGTAGAGTAACGTGTACTGGGGCAGGACCCCATCCACCAGTTTCTCGAACTCCTCCGCAGTGAAGGCAGGGGCCCTTTCCCCAGACACATGAGCCATTGTCGCTTCCAGACACAGGTCACAGCAGCACTTGCAGTGTAGATCCTCGTATGTTGAAGGTCAGGTAGGAAGTGAGTGAACAGATAGAAAATGGCAGTCACACCTGCAGCGGTGAGTACCGTCACTGCTTGCGTAAATCGCCATTGGCTCCTGGAACCCATAGGGCCCAATGATAACCAATGCTAAGTTGTGCGGCGGTCTTCGACCACCTACCGCAACAGCGCACAACGCCAGCGGAATTACCTAATTTCCACTCGTCCCTCCTCACAGGTCAGGCAGCCTCCATTTCAGGGGGGCACAAGGCATGGCACCTAACTGCATCACAGCAGACATTGGCACAGCAACTGAATTTCGGATTCACATACTGGTTCTGTAAAGGAAAAAATGCATCATTAGTGCAATAGATGTATGAATATGACCCACTGATCACCGTTTTCTTCCATAGGCTTCAACCGCTGAGGCTGAATATGAGATGACGACATCCTCTGGTGTACAGACCCCTGGTGAGCCTTGCGACAATGGAGGACAGACACATTATCATAACATACAGACTTGATCGAGCCACAATCCAAGAACTGTTCGCCTAATTGGAGCCAGACCTGATGTCAGCTATCCGCCAGCCCACAGGTATCCCCCCCCCCTCTAGTGCAGGTCCTGTCAGTGCTCCATTTCCTGGTAAGTGGTTCCTTCCAAACTACAGTGCCCATGGCATCAGGGATGTCTCAGCCAATGTTCTCAAACGTGTTGACCAGAGTGTTGTCAGCCCTTCTGAAACACATGCGCAGCTACATCGTATTCCCGCATGTGGAGGATTTGGCAACAGTGAAAGCTGACTTCTATGCCCTGGGACATATCCCCAACATCATTGGTGCCATTGTTTGTACACATGTGGCATTTGTCCCCCCACTCGGAGAAATGAACACGTTTTCAGGAATAGAAAAAGCTATCACTCTATGAATGTGCAGATGGTGTGTTTGGCTGACCAGTACATCTCCCATGTGAATGCCAAGTATCATGGCTGTGTGCATGACGCCTTTATCTTGAGGAATAGCAGCATCCCATATGTGATGGGCCAACTCCAGAGGCACCGGGTGTGGCTAATAGGTGAGCCCATGGTTCCCACCCAGTATAAGTAGGTGTCTGGGTATGGGGTTGACCCTAAGGGTTAGTGTGTGACTAATAGTTGTCCCTTGATATTTGCAGATGACTCTGGTTACCCCAACATCTCATGGCTACTGACCCCAGTGAGGAATGCCAGAACAAGGGCAGAGGAACACTGAGGCACATGGGCAAACAAGGCGGATAATAGAAAGCACCTTCGGCCTCCTGAAGGCCAGGTTCAGGTGCCTCCATCTGACAGGTGAATCCCTGTACTACTCACCCAAGAACGTGTGCCAGATTATTGTTGCATGTTGCAAGTTGCACAACCTGGCCTTGAGACGCCAGGTGCCTTTTCTGCAGGGGGATGAACTTGGTGATGGTCTTGTGGCAGCGGTGGAGCCTGTGGACAGGGAAGAAGAGGAGGCACAGGAAGAAGATGTGGACAACAGAAGTGATATAATACAGCAGTACTTCCAGTGACACAGAGGTAAGACACTGTTACTTCACTTTACATTTCAGTTTTCTGTTGGACATTGTACATGGCAGCCTGATTTCCCTATGTCTATGGCCACTTACTGTACCCTTTGTCATCTCTATTTTCAGATCTCTGTGGCCCACTCTAGCTCCTGGTGTGTTTACTGCTGCCCACTAAAGGTCATCCCAATGAAAATGTAACTGTACATATGACTTTCTATGCTTTGATAATGTTGTACTAATACCTATTTGAATCATTTGACAGACTCCAGATGTGTATTAGTTCCAAAGGGTGTTTATTTAAGTGCTCATACCTAGAGGGGGATGTGCAATGGGCTGGGGTGATGCTGGAGGAATGTCCAGTTAGAGTCCAGTCTCTTGGTATCACAGGTGCATTGTCCAATGGGGCATAAGAAGGGGAGGAATGGCAGTTCAAGGTGGACAGGGTGACAGAGTGGGACAGAAGGGTGACATTCAGGGAAGTCTTATTTCCTGGTGGGGGTCTTGGCAATGTTCTCTGGCTTCTGCCTGGATCGCAGGGCCTGTTTGCGGGGTGGTTCTCCTTCTGTAGGGGGTGGTTTGCTGGCGGCCTGTTGGTCCTGTGGCTGGGCCTCCTGTCCACTAGCGCTGGCGGAGGTGGAGGGCTATTCTTCAGTGTGGCTTGTGTCAGGGGCCGGTTGTTGTGCCACTGCCTCCCTCATGGTCTTGCCCATGTCTGCCAGCAACCCTGCAATGGTGACCAGGATGGTGTAGATGTTTTTTAGGTCATCCCTGATCCCCAGGTACTGTCCCTCCTGCAGCTGCTGGGTCTCCTGCAACATGTACAGTATCTGGCCCATGGTCTCCTGGGAATGGTGGTATGCTCCCAGGATGTTGGTGAGTGCCTCCTGTAGAGTTGGTTCCCTGGGCCTGTCCTCCCCTGTCGCACAGCAGTCCTCCCAGCTTCCCTGTTGTCCTGTGCCTCTGTCCCCTGATCCGTGTGCCCACTGCCACTGACCACAGGTCCCTGATCGTCCTGGGTTTGTGGGGTTGCCTGGAGTCCCTGTAGTGGTGGACACACTGCTGATTAACGTGTCCTGGGGACAGTGGCATGGGCCTGCTGGGTGGGTGCTGTGCTGGTGTTTCCTGAGGGGGAGGCTCTGTGGTTGGTTGGGACTGTGGCAGGGTAACTGACTGTCCAGAGGTCCCTGATGGGCCAGGTTGGTCATCCTGATCCAGGCATGCAGAGCTGCTGTCATCACTGTGGGCCTCTTCTGGGGGGAACTGGATGTTGCTAGCAACTCCGCTCCGGTGTTGTTGAGTGGGGGCCCTTTGGGGATGAAAAAGCAGCGTTATTGTATCTGCGTGTGCCATCTTGTGCATGGGTGTGTTTCCCTGTATGGTTGTGATTGCCCTGTCAGCTTTGCCTTGTGTGCGTGGTGATTTTGTGGGCTAGGTGATTCTCTCTAATGAGCATGCTGTGGTGATGGGTGTCCATGCAGGTCTGTGATGGGGGTCCATGGATTGGTGTTACATGCAGGGCTTGGTATTGGGATGGGCGGGTTGTGATAGTGGGGTATTTGTGAAGTGGTGGAGTGATGGGGGTGAGGGTAGGGTAGGAGTTTGTGATGGCATGCAGGTGGGGTGGGGGATATAGTAGTAAAAATTTGACTTACCAGAGTCCAGTCCTCCTGCTACCCCTGTGAGGCCCTCAGGATGTATTATTGCCAAGACTTGCTCCTCCCATGTTGTTAGTTGTGGGGGAGGAGGTGGGGGTCCACCGCAAGTCCTCTGTACTGCTACCTGCTGTCTTGCAACCACGGAACGCACCTTCCCCCGTAGGTCATTCCACCTCTTCCTGATGTCATCCCTTGTTCTTGGATGCTGTCCAACGGCGTTGACCCTGTCCACGATTCTCCGCCATAGCTCCATCTTCCTTGTAATGGACGTCTGCTGCACCTGTGATCCGAATAGCTGTGGCTCTACCAGGATGATTTCCTTCACCACGACCCTTGGCTCCTCCTCTGAAAACCTAGGGTGTCTTTGGAGTGCCATGGATGTGGGCGATATGTCTGTGGGTGTGTGGGGTGCTGTGTTGGGGTGTATGGTGTGAGGTGCGTGGACAGTGTATGGGTGAGGTTGTTTTGTGGCTCTGATTGAGTGGGTGCTCCTGGCTTCTATCTCTCTCACTTGCCAAAATCTTTGGGTCGTAAAGGGTTGTGGGTAATGTGGGTGGGTGTTTTATAGTGGTGTGAGTGTGTGGTGTGTGTATGTGTGTCAGGTGTGTGTAGTTTGAATTGTCCAATGTGGTGTAGTTTTGTTAGTGTGTGTGTATTTTGAGCGCGCCAGTGTGTACTGCCAATGGTTTACCGTGGGTTGAAAGACCGCCACAGTGATTCGTGGATCGTGATACTGTGGGCATATTCCTGTTGGCGTAACGGTGTGGGTTTTGGTACTGCCAGTTTATCACTGACCTTTGGTCTGGCAGACTTGTGCGGGTGTCTGTAATAGTGGCGGATTTCTCTGTGTGGGTCATAATACCCGTAGCGGAATACTGCAGCGGTCATGGTATGTCGGCGGCCGTCAGCACAGCGGTAGGTGGCATTTACCGCCAAGGTTGTAATGAGGGCCATAATGTCTGAGGTCATCCAGTGGCAACGCAATTTCACAGTTCAGTTCTGCCGCAAGAATAAATTCAAGAATGTTCAACTGTATACATAGTTAAAACAAAACGTTGTAAATTCCTTCTCCCAGTTACTTGCTGTACAATATGGCCATTCAGGAGTTGCAAACTTTTGACAAAGGATTCTCTTTCTCTTTGATATCCGGGCTACTGGTTTGTCAATATCACTGTCGCTCTGACCAGATTCTTCAGTTTTTTCTGAAATTGTTGTGGGCACTTGCGCTACTGGTACAGTTTGCTCATCTGACCATCTGTCTCCAAGTACAACTCTTTTTGCTATAGCACCAGGTCCTTCGTCAGCATCTGAGCTTAGAGGAGGCAACTGTTTCTGTCTTGACTCTTCTGTACCAACCACTGCTGTTGTCTCGCTCAGACCCCCCTCAAACTGCAATTGTGTTGTACTGATTACTTGTGCATCTGCAACAGCTTGACTAACCTGTTCACTCTGTCTCACTGTAGCCGACCCTTCAGGGACAGGTGCTGTATCATAAGGGGACTTGGAACTTTACGAGTATGACTTGCATGTACCCAATTAGGGAGACCAGCACACTTCACAGCTGTCGTAGTCACAAGCATGACCTTGTATGGCTCCTTCCAACCAGGTTCTAATGACATAGTCACCTGGACACAAGTCATGACAGAGTTCCTGCTGCGGCTGCACAGTAGCTTCTCCAACCTGATCAGATACAGAACAAAACCATGTCAGCTAGTCCTTTGCAATAGTCCAGTACCGAGTCATCTGTGATGTTCACAAGCGCATTTGCAGGTACTGCTGGCAATCTCATAGCGTCCCATGACTATCTCATGTGGGGACAGGGACAGTTTTTCTATCTTGAGTACTGTGGAAACTCATCAAAACAAGAGGCAATGCATCAGGCCATTTCAGGTAGTTGAAGTCACACACTTTTGCCAATTTGGACTTCAAGGTTCCATTAACCTGCTCCACCTATCCAGAAGCCTCAGGCTTGTAAGTACAATGTAGTCTTTGCTCAACTTGGAACACCACACATAATAACTTCAGGACTTCACTATTGAAGTGTGTCCCTCTGTCTGTCTCTAGAAAAGTCAGGAATCCAAACCTAGGTACTAACTCCCTAAGCAACAACTTTGCTACTGTGAGACTGTAATTTCTCCTAGTTGAATAAGCCTCAACCCAATGAGAGAAAATGCAAACAATGACCAAGTTATAGCTCAGTCCGTTGCACACGGGAGGCTCAATACAATTGAACTGCATTTTGTTGAAAGGTCCTCTTGATCTGCCTATATGACTCATTGCAACTGCTGTCCATTTATCTATATTCATCTGCTGACATGTGACACATGTATGACATAGGACCTCTGCCATCAATGTGAATCTGGGGTTAAACCAAGTTTTCCTGAATGTCCTAACCATAGCAGCACAACATGAGCCAGACCATGGTAATGGCTGGCCACGGGTGGTAATAAAATATTAGGCATCACAACTCTTCCATCACTTGAAACCCAAATATCATCTTCATCTCTTTTGACACAAACTGCGCTTACCCAATTTTGCTGTTCTTTCTCTGACAAGTTTCCTGCAATCTCTTAACGCCCTCCTAGATATCTGTAGCAGTTAACAGACAACTGTGACTTGTCTCATCATTTGACTCATTGGCGTACTCATCATTAAAGGCAGTGCAATTCAGTGCACAGTATCTTGCTACCTCATCGGCATAGTTGTTTAGGAGAGTTACATAATCAGTGGCTTTGCGGTGTGCAGAGCACTTCACGAGCACAATTTGGGCAGGCAACTGCAATGCATTCAAGAGATTATACACTTTATCTCCATTCCTGATAGGCAATCCAGAATAGGCCATATACCCTCTCTGGGACCACAAATGTCTAAAGTTGTGAACGATACCAAAGTTATATGGACTATCGGTGAAAATTGTCACCTTCAGCTGTTCAGAAACACAGTATGCTCTTGTAAAAGCAACCAATTCAGCTACTTGGGCAGAAAAGACTCCTAGGAGCCAGGAGGCTTCAACTACACATGAAACTGTACAAAATGCATCACCAGCTCTCAGGGTACCATCATTGTCTCTTAAACAGGAGCCATCAACAAACATCACATAATCAGATTCAGGTGGGGAAATACCTTGAATGTCTGGTCGTGGCTTGGTGAATAGTTCAGTGACATTTAGACAGTCATGCTCAATTTCATCAATACAATCATCATTTACATATTTATCACTCACAGGAACTGGCAACAAATTTGCTGGATTCAAAGTATTACAGCGCATAAGTAAAATATTCTGAGTGGTCAATATTATATGCTCGTAGGAAGACATGCACTAGTTAGATGCTGAGTCTTGGTGCGAGTTAACAAAATGTCTACAGAGTGGGGCACAAAAGCATTTAAAGGATGACCCATAACAATGCTTTCACCTTGTTCAGTGCTGACAACAGCAATGGCTTTAAGACAACCAGGTAACGTCAAAACCACAGGATCAAGAGTGGCAGAAAAATATGCCACGGGCCTGTTGGTATTTCTGTGCATTTGAATCAAAACTGAGAGAGTTCATGCCTCTCTCTCACAGCAGTACAAAGTAAAACATTTATTGTAATCAGGCATTCCCAGAGCAGGGACACAACCAAGATTAACTCTCAGCTCTGTGGAGGCACATTGTCATCCAATGGTACCGGATCATACACGTCTATGTGTGTCGGCCTCTGTAAAGGCTTGGTCAAAATGTAAAAGTTTGGAATCCACTGGTGACAGTAGCCAACCATTCCCAAAAACATTCTGACTTCTTTCTGCATCCTTGGGGAATTCATTTTCAGAATTGCTGAGATTATTTTTTGTGACACCTTCCTTTCACCTTCATGAATGTGGTGACTTAGGTACAAGACTCCTTTCTTACAATACTGCCATTTAGTTGGGGAAACTTTATGCCCATTCTCAGCCAAGTGGTTCAACAGGGCAATTGTATCTCTCCTGCATGCTTCCTAATTATTTGACACCAATAGTAGGCCACCAATAGACTGAAGTACGACTGAAGGAAAGGGCATTTTAAGTGACTCCAGTATTTTGGACTTGGCACAATGCCAAAACATGACTGGCAAACTGAAACGCAAAGAGAAGCTGTCTCTCCTCATGCAAGGGTATGGACAAAAATGTTTAGCACAAGTTAGTCATGGTGAACCACTGCGCTTCATATAGAATTTAAAATAAAATTACTGCTGGATTCGGTACCATGGGACAACAAGGAACAACAATTTCACTCTTTAAGGTCCACGACTGTGCAGTAATTTCCACTGGGCTGCGACAGTCCCACAATGGGAGAATTACAAGACTTCCCATTATCTCTCTTACAATTCCCTGTTCTATCAATGACTCAATCATTGGGGTAGTTTGGGGTAGTTCCTGCAATTGTTTCAGATGTCAGTGATATGGAGGAATTCTTGGGTGCGCACCATTCGGTTTCACAGTTATCTTGATGGGCTCAATTCCTGTAATGAGTTATATCTCTTTTCCCGAAAATTCCAAACTTCAGGGGGACACAGGCCCTCATTATGACAATGGTGGTAAAAACCGCCTACTGCCGCGGCGATGGCCGCCAAAAGACCATCGCCGCAGCAACAATCCATTCGCCGAATAATGACCACAGCTGGATTTCTGCTACAAGAAGGGTGGAATTCCGTCTGTGGCCATACTGGCGGATGGTGGTAAGGTGGCACTGCTACCAGCAGCAGCGCCACACCAGTAGACAGCCGCCAGCTGTATTATGACAAATAATACAGCCTGGTGGAGTTCTGCTGGCAGGCGTTGCTGCAGGCGCTGCTGGCGGTAGCAGCGCCCCAGCCCATCCCCTGCCGAAGACCCCTGGATACAGGTAAGTCAGGTGTCCAACAGGAGAGGGGGGTAGGGAGTGTTGTATGTGTGTTGGGGTGTGTGCATGTATGTGTGAGTGTGTGCGTGAATGAAAGTGTGTGTTTAGTGTTGTGTGCGTGCGTGTATGAAGGTGTGTGAGTGCGTTTGTGAACGTGTGTGAGTGCATGTATGAATGGAAATGTGAATGCATGTCTGCGTGTAAATGTGGATGTGTGTGTGGATGTGTTTGAATGAATGCATGCATGTATGTATGCGTGTATGTCTGTGTGCATGAGTGTGTGTCTGTGTGTATATGTGTGTGTGGGGGGAGGTTGGAATGGAGGAGGAGCATGTATAAAGGTGGGGGGTGTCTGGGGAGTGTTGGGGGGGAGGGGGCCTTCTATCAGTGGCAGGAAAGGAATTCCCTGTCACTGATAGGACCTACCACCATGGGTTTCATGGTGTTACGAACGTCACGGAAACCATGGCGGTAGGCAGGGTCATGATACTGCCAACGGCACAATGGCGGCCGCTGGGCTAGAGATTGTTATCTCCATCCCAGCAGCTGCTATGGCGGTTGGAGTGGTACATTAGCCAACCCGCCAATGTCATAATGTGGCGGTAGGTACCGCCAGCCTGTTGGCGGTACTACCGCCACATTATCTCCGTCCGCTGGGGTCATAATGACCCAGACAGTATCTTTGAAATCCTTGGGTAAGTCATTACAAGTCAACATTGGGTACAATGTGACACTCGAGGTATGATTCACAATTTTAAATGCTGCATCTTCATCATTCATATGGTTCTCAATACCACTTGGGGTACAACTGATGGAACAATTTAGCTTGCATAACAAGTAGTGTCAAAGAAGAATCACAGGACTTGACTTACACACCACAAACTGGTGTTCTTCTGCAAAGGAATCTATTTTCACAGGGACAAATTCTGTTACTGGGTTGGACAGTTGTTTATTTGCAACTCCTACAACTTGAATTCTCGTTCTGACAGTAAAACGTGTGGCACCTGTGTTTATTAGAAATGACACATGATGACCATTTACATCACCATCCACACATGGGCCACGCGGATCACATCTAAGAAAGGATCTAGCATGCATTCTTCTTCTTCTTTGGGGCATTTTAACTGTAAGATTTCTGCAAAATCATCATCACTTAGATCAATTAAAGGAAACTGTGCTGTCAACTGATTTCCATCTACATTTGTAACCTGATTCAAATTCTGTTGGGAAACATTTGCCTGTTACTGGGACTTCGGGGAAGATAGAAAGATTCATGAAATTTTCAAAATGTCTGTGGGAAGATTTTAAAAATTGTTTGACATTGTGGTTCCCAGTGCTTAATGGACTGAGTGTAAGGTTGCTGTTGATTGGCCTGATAGTGAACCTCCAAGAGATCCAGTGACAAATGTGTTGTCTGAAGATGTGATGAAAAAGTATCAGAAAGTAATTGGCTCTTTGCAAAACAAGTGTCCTCTAAAGACACTGATTGCCAGGACGACTCAGGGATCTAAGGAGTCAATACATTCTTATTATGAGAGATCATTATAGGCTTTCAAGCATTTCAGTGGTAAAAGGTATGGGTCGGTTTGTGTTCAGATTTATACAGGGATTGAAACCTGACATAAATAACATGATTCAGCAGCAGTCTATGAGAAATAACACATGATGACCATGCACATCACCATCCACACATGGGCCACGCTGATCTGCATATGAGGAAGTGCCTACCATGCATTCCTCTTCTTTGGGGCATTTTGACTGAAAAATGTCTGCAAAAAAATCATCACCACCTAGATCAATTAAAGAAAACTGTGCTGTCAACTGATTTGCATCGACATTTGTAACCTGATTCAAGTTCTGTTGGGAAACATTTGCCTGTTGCTGGGACACCTGGCATTGTGGAACTTGCATCTGTTATCTCTGGGACACATTTGCATTTTGCATTTGGGGTCTCTGAACTCTCTGCATTTGAACCTGTTTATTGCCTTGTGCTTCCACAATTCCATTGACCTGTACTTGAATATTAGCACCACTAAGGAGACACTCCCACCTCCAATGGCTCAAATGGCCACAACCATGACATGGGTTAGTTCTTTTCATAGTTGCCACATCCACAACTTCCCTCTGATCTGTAGGAGCAACACGTCCTCTACCTTGCTGGTGGAAATTATTAATTCCCTGTGGGTGCACTCCTTGCATACCACCAGTATTTCCTGCAAACTGTTGATTGTAACTAGCTTTCTGTGCAGCTTTCATTTGCTTCACCATCAGCTTCTCCTTCAGCATTTTCTGCTTTAATTCCAATTCATCGCTACCACAGGATTCCATGTTCTGCCAACAAATCAAGTGATTCTGAAGCATGTTATTTATGTCAGGTTGCAATCCATGGATAAATCTGAACACAAAATGGCCATATCGTTCACCTCTATGGTCTCAGTACCACTGAAATGCTTGAAAGACTTCAACAAGCCAATTACTTTCTGATACTTTTTCATCACCTCTTCTGATGGCACATTTGTCACTGGATGTCATGGAGGTTCCCTATCAGGCCAATCAACAGCAACCTTACACTCGGTCCATAAATCACTGGGAACCACAATGTCAAACAATGTTTTAAAATCTTCCCACACGCATTTTGAAAGTTTCATGAATCTTTCTGTCTGCTTATACCACTCCACTGATTTCTCTCTCAATTTCAGGTAGTCATTTTTGAAGGACAAAATATGACTCCAACTCCAAGGTACATAAACATATCCTCCACCAGGAATTTCTCTCATGGGAAGCATCTTCCCATTTCTCTCAGCTTGATTTGCTCCTGCTGAAGGCAACTCTTTTTTTGTTTTCTTCTGATCTCTTTTCTTTGCCCATTATCCTTCTCACTTGTCTGATGCTCCACGTTTTTGAATGTAACAAATTAATTCTCTAATCTGCAATCTCATTCCAGGAGGTTTCAAGTTCAAAATGTCCTTGTCACCAAAGTCTACTCTTTAACTTCTCTTCAAGGTTTTGATTTCCCCCAATTAATATAATATCTCTGGGTTAATTCAGCTAGTCTGTCATACGCTTGACCTGTATGTTTTGTAAGGGCATTGCACACAAACTGCAGTTATTCTTCAGTGTAAATATCTAATTGAGCTGTGTCTAAAGTTCCCAATTTCATCTTGTTCAATTCTAACTTCAATCTGGGTACATCCAATGGTCTATCTTTCTCTGGGGTGTGATCTGCTCTTGCACTGAAACGCGTTCCTCCTGTTACACCTACAGGATGCAAATTATTCAGCCAATCATTTAACTGCTGAGCAGTGAAGCCTTGTACACTTATTGGAGTATTCAGCGATGCTTCTGTTCTTGAAGGACCTGAAATTGCTTGTTCTGGGGTATTTGTATAAGACATATTTTTTGGAGCTTTAAAGGGTAACCTCCTTTGCAGAGTACTACAAACATCAGGAATAAATCCTGTCTGACTTGTCAATGAAGTCGGATCTGAAACATGTGTAGGCGTCAATGGTCTCCGAAGAGAATTCATTCTCTCCTTCTCTAAAACACTTGGGCTTGCAAATCCCTGTGCACTGTTTGATGCAAAAACATTTCAAACAAAAGGGGCATTCGTGACAATATGAACGTTTGAGGTATTTTATGTGTGTGGATTGTCCCCAGTCATGACTGAAACATACAAAGGAACAACTGGACCTATTGTCCTTGGAAATGTCGATGCATCTGGATGTAGGAAAATAACCTCTTTCTAGCTTGGTTATCCCCACTTTAGCTTCTTTGTCAGTGTGTTTGACTGTGTCTACTGGGATCATGTTAACCAGGACCCCAGTAGGTGTGCTCTTTACCTTAAATTTGTTTTTTGGTTACTGTTATCGCAGTATTTCACCCCCAATTGGCACATTGGTGCCCTATTATAAATCCCTAGAACATGGTACCTAGATACCCAGGGCATTGGGGTTTACAGGGGATCCCAACGGGCTGCAGTATATATTTTGCCACCCATAGGGAGCCCATGCAAAGGCTTCTGCAGGACTGTCATTGCAGCCTATGTGAAAAGGTGCAAGCTCTGCCATTATAAGTCACCCCTATGGTAGGTATTAAAGCCCAGAGTGCCAAGTACCTATGTGTGAGGCCACCCCTGTACTAGCAGAGGTGCCCCCACGAACTCCAGGCCCATTTTCCCAGACATTAAGAGTGTGGGATGCGATTTTACGCGTGTACTGGACAGAGATCACTACCTATGTCCAGCTACATAATGGTAACTCCGAACATAGACATGTTTGGTATCAAACATGTTGAAATCATACCCCAAGGCTTTTGCAAGCATTGGTTGTATGATTTTATGCACGATGGGGGCTACTTAGAGGACCCCCAGTATTGCTATTACAGGTTTCTGAGGGTTTCCAAGCAGCCCAAGCTGCTGCCACCTCCCAGACAGGTGTCTGCCCTCTTGTTACTTGACAAGCTCGAGCCCAGGAAGGCAGAACAAAGGATTCCCTTTGGGAGAGGGGCGCTACACCCTCTCCCTTTGGAAATAGGTGTAACAGGCTTGGAAGGAGGAGCCTCTCCAAGCCACTGGAAATGCTTTGAAGGGCACATTTGGTGCCCGCCTTGCATAAACCAGTCTACACCAGTTCAGGGGCCCCCAGTCCCTGGTCTGGGGTGAAACTGGACAAAGAAAAGGGGAGTGACCATTCCAATGTCCAACACCGCCCCAGGGGTGGTGCTCAAAGCTCCTCCAGAGGGTCCCTGGGTTTTGCCATCTTGGATTGAAGGTTGACAGGGAACTCTGGGAGCATCTAAGTGACCAGTGGCAGCAGGGGACGTCAGAGCCCTCCCCTGATAGGTGCTTACCTGGGCAGCTGACCATTCCCCCTTTCAAGGCTATTTAGGGACACTACTTTGGGTGGTTCCTCAGATTCAGATTGCAAGACTCCAGCAGGAATGCTCTGCATCCTCCACTTCGACTTCTGACTGAAGAAATGGCATCTGAACTCTTCAGGACCCTACAAGCTGCATCAAAGAAGCAAGACGCCTCCTGCAAAATTGTAACTCCGGCTCCTTTCAGCAACTGCAACATCTCCCCAGTCGTGCATCCTCTGCAGATAGCCCATCTTCAGCCTGCATCCTAAGAAAGAAGGGCTCTTCCTTAGGGTGAAGGAGTCACTCCCCTGCTTCTGCAGGCACCAACAGCAAGGGCGACTGGCTGCTTGGATCCCTTCTCCTGCTGAGCTGAGTGGATCCTGCATCACAGGTGGAGGACTGAAGAGGTCCCGACGGTCCTCGCTTCCAGCTTTCCAACTTTGGTGGAGGTAAGAACTTGTCTCTCCACGCAGGACAGTACCTTAGTGTGTTGCATAGGCTCTCATTATCTTAATGAGACTACTGGATTTTGAGCAACAAGATCGTCCACAATGTGGGGGACTGAGTCTAGCCCACAGTAGATGACGCTTGTCACTCCAAATCCGGGTTTTGCTCCAGCTAACTAGCAGTGCCTCATCTCTCCCAAATGGTAGAGACAATTGGGCAGCCGAGCGCATGACATCTCAGTACTTCTCAGGGAAGTCATGGTCACTCTGGTCACAACCAGTTCTCTCACACACAGTGTGGTCTCATATACAAATGACAATAGAGGCAGTATAAGTTTTAAGCATTGGTTTAATAAAACAACTGCATTTTGGATAACAAAGCGTGAGCCGCAATAACCAGAACTACACAACACAATAATATTAAAATAGGAACGATGAGAGTGAAGCACAAGAATAAGGCTATCATAGTGCCGCTAGATTATTCTCTCTCTAAGTTATATTTCGAGCACAGCATTTTAAGCTCTAAGCCTGCCTTTTAGGTTCCCCCGTGAGGACATCGACCCTCATACCTGAGCAAAGGCCTGTAATCTGCATCAGCATCTGCAACGGGGCATTCAGCATACAGTTGTGCTTCCCTGGCTGGAATCTCCCTCATGACGTGTACTAGGACTAGAAAGTGTTTTTATAACTAACATGCAGATGTTCTAAGAAAATGTTCCTACGTAAGGATGTGTATTTACTACGAATGCTGGAGACTACACTTCTACCACGTTTACCAGCAATGTACCAGACTGTAGCCTTGACTGAAGCACAGGGCGATCAAGAATGCATTATTCGAGAACACAGTGCTGAAGTAAGCTAAACAGTGTGATAGAAGAAATTAAAACAAGACCGTAAAAACTGGTTATTGTAAAATAACAGTGCGAAGCTGAATAAAATATATCTAGGGCAAAGTGCACAGCGGCCTAGTATGTTAAACTAACGTTCATGGAGCTATACTTAAAATGGCTACACTACACCCTCCCCTTGTAGGGAGAAAGTGGTTTAAGCCAAAGCCAAAATGCCCTAACCTAAAATATATTTTAAACCCTACTTAATTTTGACAAGTTAAGAGTTCACAAAAAGCATACTACTTGACAATTTATAAGTGAGCATGCGGCTTAGTACCAAATTGTAAAAAAAAACTTCTATTTTAAACAGTTCTGAATTAATCACTTGAGATGGAACGGATGAGATCATCCACTTCAGCAGATGACATAACAGGTAAGTCCACGCCAAAAACGACGAAGGAGCATGTGTGTTCCATAGCCCCAGTATCAACCAAGGCGGCATCCCCGTGCTTTGCCCAGTAAGGAGTTGATGGCAACCTCCACCAGGAAGGGCAGCTCGTAATCAGCTTCTCTTAGCAAACGCAGCCGCAGTGCGCATGTCTGGTAATGAACCCTCAACGAGAACATCAACAGATCAGCATCAATCACTGAGGGGCATTGCTGTGAAAGACAAACTTCTAGTGCATGTTCAAAAGAGCATCAACGGCACCGAAACACGGGCTGCACACAATCCAAAACTGGTCTGAATGACAGAGACCAGTCACACCCCAAATGTTCCAGGAGTGTTGCTCCAAACTGCTGCATCATGCGTTCACGACACAGCTGCGCTGATGGGAGAGCCTTCACTTGTCCTTCTTGCGGCGGGACAGCCATTGCGGAAAAACAACAGCAACAGCAAAATGCCAGCTAATAAAGCCAAAGTTATTGGAAATCCCCCAAAAATGCTTCCGAAAATTGAGTGAATAGCCGAAGGTATCAAACCGAATATAGAGGAAAAGGTGTGAACAAAACCAATACCAACAGCTTTGAAAAAATGTGCTAATCCAGCCATGCTGGATGCATTAAATATACATCCCACGAGTTCACCAAAGTGTCTTGGAAAGTTTGTATTTAACAGGGACTGTATTTCTGCCGACGACCTTGCCACTTGAAGTGCGTAGGTCTCGCGTGCAGATGTAAGGACCACATGCTTCTGAAACAATAAAGCCTTCAGTCTACTTAACTTGTCAAAATTCACCTTGGAAGTAGCAATGTGAGGCCAGATATCAGCTACCTCCCTAAATTTAGTGGGGGAACAACACGTTCCCGCAGCATGTAACGACCTTAGAGACCGAAACAACGTAAACTATTCCGGTCCGCATGCCACAACAGTCTTCACTATTGAGAAGGACATAGCTGCCGTTTGAAAGCACCTGGAACATGTGCTTAATCAAGGGGACTGGAACTCCCTTCAGATAGCAAGCCAAGTTCGCAACCGAGGCATTGCACACCCCATGCAAAGACAGCTGCTTCCAAATCATCAAATGGCTGACGGAAGTCTAGCATTCACTACCACTAAGAAAGACCTCTTTCATGCCGTTGAGGCATTTGTACAAGAAGGGAAGTTCCCACACCTCATGGATGTAACTATCTCCCAACTTTTCATATCTGCCTACAGGAACGTGTTTCAAACAAGAAGTGAATTGGAATGTAGAAATAGGCAGATTAATAACCCCGTGTATCAAACACTCTGCCGAAGGAACCTCGGCCATGGTAAAAGGCAGTCTTTCTATCTTTTCAATGTTAAGCATGACATAAGTCGATTCCTTCTTAGCGATTAGTTGTTGTTGCCGCGTCAAATTAAAGGGAAACAATATTTTCCTGGCACTGATGTGATGCCACGGAACGCGACCCCCCTTCAATGTTTGAAGTGTCCAACCCAACTCCATAATGGACCTGGTCTGACTCTATCCGTGATATAAAGAAGACATTTCAGATCGTATAATGTCTATAGCAGAAGAAATAATGTTGTTAATTGTATATATCCGGTCGGACAAGGTGTGAATCCCATTATCCACAACAGCTAATGCCTTTTTAACATTTTCCTGGTCTATCTGCCTTAACAGGGCTGCAGCCTCTTGTTGGGAAAGTTTCCATATTTCATTGTATACCTCATACAAGAAATGCTTCCTACGTTGTATCTTTGGGCCTGACAAGAAATCTTGTAAGTCAGTGTTGTTAGACAGGAAAATGAGGTGTGTCTTTACTGCGTCTAGTGAGGATGATTTTAGCCACTGTTGACACAATTTTCCTAAACTATATGTTGTAATTATGTCAGCATGTTCTGTTGATATATAGCAAGGGTCTGACCTACTCGTTTGGAAACCCCCAGAGGAGGTGACAAAACATTGATGACACCTGTTGGTATCTATTGGCCACAATAACCACCCGCCTGGACGTGTCAGTGAAGCATTCAATGTACCATTCTGGACCCACTCATTGAGCTCATTGATAGTTGCATTCGTGTACTTTTGCCAGTTATAAAATTTTGCAGAGGCAGGTATATTGGGCATGTTTAATTCTCTAATTGTGGCTAAGCCTAAACAACTTGTTTGTTGTACCGTTTCATCTAAAAAGATCATTTGAACAGGGATGAGACATGCTCTAAACAATGTTTCTCTACCTTTGGTCTGCCAATTTTTTGTTCCCCAAACACTTTTCAGATCAACATATTTTGACCATTATTCATAACCTATCGGGAAACAAAGGAGTCCGAAAATATAAATTGGTGTTGGTCAATAGCATATGTATATCCTTAGTAGGAGTTACCTTAGAATAATGACTCTGCATTTTTTTGACGATGCCCAGAAAAATACGCAAACTTTTCAATATATGTTTTTGAACTCCCTTGCGGGGGAGTTGGGCAATGTTCCCATTGCGTGTAATTAAATTTCGTTTATGGACTGCTCGCTCTATGTATGAAGTGGTGCCCATAATAATTATAGCAAAACATATCACCATAATTTTCTTTAAACTGGTAAACATCTTCATTTTCATAGGCAGTATAATATTGCAATTCTGTCATCATAGAATCAACTGTTTTCACATCCCAATCATCGGATACAATGCCTGATATGACTATATAATTCATGGATAATTTCAACACATACGGTACTTGAATAATTTCAGTGGGACCATATAAATCAAACAATACTTTGTCCCACACAATCCCATCAGGAATTGGTACTGCAGAAATGTTCACAAAAGACAAGTCTCTTCGAATCTTATGTGATGAAAAATGTGGTTTCAAAACCTCCTCCACCTGTTCAACTGCTGATCCCTCGGGAAGAAAATGACCATGTATTAACAAGAAAAAAGTAATGACGAAACCAATCCAAAGCAGAAAGGCTAGGACAGTCAAAGAAAGCCATACATGGTTCCATGGAAAAATGAAATATGTTTCTTTAAGCCAATGTAACAGCTTACGTGCACCTGACACATCAGCTGTTGAAAAGGAAAACGAGTCCGATAGACCGTCGTTGTTGTCGGCAAAGTAACCAGAGGCTGTTCGTGCAAATGGCGTAGCCGTGGCCAACGGTGGAGTTGGGGTTTCCTGTGGTGGTACACTATAGACAGCACCATCCGTCTGGCTAGTAGTCATAGTGACTTGATCAAATGTTTATAAATTGCTTGTTGTTAGTGGAACTAGTGCAAGATCATCATCCACCCTCCCCAAGCTAGGAGAGGTATCAGCGTTGGTATAAACAACTTGAAGCGGAACGTCTTCTCCAGTAGTGAGAGGGATTTGGGAACTACTGGACGTTCCTCTTGGTCGGCTGTGCAGAATCGGCCACATGTTGTAGTTTGACATTGTCAATGGAAACAAAACGATTTTCTTTGGCACCTGGCAACGGTGGTAGAATAACAGTTCTGGTACCGTGTATCTTCAAGACAGGGACTGGTGCTCGATCAGAAGGGCCAAATTCTTTTTTCACTGCGACCTTTTCACGGACAAGATCCCCACCCCTGGGAATCCAGCTGGTAGATGTTACTGGCACATCCTTAATTCCTGTGGAGGCCGCACTTTTAGAAGACTTATCTTCACAGAACTGCTGTAATTCCTGTAAAACAGTGACACGATCATTTATGTCAAAAGGTGTTTCTGCTGCTTCCATGCCAGGACCATCAAGATCCGGAACAAACATTTGTGTTCCGAACAGTCACTCATATGAAGTACGACCCCCCAGGGACCTTCTAGGCAGGTTATTTAGTGCTCTCTGAACTCCATATAGGTGGGTTAGGCAACTACCACCCGTACCTAAGACTCTGGCCATTAAGGATTGCTTTAAATCGTGGTTTAATCACTCCACAACACTATTTCCCTCGGGATGAAATGGAGACGATTACTGGAGTTGGACCCCCAACGAAGCCATGGTGTCCCTGAATGCCCTTGAGGCAAAAGCAGGGCCCTGGCCCGAATGGAATGCCGCAACTGCATATGTACCGACAAAGACTCGCAACTCTTTAATAACAGTCCGAACGTCAGCAGAGAGTTGTGGCCACACCCACACAAATCTGGAGCAGGAATCAACAGCGACTAATATGTATTTGTATGCACTATCAGGTGTTAATGGACCGCAATGGTCCAAGTACACACATTGTGATGGTCTATTGGAAATTAAGAGGGGTGTTTGCGGCGGGCGCTTGGCCGTGGAAACTTTAATTTGTTGACAGCTGTCACAACAAAGCACATACTGCTTAGTCTCTTTATAGAGACCAGGCCACCAATAACGGGCCTGTAAGGGTGAAATTGTAGCCCCCACACCAGCATGTGCAGATGCCACCCCCTCATGCGCTGCTTTAATCAATTGTGGTCTTACAACTTTATTGGGGATGTCGCGTACGCCTACGCCTGGAATTTTAACTTCAGCGTTCAGCATACCTCCCATCAAGTATTGATATTTATTAGGAAATCCTTTAGAATAAGGAGTGCCATCAACCATAGCTTTTATGGCAGCCATTATGTCTGTGCCTTGGTTTGGAACTCGAACGAGTCACTGCAGCTACAGTGGCAACTGCCACTGCTGACTTTGCGGCTTCATCAGCCAAAGTATTTCCAGCAACGTGTATTCCAACGCGCTGCTGTCCAAGTGTATGCACACCATGGACTTTGGGTAGTGACTCTTTCAGGTCTGCTACCTTCCCCCACAGGAGTCTGTGTTTTATGGTGTTGCCTTTTGAATCTCTGAACCCATTCAAGCGCCAGTAATGCAGATATTCCTTAAAGGACTGGACGCAATAATATGAATCACAAACAATCAGTGTGAACTGTGTTGGATCCGTATGTTCTAGTGCCATCAGTAGAGCTTTTAACTCAGCCAATTGTTCTGTACAATCCCCCAAGGTCTGTGTATAGGTATGTTGGGGACAGAATTTCTCCCCCTCCATATAGCCACTTACGACTGCGCATGCAGCAGAATATTGATGTTTAGTTCCAATCGCTGGTTGCGCAGAGCCATCGGTGTACATGACTGTGTGAGATTGATCAATAGGCAAGGTGTCTGCTGGAACTGGATATTCTACTTCATATTGTAGAAATCCTTGAGTTTGTAATTTTGGGTCGTAAATGTAGTCTACATCAGTGGCTGTTAGAGACGTAGCCCATTGTATCCATCATCGATGAAGTGCTTTCGCGTTCGGAATGCTAGCTTTTGTAATAGCCTCTAAAGCTGGAATAGGAGAAACGACAATAATGTGCTTTCCTTGGGCAAGAGGTCTTTCTTTAATAACAGCCATCTGCAAAGCAGTGAGAATTTTCTCTGTGGGTGCAAAGCGTTGTTCAGCAGCTGAATACAAATGAGATTTGTATGCAATCGGGACTGTCTCACCTTCATTAAATGTAATATAAGTGAAACCGATGGCCCCAGCTATTACCCTGATGACCAAATGTGTTTTATTGTCCCTTGTGTGTAAATGTTTTGCTGCTAGCATATCTGTCTGTAAATCTCGAAGAGTGCGTGTATGTTCAACCATCCAGAAGTTACTTGAGAAATCAGGACTTATTAAGTCATATAATAGTTTTATGCATGTTGCATATTCAGGAATGTATGTTATGCCAAAAATTTAGAAAGCCCAACAACCATTGAAGTTTTTTAATCGTATTTGGTGGTTGCAATTGTGCACATTTTTCTAAAAATTGTGGCGCTAGGCTCTTCCATTTACCTGACAGCTCATATCCCAAAAACAGGACGCTGAGGAAGGCTATTTTTGACTTTTTAAAGTTAAATTTGTAGCCGAGTTCGGCAAACCCTACAACAATGCGGGCTACCCGTCTTAAATGTTGTAGTAACTCGTCATCTGTGAGATATATATCGTCCACATATGACAATGCTTCAGGATCTATCTCATGTAAAATAGCAGTCACACGAGCCACAAATATTCCTGGGCTGTTCTTGTACCCATGGAGTAAACAACAGAATTTTTTCTGGGAGCCTAATGCGCTAAAGCTTGTTAAGTCTCTGCTTTCAGGCGCTATATTCTGGCAGAAGAACCCGTTTGAGATATCTAAAGTTGTTTTGTATTTTTTCCGCACTATGTTGCTTATTAGTGCAGTACTATGTGAGTTTTGTATAGCATATGTACGTGTATGTCCGTTTAAATGTCTGTAGTCTAAGACTATTCTGTATGAATGGTCCAGCTTAGCAACAGGGAATAAAGGGTTATTCATCGGTGAAACACAGGGTTCAATCACACCCTGGTATTCTAATTCCCTAAGTATCTCTCTCATCAGTGCCCTTGCTTCATGTTTTATGAGATACTGCGGTTGTGGCTGAGGTTCACTTTTAATGGGAATGACATGGTATGGAGAGTCCCTATCCCACCCTACGTGATTTCTATATAACGCAGGTGCTTGTGCTAGAGCCCATTCTATACAATAAGACTCAGCGAGTTCCTCTGGAACAATGGGTGAGAAGGAAGGTTTAATAACCTCTTCTCCATATGGGCAGGTGCGGACAAAATCAGGCGGCCAATCTTGTTCAGCCAACAAGATGTCATATATTTTAACTACACGGTCCCAAAAGATTGCATGTATAGTGCGTTCAATGTCTCCTTCCAGTTGCAGTGTTACTTTATACACCCTATCGGGTTCGGAGACACGCATGTCCTGCTGTTTCTACTTGTATGAAGTCATCAGTTGCTTTCACCTCCAGATGCTCTAGAAGATTCCGGCGAACTATTGTGACGTCTGCCGCGCTGTCTAGCAGTGCTAGAGCCGAGTTCTTGTTCTTCAAGAGAACCCTCTTCCTGAGTGGCATGTCAAACTGAGACAGCTGCCACTTTTTTTCTTTTTAAATTGTTGTTTTTCTTGTACAGGTTTCTCTTCCTTTTCAACAGAAACCTCCGAAGAGCGTTGTGATTCCTGTCTCGGTTTCACGTACTCTGTTCTCCGCTCTGATCGCCCACCTCTCTCATTTCTCTTTTCTGATGAGTCCTGAAAGGAACAAGATTGGCGTGTATCAGTATTTTGATATCTATCAGGCATTTTTATATTCTCTCTATCCCTGAGATTATATCTATTCTGTGGGGTCTCCACTCGTGGAGATTCTCCCCTTTCATTTTTAGGTGTTTGTTGTTTTTTCTCCCAGCATTTCTTAGTACCCTCAGGTTGCTGTTTAGTATTATCTTTATTAATTTTACCCTGAATTTAAGGTTTTTGTGGTCTAGCCCCTAGGCTATCTCGACCGATACTTGAATAAGTTTCCACTATTATTTTAGGCAGCTCTTGTTCCTGATCTTGTTGCGGAACGTCACAGAGCCGCATGCGCACTGCGAGTGCAACTGCTTCCCCTTTAAGGTTACTTAGGATAATTGAAGAAACTATGGCAAAATTGCCCATCAGTTGCATTCCCAAATCTCGGCCAGAGTAGCCCCATATTCATCTTGAATTTGTTTAAGCACTTCCGGTAGGTTGGCAAGTGTCGGTCTACTGTGTGCCGTCGTATAGAGCGCTGCAAATACCGTGCCCCATGTGTTACAGTGTTCAAATGTAGGGACCATCGCAAAGGGCAAGCACATAGTTAATGTTCTATGTTTATCCTGAGGTCCAGTATGGGGAAATACTGCCTCCAGCGTATTAATTTATTGTGCTAGCCAAAACGGAGTCTCCTCTCGTTTGGCCGGGACCTTACCCATAATTGAATGTACAGTCACCGGATTTATACCTGGTGTAACTGCATGTGGTTGTGCTGGAGCAGCACGCTCTGGGTTTGTATTCAAAGTTTGCATTCCACATTGTACTAATCTTCTAAATATTGATGTTAACTCAATGTATAAGCGTCGAACCTCAGCTACTGCCAAATTCGCAACCGCAGGATGTGGGGTATATGTGGCCAATAAAGGCCAGGTAGGACAGTCATTACTTAGTGGACCTAACCTTACTGGTAATATTGTATGGGGTATGGCGCCATCAAGCCAATTATTATGTTCTTGATAAGATAGAGGTATCTCTAAGTATGCAAACGCCCTGTATTGTCCAGGCACGTTCGCAACTGTATATGTATGAAATGTATTTGTGTTCCCATCAACTGCTGGGAATGTGACCCATGAATAAAAAAGCTCTGTTCTACGTGGGCGTCCACCACAAACGTGACTGGACCTCCCTGGGCCGTAAAGCCATGTGCTATTAAGTGCATCATGACAGGTTGTCTCATGTTAAGAGCTATTTGTTCAACCTGGGGATTTGCCATCATAGAAGCACTAAGAGTTCAGAGAAGGCACACCAAGATAGGGTTTTTTCCTTTTAAAGTTCAAGCTTGAACAACCACCAGCTGAAATAGGATTACCTCTGCGGCTGTGGTGAAAATCCTCAGCACCACGGACGTCTCCGTATACGGGACTGAGGAACTGAGGTGTCATTATATATAATGAGACTGAGATATTCCGGTGGACCCGAAAATTAGAGCCTGACCAAACGTTGGCGGCCCCATGTCACGTAGGCTCTCATTATCTTAATGAGACTACTGGATTTTGAGCAACAAGATCGTCCACAATGTGGGGGACTGAGTCTAGCCACAGTAGATGACGCTTGTCACTCCAAATGCGGGTTTTGCTCCGGCTAACTAGCAGTGCCTCATCTCTCCCAGGTAGAGACAATTGAGCAGCCGAGCGCATGACATCTCAGTACTTATCAGGGAAGTTGTAGTCACTCAGGTCACAACCGGTTCTCTCATACACATACACAGTGCGGTCTCATATATAAATGACAATAGAGGCAGTATAAGTTTTAAGCATTGGTTTAATAAAACAACTGCATTTTGGATAACAAAGCGTGAGCCGCAATAACCAGAACTACACAACACAATAATATTAAAATAGTAACGATGAGAGTGAAGCACAAGAATAAGGCTATCATAGTGCCACTAGATTATTCCCTCTCTAAGTTATATTAAGAGCACAGCATGTTAAGCTCTAAGCCTGCCTTTCAGGTTCCCCTGGGAGGACATCGACCCTCATACCTGAGCAAAGGCCTGTAATCTGCATCAGCATCTGCAACGGGGCATTCAGCATACAGTTGTGCTTCCCTGGCTGGAATCTCCCTCATGACGTGTACTAGGACTAGAAAGTGTTTTTATAACTAACATGCAGATGTTCTAAGAAAATGTTCCTACGTAAGGATGTGTATTTACTACGAATGCTGGAGACTAAACTTCTACCACGTTTACCAGCAATGTACCAGACTGTAGCCTTGACTGAAGCACAGGGCGATCAAGAATGCATTATTCGAGAACACAGTGCTGAAGTAAGCTAAACAGTGTGATAGAAGAAATTAAAACAAGACCGTAAAAACTGGTTATTGTAAAATAACAGTGCGAAGCTGAATAAAATATATCTAGGGCAAAGTGCACAGCGGCCTAGTATGTTAAACTAACGTTCATGGAGCTATACTTAAAATGGCTACACTACACCCTCCCCTTGTAGGGAGAAAGTGGTTTAAGCCAAAGCCAAAATGCCCTAACCTAAAATATATTTTAAACCCTACTTAATTTTGACAAGTTAAGAGTTCACAAAAAGCATACTACTTGACAATTTATAAGTGAGCATGCGGCTTAGTACCAAATTGTAAAAAAAAACTTCTATTTTAAACAGTTCTGAATTAATCACTTGAGATGGAACGGATGAGATCATCCACTTCAGCAGATGACATAACAGGTAAGTCCACGCCAAAAACGACAAAGGAGCATGTGTGTTCCATAGCCCCAGTATCAACCAAGGCGGCATCCCCGTGCTTTGCCCATTAAGGAGTTGATGGCAACCTCCTCCAGGAAGGGCAGCTCGTAATCAGCTTCTCTTAGCAAACGCAGCCGCAGTGCGCATGTCTGGTAATGAACCCTCAACGAGAACATCAACAGATCAGCATCAATCACCGAGGGGCATTGCTGTGAAAGATAAACTTCTAGTGCATGTTCAAAAGAGCATCAACGGCACCGAAACACGGGCTGCACACAATCCAAAACTGGTCTGAATGACAGAGACCAGTCACACCCCAAATGTTCCAGGAGTGTTGCTCCAAACTGCTGCATCATGCGTTCACGACACAGCTGCGCTGATGGGAGCGCCTTCACTTGTCCTTCTTGCGGTGGGACAGCCATTGCGGAAAAACAACAGCAACAGCAAAATGCCAGCTAATAAAGCCAAAGTTATTGGAAATCCCCCAAAAATGCTTCCGAAAATTGAGTGAATAGCCGAAGGTATCAAACCGAATATAGAGGAAAAGGTGTGAACAAAACCAATACCAACAGCTTTGAAAAAATGTGCTAATCCAGCCATGCTGGATGCATTAAATATACGTCCCACAAGTTCACCAAAGTGTCTTGGAAAGTTTGTATTTAACAGGGACTGTATTTCTGCCGACGACCTTGCCACTTGAAGTGCGTAGGTCTCGCGTGCAGATGTAAGGACCACATGCTTCTGAAACAATAAAGCCTTCAGTCTACTTAACTTGTCAAAATTCACCTTGGAAGTAGGAATGTGAGGCCAGATATCAGCTACCTCCCTAAATTTAGTGGGGAACAACACGTTCCCGCAGCATGTAACGACCTTAGAGACCGAAACAACGTAAACTATTCCGGTCCGCATGCCACAACAGTCTTCACTATTGAGAAGGACATAGCTGCCGTTTGAAAGCACCTGGAACATGTGCTTAATCAAGGGGACTGGAACTCCCTTCAGATAGCAAGCCAAGTTCGCAACCGAGGCATTGCACACCCCATGCAAAGACAGCTGCTTCCAAATCATCAAATGGCTGACGGAAGTCTAGCATTCACTACCACTAAGAAAGACCTCTTTCATGCCGTTGAGGCATTTGTACAAGAAGGGAAGTTCCCACACCTCATGGATGTAACTATCTCCCAACTTTTCATATCTGCCTACAGGAACGTGTTTCAAACAAGAAGTGAATTGGAATGTAGAAATAGGCAGATTAATAACCCCGTGTATCAAACACTCTGCCGAAGGAACCTCGGCCATGGTAAAAGGCAGTCTTTCTATCTTTTCAATGTTAAGCATGACATAAGTCGATTCCTTCTTAGCGATTAGTTGTTGTTGCCGCGTCAAATTAAAGGGAAAAAATATTTCCCTGGCACTGATGTGATGCCACGGAACGCAACCCCCCTTCAATGTTTGAAGTGTCCAACCCAACTGCATAATGGACCTGGTCTGACTCTATCCATGATATAAAAAAGACATTTCAGATCGTATAATGTCTATAGCAGAAGAAACAATGTTGTTAATTGTATATATCCGGTCGGACAAGGTGTGAATCCCATTATCCACAACAGCTAATGCCTTTTTAAAATTTTCCTGGTCTATCTGCCTTAACAGGGCTGCAGCCTCTTGTTGGGAAAGTTTCCATATTTCATTGTATACCTCATACAAGAAATGCTTCCTACGTTGTATCTTTGGGCCTGACAAGAAATCTTGTAAGTCAGTGTTGTTAGACAGGAAAATGAGGTGTGTCTTTACTGCGTCTAGTGAGGATGATTTTAGCCACTGTTGACACAATTTTCCTAAACTATATGTTGTAATTATGTCAGCATGTTCTGTTGATATATAGCAAGGGTCTGACCTACTCGTTCGGAAACCCCCAGAGGAGGTGACAAAACATTGATGACACCTGTTGGTATCTATTGGCCACAATAACCACCCGCCTGGACGTGTCAGTGAAGCATTCAACGTACCATTCTGGACCCACTCATTGAGCTCATTGATAGTTGCATTCGTGTACTTTTGCCAGTTATAAAATTTTGCAGAGGCAGGTATATTGGGCATGTTTAATTCTCTAATTGTGGCTAAGCCTTAACAACTTGTTTGTTGTACCGTTTCATCTAAAAAGATCATTTGAACAGGGATGAGACATGCTCTAAACAATGTTTCTCTACCTTTGGTCTGACAATTTTTTGTTCCCCAAACACTTTTCAGATCAACATATTTTGACCATTATTCATAACCTATCGGGAAACAAAGGAGTCCGAATATATAAATTTCGTGTTGGTCAATAGCATATGTATATCCTTAGTAGGAGTTACCTTAGAATAATGACTCTGCATTTTTTTGACGATGCCCAGAAAAATACGCAAACTTTTCAATATATGTTTTTGAACTCCCTTGCGGGGGAGTTGGGCAATGTTCCCATTGCGTGTAATTAAATTTCGTTTTTGGACTGCTCGCTCTCTGTATGAAGTGGTGCCCATAATAATTATAGCAAAACATATCACCATAATTTTCTTTAAACTGGTAAACATCTTCGTTTTCATAGGCAGTATAATATTGCAATTCTGTCATCATAGAATCAACTGTTTTCACATCCCAATCATCGGATACAATGCCTGATATGACTATATAATTCATGGATAATTTGAACACACACGGTACTTGAATAATTTCAGTGGGACCATATAAATCAAACAATACTTTGTCCCACACAATCCCATCAGGAATTGGTACTGCAGAAATGTTCACAAAAGACAAGTCTCTTCGAATCTTATGTGATGAAAAATGTGGTTTCAAAACCTCCTCCACCTGTTCAACTGCTGATCTCTCTGGAAGAAAATGACCATGTATTAACAAGAAAAAAGTAATGACAAAACCAATCCAAAGCAGAAAGGCTAGGACAGTCAAAGAAAGCCATACATGGTTCCATGGAAAAATGAAATATGTTTCTTTAAGCCAATGTAACAGCTTACGTGCACCTGACACATCAGCTGTTGAAAAGGTAAACGAGTCCGATAGACCGTCGTTGTTGTCGGCAAAGTAACCAGAGGCTGTTCGTGCAAATGGCGTAGCCGTGGCCAACGGTGGAGTTGGGGTTTCCTGTGGTGGTACACTATAGACAGCACCATCCGTCTGGCTAGTAGTCGTAGTGACTTGATCAAATGTTTATAAATTGCTTGTTGTTAGTGGAACTAGTGCAAGATCATCATCCACCCTCCCCAAGCTAGGAGAGGTATCAGTGTTGGTATAAACAACTTGAAGCGGAACGTCTTCTCCAGTAGTGAGAGGGATTTGGGAACTACTGGACGTTCCTCTTGGTCGGCTGTGCAGAATCGGCCACATGTTGTAGTTTGACATTGTCAATGGAAACAAAACGATTTTCTTTGGCACCTGGCAACGGTGGTAGAATAACAGTTCTGGTACCGTGTATCTTCAAGACAGGGACTGGTGCTCGATCAGAAGGGCCAAATTATTTTTTCACTGCGACCTTTTCACGGACAAGATCCCCACCCCTGGGAATCCAGCTGGTAGATGTTACTGGCACATCCTTAATTCCTGTGGAGGCCGCACTTTTAGAAGACTTATCTTCACAGAACTGCTGTAATTCCTGTAAAACAGTGACACGATCATTTATGTCAAAAGGTGTTTCTGCTGCTTCCATGCCAGGACCATCAAGATCCGGAACAAACATTTGTGTTCCGAACAGTCACTCATATGAAGTACGACCCCCCAGGGACCTTCTAGGCAGGTTATTTAGTGCTCTCTGAACTCCATATAGGTGGGTTAGGCAACTACCACCCGTACCTAAGACTCTGGCCATTAAGGATTGCTTTAAATCGTGGTTTAATCACTCCACAACACTATTTCCCTCGGGATGAAATGGAGACGAGTACTGGAGTTGGACCCCCAACGAAGCCATGGTGTCCCTGAATGCCCTTGAGGCAAAAGCAGGGTCCTGGCCCGAATGGAATGCCGCAACTGCATATGTACAGACAAAGACTCGCAACTCTTTAATAACAGTCCGAACGTCAGCAGAGAGTTGTGGCCACACCCACACAAATCTGGAGCAGGAATGAACAGCGACTAATATGTATTTGTATGCACTATCAGGTGTTAATGGACCGCAATGGTCCAAGTACACACATTGTGATGGTCTATTGGAAATTAAGAGGGGTGTCTGCGGCGGGCGCTTGGCCGTGGAAACTTTAATTTGTTGACAGCTGTCACAACAAAGCACATACTGCTTAGTCTCTTTATAGAGACCAGGCCACCAATAACGGGCCTGTAAGGGTGAAATTGTAGCCCCCACACCAGCATGTGCAAATGCCACCCCCTCATGCGCTGCTTTAATCAATTGTGGTCTTACAACTTTATTGGGGATGTCGCGTACGCCTACGCCTGGAATTTTAACTTCAGCGTTCAGCATACCTCCCATCAAGTATTGATATTTATTAGGAAATCCTTTAGGATAAGGAGTGCCATCAACCATAGCTTTTATGGCAGCCATTATGTCTGTGCCTTGGTTTGGAACTCGAACGAGTCACTGCAACTACAGTGGCAACTGCCACTGCTGACTTTGCGGCTTCATCAGCCAAAGTATTTCCAGCAACGTGTATTCCAACGCGCTGCTGTCCAAGTGTATGCACACCATGGACTTTGGGTAGTGACTCTTTCAGGTCTGCTACCTTCCCCCACAGGAGTCTGTGTTTTATGGTGTTGCCTTTTGAATCTCTGAACCCATTCAAGCGCCAGTAATGCAGATATTCCCTAAAGGACTGGACGCAATAATATGAATCACAAACAATCAGTGTGAACTGTGTTGGATCCGTATGTTCTAGTGCCATCAGTAGAGCTTTTAGCTCAGCCAATTGTTCTGTACAATCCCCCAAGGTCTGTGTATAGGTATGTTGGGGACAGAATTTCTCCCCCTCCATATAGCCACTTACGACTGCGCATGCAGCAGAATATTGATGTTTAGTTCCAATCGCTGGTTGCGCAGAGCCATTGGTGTACATGACTGTATGAGATTGATCAATAGGCAAGGTGTCTGCTGGAACTGGATATTCTACTTCATATTGTAGAAATCCTTGAGTTTGTAATTTTGGGTCGTAAATGTAGTCTACATCAGTGGCTGTTAGAGACGTAGCCCATTGTATCCATCATCCATGAAGTGCTTTCGCGTTCGGAACGCTAGCTTTTGTAATAGCCTCTAAGGCTGGAATAGGAGAAACGACAATAATGTGCTTTCCTTGGGCAAGAGGTCTTTCTTTAATAACAGCCATCTGCAAAGCAGTGAGAATTTTCTCCGTGGGTGCAAAGCGTTGTTCAGCAGCTGAATACAAATGAGATTTGTATGCAATCGGGACTGTCTCACCTTCATTAAATGTAACATAAGTGAAACCGATGGCCCCAGATATTACCCTGATGACCAAATGTGTTTTATTGTCTCTTGTGTGTAAATGTTTTGCTGCTAGCATATCTGTCTGTAAATCTCGAAGAGTGCGTGTATGTTCAACCATCCAGAAGTTACTTGAGAAATCAGGACTTATTAAGTCATATAATAGTTTTATGCGTGTTGCATATTCAGGAATGTATGTTATGCCAAAAATTTAGAAAGCCCAACAACGATTGAAGTTTTTTAATCGTATTTGGTGGTTGCAATTGTGCACATTTTTCTAAAAATTGTGGCGCTAGGCTCTTCCCTTTACTTGACAGCTCATATCCCAAAAACAGGACGCTGAGGAAGGCTATTTTTGACTTTTTAAAGTTAAATTTGTAGCCGAGTTCGGCAAACCCTACAACAATACGGGCTACCCGTCTTAAATGTTGTAGTAACTCGTCATCTGTGAGATATATATCGTCCACATATGACAATGCTTCAGGATCTATCTCATGTAAAATAGCAGTCACACGAGCCACAAATATTCCTGGGCTGTTCTTGTACCCATGGAGTAAACAACAGAATTTTTTCTGGGAGCCTAATGCGCTAAAGCTTGTTAAGTCTCTGCTTTCAGGCACTATATTCTGGCAGAAGAACCCGTTTGAGATATCTAAAGTTGTTTTGTATTTTTTCCGCACTATGTTGCTTATTAGTGCAGTGCTATGTGAGTTTTGTATAGCATATGTACGTGTACGTCCGTTTAAATGTCTGTAGTCTAAGACTATTCTGTATGAATGGTCCAGCTTAGCAACAGGGAATAAAGGGTTATTCATCGGTGAAACACAGGGTTCAATCACACCCTGGTATTCTAATTGCCTCAGTATCTCTCTCATCAGTGCCCTTGCTTCATGTTTTATGAGATACTGCGGTTGTGGCTGAGGTTCACCTTTAATGGGAATGACATGGTATGGAGAGTCCCTATCCCACCCTACGTGATTTCTATATATCGCAGGTGCTTGTGCTAGAGCCCATTCTATACAATAAGACTCAGCGAGTTCCTCTGGAACAATGGGTGAGAAGGTAGGTTTAATAACCTCTTCTCCATATGGGCAGGTGCGGACAAAATCAGGCGGCCAATCTTGTTCAGCCAACAAGATGTCATATATTTTAACTACACGGTCCCAAAAGATTGCGTGTATAGTGCGTTCAATGTCTCCTTCCAGTTGCAGTGTTACTTTATACAACCTATCGGGTTCGGAGACACGCATGTCCTGCTGTTTCTACTTGTATGAAGTCATCAGTTGCTTTCACCTCCAGATGCTCTAGAAGATTCCGTCGAACTATTGTGACCTCTGCCGCGCTGTCTAGCAGTGCTAGAGCCGAGTTCTTGTTCTTCAAGAGAACCCTCTTCCTGAGTGGCATGTCAAACTGAGACAGCTGCCACTTTTTTTCTTTTTAAATTGTTGTTTTTCTTGTACAGGTTTCTCTTCCTTTTCAACAGAAACCTCCGAAGAGCGTTGTGATTCCTGTCTCGGTTTCACGTACTCTGTTCTCCGCTCTGATCGCCCACCTCTCTCATTTCTCTTTTCTGATGAGTCCTGAAAGGAACAAGATTGGCGTGTATCAGTATTTTGATATCTATCAGGCATTTTTATATTCTATCTATCCCTGAGATTATATCTATTCTGTGGGGTCTCCACTCGTGGAGATTCTCCCCTTTCATTTTTAGGTGTTTGTTGTTTTTTCTCCCAGCATTTCTTAGTACCCTCAGGTTGCTGTTTAGTATTATCTTTATTAATTTTACCCTGAATTTAAGGTTTTTGTGGTCTAGCCCCTAGGCTATCTCGATCGATACTTGAATAAGTTTCCACTATTATTTTAGGCAGCTCTCGTTCCTGATCTTGTTGCGGAACGTCACAGAGCCGCATGCGCACTGCGAGTGCAACTGCTTCCCCTTTAAGGTTACTTAGGATGATTGAAGAAACTGTGGCAAAATTGCCCATCAGTTGCATTCCCAAATCTAGGGCCAGAGTAGCCCCATATTCATCTTGAATTTGTTTAAGCACTTCCGGTAGGTTGGCAAGTGTCGGTCTACTGTGTGCCGTCGTATAGAGCGCTGCAAATACCGTGCCCCATGTGTTACAGTGTTCAAATGTAGGGACCATCCTAAAGGGCAAGCACATAGTTAATGTTCTATGTTTATCCTGAGGTCCAGTATGGGGAAATACTGCCTCCAGCGTATTCATTTATTGTGCTAGCCAAAACGGAGTCTCCTCTCGTTTGGCCGGGACCTTACCCATAATTGAATGTACAGTCACCGGATTTATACCTGGTGTAACTGCATGTGGTTGTGCTGGAGCAGCACGCTCTGGGTTTGTATTCAAAGTTTGCATTCCACATTGTACTAATCTTCTAAATATTGATGTTAACTCAATGTATAAGCGTCGAACCTCAGCTACTGCCAAATTCGCAACCGCAGGATGTGGGGTATATGTGGCCAATAAAGGCCAGGTAGGACAGTCATTACTTAGTGGACCTAACCTTACTGGTAATATTGTATGGGGTAGGGCGCCATCAAGCCAATTATTATGTTCTTGATAAGATAGAGGTATCTCTAAGTATGCAAACGCCCTATATTGTCCAGGCGCGTTCGCAACTGTATATGTATGAAATGTATTTGTGTTCCCATCAACTGCTGGGAATGTGACCCATGAATAAAAAAGCTCTGTTCTACGTGGGTGTCCACCACAAACGTGACTGGACCTCCCTGGGCCGTAAAGCCATGTGCTATTAAGTGCATCATGACAGGTTGTCTCATGTTAAGAGCTATTTGTTCAACCTGGGGATTTGCCATCATAGAAGCACTAAGAGTTCAGAGAAGGCACACCAAGATAGGGTTTTTTCCTTTTAAAGTTCAAGCTTGAACAACCACCAGCTGAAATAGGATTACCTCTGCGGCTGTGGTGGAAATCCTCAGCACCACGGACGTCTCCGTATACGGGACTAAGGAACTGAGGTGTCATTATATATAATGAGACTGAGATATTCCGGTGGACCCGAAAATTAGAGCCTGACCAAACGTTGGCGGCCCCATGTCACGTAGGCTCTCATTATCTTAATGAGACTACTGGATTTTGAGCAACAAGATCGTCCACAATGTGGGGGACTGAGTCTAGCCACAGTAGATGACGCTTGTCACTCCAAATGCGGGTTTTGCTCCGGCTAACTAGCAGTGCCTCATCTCTCCCAGGTAGAGACAATTGAGCAGCCGAGCGCATGACATCTCAGTACTTCTCAGGGAAGTTGTAGTCACTCAGGTCACAACCGGTTCTCTCATACACATACACAGTGCGGTCTCATATATAAATGACAATAGAGGCAGTATAAGTTTTAAGCATTGGTTTAATAAAACAACTGCATTTTGGATAACAAAGCGTGAGCCGCAATAACCAGAACTACACAACACAATAATATTAAAATAGTAACGATGAGAGTGAAGCACAAGAATAAGGCTATCATAGTGCCACTAGATTATTCCCTCTCTAAGTTATATTAAGAGCACAGCATGTTAAGCTCTAAGCCTGCCTTTCAGGTTCCCCTGGGAGGACATCGACCCTCATACCTGAGCAAAGGCCTGTAATCTGCATCAGCATCTGCAACTGGGCATTCAGCATACAGTTGTGGTTCCCTGGCTGGAATCTCCTTCTTGACGTGTACTAGGACTAGAAAGTGTTTTTATAACTAACATGCAGATGTTCTAAGAAAATGTTCCTACGTAAGGATGTGTATTTACGACGAATGCTGGAGACTAAACTTCTACCACGTTTACCAGCAATGTACCAGACTGTAGCCTTGACTGAAGCACAGGGCGATCAAGAATGCATTATTCGAGAACACAGTGCTGAAGTAAGCTAAACAGTGTGATAGAAGAAATTAAAACAAGACCGTAAAAACTGGTTATTGTAAAATAACAGTGCGAAGCTGAATAAAATATATCTAGGGCAAAGTGCACAGCGGCCTAGTATGTTAAACTAACGTTCATGGAGCTATACTTAAAATGGCTACACTACACCCTCCCCTTGTAGGGAGAAAGTGGTTTAAGCCAAAGCCAAAATGCCCTAACCTAAAATATATTTTAAACCCTACTTAATTTTGACAAGTTAAGAGTTCACAAAAAGCATACTACTTGACAATTTATAAGTGAGCATGCGGCTTAGTACTAAATTGTAAAAAAAACCTTCTATTTTAAACAGTTCTGAATTAATCACTTGAGATGGAACGGATGAGATCATCCACTTCAGCAGATGACATAACAGGTAAGTCCACGCCAAAAACGACAAAGGAGCATGTGTGTTCCATAGCCCCAGTATCAACCAAGGCGGCATCCCCGTGCTTTGCCCATTAAGGAGTTGATGGCAACCTCCTCCAGGAAGGGCAGCTCGTAATCAGCTTCTCTTAGCAAACGCAGCCGCAGTGCGCATGTCTGGTAATGAACCCTCAAAGAGAACATCAACAGATCAGCATCAATCACCGAGGGGCATTGCTGTGAAAGACAAACTTCTAGTGCATGTTCAAAAGAGCATCAACGGCACCGAAACACGGGCTGCACACAATCCAAAACTGGTCTGAATGACAGAGACCAGTCACACCCCAAATGTTCCAGGAGTGTTGCTCCAAACTGCTGCATCATGCGTTCACGACACAGCTGCGCTGATGGGAGCGCCTTCACTTGTCCTTCTTGCGGTGGGACAGCCATTGCGGAAAAACAACAGCAACAGCAAAATGCCAGCTAATAAAGCCAAAGTTATTGGAAATCCCCCAAAAATGCTTCCGAAAATTGAGTGAATAGCCGAAGGTATCAAACCGAATATAGAGGAAAAGGTGTGAACAAAACCAATACCAACAGCTTTGAAAAAATGTGCTAATCCAGCCATGCTGGATGCATTAAATATACGTCCCACGAGTTCACCAAAGTGTCTTGGAAAGTTTGTATTTAACAGGGACTGTATTTCTGCCGACGACCTTGCCACTTGAAGTGCGTAGGTCTCGCGTGCAGATGTAAGGACCACATGCTTCTGAAACAATAAAGCCTTCAGTCTACTTAACTTGTCAAAATTCACCTTGGAAGTAGGAATGTGAGGCCAGATATCAGCTACCTCCCTAAATTTAGTGGGGAACAACACGTTCCCGCAGCATGTAACGACCTTAGAGACCGAAACAACGTAAACTATTCCGGTCCGCATGCCACAACAGTCTTCACTATTGAGAAGGACATAGCTGCCGTTTGAAAGCACCTGGAACATGTGCTTAATCAAGGGGACTGGAACTCCCTTCAGATAGCAAGCCAAGTTCGCAACCGAGGCATTGCACACCCCTTGCAAAGACAGCTGCTTCCAAATCATCAAATGGCTGACGGAAGTCTAGCATTCACTACCACTAAGAAAGACCTCTTTCATGCCGTTGAGGCATTTGTACAAGAAGGGAAGTTCCCACACCTCATGGATGTAACTATCTCCCAACTTTTCATATCTGCCTACAGGAACGTGTTTCAAACAAGAAGTGAATTGGAATGTAGAAATAGGCAGATTAATAACCCCGTGTATCAAACACTCTGCCGAAGGAACCTCGGCCATGGTAAAAGGCAGTCTTTCTATCTTTTCAATGTTAAGCATGACATAAGTCGATTCCTTCTTAGCGATTAGTTGTTGTTGCCGCGTCAAATTAAAGGGAAAAAATATTTCCCTGGCACTGATGTGATGCCACGGAACGCAACCCCCCTTCAATGTTTGAAGTGTCCAACCCAACTGCATAATGGACCTGGTCTGACTCTATCCATGATATAAAAAAGACATTTCAGATCGTATAATGTCTATAGCAGAAGAAACAATGTTGTTAATTGTATATATCCGGTCGGACAAGGTGTGAATCCCATTATCCACAACAGCTAATGCCTTTTTAAAATTTTCCTGGTCTATCTGCCTTAACAGGGCTGCAGCCTCTTGTTGGGAAAGTTTCCATATTTCATTGTATACCTCATACAAGAAATGCTTCCTACGTTGTATCTTTGGGCCTGACAAGAAATCTTGTAAGTCAGTGTTGTTAGACAGGAAAATGAGGTGTGTCTTTACTGCGTCTAGTGAGGATGATTTTAGCCACTGTTGACACAATTTTCCTAAACTATATGTTGTAATTATGTCAGCATGTTCTGTTGATATATAGCAAGGGTCTGACCTACTCGTTCGGAAACCCCCAGAGGAGGTGACAAAACATTGATGACACCTGTTGGTATCTATTGGCCACAATAACCACCCGCCTGGACGTGTCAGTGAAGCATTCAACGTACCATTCTGGACCCACTCATTGAGCTCATTGATAGTTGCATTCGTGTACTTTTGCCAGTTATAAAATTTTGCAGAGGCAGGTATATTGGGCATGTTTAATTCTCTAATTGTGGCTAAGCCTTAACAACTTGTTTGTTGTACCGTTTCATCTAAAAAGATCATTTGAACAGGGATGAGACATGCTCTAAACAATGTTTCTCTACCTTTGGTCTGACAATTTTTTGTTCCCCAAACACTTTTCAGATCAACATATTTTGACCATTATTCATAACCTATCGGGAAACAAAGGAGTCCGAATATATAAATTTCGTGTTGGTCAATAGCATATGTATATCCTTAGTAGGAGTTACCTTAGAATAATGACTCTGCATTTTTTTGACAATGCCCAGAAAAATACGCAAACTTTTCAATATATGTTTTTGAACTCCCTTGCGGGGGAGTTGGGCAATGTTCCCATTGCGTGTAATTAAATTTCGTTTTTGGACTGCTCGCTCTATGTATGAAGTGGTGCCCATAATAATTATAGCAAAACATATCACCATAATTTTCTTTAAACTGGTAAACATCTTCGTTTTCATAGGCAGTATAATATTGCAATTCTGTCATCATAGAATCAACTGTTTTCACATCCCAATCATCGGATACAATGCCTGATATGACTATATAATTCATGGATAATTTGAACACATACGGTACTTGAATAATTTCAGTGGGACCATATAAATCAAACAATACTTTGTCCCACACAATCCCATCAGTAATTGGTACTGCAGAAATGTTCACAAAAGACAAGTCTCTTCGAATCTTATGTGATGAAAAATGTGGTTTCAAAACCTCCTCCACCTGTTCAACTGCTGATCTCTCGGGAAGAAAATGACCATGTATTAACAAGAAAAAAGTAATGACAAAACCAATCCAAAGCAGAAAGGCTAGGACAGTCAAAGAAAGCCATACATGGTTCCATGGAAAAATGAAATATGTTTCTTTAAGCCAATGTAACAGCTTACGTGCACCTGACACATCAGCTGTTGAAAAGGTAAACGAGTCCGATAGACCGTCGTTGTTGTCGGCAAAGTAACCAGAGGCTGTTCGTGCAAATGGCGTAGCCGTGGCCAACGGTGGAGTTGGGGTTTCCTGTGGTGGTACACTATAGACAGCACCATCCGTCTGGCTAGTAGTCGTAGTGACTTGATCAAATGTTTATAAATTGCTTGTTGTTAGTGGAACTAGTGCAAGATCATCATCCACCCTCCCCAAGCTAGGAGAGGTGTCAGCGTTGGTATAAACAACTTGAAGCGGAACGTCTTCTCCAGTAGTGAGAGGGATTTGGGAACTACTGGACGTTCCTCTTGGTCGGCTGTGCAGAATCGGCCACATGTTGTAGTTTGACATTGTCAATGGAAACAAAACAATTTTCTTTGGCACCTGGCAACGGTGGTAGAATAACAGTTCTGGTACCGTGTATCTTCAAGACAGGGACTGGTGCTCGATCAGAAGGGCCAAATTCTTTTTTCACTGCGATCTTTTCACGGACAAGATCCCCACCCCTTGGAATCCAGCTGGTAGATGTTACTGGCACATCCTTAATTCCTGTGGAGGCCGCACTTTTAGAAGACTTATCTTCACAGAACTGCTGTAATTCCTGTAAAACAGTGACACGATCATTTATGTCAAAAGGTGTTTCTGCTGCTTCCATGCCAGGACCATCAAGATCCGGAACAAACATTTGTGTTCCGAACAGTCACTCATATGAAGTACGACCCCCCAGGGACCTTCTAGGCAGGTTATTTAGTGCTCTCTGAACTCCATATAGGTGGGTTAGGCAACTACCACCCGTACCTAAGACTCTGGCCATTAAGGATTGCTTTAAATCGTGGTTTAATCACTCCACAACACTATTTCCCTTGGGATGAAATGGAGACGAGTACTGGAGTTGGACCCCCAACGAAGCCATGGTGTCCCTGAATGCCCTTGAGGCAAAAGCAGGGCCCTGGCCCGAATGGAATGCCGCAACTGCATATGTACCGACAAAGACTCGCAACTCTTTAACCCCTTCGCTGCCAGGCCTTTTCCCCCTCCTGTGCCGGGCCTTTTTTTGCCTATTTGGGGCAGTTCGCGCTTAGGCCCTCATAACTTTTTGTCCACATAAGCTAACCAAGCCAAATTTGCGTCCTTTTTTTCCAACATCCTAGGGATTCTAGAGGTACCCAGACTTTGTGGGTTCCCCTGAAGGAGGCCAAGAAATTGGCCAAAATACAGTGACAATTTTGTTTTTTTCAAAAAAAATTGAAAAAGTGGCTGCAGAAGAAGGCTTGTGGTTTTTCCCCTGAAAATGGCATCAACAAAGGGTTTGCAGTGCTAAACTCAGCAGCTTCCCAGCTTTCAGGAACAGGCAGACTTGAATCAGAAAACCCAATTTTTCAACACAATTTTGGCATTTTACTGGGGCATACCCCATTTGTGCAATTTTTTGTGCTTTCATCCTCCTTCCAGTCAGTGACAGGAATGGTCATGAAACCAATGCTGGATCCCAGAAACCTAAACATTTCTGAAAAGTAGACAAAATTCTGAATTCAGCAAGGGGTCATTTGTGTAGATCCTACAAGGGTTTCCTACAGAAAATAACAGCTGAAAAAGAAAAATATTGAAATTGAGGTGAAAAAACCATCAATTTTTCTCTACGTTTTACTCTGTAACTTTTCCCTGCAATGTCAGATTATCGAAAGCAATATACCGTTACGTCTGCTGGACTCCTCTGGTTGCGGGGATATATAGGGTTTGTAGGTTCATCAAGAACCCGAGGAACCCAGAGCCAATAAATGAGCTGCACCCTGCAGTGCGTTTTCATTCTATACCGGGTATACAGCAATTCATTTGCTGAAATATAAGCAGTAAAAAATTGCTATCAAGAAAACCTTTGCATTTCCAAAAAGGGCACAAGATAAGGTGTTGAGGAGCAGTGGTTATTTGCACATCTCTGAATTCCGGGGTGACCATAGTAGCACGTGAATTACAGGGAATTTCTCAAATAGATGTCTTTTTTACACACACTCCTATATTTGGAAGGAAAAAATGTAGAGAAAGACAAGGGGCAATAGTACTTGTTTTGCTAATCTATGTTCCCCCAAGTCTCCCGATAAAAATGGTACCTCACTTGTGTGGGTAGGCCTAGCACCCGCGACAGGATATGCCCCAAAACACAACGTGGACACATCACAGAAAACAGAGCTGTTTTTAGCAAAGTGACTACCTGTAGATTTTGGCCTCTAGCTCAGCCGCCACCTAGGGAAACCTACCAAACCTGTGCATTTCTGAAAACTAGAGACCTAGGGGAATCCAAGGAGGGGTGACTTGTGTGGCTCGGACCAGGTTCTGTTACCCAGAATCCTTTGCAAACCTCAAAATTTGGCTAAAAAAACACATGTTCCTCACATTTCTGTGGCAGAAAGTTCTGGAATCTGAGAGGAGCCACAAATTTCCTTCCACCCAGCGTTCCCCCACGTCTCCCGATAAAAATGATACCTCACTTGTGTGGGTAGGCCTAGCACCCGCGACAGGATATGCCCCAAAACACAACGTGGACATATCACAGAAAACAGAGCTGTTTTTAGCAAAGTGACTACCTGTAGATTTTGGCCTCTAGCTCAGCCGCCACCTAGGGAAACCTACCAAACCTGTGCATTTCTGAAAACTAGAGACCTAGGGGAATCCAAGGAGGGGTGACTTGTGTGGCTCGGACCAGGTTCTGTTACGCAGAATCCTTTGCAAACCTCAAAATTTGGCTAAAAAAACACATGTTCCTCACATTTCTGTGGCAGAAAGTTCTGGAATCTGAGAAGAACCACAAATTTCCTTCCACCCAGCGTTCCCCCACGTCTCCCGATAAAAATGATACCTCACTTGTGTGGGTAGGCCTAGCGCCCGCAACAGGATATGCCCCAAAACACAACGTGGACATATCACAGAAAACAGAGCTGTTTTTAGCAAAGTGACTACCTGTAGATTTTGGCCTCTAGCTCAGCCACCACCTAGGGAAACCTACCAAACCTGTGCATTTCTGAAAACTAGAGACCTAGGGGAATCCAAGGAGGGGTGACTTGCGGGGCTCGGACCAGGTTCTGTTACCCAGAATCCTTTGCAAACCTAAAAATTTGGCTAAAAAAACACATGTTCCTCACATTTCTGTGGCAGAAAGTTCTGGAATCTGAGAGGAGCCACAAATTTCCTTCCACCCAGCGTTCCCCCACGTCTCCCGATAAAAATGATACCTCACTTGTGTGGGTAGGCCTAGCTCCCGCGACAGGATATGCCCCAAAACACAACGTGGACATATCACAGAAAACAGAGCTGTTTTTAGCAAAGAGACTACCTGTAGATTTTGGCCTCTAGCTCAGCCGCCACCTAGGGAAACCTACCAAACCTGTGCATTTCTGAAAACTAGAGACCTAGGGGAATCCAAGGAGGGGTGACTTGCGGGGCTCGGACCAGGTTCTGTTACCCAGAATCCTTTGCAAATCTCAAAATTTGGCTAAAAAAACACATGTTCCTCACATTTCTGTGGCAGAAAGTTCTGGAATCTGAGAGGAGCCACAAATTTCCTTCCACCCAGCGTTCCCCCAAGTCTCCCGATAAAAATGATACCTCACTTGTGTGGGTAGGCCTAGCGCCCGCGACAGGATATGCCCCAAAACACAACGTGGACTTATCACAGAAAACAGAGCTGTTTTTAGCAAAGTGACTACCTGTAGATTTTGGCCTCTAGCTCAGCCGCCACCTAGGGAAACCTACCAAACCTGTGCATTTCTGAAAACTAGAGACCTAGGGGAATCTAAGGAGGGGTGACTTGCGGGGCTCGGACCAGGTTCTGTTACCCAGAATCCTTTGCAAACCTCAAAATTTGGCTAAAAAAACACATGTTCCTCACATTTCTGTGGCAGAAAGTTCTGGAATCTGAGACGAGCCACAAATTTCCTTCCACCCAGCGTTCCCCCACGTCTCCCGATAAAAATGATACCTCACTTGTGTGGGTAGGCCTAGCGCCCGCGACAGGATATGCCCCAAAACACAACGTGGACATATCACAGAAAACAGAGCTGTTTTTAGCAAAGTGACTACCTGTAGATTTTGGCCTCTAGCTCAGCCGCCACCTAGGGAAACCTACCAAACCTGTGCATTTCTGAAAACTAGAGACCTAGGGGAATCCAAGGAGGGGTGACTTGCGGGGCTCGGACCAGGTTCTGTTACCCAGAATCCTTTGCAAATCTCAAAATTTGGCTAAAAAAACACATGTTCCTCACATTTCTGTGGCAGAAAGTTCTGGAATCTGAGAGGAGCCACAAATTTCCTTCTACCCAGCGTTCCCCCACGTCTCCCGATAAAAATGATACCTCACTTGTGTGGGTAGGCCTAGCGCCCGCGACAGGATATGCCCCAAAACACAACGTGGACATATCACAGAAAACAGAGCTGTTTTTAGCAAAGTGACTACCTGTAGATTTTGGCCTCTAGCTCAGCCGGCACCTAGGGAAACCTACCAAACCTGTGCATTTCTGAAAACTAGAGACCTAGGGGAATCCAAGGAGGGGTGACTTGTGTGGCTCGGACCAGGTTCTGTTACCCAGAATCCTTTGCAAACCTCAAAATTTGGCTAAAAAAACACATGTTCCTCACATTTCTGTGGCAGAAAGTTCTGGAATCTGAGAGGAGCCACAAATTTCCTTCCACCCAGCGTTCCCCCACGTCTCCCGATAAAAATGATACCTCACTTGTGTGGGTAGGCCTAGCGCCCGCGACAGGATATGCCCCAAAACACAACGTGGACACATCACCGAAAACAGAGCTGTTTTTAGCAAAGTGACTACCTGGAGATTTTGGCCTCTAGCTCAGCCGCCACCTAGGGAAACCTACCAAACCTGTACATTTCTGAAAACTACAGACCTAGGGGAATCCAAGGAGGGGTGACTTGTGTGGCTCGGACCAGGTTCTGTTACCCAGAATCCTTTGCAAACCTCAAAATTTGGCTAAAAAAACACATGTCCCTCACATTTCTGTGGCAGAAAGTTCTTGAATCTGAGAGGAGCTACAAATTTCCTTCCACCCAGCGTTCCCCCAAGTCTCCCGATAAAAATGATACCTCACTTGCGTGGGTAGGCCTAGCGCCGGCGACAGGAAACACCCCAAAGCGCAACGTGGACACATCCTAAATTTTGGAAAAAAACAGAGGGGTTTTTTGCGAAGTGCCTACCTGTAGATTTTGGCCTCTAGCTCAACCGGCACCTAGGGAAACCTACCAAACCTGTGCATTTCTGAAAACTAGAGACCTAGGGGAATCCAAGGAGGGGTGACTTGCGGGGCTCGGACCAGGTTCTGTCACCCAGAATCCTTTGCAAACCTCAAAATTTGGCTAAAAATACACATGTTACTCACATTTCTGTGGCAGAAAGTTCTGGAATCTGAGAGGAGCCACAAATTTCCTTCTACCCAGCGTTCCCCCAAGTCTCCCGATAAAAATGATACCTCACTTGCGTGGGTAGGCCTAGCGCCGGCGACAGGAAACACCCCAAAGCGCAACGTGGACACATCCTAAATTTTGGAAAAAAACAGAGGTGTTTTTTGCGAAGTGCCTACCTGTAGATTTTGGCCTCTAGCTCAACCGGCACCTAGGGAAACCTACCAAACCTGTGCATTTCTGAAAACTAGAGACCTAGGGGAATCCAAGGAGGGGTGACTTGTGTGGCTCGGACCAGGTTCTGTTACGCAGAATCCTTTGCAAACCTCAAAATTTGGCTAAAAAAACACATGTTCCTCACATTTCTGTGGCAGAAAGTTCTGGAATCTGAGAAGAACCACAAATTTCCTTCCACCCAGCGTTCCCCCACGTCTCCCGATAAAAATGATACCTCACTTGTGTGGGTAGGCCTAGCGCCCGCAACAGGATATGCCCCAAAACACAACGTGGACATATCACAGAAAACAGAGCTGTTTTTAGCAAAGTGACTACCTGTAGATTTTGGCCTCTAGCTCAGCCACCACCTAGGGAAACCTACCAAACCTGTGCATTTCTGAAAACTAGAGACCTAGGGGAATCCAAGGAGGGGTGACTTGCGGGGCTCGGACCAGGTTCTGTTACCCAGAATCCTTTGCAAACCTCAAAATTTGGCTAAAAAAACACATGTCCCTCACATTTCTGTGGCAGAAAGTTCTGGAATCTGAGAGGAGCTACAAATTTCCTTCCACCCAGCGTTCCCCCAAGTCTCCCGATAAAAATGATACCTCACTTGCGTGGGTAGGCCTAGCGCCGGCGACAGGAAACACCCCAAAGCGCAACGTGGACACATCCTAAATTTTGGAAAAAAACAGAGGTGTTTTTTGCGAAGTGCCTACCTGTAGATTTTGGCCTCTAGCTCAGCCGGCACCTAGGGAAACCTACCAAACCTGTGCATTTCTGAAAACTAGAGACCTAGGGGAATCCAAGGAGGGGTGACTTGCGGGTCTCGGACCAGGTTCTGTTACCCAGAATCCTTTGCAAACCTCAAAATTTGGCTAAAAATAGACATGTTACTCACATTTCTGTGGCAGAAAGTTCTGGAATCTGAGAGGAGCCACAAATTTCCTTCTACCCAGCGTTCCCCCAAGTCTCCCGATAAAAATGATACCTCACTTGTGTGGGTAGGACTAGCGCCCACGAAAGGAAAGGGCCCAAAACACAACGTGGACACATCACATTTTTTTATAAAAAGCAGTGCCTACCTGTGGATTTTGGCCTGTAGCTCAGCCGACACCTGAGGAAACCTAGCAAACCAGTGCATTTTTGAAAACTAGAAACCCAGGGGAATCCAAGATGGGGTGACTTGCGGGGCTCTGACCAGGTTATGTTACCCAGAATCCTTTGCAAACATCAAAATTTGGCCCAAAAAACACTTTTTCCTCTCATTTCGGTGACAGAAAGTTGTGGAATCTGAGAGGAGCCACAAATTTCCTTCCACCCAGCGTTCCCCTAAGTCTCTCGATAAAAATGGTACATCACTTCTGTGGGTAGGCCTAGCGCCCACAAAAGGAAATGGCCCAAAACACAACGTGGACACAACATATTTTTTCACAGAAAACAGAGGTGTTTTTTGCAAGGTGCCTACCTGTGGTGTTTGGCCTGTAGCTCAGCCGGCCCCAGGGGGGGGGGGGGGGCAGAAATGCCCTAAAATAAATTTGCCCCCGCCGGGAGCGACCCTTGCCTACGGGGTCGCTCCCCCTGAGTGACATTGGCACCAACAAACAAATCCCCAGTGCCTAGTGGTTTCTGCCCCCTTGGGGGCAGGTTGACCTAAACTCAGCCAATCTGCCCCCAAGGGGGGCAGAAATGGCCTAAATACAATTTGTCCCCCAGGGGAGCGACTTTTGCCTGATGGGTCGCTCCCCATCTCTAAAAAAAAAAAACAAAGAAAAAAAAAAAAAAATCCCCTGGCGCCTAGAGGTTTCTGCCCCCCCCCACCTCCCGGGGCAGATCGGCCTAATAATAGGCCGATCTGCCCCCCGGAGGGGCAGAAATGGCCTAAAATAAATTTGCCCCCCCCAACACCCACCCCCCCCGGGAGCGACCCTTGCCTACGGGGTCGCTCCCCCTGCGTGACATTGGCGCCAAAAAACAAATCCCCGGTGCCTAGTGGTTTCTGCCCCCTTGGGGGCAGGTTGACCTAAACTCAGCCAATCTGCCCCCAAGGGGGGCAGAAATGGCCTAAATACAATTTGTCCCCCAGGGGAGCGACTTTTGCCTGATGGGTCGCTCCCCATCTCTAAAAAAAAAAAACAAAGAAAAAAAAGAAAAATTCCCCTGGCGCCTAGAGGTTTCTACCCCCCCCCCGGGGGCAGTTCGGCCTAATAATAGGCCGATCTGTCCCCCGGGGGGGCAGAAATGGCCTAAAATAAATTTGCCCCCCCAACCCCCACCGCCACCTCGGGAGCGACCCTTGCCTACGGGGTCGCTCCCCCTGAGTGACATTGGCGCCAAAAAACAAATCCCCGGTGCCTAGTGGTTTCTGCCCCCTTGGGGGCAGATTGACCTAAAATTGGCCAATCTGCCCCCAGGGGGGCAGAAATGGTCTAAATACAATTTGCCCCCCCAGGGGAGCGACCCTTGCCTGATGGGTCGCTCCCCATCTCTAACAAAAAAAACAACAAAAAAAAAAAACACAAAAAAAAATTGCCCTGGCGCCTAGAGTGTTCTGCCCCCCCCCCGGGGGCAGTTCGGCCTAATAATAGGCCGATCTGTCCCCCGGGGGGGCAGAAATGGCCTAAAATAAATTTGCCCCCCCAACCCCCACCCCCCCCCGGGAGCGACCCTTGCCTACGGAGTCGCTCCCCCTGCGTGACATTGGTGCCAAAAAACAAATCCCCGGTGCCTAGTGGTTTCTGCCCCCTTGGGGGCAGATTGACCTAAAATTGGCCAATCTGCCCCCAGGGGGGCAGAAATGGTCTAAATACAATTTGCCCCCCCCAGGGGAGCGACCCTTGCCTGATGGGTCGCTCCCCATCTCTAACAAAAGAAACAAAAAAAAAAAAAAAAAAAAAAAAAAATTGCCCTGGCGCCTAGAGTGTTCTGCCCCCCCCCCGGGGGCAGTTCGGCCTAATAATAGGCCGATCTGTCCCCCGGGGGGCAGAAATGGCCTAAAATAAATTTGCCCCCCAACTCCCACCCCCCCCCCCCGGGAGCGACCCTTGCCTACGGGGTCGCTCCCCCTGCGTGACATTGGCGCCAAAAAACAAATCCCCGGTGCCTAGTGGTTTCTGCCCCCTTGGGGGCAGATTGACCTAAAATTGGCCAATCTGCCCCCAGGGGGGCAGAAATGGTCTAAATACAATTTGCCCCCCCAGGGGAGCGACCCTTGCCTGATGGGTCGCTCCCCATCTCTAAAAAAAGAAACAACAAAAAAAAAAAACACAAAAAAAAAATTGCCCTGGCGCCTAGAGTGTTCTGCCCCCCCCCCGGGGGCAGTTCGGCCTAATAATAGGCCGATCTGTCCCCCGGGGGGGCAGAAATGGCCTAAAATATATTTGCCCCCCCAACCCCCACCCCCCCCCGGGAGCGACCCTTGCCTACGGGGTCGCTCCCCCTGCGTGACATTGGCGCCAAAAAACAAATCCCCGGTGCCTAGTGGTTTCTGCCCCCTTGGGGGCAGATTGACCTAAAATTGGCCAATCTGCCCCCAGGGGGGCAGAAATGGTCTAAATACAATTTGCCCCCCCAGGGGAGCGACCCTTGCCTGATGGGTCGCTCCCCATCTCTAAAAAAAGAAACAACAAAAAAAAAAAACACAAAAAAAAAAATTGCCCTGGCGCCTAGAGTGTTCTGCCCCCCCCCCCGGGGGCAGTTCGGCCTAATAATAGGCCGATCTGTCCCCCGGGGGGGCAGAAATGGCCTAAAATAAATTTGCCCCCCCAACCCCCACCCCCACCCCCGGGAGCGACCCTTGCCTACGGGGTCGCTCCCCCTGCGTGACATTGGCGCCAAAAAACAAATCCCCGGTGCCTAGTGGTTTCTGCCCCCTTGGGGGCAGATTGACCTAAAATCGGCCAATCTGCCCCCAGGGGGGCAGAAATGGTCTAAATACAATTTGCCCCCCAGGGGAGCGACCCTTGCCTGATGGGTCGCTCCCCATCTCTAAAAAAAAAAAAAAGAACAAAAAAAAAAAACACAAAAAAAAAATTTGCCCTGGCGCCTAGAGGTTTCTTCCCCCCCTGGGGGCAGATCGGCCTAATAATAGGCCGATCTGCCCCCAGGGGGGGCAGAAAAGGCCTTCCCAAAAAATTGCCCCCCCTGGGAGCGACCCTTGCCAAAGGGGTCGCTTTGTTGCGTGACATTCGCGCGCAAAAACAAACTCCCTGGTGTCTAATGGTTTCTGCCCCCCTTGGGGGCAGATTGGCCTTATCAAAATAGGCCAATCGGCCCCCAAGGGGGGCAGAAATGGCCTAAATATATATTGCCCCGTAGGGGAGCGACCCTTGCCTAAGGGATCGCTCCCCACCTAAAAAAAAAGAATTCATCACAAAAAAAAAAAAAAAAAAAAAGGTCCCTGGTGCCTAGAGGTTTCTGCCCCCCCTGGGGGCAGATCGGCCTAATAATAGGCCAATCTGCCCCCAGGGGGGGCAGAAAAGGCCTTCCTAAAAAAATGCCCCCCTGGGAGCGACCCTTGCCCAAGGGGTCGCTCCCTTTTGCCAATTTCAAGAAAAGAAAAAAAAATCCCTGGTGTCTAGTGGGGTTTCAAAAGCCGGATTGCAAGTAATCCGGCTTTTGAAACCTGTGAGAGACTTCAAAGGGAAGGAAATACATTTCCTTCCCTTTGAAGCCTCTCGGGGCCTCCCCCATGGGATTGAAAAAGAAATGCAAAAGCAGAAGCAGAGGGGAGACCCTGTGACTAATCAGCGCGCGCTCGCGCGCTGACGTCACAGGGGGGGTTGGGGGGGTCGGGGGTGGGAGGGGAAGGGCTTCCCCTTCCATCCCTGACTTGGGGGGGTGGGGGGGAACCCCACAGAGGGAGCGAGAGCGCTCCCTCTGGGCTCTGTGCACAGGACGTAATGGTTACGTCCTGGGCACAGCAGCACTGTGCCTCAGGACGTAACCATTACGTCCTGGGCACAGAAGGGGTTAATAACAGTCCGAACGTCAACAGAGAGTTGTGGCCACACCCACACAAATCTGGAGCAGGAATCAACAGCGACTAATATGTATTTGTATGCACTATCAGGTGTTAATGGACCGCAATGGTCCAAGTACACACATTGTGATGGTCTATTGGAAATTAAGAGGGGTGTCTGCGGCAGACGCTTGGCCGTGGAAACTTTAATTTGTTGACAGCTGTCACAACAAAGCACATACTGCTTAGTCTCTTTATAGAGACCAGGCCACCAATAGCGGGCCTGTAAGGGTGAAATTGTAGCCCCCACACCAGCATGTGCAGATGCCACCCCCTCATGCGCTGCTTTAATCAATTGTGGTCTTACAACTTTATTGGGGATGTCACGTACGCCTACGCCTGGAATTTTAACTTCAGCGTTCAGCATACCTCCCATCAAGTATTGATATTTATTAGGAAATCCTTTAGGATAAGGAGTGCCATCAACCATAGCTTTTATGGCAGCCGTTATGTCTGTGCCTTGGTTTGGAACTCGAACGAGTCACTGCAGCTACAGTGGCAACTGCCACTGCTGACTTTGCGGCTTCATCAGCCAAAGTATTTCCAGCAACGTGTATTCCAACGCGCTGCTGTCCAAGTGTATGCACACCATGGACTTTGGGTAGTGACTCTTTCAGGTCTGCTACCTTCCCCCACAGGAGTCTGTGTTTTATGGTGTTGCCTTTTGAATCTCTGAACCCATTCAAGCGCCAGTAATGCAGATATTCCTTAAAGGACTGGACGCAATAATATGAATCACAAACAATCAGTGTGAACTGTGTTGGATCCGTATGTTCTAGTGCCATCAGTAGAGCTTTTAGCTCAGCCAATTGTTCTGTACAATCCCCCAAGGTCTGTGTATAGGTATGTTGGGGACAGAATTTCTCCGCCTCCATATAGCCACTTACGACTGCGCATGCAGCAGAATATTGATGTTTAGTTCCAATCGCTGGTTGCGCAGAGCCATCGGTGTACATGACTGTGTGAGATTGATCAATAGGCAAGGTGTCTGCTGGAACTGGATATTCTACTTCATATTGTAGAAATCCTTGAGTTTGTAATTTTGGGTCGTAAATGTAGTCTACATCAGTGGCTGTTAGAGACGTAGCCCATTGTATCCATCATCGATGAAGTGCTTTCGCGTTCGGAATGCTAGCTTTTGTAATAGCCTCTAAGGCTGGAATAGGAGAAACGACGATAATGTGCTTTCCTTGGGCAAGAGGTCTTTCTTTAATAACAGCCATCTGCAAAGCAGTGAGAATTTTCTCCGTGGGTGCAAAGCGTTGTTCAGCAGCTGAATACAAATGAGATTTGTATGCAATCGGGACTATCTCACCTTCATTAAATGTAACATAAGTGAAACCGATGGCCCCAGCTATTACCCTGATGACCAAATGTGTTTTATTGTCCCTTGTGTGTAAATGTTTTGCTGCTAGCATATCTGTCTGTAAATCTCGAAGAGTGCGTGTATGTTCAACCATCCAGAAGTTACTTGAGAAATCAGGACTTATTAAGTCATATAATAGTTTTATGCGTGTTGCATATTCAGGAATGTATGTTCTGCCAAAAATTTAGAAAGCCCAACAACGATTGATTTTTTTTAATCGTATTTGGTGGTTGCAATTGTGCACATTTTTCTAAAAATTGTGGCGCTAGGCTCTTCCCTTTACTTGACAGCTCATATCCCAAAAACAGGACGCTGAGGAAGGCTATTTTTGACTTTTTAAAGTTAAATTTGTAGCCGAGTTCGGCAAACCCTACAACAATGTGGGCTACCCGTCTTAAATGTTGTAGTAACTCGTCATCTGTGAGATATATATCGTCCACATATGACAATGCTTCAGGATCTATCTCATGTAAAATAGCAGTCACACGAGCCACAAATATTCCTGGGCTGTTCTTGTACCCATGGAGTAAACAACAGAATTTTTTCTGGGAGCCTAATGCGCTAAAGCTTGTTAAGTCTCTGCTTTCAGGTGCTATATTCTGGCAGAAGAACCCGTTTGAGATATCTAAAGTTGTTTTGTATTTTTTCCGCACTATGTTGCTTATTAGTGCAGTGCTATGTGAGTTTCGTATAGCATATGTACGTGTATGTCCGTTTAAATGTCTGTAGTCTAAGACTATTCTGTATGAATGGTCCAGCTTAGCAACAGGGAATAAAGGGTTATTCATTGGTGAAACACAGGGTTCAATCACACCCTGGTATTCTAATTGCCTAAGTATCTCTCTCATCAGTGCCCTTGCTTCATGTTTTATGAGATACTGCGGTTGTGGCTGAGGTTCACTTTTAATGGGAATGACATGGTATGGAGAGTCCCTATCCCACCCTACGTGATTTCTATATAACGCAGGTGCTTGTGCTAGAGCCCATTCTATACAATAATACTCAGCGAGTTCCTCTGGAACAATGGGTGAGAAGGAAGGTTTAATAACCTCTTCTCCATATGGGCAGGTGCAGACAAAATCAGGCGGCCAATCTTGTTCAGCCAACAAGATGTCATATATTTTAACTACACGGTTCTAAAAGATTGCGTGTATAGTGCGTTCAATGTCTCCTTCCAGTTGCAGTGTTACTTTATACACCCTATCGGGTTCGGAGACACGCATGTCCTGCTGTTTCTACTTGTATGAAGTCATCAGTTGCTTTCACCTCCAGATGCTCTAGAAGATTCCGGCGAACTATTGTGACCTCTGCCGCGCTGTCTAGCAGTGCTAGAGCCGAGTTCTTGTTCTTCAAGAGAACCCTCTTCCTGAGTGGCATGTCAAACTGAGACAGCTGCCACTTTTTTCTTTTTAAATTGTTGTTTTTCTTGTACAGGTTTCTCTTCCTTTTCAACAGAAACCTCCGAAGAGCGTTCTGATTCCTGTCTCGGTTTCACGTACTCTGTTCTCCGATCTGATCGCCCACCTCTCTCATTTCTCTTTTCTGATGAGTCCTGAAAGGAACAAGATTGGCGTGTATCAGTATTTTGATATCTATCAGGCATTTTTATATTCTCTCTATCCCTGAGATTATATCTATTCTGTGGGGTCTCCACTCGTGGAGATTCTCCCCTTTCATTTTTAGGTGTTTGTTGTTTTTTCTCCCAGCATTTCTTAGTACCCTCAGGTTGCTGTTTAGTATTATCTTTATTAATTTTACCCTGAATTTAAGGTTTTTGTTGTCTAGCCCCTAGGCTATCTCGACCGATACTTGAATAAGTTTCCACTATTATTTTAGGCAGCTCTCGTTCCTGATCTTGTTGCGGAACGTCACAGAGCCGCATGCGCACTGCGAGTGCAACTGCTTCCCCTTTAAGGTTACTTAGGATGATTGAAGAAACTGTGGCAAAATTGCCCATCAGTTGCATTCCCAAATCTAGGGCCAGAGTAGCCCCATATTCATCTTGAATTTGTTTAAGCACTTCCGGTAGGTTGGCAAGTGTCGGTCTACTGTGTGCCGTCGTATAGAGCGCTGCAAATACCGTGCCCCATGTGTTACAGTGTTCAAATGTAGGGACCATCCTAAAGGGCAAGCACATAGTTAATGTTCTATGTTTATCCTGAGGTCCAGTATGGGGAAATACTGCCTCCAGCGTATTCATTTATTGTGCTAGCCAAAACGGAGTCTCCTCTCGTTTGGCCGGGACCTTACCCATAATTGAATGTACAGTCACCGGATTTATACCTGGTGTAACTGCATGTGGTTGTGCTGGAGCAGCACGCTCTGGGTTTGTATTCAAAGTTTGCATTCCACATTGTACTAATCTTCTAAATATTGATGTTAACTCAATGTATAAGCGTCGAACCTCAGCTACTGCCAAATTCGCAACCGCAGGATGTGGGGTATATGTGGCCAATAAAGGCCAGGTAGGACAGTCATTACTTAGTGGACCTAACCTTACTGGTAATATTGTATGGGGTAGGGCGCCATCAAGCCAATTATTATGTTCTTGATAAGATAGAGGTATCTCTAAGTATGCAAACGCCCTATATTGTCCAGGCGCGTTCGCAACTGTATATGTATGAAATGTATTTGTGTTCCCATCAACTGCTGGGAATGTGACCCATGAATAAAAAAGCTCTGTTCTACGTGGGTGTCCACCACAAACGTGACTGGACCTCCCTGGGCCGTAAAGCCATGTGCTATTAAGTGCATCATGACAGGTTGTCTCATGTTAAGAGCTATTTGTTCAACCTGGGGATTTGCCATCATAGAAGCACTAAGAGTTCAGAGAAGGCACACCAAGATAGGGTTTTTTCCTTTTAAAGTTCAAGCTTGAACAACCACCAGCTGAAATAGGATTACCTCTGCGGCTGTGGTGGAAATCCTCAGCACCACGGACGTCTCCGTATACGGGACTAAGGAACTGAGGTGTCATTATATATAATGAGACTGAGATATTCCGGTGGACCCGAAAATTAGAGCCTGACCAAACGTTGGCGGCCCCATGTCACGTAGGCTCTCATTATCTTAATGAGACTACTGGATTTTGAGCAACAAGATCGTCCACAATGTGGGGGACTGAGTCTAGCCACAGTAGATGACGCTTGTCACTCCAAATGCGGGTTTTGCTCCGGCTAACTAGCAGTGCCTCATCTCTCCCAGGTAGAGACAATTGAGCAGCCGAGCGCATGACATCTCAGTACTTCTCAGGGAAGTTGTAGTCACTCAGGTCACAACCGGTTCTCTCATACACATACACAGTGCGGTCTCATATATAAATGACAATAGAGGCAGTATAAGTTTTAAGCATTGGTTTAATAAAACAACTGCATTTTGGATAACAAAGCGTGAGCCGCAATAACCAGAACTACACAACACAATAATATTAAAATAGTAACGATGAGAGTGAAGCACAAGAATAAGGCTATCATAGTGCCACTAGATTATTCCCTCTCTAAGTTATATTAAGAGCACAGCATGTTAAGCTCTAAGCCTGCCTTTCAGGTTCCCCTGGGAGGACATCGACCCTCATACCTGAGCAAAGGCCTGTAATCTGCATCAGCATCTGCAACTGGGCATTCAGCATACAGTTGTGGTTCCCTGGCTGGAATCTCCTTCTTGACGTGTACTAGGACTAGAAAGTGTTTTTATAACTAACATGCAGATGTTCTAAGAAAATGTTCCTACGTAAGGATGTGTATTTACGACGAATGCTGGAGACTAAACTTCTACCACGTTTACCAGCAATGTACCAGACTGTAGCCTTGACTGAAGCACAGGGCGATCAAGAATGCATTATTCGAGAACACAGTGCTGAAGTAAGCTAAACAGTGTGATAGAAGAAATTAAAACAAGACCGTAAAAACTGGTTATTGTAAAATAACAGTGCGAAGCTGAATAAAATATATCTAGGGCAAAGTGCACAGCGGCCTAGTATGTTAAACTAACGTTCATGGAGCTATACTTAAAATGGCTACACTACACCCTCCCCTTGTAGGGAGAAAGTGGTTTAAGCCAAAGCCAAAATGCCCTAACCTAAAATATATTTTAAACCCTACTTAATTTTGACAAGTTAAGAGTTCACAAAAAGCATACTACTTGACAATTTATAAGTGAGCATGCGGCTTAGTACTAAATTGTAAAAAAAAACTTCTATTTTAAACAGTTCTGAATTAATCACTTGAGATGGAACGGATGAGATCATCCACTTCAGCAGATGACATAACAGGTAAGTCCACGCCAAAAACGACAAAGGAGCATGTGTGTTCCATAGCCCCAGTATCAACCAAGGCGGCATCCCCGTGCTTTGCCCATTAAGGAGTTGATGGCAACCTCCTCCAGGAAGGGCAGCTCGTAATCAGCTTCTCTTAGCAAACGCAGCCGCAGTGCGCATGTCTGGTAATGAACCCTCAAAGAGAACATCAACAGATCAGCATCAATCACCGAGGGGCATTGCTGTGAAAGACAAACTTCTAGTGCATGTTCAAAAGAGCATCAACGGCACCGAAACACGGGCTGCACACAATCCAAAACTGGTCTGAATGACAGAGACCAGTCACACCCCAAATGTTCCAGGAGTGTTGCTCCAAACTGTTGCATCATGCGTTCACGACACAGCTGCGCTGATGGGAGCGCCTTCACTTGTCCTTCTTGCGGTGGGACAGCCATTGCGGAAAAACAACAGCAACAGCAAAATGCCAGCTAATAAAGCCAAAGTTATTGGAAATCCCCCAAAAATGCTTCCGAAAATTGAGTGAATAGCCGAAGGTATCAAACCGAATATAGAGGAAAAGGTGTGAACAAAACCAATACCAACAGCTTTGAAAAAATGTGCTAATCCAGCCATGCTGGATGCATTAAATATACGTCCCACGAGTTCACCAAAGTGTCTTGGAAAGTTTGTATTTAACAGGGACTGTATTTCTGCCGACGACCTTGCCACTTGAAGTGCGTAGGTCTTGCGTGCAGATGTAAGGACCACATGCTTCTGAAACAATAAAGCCTTCAGTCTACTTAACTTGTCAAAATTCACCTTGGAAGTAGGAATGTGAGGCCAGATATCAGCTACCTCCCTAAATTTAGTGGGGAACAACACGTTCCCGCAGCATGTAACGACCTTAGAGACCGAAACAACGTAAACTATTCCGGTCCGCATGCCACAACAGTCTTCACTATTGAGAAGGACATAGCTGCCGTTTGAAAGCACCTGGAACATGTGCTTAATCAAGGGGACTGGAACTCCCTTCAGATAGCAAGCCAAGTTCGCAACCGAGGCATTGCACACCCCTTGCAAAGACAGCTGCTTCCAAATCATCAAATGGCTGACGGAAGTCTAGCATTCACTACCACTAAGAAAGACCTCTTTCATGCCGTTGAGGCATTTGTACAAGAAGGGAAGTTCCCACACCTCATGGATGTAACTATCTCCCAACTTTTCATATCTGCCTACAGGAACGTGTTTCAAACAAGAAGTGAATTGGAATGTAGAAATAGGCAGATTAATAACCCCGTGTATCAAACACTCTGCCGAAGGAACCTCGGCCATGGTAAAAGGCAGTCTTTCTATCTTTTCAATGTTAAGCATGACATAAGTCGATTCCTTCTTAGCGATTAGTTGTTGTTGCCGCGTCAAATTAAAGGGAAAAAATATTTCCCTGGCACTGATGTGATGCCACGGAACGCAACCCCCATTCAATGTTTGAAGTGTCCAACCCAACTGCATAATGGACCTGGTCTGACTCTATCCATGATATAAAAAAGACATTTCAGATCGTATAATGTCTATAGCAGAAGAAACAATGTTGTTAATTGTATATATCCGGTCGGACAAGGTGTGAATCCCATTATCCACAACAGCTAATGCCTTTTTAAAATTTTCCTGGTCTATCTGCCTTAACAGGGCTGCAGCCTCTTGTTGGGAAAGTTTCCATATTTCATTGTATACCTCATACAAGAAATGCTTCCTACGTTGTATCTTTGGGCCTGACAAGAAATCTTGTAAGTCAGTGTTGTTAGACAGGAAAATGAGGTGTGTCTTTACTGCGTCTAGTGAGGATGATTTTAGCCACTGTTGACACAATTTTCCTAAACTATATGTTGTAATTATGTCAGCATGTTCTGTTGATATATAGCAAGGGTCTGACCTACTCGTTCGGAAACCCCCAGAGGAGGTGACAAAACATTGATGACACCTGTTGGTATCTATTGGCCACAATAACCACCCGCCTGGACGTGTCAGTGAAGCATTCAACGTACCATTCTGGACCCACTCATTGAGCTCATTGATAGTTGCATTCGTGTACTTTTGCCAGTTATAAAATTTTGCAGAGGCAGGTATATTGGGCATGTTTAATTCTCTAATTGTGGCTAAGCCTTAACAACTTGTTTGTTGTACCGTTTCATCTAAAAGATCATTTGAACAGGGATGAGACATGCTCTAAACAATGTTTCTCTACCTTTGGTCTGACAATTTTTTGTTCCCCAAACACTTTTCAGATCAACATATTTTGACCATTATTCATAACCTATCGGGAAACAAAGGAGTCCGAATATATAAATTTCGTGTTGGTCAATAGCATATGTATATCCTTAGTAGGAGTTACCTTAGAATAATGACTCTGCATTTTTTTGACAATGCCCAGAAAAATACGCAAACTTTTCAATATATGTTTTTGAACTCCCTTGCGGGGGAGTTGGGCAATGTTCCCATTGCGTGTAATTAAATTTCGTTTTTGGACTGCTCGCTCTATGTATGAAGTGGTGCCCATAATAATTATAGCAAAACATATCACCATAATTTTCTTTAAACTGGTAAACATCTTCGTTTTCATAGGCAGTATAATATTGCAATTCTGTCATCATAGAATCAACTGTTTTCACATCCCAATCATCGGATACAATGCCTGATATGACTATATAATTCATGGATAATTTGAACACATACGGTACTTGAATAATTTCAGTGGGACCATATAAATCAAACAATACTTTGTCCCACACAATCCCATCAGTAATTGGTACTGCAGAAATGTTCACAAAAGACAAGTCTCTTCGAATCTTATGTGATGAAAAATGTGGTTTCAAAACCTCCTCCACCTGTTCAACTGCTGATCTCTCGGGAAGAAAATGACCATGTATTAACAAGAAAAAAGTAATGACAAAACCAATCCAAAGCAGAAAGGCTAGGACAGTCAAAGAAAGCCATACATGGTTCCATGGAAAAATGAAATATGTTTCTTTAAGCCAATGTAACAGCTTACGTGCACCTGACACATCAGCTGTTGAAAAGGTAAACGAGTCCGATAGACCGTCGTTGTTGTCGGCAAAGTAACCAGAGGCTGTTCGTGCAAATGGCGTAGCCGTGGCCAACGGTGGAGTTGGGGTTTCCTGTGGTGGTACACTATAGACAGCACCATCCGTCTGGCTAGTAGTCGTAGTGACTTGATCAAATGTTTATAAATTGCTTGTTGTTAGTGGAACTAGTGCAAGATCATCATCCACCCTCCCCAAGCTAGGAGAGGTGTCAGCGTTGGTATAAACAACTTGAAGCGGAACGTCTTCTCCAGTAGTGAGAGGGATTTGGGAACTACTGGACGTTCCTCTTGGTCGGCTGTGCAGAATCGGCCACATGTTGTAGTTTGACATTGTCAATGGAAACAAAACAATTTTCTTTGGCACCTGGCAACGGTGGTAGAATAACAGTTCTGGTACCGTGTATCTTCAAGACAGGGACTGGTGCTCGATCAGAAGGGCCAAATTCTTTTTTCACTGCGATCTTTTCACGGACAAGATCCCCACCCCTTGGAATCCAGCTGGTAGATGTTACTGGCACATCCTTAATTCCTGTGGAGGCCGCACTTTTAGAAGACTTATCTTCACAGAACTGCTGTAATTCCTGTAAAACAGTGACACGATCATTTATGTCAAAAGGTGTTTCTGCTGCTTCCATGCCAGGACCATCAAGATCCGGAACAAACATTTGTGTTCCGAACAGTCACTCATATGAAGTACGACCCCCCAGGGACCTTCTAGGCAGGTTATTTAGTGCTCTCTGAACTCCATATAGGTGGGTTAGGCAACTACCACCCGTACCTAAGACTCTGGCCATTAAGGATTGCTTTAAATCGTGGTTTAATCACTCCACAACACTATTTCCCTTGGGATGAAATGGAGACGAGTACTGGAGTTGGACCCCCAACGAAGCCATGGTGTCCCTGAATGCCCTTGAGGCAAAAGCAGGGCCCTGGCCCGAATGGAATGCCGCAACTGCATATGTACCGACAAAGACTCGCAACTCTTTAACCCCTTCGCTGCCAGGCCTTTTCCCCCTCCTGTGCCGGGCCTTTTTTTGCCTATTTGGGGCAGTTCGCGCTTAGGCCCTCATAACTTTTTGTCCACATAAGCTAACCAAGCCAAATTTGCGTCCTTTTTTTCCAACATCCTAGGGATTCTAGAGGTACCCAGACTTTGTGGGTTCCCCTGAAGGAGGCCAAGAAATTGGCCAAAATACAGTGACAATTTTGTTTTTTTCAAAAAAAATTGAAAAAGTGGCTGCAGAAGAAGGCTTGTGGTTTTTCCCCTGAAAATGGCATCAACAAAGGGTTTGCAGTGCTAAACTCAGCAGCTTCCCAGCTTTCAGGAACAGGCAGACTTGAATCAGAAAACCCAATTTTTCAACACAATTTTGGCATTTTACTGGGGCATACCCCATTTGTGCAATTTTTTGTGCTTTCATCCTCCTTCCAGTCAGTGACAGGAATGGTCATGAAACCAATGCTGGATCCCAGAAACCTAAACATTTCTGAAAAGTAGACAAAATTCTGAATTCAGCAAGGGGTCATTTGTGTAGATCCTACAAGGGTTTCCTACAGAAAATAACAGCTGAAAAAGAAAAATATTGAAATTGAGGTGAAAAAACCATCAATATTTCTCTACGTTTTACTCTGTAACTTTTCCCTGCAATGTCAGATTATCGAAAGCAATATACCGTTACGTCTGCTGGACTCCTCTGGTTGCGGGGATATATAGGGTTTGTAGGTTCATCAAGAACCCGAGGAACCCAGAGCCAATAAATGAGCTGCACCCTGCAGTGCGTTTTCATTCTATACCGGGTATACAGCAATTCATTTGCTGAAATATAAGCAGTAAAAAATTGCTATCAAGAAAACCTTTGCATTTCCAAAAAGGGCACAAGATAAGGTGTTGAGGAGCAGTGGTTATTTGCACATCTCTGAATTCCGGGGTGACCATAGTAGCACGTGAATTACAGGGAATTTCTCAAATAGATGTCTTTTTTACACACACTCCTATATTTGGAAGGAAAAAATGTAGAGAAAGACAAGGGGCAATAGTACTTGTTTTGCTAATCTATGTTCCCCCAAGTCTCCCGATAAAAATGGTACCTCACTTGTGTGGGTAGGCCTAGCACCCGCGACAGGATATGCCCCAAAACACAACGTGGACACATCACAGAAAACAGAGCTGTTTTTAGCAAAGTGACTACCTGTAGATTTTGGCCTCTAGCTCAGCCGCCACCTAGGGAAACCTACCAAACCTGTGCATTTCTGAAAACTAGAGACCTAGGGGAATCCAAGGAGGGGTGACTTGTGTGGCTCGGACCAGGTTCTGTTACCCAGAATCCTTTGCAAACCTCAAAATTTGGCTAAAAAAACACATGTTCCTCACATTTCTGTGGCAGAAAGTTCTGGAATCTGAGAGGAGCCACAAATTTCCTTCCACCCAGCGTTCCCCCACGTCTCCCGATAAAAATGATACCTCACTTGTGTGGGTAGGCCTAGCACCCGCGACAGGATATGCCCCAAAACACAACGTGGACATATCACAGAAAACAGAGCTGTTTTTAGCAAAGTGACTACCTGTAGATTTTGGCCTCTAGCTCAGCCGCCACCTAGGGAAACCTACCAAACCTGTGCATTTCTGAAAACTAGAGACCTAGGGGAATCCAAGGAGGGGTGACTTGTGTGGCTCGGACCAGGTTCTGTTACGCAGAATCCTTTGCAAACCTCAAAATTTGGCTAAAAAAACACATGTTCCTCACATTTCTGTGGCAGAAAGTTCTGGAATCTGAGAAGAACCACAAATTTCCTTCCACCCAGCGTTCCCCCACGTCTCCCGATAAAAATGATACCTCACTTGTGTGGGTAGGCCTAGCGCCCGCGACAGGATATGCCCCAAAACACAACGTGGACATATCACAGAAAACAGAGCTGTTTTTAGCAAAGTGACTACCTGTAGATTTTGGCCTCTAGCTCAGCCACCACCTAGGGAAACCTACCAAACCTGTGCATTTCTGAAAACTAGAGACCTAGGGGAATCCAAGGAGGGGTGACTTGCGGGGCTCGGACCAGGTTCTGTTACCCAGAATCCTTTGCAAACCTCAAAATTTGGCTAAAAAAACACATGTTCCTCACATTTCTGTGGCAGAAAGTTCTGGAATCTGAGAGGAGCCACAAATTTCCTTCCACCCAGCGTTCCCCCACGTCTCCCGATAAAAATGATACCTCACTTGTGTGGGTAGGCCTAGCTCCCGCGACAGGATATGCCCCAAAACACAACGTGGACATATCACAGAAAACAGAGCTGTTTTTAGCAAAGTGACTACCTGTAGATTTTGGCCTCTAGCTCAGCCGCCACCTAGGGAAACCTACCAAACCTGTGCATTTCTGAAAACTAGAGACCTAGGGGAATCCAAGGAGGGGTGACTTGCGGGGCTCGGACCAGGTTCTGTTACCCAGAATCCTTTGCAAATCTCAAAATTTGGCTAAAAAAACACATGTTCCTCACATTTCTGTGGCAGAAAGTTCTGGAATCTGAGAGGAGCCACAAATTTCCTTCCACCCAGCGTTCCCCCAAGTCTCCCGATAAAAATGATACCTCACTTGTGTGGGTAGGCCTAGCGCCCGCGACAGGATATGCCCCAAAACACAACGTGGACTTATCACAGAAAACAGAGCTGTTTTTAGCAAAGTGACTACCTGTAGATTTTGGCCTCTAGCTCAGCCGCCACCTAGGGAAACCTACCAAACCTGTGCATTTCTGAAAACTAGAGACCTAGGGGAATCTAAGGAGGGGTGACTTGCGGGGCTCGGACCAGGTTCTGTTACCCAGAATCCTTTGCAAACCTCAAAATTTGGCTAAAAAAACACATGTTCCTCACATTTCTGTGGCAGAAAGTTCTGGAATCTGAGACGAGCCACAAATTTCCTTCCACCCAGCGTTCCCCCACGTCTCCCGATAAAAATGATACCTCACTTGTGTGGGTAGGCCTAGCGCCCGCGACAGGATATGCCCCAAAACACAACGTGGACATATCACAGAAAACAGAGCTGTTTTTAGCAAAGTGACTACCTGTAGATTTTGGCCTCTAGCTCAGCCGCCACCTAGGGAAACCTACCAAACCTGTGCATTTCTGAAAACTAGAGACCTAGGGGAATCCAAGGAGGGGTGACTTGCGGGGCTCGGACCAGGTTCTGTTACCCAGAATCCTTTGCAAATCTCAAAATTTGGCTAAAAAAACACATGTTCCTCACATTTCTGTGGCAGAAAGTTCTGGAATCTGAGAGGAGCCACAAATTTCCTTCTACCCAGCGTTCCCCCACGTCTCCCGATAAAAATGATACCTCACTTGTGTGGGTAGGCCTAGCGCCCGCGACAGGATATGCCCCAAAACACAACGTGGACATATCACAGAAAACAGAGCTGTTTTTAGCAAAGTGACTACCTGTAGATTTTGGCCTCTAGCTCAGCCGGCACCTAGGGAAACCTACCAAACCTGTGCATTTCTGAAAACTAGAGACCTAGGGGAATCCAAGGAGGGGTGACTTGTGTGGCTCGGACCAGGTTCTGTTACCCAGAATCCTTTGCAAACCTCAAAATTTGGCTAAAAAAACACATGTTCCTCACATTTCTGTGGCAGAAAGTTCTGGAATCTGAGAGGAGCCACAAATTTCCTTCCTCCCAGCGTTCCCCCACGTCTCCCGATAAAAATGATACCTCACTTGTGTGGGTAGGCCTAGCGCCCGCGACAGGATATGCCCCAAAACACAACGTGGACACATCACCGAAAACAGAGCTGTTTTTAGCAAAGTGACTACCTGGAGATTTTGGCCTCTAGCTCAGCCGCCACCTAGGGAAACCTACCAAACCTGTACATTTCTGAAAACTACAGACCTAGGGGAATCCAAGGAGGGGTGACTTGTGTGGCTCGGACCAGGTTCTGTTACCCAGAATCCTTTGCAAACCTCAAAATTTGGCTAAAAAAACACATGTCCCTCACATTTCTGTGGCAGAAAGTTCTTGAATCTGAGAGGAGCTACAAATTTCCTTCCACCCAGCGTTCCCCCAAGTCTCCCGATAAAAATGATACCTCACTTGCGTGGGTAGGCCTAGCGCCGGCGACAGGAAACACCCCAAAGCGCAACGTGGACACATCCTAAATTTTGGAAAAAAACAGAGGTGTTTTTTGCGAAGTGCCTACCTGTAGATTTTGGCCTCTAGCTCAACCGGCACCTAGGGAAACCTACCAAACCTGTGCATTTCTGAAAACTAGAGACCTAGGGGAATCCAAGGAGGGGTGACTTGCGGGGCTCGGACCAGGTTCTGTCACCCAGAATCCTTTGCAAACCTCAAAATTTGGCTAAAAATACACATGTTACTCACATTTCTGTGGCAGAAAGTTCTGGAATCTGAGAGGAGCCACAAATTTCCTTCTACCCAGCGTTCCCCCAAGTCTCCCGATAAAAATGATACCTCACTTGCGTGGGTAGGCCTAGCGCCGGCGACAGGAAACACCCCAAAGCGCAACGTGGACACATCCTAAATTTTGGAAAAAAACAGAGGTGTTTTTTGCGAAGTGCCTACCTGTAGATTTTGGCCTCTAGCTCAGCCGGCACCTAGGGAAACCTACCAAACCTGTGCATTTCTGAAAACTAGAGACCTAGGGGAATCCAAGGAGGGGTGACTTGCGGGGCTCGGACCAGGTTCTGTTACCCAGAATCCTTTGCAAACCTCAAAATTTGGCTAAAAAAACACATGTCCCTCACATTTCTGTGGCAGAAAGTTCTGGAATCTGAGAGGAGCTACAAATTTCCTTCCACCCAGCGTTCCCCCAAGTCTCCCGATAAAAATGATACCTCACTTGCGTGGGTAGGCCTAGCGCCGGCGACAGGAAACACCCCAAAGCGCAACGTGGACACATCCTAAATTTTGGAAAAAAACAGAGGTGTTTTTTGCGAAGTGCCTACCTGTAGATTTTGGCCTCTAGCTCAGCCGGCACCTAGGGAAACCTACCAAACCTGTGCATTTCTGAAAACTAGAGACCTAGGGGAATCCAAGGAGGGGTGACTTGCGGGGCTCGGACCAGGTTCTGTTACCCAGAATCCTTTGCAAACCTCAAAATTTGGCTAAAAATAGACATGTTACTCACATTTCTGTGGCAGAAAGTTCTGGAATCTGAGAGGAGCCACAAATTTCCTTCTACCCAGCGTTCCCCCAAGTCTCCCGATAAAAATGATACCTCACTTGTGTGGGTAGGACTAGCGCCCACGAAAGGAAAGGGCCCAAAACACAACGTGGACACATCACATTTTTTTATAAAAAGCAGTGCCTACCTGTGGATTTTGGCCTGTAGCTCAGCCGACACCTGAGGAAACCTAGCAAACCAGTGCATTTTTGAAAACTAGAAACCCAGGGGAATCCAAGATGGGGTGACTTGCGGGGCTCTGACCAGGTTATGTTACCCAGAATCCTTTGCAAACATCAAAATTTGGCCCAAAAAACACTTTTTCCTCTCATTTCGGTGACAGAAAGTTGTGGAATCTGAGAGGAGCCACAAATTTCCTTCCACCCAGCGTTCCCCTAAGTCTCTCGATAAAAATGGTACATCACTTCTGTGGGTAGGCCTAGCGCCCACAAAAGGAAATGGCCCAAAACACAACGTGGACACAACATATTTTTTCACAGAAAACAGAGGTGTTTTTTGCAAGGTGCCTACCTGTGGTGTTTGGCCTGTAGCTCAGCCGGCCCCAGGGGGGGGGGGGGCAGAAATGCCCTAAAATAAATTTGCCCCCGCCGGGAGCGACCCTTGCCTACGGGGTCGCTCCCCCTGAGTGACATTGGCACCAACAAACAAATCCCCAGTGCCTAGTGGTTTCTGCCCCCTTGGGGGCAGGTTGACCTAAACTCAGCCAATCTGCCCCCAAGGGGGGCAGAAATGGCCTAAATACAATTTGTCCCCCAGGGGAGCGACTTTTGCCTGATGGGTCGCTCCCCATCTCTAAAAAAAAAAAACAAAGAAAAAAAAAAAAAAATCCCCTGGCGCCTAGAGGTTTCTGCCCCCCCCCACCTCCCGGGGCAGATCGGCCTAATAATAGGCCGATCTGCCCCCCGGAGGGGCAGAAATGGCCTAAAATAAATTTGCCCCCCCCAACACCCACCCCCCCCGGGAGCGACCCTTGCCTACGGGGTCGCTCCCCCTGCGTGACATTGGCGCCAAAAAACAAATCCCCGGTGCCTAGTGGTTTCTGCCCCCTTGGGGGCAGGTTGACCTAAACTCAGCCAATCTGCCCCCAAGGGGGGCAGAAATGGCCTAAATACAATTTGTCCCCCAGGGGAGCGACTTTTGCCTGATGGGTCGCTCCCCATCTCTAAAAAAAAAAAACAAAGAAAAAAAAGAAAAATTCCCCTGGCGCCTAGAGGTTTCTACCCCCCCCCCGGGGGCAGTTCGGCCTAATAATAGGCCGATCTGTCCCCCGGGGGGGCAGAAATGGCCTAAAATAAATTTGCCCCCCCAACCCCCACCGCCACCTCGGGAGCGACCCTTGCCTACGGGGTCGCTCCCCCTGAGTGACATTGGCGCCAAAAAACAAATCCCCGGTGCCTAGTGGTTTCTGCCCCCTTGGGGGCAGATTGACCTAAAATTGGCCAATCTGCCCCCAGGGGGGCAGAAATGGTCTAAATACAATTTGCCCCCCCAGGGGAGCGACCCTTGCCTGATGGGTCGCTCCCCATCTCTAACAAAAGAAACAAAAAAAAAAAAAAACACAAAAAAAAATTGCCCTGGCGCCTAGAGTGTTCTGCCCCCCCCCCCGGGGGCAGTTCGGCCTAATAATAGGCCGATCTGTCCCCCGGGGGGGCAGAAATGGCCTAAAATAAATTTGCCCCCCCAACCCCCACCCCCCCCCCGGGAGCGACCCTTGCCTACGGAGTCGCTCCCCCTGCGTGACATTGGTGCCAAAAAACAAATCCCCGGTGCCTAGTGGTTTCTGCCCCCTTGGGGGCAGATTGACCTAAAATTGGCCAATCTGCCCCCAGGGGGGCAGAAATGGTCTAAATACAATTTGCCCCCCCAGGGGAGCGACCCTTGCCTGATGGGTCGCTCCCCATCTCTAAAAAAAGAAACAACAAAAAAAAAAAACACAAAAAAAAAATTGCCCTGGCGCCTAGAGTGTTCTGCCCCCCCCCCCGGGGGCAGTTCGGCCTAATAATAGGCCGATCTGTCCCCCGGGGGGGCAGAAATGGCCTAAAATATATTTGCCCCCCCAACCCCCACCCCCCCCCGGGAGCGACCCTTGCCTACGGGGTCGCTCCCCCTGCGTGACATTGGCGCCAAAAAACAAATCCCCGGTGCCTAGTGGTTTCTGCCCCCTTGGGGGCAGATTGACCTAAAATTGGCCAATCTGCCCCCAGGGGGGCAGAAATGGTCTAAATACAATTTGCCCCCCCAGGGGAGCGACCCTTGCCTGATGGGTCGCTCCCCATCTCTAAAAAAAGAAACAACAAAAAAAAAAAACACAAAAAAAAAAATTGCCCTGGCGCCTAGAGTGTTCTGCCCCCCCCCCCCGGGGGCAGTTCGGCCTAATAATAGGCCGATCTGTCCCCCGGGGGGGCAGAAATGGCCTAAAATAAATTTGCCCCCCCAACCCCCACCCCCACCCCCGGGAGCGACCCTTGCCTACGGGGTCGCTCCCCCTGCGTGACATTGGCGCCAAAAAACAAATCCCCGGTGCCTAGTGGTTTCTGCCCCCTTGGGGGCAGATTGACCTAAAATCGGCCAATCTGCCCCCAGGGGGGCAGAAATGGTCTAAATACAATTTGCCCCCCAGGGGAGCGACCCTTGCCTGATGGGTCGCTCCCCATCTCTAAAAAAAAAAAAAAGAACAAAAAAAAAAAACACAAAAAAAAAATTTGCCCTGGCGCCTAGAGGTTTCTTCCCCCCCTGGGGGCAGATCGGCCTAATAATAGGCCGATCTGCCCCCAGGGGGGGCAGAAAAGGCCTTCCCAAAAAATTGCCCCCCCTGGGAGCGACCCTTGCCAAAGGGGTCGCTTTGTTGCGTGACATTCGCGCGCAAAAACAAACTCCCTGGTGTCTAATGGTTTCTGCCCCCCTTGGGGGCAGATTGGCCTTATCAAAATAGGCCAATCGGCCCCCAAGGGGGGCAGAAATGGCCTAAATATATATTGCCCCGTAGGGGAGCGACCCTTGCCTAAGGGATCGCTCCCCACCTAAAAAAAAAGAATTCATCACAAAAAAAAAAAAAAAAAAAAAGGTCCCTGGTGCCTAGAGGTTTCTGCCCCCCCTGGGGGCAGATCGGCCTAATAATAGGCCAATCTGCCCCCAGGGGGGGCAGAAAAGGCCTTCCTAAAAAAATGCCCCCCTGGGAGCGACCCTTGCCCAAGGGGTCGCTCCCTTTTGCCAATTTCAAGAAAAGAAAAAAAAATCCCTGGTGTCTAGTGGGGTTTCAAAAGCCGGATTGCAAGTAATCCGGCTTTTGAAACCTGTGAGAGACTTCAAAGGGAAGGAAATACATTTCCTTCCCTTTGAAGCCTCTCGGGGCCTCCCCCATGGGATTGAAAAAGAAATGCAAAAGCAGAAGCAGAGGGGAGACCCTGTGACTAAACAGCGCGCGCTCGCGCGCTGACGTCACAGGGGGGGTTGGGGGGGTCGGGGGTGGGAGGGGAAGGGCTTCCCCTTCCATCCCTGACTTGGGGGGGTGGGGGGGAACCCCACAGAGGGAGCGAGAGCGCTCCCTCTGGGCTCTGTGCACAGGACGTAATGGTTACGTCCTGGGCACAGCAGCACTGTGCCTCAGGACGTAACCATTACGTCCTGGGCACAGAAGGGGTTAATAACAGTCCGAACGTCAACAGAGAGTTGTGGCCACACCCACACAAATCTGGAGCAGGAATCAACAGCGACTAATATGTATTTGTATGCACTATCAGGTGTTAATGGACCGCAATGGTCCAAGTACACACATTGTGATGGTCTATTGGAAATTAAGAGGGGTGTCTGCGGCAGACGCTTGGCCGTGGAAACTTTAATTTGTTGACAGCTGTCACAACAAAGCACATACTGCTTAGTCTCTTTATAGAGACCAGGCCACCAATAGCGGGCCTGTAAGGGTGAAATTGTAGCCCCCACACCAGCATGTGCAGATGCCACCCCCTCATGCGCTGCTTTAATCAATTGTGGTCTTACAACTTTATTGGGGATGTCACGTACGCCTACGCCTGGAATTTTAACTTCAGCGTTCAGCATACCTCCCATCAAGTATTGATATTTATTAGGAAATCCTTTAGGATAAGGAGTGCCATCAACCATAGCTTTTATGGCAGCCGTTATGTCTGTGCCTTGGTTTGGAACTCGAACGAGTCACTGCAGCTACAGTGGCAACTGCCACTGCTGACTTTGCGGCTTCATCAGCCAAAGTATTTCCAGCAACGTGTATTCCAACGCGCTGCTGTCCAAGTGTATGCACACCATGGACTTTGGGTAGTGACTCTTTCAGGTCTGCTACCTTCCCCCACAGGAGTCTGTGTTTTATGGTGTTGCCTTTTGAATCTCTGAACCCATTCAAGCGCCAGTAATGCAGATATTCCTTTAAGGACTGGACGCAATAATATGAATCACAAACAATCAGTGTGAACTGTGTTGGATCCGTATGTTCTAGTGCCATCAGTAGAGCTTTTAGCTCAGCCAATTGTTCTGTACAATCCCCCAAGGTCTGTGTATAGGTATGTTGGGGACAGAATTTCTCCGCCTCCATATAGCCACTTACGACTGCGCATGCAGCAGAATATTGATGTTTAGTTCCAATCGCTGGTTGCGCAGAGCCATCGGTGTACATGACTGTGTGAGATTGATCAATAGGCAAGGTGTCTGCTGGAACTGGATATTCTACTTCATATTGTAGAAATCCTTGAGTTTGTAATTTTGGGTCGTAAATGTAGTCTACATCAGTGGCTGTTAGAGACGTAGCCCATTGTATCCATCATCGATGAAGTGCTTTCGCGTTCGGAATGCTAGCTTTTGTAATAGCCTCTAAGGCTGGAATAGGAGAAACGACGATAATGTGCTTTCCTTGGGCAAGAGGTCTTTCTTTAATAACAGCCATCTGCAAAGCAGTGAGAATTTTCTCCGTGGGTGCAAAGCGTTGTTCAGCAGCTGAATACAAATGAGATTTGTATGCAATCGGGACTATCTCACCTTCATTAAATGTAACATAAGTGAAACCGATGGCCCCAGCTATTACCCTGATGACCAAATGTGTTTTATTGTCCCTTGTGTGTAAATGTTTTGCTGCTAGCATATCTGTCTGTAAATCTCGAAGAGTGCGTGTATGTTCAACCATCCAGAAGTTACTTGAGAAATCAGGACTTATTAAGTCATATAATAGTTTTATGCGTGTTGCATATTCAGGAATGTATGTTCTGCCAAAAATTTAGAAAGCCCAACAACGATTGATTTTTTTTAATCGTATTTGGTGGTTGCAATTGTGCAAATTTTTCTAAAAATTGTGGCGCTAGGCTCTTCCCTTTACTTGACAGCTCATATCCCAAAAACAGGACGCTGAGGAAGGCTATTTTTGACTTTTTAAAGTTAAATTTGTAGCCGAGTTCGGCAAACCCTACAACAATGTGGGCTACCCGTCTTAAATGTTGTAGTAACTCGTCATCTGTGAGATATATATCGTCCACATATGACAATGCTTCAGGATCTATCTCATGTAAAATAGCAGTCACACGAGCCACAAATATTCCTGGGCTGTTCTTGTACCCATGGAGTAAACAACAGAATTTTTTCTGGGAGCCTAATGCGCTAAAGCTTGTTAAGTCTCTGCTTTCAGGTGCTATATTCTGGCAGAAGAACCCGTTTGAGATATCTAAAGTTGTTTTGTATTTTTTCCGCACTATGTTGCTTATTAGTGCAGTGCTATGTGAGTTTTGTATAGCATATGTACGTGTATGTCCGTTTAAATGTCTGTAGTCTAAGACTATTCTGTATGAATGGTCCAGCTTAGCAACAGGGAATAAAGGGTTATTCATTGGTGAAACACAGGGTTCAATCACACCCTGGTATTCTAATTGCCTAAGTATCTCTCTCATCAGTGCCCTTGCTTCATGTTTTATGAGATACTGCGGTTGTGGCTGAGGTTCACTTTTAATGGGAATGACATGGTATGGAGAGTCCCTATCCCACCCTACGTGATTTCTATATAACGCAGGTGCTTGTGCTAGAGCCCATTCTATACAATAATACTCAGCGAGTTCCTCTGGAACAATGGGTGAGAAGGAAGGTTTAATAACCTCTTCTCCATATGGGCAGGTGCAGACAAAATCAGGCGGCCAATCTTGTTCAGCCAACAAGATGTCATATATTTTAACTACACGGTTCTAAAAGATTGCGTGTATAGTGCGTTCAATGTCTCCTTCCAGTTGCAGTGTTACTTTATACACCCTATCGGGTTCGGAGACACGCATGTCCTGCTGTTTCTACTTGTATGAAGTCATCAGTTGCTTTCACCTCCAGATGCTCTAGAAGATTCCGGCGAACTATTGTGACCTCTGCCGCGCTGTCTAGCAGTGCTAGAGCCGAGTTCTTGTTCTTCAAGAGAACCCTCTTCCTGAGTGGCATGTCAAACTGAGACAGCTGCCACTTTTTTCTTTTTAAATTGTTGTTTTTCTTGTACAGGTTTCTCTTCCTTTTCAACAGAAACCTCCGAAGAGCGTTGTGATTCCTGTCTCGGTTTCACGTACTCTGTTCTCCGATCTGATCGCCCACCTCTCTCATTTCTCTTTTCTGATGAGTCCTGAAAGGAACAAGATTGGCGTGTATCAGTATTTTGATATCTATCAGGCATTTTTATATTCTCTCTATCCCTGAGATTATATCTATTCTGTGGGGTCTCCACTCGTGGAGATTCTCCCCTTTCATTTTTAGGTGTTTGTTGTTTTTTCTCCCAGCATTTCTTAGTACCCTCAGGTTGCTGTTTAGTATTATCTTTATTAATTTTACCCTGAATTTAAGGTTTTTGTTGTCTAGCCCCTAGGCTATCTCGACCGATACTTGAATAAGTTTCCACTATTATTTTAGGCAGCTCTCGTTCCTGATCTTGTTGCGGAACGTCACAGAGCCGCATGCGCACTGCGAGTGCAACTGCTTCCCCTTTAAGGTTACTTAGGATGATTGAAGAAACTGTGGCAAAATTGCCCATCAGTTGCATTCCCAAATCTAGGGCCAGAGTAGCCCCATATTCATCTTGAATTTGTTTAAGCACTTCCGGTAGGTTGGCAAGTGTCGGTCTACCGTGTGCCGTCGTATAGAGCGCTGCAAATACCGTGCCCCATGTGTTACAGTGTTCAAATGTAGGGACCATCCCAAAGGGCAAGCACATAGTTAATGTTCTATGTTTATCCTGAGGTCCAGTATGGGGAAATACTGCCTCCAGCGTATTCATTTATTGTGCTAGCCAAAACGGAGTCTCCTCTCGTTTGGCCGGGACCTTACCCATAATTGAATGTACAGTCACCGGATTTATACCTGGTGTAACTGCATGTGGTTGTGCTGGAGCAGCACGCTCTGGGTTTGTATTCAAAGTTTGCATCCCACATTGTACTAATCTTCTAAATATTGATGTTAACTCAATGTATAAGCGTCGAACCTCAGCTACTGCCAAATTCGCAACCGCAGGACGTGGGGTATATGTGGCCAATAAAGGCCAGGTAGGACAGTCATTACTTAGTGGACCTAACCTTACTGGTAATATTGTATGGGGTAGGGCGCCATCAAGACAATTATTATGTTCTTGATAAGATAGAGGTATCTCTAAGTATGCAAACGCCCTGTATTGTCCAGGCGCGTTCGCAACTGTATATGTATGAAATGTATTTGTGTTCCCATCAACTGCTGGGAATGCGACCCATGAATAAAAAAGCTCTGTTCTACGTGGGCGTCCACCACAAACGTGACTGGACCTCCCTGGGCCGTAAGGCCATGTGCTATTAAGTGCATCATGACAGGTTGTCTCATGTTAAGAGCTATTTGTTCAACCTGGGGATTTGCCATCATAGAAGCACTAAGAGTTCAAAGAAGGCACACCAAGATAGGGTTTTTTCCTTTTAAAGTTCAAGCTTGAACAACCACCAGCTGAAATAGGATTACCTCTGCGGCTGTGGTGGAAATCCTCAGCACCACGGACGTCTCCGTATACGGGACTGAGGAACTGAGGTGTCATTATATATAATGAGACTGAGATATTCCGGTGGACCCGAAAATTAGAGCCTGACCAAACGTTGGCGGCCCCATGTCACGTAGGCTCTCATTATCTTAATGAGACTACTGGATTTTGAGCAACAAGATCGTCCACAATGTGGGGGACTGAGTCTAGCCACAGTAGATGACGCTTGTCACTCCAAATGCGGGTTTTGCTCCGGCTAACTAGCAGTGCCTCATCTCTCCCAGGTAGAGACAATTGAGCAGCCGAGCGCATGACATCTCAGTACTTCTCAGGATAGTTGTAGTCACTCAGGTCACAACCGGTTCTCTCATACACATACACAGTGCGGTCTCATATATAAATGACAATAGAGGCAGTATAAGTTTTAAGCATTGGTTTAATAAAACAACTGCATTTTGGATAACAAAGCGTGAGCCGCAATAACCAGAACTACACAACACAATATGTGGCCAATAAAGGCCAGGTAGGACAGTCATTACTTAGTGGACCTAACCTTACTGGTAATATTGTATGGGGTATGGCGCCATCAAGCCAATTATTATGTTCTTGATAAGATAGAGGTATCTCTAAGTATGCAAACGCCCTGTATTGTCCAGGCACGTTCGCAACTGTATATGTATGAAATGTATTTGTGTTCCCATCAACTGCTGGGAATGTGACCCATGAATAAAAAAGCTCTGTTCTACGTGGGCGTCCACCACAAACGTGACTGGACCTCCCTGGGCCGTAAAGCCATGTGCTATTAAGTGCATCATGACAGGTTGTCTCATGTTAAGAGCTATTTGTTCAACCTGGGGATTTGCCATCATAGAAGCACTAAGAGTTCAGAGAAGGCACACCAAGATAGGGTTTTTTCCTTTTAAAGTTCAAGCTTGAACAACCACCAGCTGAAATAGGATTACCTCTGCGGCTGTGGTGGAAATCCTCAGCACCACGGACGTCTCCGTATACGGGACTGAGGAACTGAGGTGTCATTATATATAATGAGACTGAGATATTCCGGTGGACCCGAAAATTAGAGCCTGACCAAACGTTGGCGGCCCCATGTCACGTAGGCTCTCATTATCTTAATGAGACTACTGGATTTTGAGCAACAAGATCGTCCACAATGTGGGGGACTGAGTCTAGCCACAGTAGATGACGCTTGTCACTCCAAATGCGGGTTTTGCTCCGGCTAACTAGCAGTGCCTCATCTCTCCCAGGTAGAGACAATTGAGCAACCGAGCGCATGACATCTCAGTACTTCTCAGGATAGTTGTAGTCACTCAGGTCACAACCGGTTCTCTCATACACATACACAGTGCGGTCTCATATATAAATGACAATAGAGGCAGTATAAGTTTTAAGCATTGGTTTAATAAAACAACTGCATTTTGGATAACAAAGCGTGAGCCGCAATAACCAGAACTACACAACACAATAATATTAAAATAGTAACGATGAGAGTGAAGCACAAGAATAAGGCTATCATAGTGCCACTAGATTATTCCCTCTCTAAGTTATATTAAGAGCACAGCATGTTAAGCTCTAAGCCTGCCTTTCAGGTTCCCCTGGGAGGACATCGACCCTCATACCTGAGCAAAGGCCTGTAATCTGCATCAGCATCTGCAACTGGGCATTCAGCATACAGTTGTGGTTCCCTGGCTGGAATCTCCTTCTTGACGTGTACTAGGACTAGAAAGTGTTTTTATAACTAACATGCAGATGTTCTAAGAAAATGTTCCTACGTAAGGATGTGTATTTACGACGAATGCTGGAGACTAAACTTCTACCACGTTTACCAGCAATGTACCAGACTGTAGCCTTGACTGAAGCACAGGGCGATCAAGAATGCATTATTCGAGAACACAGTGCTGAAGTAAGCTAAACAGTGTGTTAGAAGAAATTAAAACAAGACCGTAAAAACTGGTTATTGTAAAATAACAGTGCGAAGCTGAATAAAATATATCTAGGGCAAAGTGGACAGCGGCCTACTATGTTAAACTAACGTTCATGGAGCTATACTTAAAATGGCTACACTACACCCTCCCCTTGTAGGGAGAAAGTGGTTTAAGCCAAAGCCAAAATGCCCTAACCTAAAATATATTTTAAACCCTACTTAATTTTGACAAGTTAAGAGTTCACAAAAAGCATACTACTTGACAATTTATAAGTGAGCATGCGGCTTAGTACCAAATTGTAAAAAAAACCTTCTATTTTAAACAGTTCTGAATTAATCACTTGAGATGGAACGGATGAGATCATCCACTTCAGCAGATGACATAACAGGTAAGTCCACGCCAAAAACGACAAAGGAGCATGTGTGTTCCATAGCCCCAGTATCAACCAAGGCGGCATCCCCGTGCTTTGCCCATTAAGGAGTTGATGGCAACCTCCTCCAGGAAGGGCAGCTCGTAATCAGCTTCTCTTAGCAAACGCAGCCGCAGTGCGCATGTCTGGTAATGAACCCTCAACGAGAACATCAACAGATCAGCATCAATCACCGAGGGGCATTGCTGTGAAAGACAAACTTCTAGTGCATGTTCAAAAGAGCATCAACGGCACCGAAACACGGGCTGCACACAATCCAAAACTGGTCTGAATGACAGAGACCAGTCACACCCCAAATGTTCCAGGAGTGTTGCTCCAAACTGCTGCATCATGCGTTCACGACACAGCTGCGCTGATGGGAGCGCCTTCACTTGTCCTTCTTGCGGTGGGACAGCCATTGCGGAAAAACAACAGCAACAGCAAAATGCCAGCTAATAAAGCCAAAGTTATTGGAAATCCCCCAAAAATGCTTCCGAAAATTGAGTGAATAGCCGAAGGTATCAAACCGAATATAGAGGAAAAGGTGTGAACAAAACCAATACCAACAGCTTTGAAAAAATGTGCTAATCCAGCCATGCTGGATGCATTAAATATACGTCCCACGAGTTCACCAAAGTGTCTTGGAAAGTTTGTATTTAACAGGGACTGTATTTCTGCCGACGACCTTGCCACTTGAAGTGCGTAGGTCTCGCGTGCAGATGTAAGGACCACATGCTTCTGAAACAATAAAGCCTTCAGTCTACTTAACTTGTCAAAATTCACCCTGGAAGTAGGAATGTGAGGCCAGATATCAGCTACCTCCCTAAATTTAGTGGGGGAACAACACGTTCCCGCAGCATGTAACGACCTTAGAGACCGAAACAACGTAAACTATTCCGGTCCGCATGCCACAACAGTCTTCACTATTGAGAAGGACATAGCTGCCGTTTGAAAGCACCTGGAACATGTGCTTAATCAAGGGGACTGGAACTCCCTTCAGATAGCAAGCCAAGTTCGCAACCGAGGCATTGCACACCCCATGCAAAGACAGCTGCTTCCAAATCATCAAATGGCTGACGGAAGTCTAGCATTCACTACCACTAAGAAAGAACTCTTTCATGCCGTTGAGGCATTTGTACAAGAAGGGAAGTTCCCACACCTCATGGATGTAACTATCTCCCAACTTTTCATATCTGCCTACAGGAACGTGTTTCAAACAAGAAGTGAATTGGAATGTAGAAATAGGCAGATTAATAACCCCGTGTATCAAACACTCTGCCGAAGGAACCTCGGCCATGGTAAAAGGCAGTCTTTCTATCTTTTCAATGTTAAGCATGACATAAGTCGATTCCTTCTTAGCGATTAGTTGTTGTTGCCGCGTCAAATTAAAGGGAAAAAATATTTCCCTGGCACTGATGTGATGCCACGGAACGCAACCCCCCTTCAATGTTTGAAGTGTCCAACCCAACTGCATAATGGACCTGGTCTGACTCTATCCATGATATAAAAAAGACATTTCAGATCGTATAATGTCTATAGCAGAAGAAACAATGTTGTTAATTGTATATATCCGGTCGGACAAGGTGTGAATCCCATTATCCACAACAGCTAATGCCTTTTTAAAATTTTCCTGGTCTATCTGCCTTAACAGGGCTGCAGCCTCTTGTTGGGAAAGTTTCCATATTTCATTGTATACCTCATACAAGAAATGCTTCCTACGTTGTATCTTTGGGCCTGACAAGAAATCTTGTAAGTCAGTGTTGTTAGACAGGAAAATGAGGTGTGTCTTTACTGCGTCTAGTGAGGATGATTTTAGCCACTGTTGACACAATTTTCCTAAACTATATGTTGTAATTATGTCAGCATGTTCTGTTGATATATAGCAAGGGTCTGACCTACTCGTTCGGAAACCCCCAGAGGAGGTGACAAAACATTGATGACACCTGTTGGTATCTATTGGCCACAATAACCACCCGCCTGGACGTGTCAGTGAAGCATTCAACGTACCATTCTGGACCCACTCATTGAGCTCATTGATAGTTGCATTCGTGTACTTTTGCCAGTTATAAAATTTTGCAGAGGCAGGTATATTGGGCATGTTTAATTCTCTAATTGTGGCTAAGCCTTAACAACTTGTTTGTTGTACCGTTTCATCTAAAAGATCATTTGAACAGGGATGAGACATGCTCTAAACAATGTTTCTCTACCTTTGGTCTGCCAATTTTTTGTTCCCCAAACACTTTTCAGATCAACATATTTTGACCATTATTCATAACCTATCGGGAAACAAAGGAGTCCGAATATATAAATTTCGTGTTGGTCAATAGCATATGTATATCCTTAGTAGGAGTTACCTTAGAATAATGACTCTGCATTTTTTTGACGATGCCCAGAAAAATACGCAAACTTTTCAATATATGTTTTTGAACTCCCTTGCGGGGGAGTTGGGCAATGTTCCCATTGCGTGTAATTAAATTTCGTTTTTGGACTGCTCGCTCTCTGTATGAAGTGGTGCCCATAATAATTATAGCAAAACATATCACCATAATTTTCTTTAAACTGGTAAACATCTTCGTTTTCATAGGCAGTATAATATTGCAATTCTGTCATCATAGAATCAACTGTTTTCACATCCCAATCATCGGATACAATGCCTGATATGACTATATAATTCATGGATAATTTGAACACACACGGTACTTGAATAATTTCAGTGGGACCATATAAATCAAACAATACTTTGTCCCACACAATCCCATCAGGAATTGGTACTGCAGAAATGTTCACAAAAGACAAGTCTCTTCGAATCTTATGTGATGAAAAATGTGGTTTCAAAACCTCCTCCACCTGTTCAACTGCTGATCTCTCGGGAAGAAAATGACCATGTATTAACAAGAAAAAAGTAATGACAAAACCAATCCAAAGCAGAAAGGCTAGGACAGTCAAAGAAAGCCATACATGGTTCCATGGAAAAATGAAATATGTTTCTTTAAGCCAATGTAACAGCTTACGTGCACCTGACACATCAGCTGTTGAAAAGGTAAACGAGTCCGATAGACCGTCGTTGTTGTCGGGAAAGTAACCAGAGGCTGTTCGTGCAAATGGCGTAGCCGTGGCCAACGGTGGAGTTGGGGTTTCCTGTGGTGGTACACTATAGACAGCACCATCCGTCTGGCTAGTAGTCGTAGTGACTTGATCAAATGTTTATAAATTGCTTGTTGTTAGTGGAACTAGTGCAAGATCATCATCCACCCTCCCCAAGCTAGGAGAGGTATCAGTGTTGGTATAAACAACTTGAAGCGGAACGTCTTCTCCAGTAGTGAGAGGGATTTGGGAACTACTGGACGTTCCTCTTGGTCGGCTGTGCAGAATCGGCCACATGTTGTAGTTTGACATTGTCAATGGAAACAAAACGATTTTCTTTGGCACCTGGCAACGGTGGTAGAATAACAGTTCTGGTACCGTGTATCTTCAAGACAGGGACTGGTGCTCGATCAGAAGGGCCAAATTATTTTTTCACTGCGACCTTTTCACGGACAAGATCCCCACCCCTGGGAATCCAGCTGGTAGATGTTACTGGCACATCCTTAATTCCTGTGGAGGCCGCACTTTTAGAAGACTTATCTTCACAGAACTGCTGTAATTCCTGTAAAACAGTGACACAATCATTTATGTCAAAAGGTGTTTCTGCTGCTTCCATGCCAGGACCATCAAGATCCGGAACAAACATTTGTGTTCCGAACAGTCACTCATATGAAGTACGACCCCCCAGGGACCTTCTAGGCAGGTTATTTAGTGCTCTCTGAACTCCATATAGGTGGGTTAGGCAACTACCACCCGTACCTAAGACTCTGGCCATTAAGGATTGCTTTAAATCGTGGTTTAATCACTCCACAACACTATTTCCCTCGGGATGAAATGGAGACGAGTACTGGAGTTGGACCCCCAACGAAGCCATGGTGTCCCTGAATGCCCTTGAGGCAAAAGCAGGGTCCTGGCCCGAATGGAATGCCGCAACTGCATATGTACAGACAAAGACTCGCAACTCTTTAATAACAGTCCGAACGTCAGCAGAGAGTTGTGGCCACACCCACACAAATCTGGAGCAGGAATGAACAGCGACTAATATGTATTTGTATGCACTATCAGGTGTTAATGGACCGCAATGGTCCAAGTACACACATTGTGATGGTCTATTGGAAATTAAGAGGGGTGTCTGCGGCGGGCGCTTGGCCGTGGAAACTTTAATTTGTTGACAGCTGTCACAACAAAGCACATACTGCTTAGTCTCTTTATAGAGACCAGGCCACCAATAACGGGCCTGTAAGGGTGAAATTGTAGCCCCCACACCAGCATGTGCAGATGCCACCCTCTCATGCGCTGCTTTAATCAATTGTGGTCTTACAACTTTATTGGGGATGTCGCGTACGCCTACGCCTGGAATTTTAACTTCAGCGTTCAGCATACCTCCCATCAAGTATTGATATTTATTAGGAAATCCTTTAGGATAAGGAGTGCCATCAAACATAGCTTTTATGGCAGCCATTATGTCTGTGCCATGGTTTGGAACTCGAACGAGTCACTGCAACTACAGTGGCAACTGCCACTGCTGACTTTGCGGCTTCATCAGCCAAAGTATTTCCAGCAACGTGTATTCCAACGCGCTGCTGTCCAAGTGTATGCACACCATGGACTTTGGGTAGTGACTCTTTCAGGTCTGCTACCTTCCCCCACAGGAGTCTGTGTTTTATGGTGTTGCCTTTTGAATCTCTGAACCCATTCAAGCGCCAGTAATGCAGATATTCCCTAAAGGACTGGACGCAATAATATGAATCACAAACAATCAGTGTGAACTGTGTTGGATCCGTATGTTCTAGTGCCATCAGTAGAGCTTTTAGCTCAGCCAATTGTTCTGTACAATCCCCCAAGGTCTGTGTATAGGTATGTTGGGGACAGAATTTCTCCCCCTCCATATAGCCACTTACGACTGCGCATGCAGCAGAATATTGATGTTTAGTTCCAATCGCTGGTTGCGCAGAGCCATTGGTGTACATGACTGTATGAGATTGATCAATAGGCAAGGTGTCTGCTGGAACTGGATATTCTACTTCATATTGTAGAAATCCTTGAGTTTGTAATTTTGGGTCGTAAATGTAGTCTACATCAGTGGCTGTTAGAGACGTAGCCCATTGTATCCATCATCGATGAAGTGCTTTCGCGTTCGGAACACTAGCTTTTGTAATAGCCTCTAAGGCTGGAATAGGAGAAACGACAATAATGTGCTTTCCTTGGGCAAGAGGTCTTTCTTTAATAACAGCCATCTGCAAAGCAGTGAGAATTTTCTCCGTGGGTGCAAAGCGTTGTTCAGCAGCTGAATACAAATGAGATTTGTATGCAATCGGGACTGTCTCACCTTCATTAAATGTAACATAAGTGAAACCGATGGCCCCAGATATTACCCTGATGACCAAATGTGTTTTATTGTCTCTTGTGTGTAAATGTTTTGCTGCTAGCATATCTGTCTGTAAATCTCGAAGAGTGCGTGTATGTTCAACCATCCAGAAGTTACTTGAGAAATCAGGACTTATTAAGTCATATAATAGTTTTATGCGTGTTGCATATTCAGGAATGTATGTTATGCCAAAAATTTAGAAAGCCCAACAACGATTGAAGTTTTATAATCGTATTTGGTGGTTGCAATTGTGCACATTTTTCTAAAAATTGTGGCGCTAGGCTCTTCCCTTTACTTGACAGCTCATATCCCAAAAACAGGACGCTGAGGAAGGCTATTTTTGACTTTTTAAAGTTAAATTTGTAGCCGAGTTCGGCAAACCCTACAACAATGCGGGCTACCCGTCTTAAATGTTGTAGTAACTCGTCATCTGTGAGATATATATCGTCCACATATGACAATGCTTCAGGATCTATCTCATGTAAAATAGCAGTCACACGAGCCACAAATATTCCTGGGCTGTTCTTGTACCCATGGAGTAAACAACAGAATTTTTTCTGGGAGCCTAATGCGCTAAAGCTTGTTAAGTCTCTGCTTTCAGGCGCTATATTCTGGCAGAAGAACCCGTTTGAGATATCTAAAGTTGTTTTGTATTTTTTCCGCACTATGTTGCTTATTAGTGCAGTGCTATGTGAGTTTTGTATAGCATATGTACGTGTACGTCCGTTTAAATGTCTGTAGTCTAAGACTATTCTGTATGAATGGTCCAGCTTAGCAACAGGGAATAAAGGGTTATTCATCGGTGAAACACAGGGTTCAATCACACCCTGGTATTCTAATTGCCTCAGTATCTCTCTCATCAGTGCCCTTGCTTCATGTTTTATGAGATACTGTGGTTGTGGCTGAGGTTCACCTTTAATGGGAATGACATGGTATGGAGAGTCCCTATCCCACCCTACGTGATTTCTATATATCGCAGGTGCTTGTGCTAGAGCCCATTCTATACAATAAGACTCAGCGAGTTCCTCTGGAACAATGGGTGAGAAGGTAGGTTTAATAACCTCTTCTCCATATGGGCAGGTGCGGACAAAATCAGGCGGCCAATCTTGTTCAGCCAACAAGATGTCATATATTTTAACTACACGGTCCCAAAAGATTGCGTGTATAGTGCGTTCAATGTCTCCTTCCAGTTGCAGTGTTACTTTATACAACCTATCGGGTTCGGAGACACGCATGTCCTGCTGTTTCTACTTGTATGAAGTCATCAGTTGCTTTCACCTCCAGATGCTCTAGAAGATTCCGGCGAACTATTGTGACCTCTGCCGCGCTGTCTAGCAGTGCTAGAGCCGAGTTCTTGTTCTTCAAGAGAACCCTCTTCCTGAGTGGCATGTCAAACTGAGACAGCTGCCACTTTTTTTCTTTTTAAATTGTTGTTTTTCTTGTACAGGTTTCTCTTCCTTTTCAACAGAAACCTCCGAAGAGCGTTGTGATTCCTGTCTCGGTTTCACGTACTCTGTTCTCCGCTCTGATCGCCCACCTCTCTCATTTCTCTTTTCTGATGAGTCCTGAAAGGAACAAGATTGGCGTGTATCAGTATTTTGATATCTATCAGGCATTTTTATATTCTATCTATCCCTGAGATTATATCTATTCTGTGGGGTCTCCACTCGTGGAGATTCTCCCCTTTCATTTTTAGGTGTTTGTTGTTTTTTCTCCCAGCATTTCTTAGTACCCTCAGGTTGCTGTTTAGTATTATCTTTATTAATTTTACCCTGAATTTAAGGTTTTTGTGGTCTAGCCCCTAGGCTATCTCGACCGATACTTGAATAAGTTTCCACTATTATTTTAGGCAGCTCTCGTTCCTGATCTTGTTGCGGAACGTCACAGAGCCGCATGCGCACTGCGAGTGCAACTGCTTCCCCTTTAAGGTTACTTAGGATGATTGAAGAAACTGTGGCAAAATTGCCCATCAGTTGCATTCCCAAATCTAGGGCCAGAGTAGCCCCATATTCATCTTGAATTTGTTTAAGCACTTCCGGTAGGTTGGCAAGTGTCGGTCTACTGTGTGCCGTCGTATAGAGCGCTGCAAATACCGTGCCCCATGTGTTACAGTGTTCAAATGTAGGGACCATCCTAAAGGGCAAGCACATAGTTAATGTTCTATGTTTATCCTGAGGTCCAGTATGGGGAAATACTGCCTCCAGCGTATTCATTTATTGTGCTAGCCAAAACGGAGTCTCCTCTCGTTTGGCCGGGACCTTACCCATAATTGAATGTACAGTCACCGGATTTATACCTGGTGTAACTGCATGTGGTTGTGCTGGAGCAGCACGCTCTGGGTTTGTATTCAAAGTTTGCATTCCACATTGTACTAATCTTCTAAATATTGATGTTAACTCAATGTATAAGCGTCGAACCTCAGCTACTGCCAAATTCGCAACCGCAGGATGTGGGGTATATGTGGCCAATAAAGGCCAGGTAGGACAGTCATTACTTAGTGGACCTAACCTTACTGGTAATATTGTATGGGGTAGGGCGCCATCAAGCCAATTATTATGTTCTTGATAAGATAGAGGTATCTCTAAGTATGCAAACGCCCTGTATTGTCCAGGCGCGTTCGCAACTGTATATGTATGAAATGTATTTGTGTTCCCATCAACTGCTGGGAATGTGACCCATGAATAAAAAAGCTCTGTTCTACGTGGGCGTCCACCACAAACGTGACTGGACCTCCCTGGGCCGTAAAGCCATGTGCTATTAAGTGCATCATGACAGGTTGTCTCATGTTAAGAGCTATTTGTTCAACCTGGGGATTTGCCATCATAGAAGCACTAAGAGTTCAGAGAAGGCACACCAAGATAGGGTTTTTTCCTTTTAAAGTTCAAGCTTGAACAACCACCAGCTGAAATAGGATTACCTCTGCGGCTGTGGTGGAAATCCTCAGCACCACGGACGTCTCCGTATACGGGACTGAGGAACTGAGGTGTCATTATATATAATGAGACTGAAATATTCCGGTGGACCCGAAAATTAGAGCCTGACCAAACGTTGGCGGCCCCATGTCACGTAGGCTCTCATTATCTTAATGAGACTACTGGATTTTGAGCAACAAGATCGTCCACAATGTGGGGGACTGAGTCTAGCCACAGTAGATGACGCTTGTCACTCCAAATGCGGGTTTTGCTCCGGCTAACTAGCAGTGCCTCATCTCTCCCAGGTAGAGACAATTGAGCAGCCGAGCGCATGACATCTCAGTACTTCTCAGGGAAGTTGTAGTCACTCAGGTCACAACCGGTTCTCTCATACACATACACAGTGCGGTCTCATATATAAATGACAATAGAGGCAGTATAAGTTTTAAGCATTGGTTTAATAAAACAACTGCATTTTGGATAACAAAGCGTGAGCCGCAATAACCAGAACTACACAACACAATAATATTAAAATAGTAACGATGAGAGTGAAGCACAAGAATAAGGCTATCATAGTGCCACTAGATTATTCCCTCTCTAAGTTATATTAAGAGCACAGCATGTTAAGCTCTAAGCCTGCCTTTCAGGTTCCCCTGGGAGGACATCGACCCTCATACCTGAGCAAAGGCCTGTAATCTGCATCAGCATCTGCAACTGGGCATTCAGCATACAGTTGTGGTTCCCTGGCTGGAATCTCCTTCTTGACGTGTACTAGGACTAGAAAGTGTTTTTATAACTAACATGCAGATGTTCTAAGAAAATGTTCCTACGTAAGGATGTGTATTTACGACGAATGCTGGAGACTAAACTTCTACCACGTTTACCAGCAATGTACCAGACTGTAGCCTTGACTGAAGCACAGGGCGATCAAGAATGCATTATTCGAGAACACAGTGCTGAAGTAAGCTAAACAGTGTGTTAGAAGAAATTAAAACAAGACCGTAAAAACTGGTTATTGTAAAATAACAGTGCGAAGCTGAATAAAATATATCTAGGGCAAAGTGGATAGCGGCCTACTATGTTAAACTAACGTTCATGGAGCTATACTTAAAATGGCTACACTACACCCTCCCCTTGTAGGGAGAAAGTGGTTTAAGCCAAAGCCAAAATGCCCTAACCTAAAATATATTTTAAACCCTACTTAATTTTGACAAGTTAAGAGTTCACAAAAAGCATACTACTTGACAATTTATAAGTGAGCATGCGGCTTAGTACCAAATTGTAAAAAAAACCTTCTATTTTAAACAGTTCTGAATTAATCACTTGAGATGGAACGGATGAGATCATCCACTTCAGCAGATGACATAACAGGTAAGTCCACGCCAAAAACGACAAAGGAGCATGTGTGTTCCATAGCCCCAGTATCAACCAAGGCGGCATCCCCGTGCTTTGCCCATTAAGGAGTTGATGGCAACCTCCTCCAGGAAGGGCAGCTCGTAATCAGCTTCTCTTAGCAAACGCAGCCGCAGTGCGCATGTCTGGTAATGAACCCTCAACGAGAACATCAACAGATCAGCATCAATCACCGAGGGGCATTACTGTGAAAGACAAACTTCTAGTGCATGTTCAAAAGAGCATCAACGGCACCGAAACACGGGCTGCACACAATCCAAAACTGGTCTGAATGACAGAGACCAGTCACACCCCAAATGTTCCAGGAGTGTTGCTCCAAACTGCTGCATCATGCGTTCACGACACAGCTGCGCTGATGGGAGCGCCTTCACTTGTCCTTCTTGCGGTGGGACAGCCATTGCGGAAAAACAACAGCAACAGCAAAATGCCAGCTAATAAAGCCAAAGTTATTGGAAATCCCCCAAAAATGCTTCCGAAAATTGAGTGAATAGCCGAAGGTATCAAACCGAATATAGAGGAAAAGGTGTGAACAAAACCAATACCAACAGCTTTGAAAAAATGTGCTAATCCAGCCATGCTGGATGCATTAAATATACGTCCCACGAGTTCACCAAAGTGTCTTGGAAAGTTTGTATTTAACAGGGACTGTATTTCAGCCGACGACCTTGCCACTTGAAGTGCGTAGGTCTCGCGTGCAGATGTAAGGACCACATGATTCTGAAACAATAAAGCCTTCAGTCTACTTAACTTGTCAAAATTCACCCTGGAAGTAGGAATGTGAGGCCAGATATCAGCTACCTCCCTAAATTTAGTGGGGGAACAACACGTTCCCGCAGCATGTAACGACCTTAGAGACCGAAACAACGTAAACTATTCCGGTCCGCATGCCACAACAGTCTTCACTATTGAGAAGGACATAGCTGCCGTTTGAAAGCACCTGGAACATGTGCTTAATCAAGGGGACTGGAACTCCCTTCAGATAGCAAGCCAAGTTCGCAACCGAGGCATTGCACACCCCATGCAAAGACAGCTGCTTCCAAATCATCAAATGGCTGACGGAAGTCTAGCATTCACTACCACTAAGAAAGAACTCTTTCATGCCGTTGAGGCATTTGTACAAGAAGGGAAGTTCCCACACCTCATGGATGTAACTATCTCCCAACTTTTCATATCTGCCTACAGGAACGTGTTTCAAACAAGAAGTGAATTGGAATGTAGAAATAGGCAGATTAATAACCCCGTGTATCAAACACTCTGCCGAAGGAACCTCGGCCATGGTAAAAGGCAGTCTTTCTATCTTTTCAATGTTAAGCATGACATAAGTCGATTCCTTCTTAGCGATTAGTTGTTGTTGCCGCGTCAAATTAAAGGGAAAAAATATTTCCCTGGCACTGATGTGATGCCACGGAACGCAACCCCCCTTCAATGTTTGAAGTGTCCAACCCAACTGCATAATGGACCTGGTCTGACTCTATCCATGATATAAAAAAGACATTTCAGATCGTATAATGTCTATAGCAGAAGAAACAATGTTGTTAATTGTATATATCCGGTCGGACAAGGTGTGAATCCCATTATCCACAACAGCTAATGCCTTTTTAAAATTTTCCTGGTCTATCTGCCTTAACAGGGCTGCAGCCTCTTGTTGGGAAAGTTTCCATATTTCATTGTATACCTCATACAAGAAATGCTTCCTACGTTGTATCTTTGGGCCTGACAAGAAATCTTGTAAGTCAGTGTTGTTAGACAGGAAAATGAGGTGTGTCTTTACTGCGTCTAGTGAGGATGATTTTAGCCACTGTTGACACAATTTTCCTAAACTATATGTTGTAATTATGTCAGCATGTTCTGTTGATATATAGCAAGGGTCTGACCTACTCGTTCGGAAACCCCCAGAGGAGGTGACAAAACATTGATGACACCTGTTGGTATCTATTGGCCACAATAACCACCCGCCTGGACGTGTCAGTGAAGCATTCAACGTACCATTCTGGACCCACTCATTGAGCTCATTGATAGTTGCATTCGTGTACTTTTGCCAGTTATAAAATTTTGCAGAGGCAGGTATATTGGGCATGTTTAATTCTCTAATTGTGGCTAAGCCTTAACAACTTGTTTGTTGTACCGTTTCATCTAAAAGATCATTTGAACAGGGATGAGACATGCTCTAAACAATGTTTCTCTACCTTTGGTCTGCCAATTTTTTGTTCCCCAAACACTTTTCAGATCAACATATTTTGACCATTATTCATAACCTATCGGGAAACAAAGGAGTCCGAATATATAAATTTCGTGTTGGTCAATAGCATATGTATATCCTTAGTAGGAGTTACCTTAGAATAATGACTCTGCATTTTTTTGACGATGCCCAGAAAAATACGCAAACTTTTCAATATATGTTTTTGAACTCCCTTGCAGGGGAGTTGGGCAATGTTCCCATTGCGTGTAATTAAATTTCGTTTTTGGACTGCTCGCTCTCTGTATGAAGTGGTGCCCATAATAATTATAGCAAAACATATCACCATAATTTTCTTTAAACTGGTAAACATCTTCGTTTTCATAGGCAGTATAATATTGCAATTCTGTCATCATAGAATCAACTGTTTTCACATCCCAATCATCGGATACAATGCCTGATATGACTATATAATTCATGGATAATTTGAACACACACGGTACTTGAATAATTTCAGTGGGACCATATAAATCAAACAATACTTTGTCCCACACAATCCCATCAGGAATTGGTACTGCAGAAATGTTCACAAAAGACAAGTCTCTTCGAATCTTATGTGATGAAAAATGTGGTTTCAAAACCTCCTCCACCTGTTCAACTGCTGATCTCTCGGGAAGAAAATGACCATGTATTAACAAGAAAAAAGTAATGACAAAACCAATCCAAAGCAGAAAGGCTAGGACAGTCAAAGAAAGCCATACATGGTTCCATGGAAAAATGAAATATGTTTCTTTAAGCCAATGTAACAGCTTACGTGCACCTGACACATCAGCTGTTGAAAAGGTAAACGAGTCCGATAGACCGTCGTTGTTGTCGGCAAAGTAACCAGAGGCTGTTCGTGCAAATGGCGTAGCCGTGGCCAACGGTGGAGTTGGGGTTTCCTGTGGTGGTACACTATAGACAGCACCATCCGTCTGGCTAGTAGTCGTAGTGACTTGATCAAATGTTTATAAATTGCTTGTTGTTAGTGGAACTAGTGCAAGATCATCATCCACCCTCCCCAAGCTAGGAGAGGTATCAGTGTTGGTATAAACAACTTGAAGCGGAACGTCTTCTCCAGTAGTGAGAGGGATTTGGGAACTACTGGACGTTCCTCTTGGTCGGCTGTGCAGAATCGGCCACATGTTGTAGTTTGACATTGTCAATGGAAACAAAACGATTTTCTTTGGCACCTGGCAACGGTGGTAGAATAACAGTTCTGGTACCGTGTATCTTCAAGACAGGGACTGGTGCTCGATCAGAAGGGCCAAATTATTTTTTCACTGCGACCTTTTCACGGACAAGATCCCCACCCCTGGGAATCCAGCTGGTAGATGTTACTGGCACATCCTTAATTCCTGTGGAGGCAGCACTTTTAGAAGACTTATCTTCACAGAACTGCTGTAATTCCTGTAAAACAGTGACACGATCATTTATGTCAAAAGGTGTTTCTGCTGCTTCCATGCCAGGACCATCAAGATCCGGAACAAACATTTGTGTTCCGAACAGTCACTCATATGAAGTACGGCCCCCCAGGGACCTTCTAGGCAGGTTATTTAGTGCTCTCTGAACTCCATATAGGTGGGTTAGGCAACTACCACCCGTACCTAAGACTCTGGCCATTAAGGATTGCTTTAAATCGTGGTTTAATCACTCCACAACACTATTTCCCTCGGGATGAAATGGAGACGAGTACTGGAGTTGGACCCCCAACGAAGCCATGGTGTCCCTGAATGCCCTTGAGGCAAAAGCAGGGTCCTGGCCCGAATGGAATGCCGCAACTGCATATGTACAGACAAAGACTCGCAACTCTTTAATAACAGTCCGAACGTCAGCAGAGAGTTGTGGCCACACCCACACAAATCTGGAGCAGGAATCAACAGCGACTAATATGTATTTGTATGCACTATCAGGTGTTAATGGACCGCAATGGTCCAAGTACACACATTGTGATGGTCTTTTGGAAATTTAGAGGGGTGTCTGCGGCGGGCGCTTGGCCGTGGAAACTTTAATTTGTTGACAGCTGTCACAACAAAGCACATACTGCTTAGTCTCTTTATAGAGACCAGGCCACCAATAACGGGCCTGTAAGGGTGAAATTGTAGCCCCCACACCAGCATGTGCAGATGCCACCCCCTCATGCGCTGCTTTAATCAATTGTGGTCTTACAACTTTATTGGGGATGTCGCGTACGCCTACGCCTGGAATTTTAACTTCAGCGTTCAGCATACCTCCCATCAAGTATTGATATTTATTAGGAAATCCTTTAGGATAAGGAGTGCCATCAACCATAGCTTTTATGGCAGCCATTATGTCTGTGCCTTGGTTTGGAACTCGAACGAGTCACTGCAGCTACAGTGGCAACTGCCACTGCTGACTTTGCGGCTTCATCAGCCAAAGTATTTCCAGCAACGTGTATTCCAACGCGCTGCTGTCCAAGTGTATGCACACCATGGACTTTGGGTAGTGACTCTTTCAGGTCTGCTACCTTCCCCCACAGGAGTCTGTGTTTTATGGTGTTGCCTTTTGAATCTCTGAACCCATTCAAGCGCCAGTAATGCAGATATTCCCTAAAGGACTGGACGCAATAATATGAATCACAAACAATCAGTGTGAACTGTGTTGGATCTGTATGTTCTAGTGCCATCAGTAGAGCTTTTAGCTCAGCCAATTGTTCTGTACAATCCCCCAAGGTCTGTGTATAGGTATGTTGGGGACAGAATTTCTCCCCCTCCATATAGCCACTTACGACTGCGCATGCAGCAGAATATTGATGTTTAGTTCCAATCGCTGGTTGCGCAGAGCCATTGGTGTACATGACTGTATGAGATTGATCAATAGGCAAGGTGTCTGCTGGAACTGGATATTTTACTTCATATTGTAGAAATCCTTGAGTTTGTAATTTTGGGTCGTAAATGTAGTCTACATCAGTGGCTGTTAGAGACGTAGCCCATTGTATCCATCATCGATGAACTGCTTTCGCGTTCGGAACACTAGCTTTTGTAATAGCCTCTAAGGCTGGAATAGGAGAAACGACAATAATGTGCTTTCCTTGGGCAAGAGGTCTTTCTTTAATAACAGCCATCTGCAAAGCAGTGAGAATTTTCTCCGTGGGTGCAAAGCGTTGTTCAGCAGCTGAATACAAATGAGATTTGTATGCAATCGAGACTGTCTCACCTTCATTAAATGTAACATAAGTGAAACCGATGGCCCCAGATATTACCCTGATGACCAAATGTGTTTTATTGTCTCTTGTGTGTAAATGTTTTGCTGCTAGCATATCTGTCTGTAAATCTCGAAGAGTGCGTGTATGTTCAACCATCCAGAAGTTACTTGAGAAATCAGGACTTATTAAGTCATATAATAGTTTTATGCGTGTTGCATATTCAGGAATGTATGTTATGCCAAAAATTTAGAAAGCCCAACAACGATTGAAGTTTTTTAATCGTATTTGGTGGTTGCAATTGTGCACATTTTTCTAAAAATTGTGGCGCTAGGCTCTTCCCTTTACTTGACAGCTCATATCCCAAAAACAGGACGCTGAGGAAGGCTATTTTTGACTTTTTAAAGTTAAATTTGTAGCCGAGTTCGGCAAACCCTACAACAATGCGGGCTACCCGTCTTAAATGTTGTAGTAACTCGTCATCTGTGAGATATATATCGTCCACATATGACAATGCTTCAGGATCTATCTCATGTAAAATAGCAGTCACACGAGCCACAAATATTCCTGGGCTGTTCTTGTACCCATGGAGTAAACAACAGAATTTTTTCTGGGAGCCTAATGCGCTAAAGCTTGTTAAGTCTCTGCTTTCAGGCGCTATATTCTGGCAGAAGAACCGGTTTGAGATATCTAAAGATGTTTTGTATTTTTTCCGCACTATGTTGCTTATTAGTGCAGTGCTATGTGAGTTTTGTATAGCATATGTACGTGTATGTCCGTTTAAATGTCTGTAGTCTAAGACTATTCTGTATGAATGGTCCAGCTTAGCAACAGGGAATAAAGGGTTATTCATCGGTGAAACACAGGGTTCAATCACACCCTGGTATTCTAATTGCCTCAGTATCTCTCTCATCAGTGCCCTTGCTTCATGTTTTATGAGATACTGCGGTTGTGGCTGAGGTTCACTTTTAATGGGAATGACATGGTATGGAGAGTCCCTATCCCACCCTACGTGATTTCTATATATCGCAGGTGCTTGTGCTAGAGCCCATTCTATACAATAAGACTCAGCGAGTTCCTCTGGAACAATGGGTGAGAAGGTAGGTTTAATAACCTCTTCTCCATATGGGTAGGTGCGGACAAAATCAGGCGGCCAATCTTGTTCAGCCAACAAGATGTCATATATTTTAACTACACGGTCCCAAAAGATTGCGTGTATAGTGCGTTCAATGTCTCCTTCCAGTTGCAGTGTTACTTTATACAACCTATCGGGTTCGGAGACACGCATGTCCTGCTGTTTCTACTTGTATGAAGTCATCAGTTGCTTTCACCTCCAGATGCTCTAGAAGATTCCGGCGAACTATTGTGACCTCTGCCGCGCTGTCTAGCAGTGCTAGAGCCGAGTTCTTGTTCTTCAAGAGAACCCTCTTCCTGAGTGGCATGTCAAACTGAGACAGCTGCCACTTTTTTTCTTTTTAAATTGTTGTTTTTCTTGTACAGGTTTCTCTTCCTTTTCAACAGAAACCTCCGAAGAGCGTTGTGATTCCTGTCTCGGTTTCACGTACTCTGTTCTCCGCTCTGATCGCCCACCTCTCTCATTTCTCTTTTTTGATGAGTCCTGAAAGGAACAAGATTGGCGTGTATCAGTATTTTGATATCTATCAGGCATTTTTATATTCTCTCTATCCCAGAGATTATATCTATTCTGTGGGGTCTCCACTCGTGGAGATTCTCCCCTTTCATTTTTAGGTGTTTGTTGTTTTTTCTCCCAGCATTTCTTAGTACCCTCAGGTTGCTGTTTAGTATTATCTTTATTAATTTTACCCTGAATTTAAGGTTTTTGTGGTCTAGCCCCTAGGCTATCTCGACCGATACTTGAATAAGTTTCCACTATTATTTTAGGCAGCTCTCGTTCCTGATCTTGTTGCGGAACGTCACAGAGCCGCATGCGCACTGCGAGTGCAACTGCTTCCCCTTTAAGGTTACTTAGGATGATTGAAGAAACTGTGGCAAAATTGCCCATCAGTTGCATTCCCAAATCTAGGGCCAGAGTAGCCCCATATTCATCTTGAATTTGTTTAAGCACTTCCGGTAGGTTGGCAAGTGTCGGTCTACTGTGTGCCGTCGTATAGAGCGCTGCAAATACCGTGCCCCATGTGTTACAGTGTTCAAATGTAGGGACCATCCTAAAGGGCAAGCACATAGTTAATGTTCTATGTTTATCCTGAGGTCCAGTATGGGGAAATACTGCCTCCAGCGTATTCATTTATTGTGCTAGCCAAAACGGAGTCTCCTCTCGTTTGGCCGGGACCTTACCCATAATTGAATGTACAGTCACCGGATTTATACCTGGTGTAACTGCATGTGGTTGTGCTGGAGCAGCACGCTCTGGGTTTGTATTCAAAGTTTGCATCCCACATTGTACTAATCTTCTAAATATTGATGTTAACTCAATGTATAAGCGTCGAACCTCAGCTACTGCCAAATTCGCAACTGCAGGATGTGGGGTATATGTGGCCAATAAAGGCCAGGTAGGACAGTCATTACTTAGTGGACCTAACCTTACTGGTAATATTGTATGGGGTAGGGCGCCATCAAGCCAATTATTATGTTCTTGATAAGATAGAGGTATCTCTAAGTATGCAAACGCCCTGTATTGTCCAGGCGCGTTCGCAACTGTATATGTATGAAATGTATTTGTGTTCCCATCAACTGCTGGGAATGTGACCCATGAATAAAAAAGCTCTGTTCTACGTGGGCGTCCACCACAAACGTGACTGGACCTCCCTGGGCCGTAAGGCCATGTGCTATTAAGTGCATCATGACAGGTTGTCTCATGTTAAGAGCTATTTGTTCAACCTGGGGATTAGCCATCATAGAAGCACTAAGAGTTCAGAGAAGGCACACCAAGATAGGGTTTTTTCCTTTTAAAGTTCAAGCTTGAACAACCACCAGCTGAAATAGGATTACCTCTGCGGCTGTGGTGGAAATCCTCAGCACCACGGACGTCTCCGTATACGGGACTGAGGAACTGAGGTGTCATTATATATAATGAGACTGAGATATTCCGGTGGACCCGAAAATTAGAGCCTGACCAAACGTTGGCGGCCCCATGTCACGTAGGCTCTCATTATCTTAATGAGACTACTGGATTTTGAGCAACAAGATCGTCCACAATGTGGGGGACTGAGTCTAGCCACAGTAGATGACGCTTGTCACTCCAAATGCGGGTTTTGCTCCGGCTAACTAGCAGTGCCTCATCTCTCCCAGATAGAGACAATTGAGCAGCCGAGCGCATGACATCTCAGTACTTCTCAGGGAAGTTGTAGTCACTCAGGTCACAACCGGTTCTCTCATACACATACACAGTACGGTCTCATATATAAATGACAATAGAGGCAGTATATGTTTTAAGCATTGGTTTAATAAAACAACTGCATTTTGGATAACAAAGCGTGAGCCGCAATAACCAGAACTACACAACACAATAATATTAAAATAGTAACGATGAGAGTGAAGCACAAGAATAAGGCTATCATAGTGCCACTAGATTATTCCCTCTCTAAGTTATATTAAGAGCACAGTATGTTAAGCTCTAAGCCTGCCTTTCAGGTTCCCCTGGGAGGAAATCGACCCTCATACCTGAGCAAAGGCCTGTAATCTGCATCAGCATCTGCAACTGGGCATTCAGCATACAGTTGTGGTTCCCTGGCTGGAATCTCCTTCTTGACGTGTACTAGAACTACAAAGTGTTTTTATAACTAACACGCAGATGTTCTAAGAAAATGTCCCTGCGTAAGGATGTGTATTTTCTACGAATGCTGGAGACTAAACTTCTACCACGTTTACCGGCAATGTACCAGACTGTAGCCTTGACTGAAGCACAGGGCGATCAAGAATACATTATTTGAGAATACAGTGCTGAACTAAGCTAAACAGTGTGATAGAAGAAATTAAAACAAGACCGTAAAAACTGGTTATTGTAAAATAACAGTGCAAAGCTGAATAAAATATATATAGGACAAAGTGCACAGCGGCCTAGTATGTTAAACTAACGTGAATGGAGCTATACTTAAAATGGCTACACTACAAGAGCACCGCATCTTTTGCAGCTGCCAAGGCTTGTTGGCATCCTTCCTCCAAGATCTTCGTGAAGCCCGAATCTCCGGCCCCCAGCACTCTATCCTGTGACTCTTCCTGAGTGGTTCTCCAGCAGCGTGGGAGCCTTTGTCGTAGTGCTGCATAGACCTCTTCTGCCATTTTGTTAACCCCTCCTGTGGGACTCCTGTGGTTGTTGCCTGGTCTTCTATGGGCTGTCTGTGTTGCTGAGGGCCCCCTCTGACTCCTGTTCCTGTGTAGAGTACACCTGGTCCTTCCTGGACCCCGGCAGTGCCATTTTCCACTAACAGCAAGCTTTGCGTGTGCCAAGGTTTGTTAGCGGACTCTGATGATGCAAACTTGACTGCAATCCTCTCTCTGGCGTGGGACATCACTTGCACCCTCCAGGAACCCGACTTCGTCTTCTTGGGTGCAGTGCTGACTTTTATTCTTCACCAGTGCTTCATCTTTTGCACCTTCATCTGGGTTAGCAGGGGCTCCTGCTCTTCCTGGACTCTTCTGTGCTTCTTGGACTTGGTCCCCTTCCTCCACAGATCTCCTTGTCCAGGAACCCACATTGCAGTCTCTTCTGGGTTTTGCATAGTTCTTCTTTTCTTATCTGTGTGTGATCTTTGAAACTTACTGCAATTTACTTCTGTTTTCCTGGTCGCTGGGGTGGGTTGCGGTACTTACCTTTGGGCTTTTCTAATACTCCCAGCTCCCCTCTACACACTACACTTGCCTAGGTGGGGTACTGACTTTCGCCTTCCACTTTCTTAGTATATGGTATGTGCTCCTCCAGGCCCATTTCTAACTATTGTGATTTTCACTAATTGCACTGTTTTCTAACTGTTTTATGCCTATTTCTGCATACTAGTGTATATAATTTGTGTATTACTTATCTCCTAAGGGAGTATAGTCTCTATGGTATTTTAGATATCTGTGTCACCAAAAGAAAGTACCTTTATTTTTGTAAAAACACAGAAGAAATAACAGAGCACGCAAATTCTTTTAGTCATATACAAATATTTAAAAGCCAAATAAAGCTTGAAAGGAACAAGATTTAGATTAGTTTTGAGGTGATTTTCTCAATATTAATGGCAAAGGTGTAGGTTCTCTTATTGAAATATATATATCAATTCTTTTATACATATAACATTTTATTGAAAATATATAACATAGAGGACAAGTCATTACATGACAAACTAATACAGTAAAAATACATTATATTGTAACTAACACAAAAACATAAACTGTTCTTATTGAAATGACTCCATTTCGAAGTATTGTGGGCCCCAAGATCACACATTAAGCCCACATATAGCGTCAGCCGACACGTGTTTTGTCCAAAGCTGGACTTCTTCAAGGCTGATAAGTTATGATACAAAAACATTGTATTACTATTTAAAATTATTTGATATAAAAAACATAATTATACACTGTAAATAGATTAAAAATAGATTAAAAAACACACCCATTCTCCAAAAGAGTGTGGTAATGATAAAAAAAATGTGAACAAAGAGAACCAACACCAAATATCAAAGATCCTAAGTATTTCGAAATTGTCCATTAACTAGCCAGAAGTATATTAGAGTGCCTAAGCAAAGAAATTGTGAATGTTTTATGTGCAAGAATTATAAATAGAACGGAAATATAGTAATTCCAAAAGTAAAATAAACTATATATAACGGGCCATCACCAGAGTGGTAATGTTCACTGACCCCCCAAAAAAGGAAGAAAAAGTACCTCAATCCTCCATATGTTAATGATAACCAAGATGTTATCTAAAGCTATAAATATAAATAGGGACCAGGTCACAAACTGAAGTTTAATACTTTACAATTCAAATATTCTAAAATACTCTACCCTCACACTGACCTTCATATCAGTAGCCTCTCTGCCCATATTGTCCTGGTATGTCCAAACAATTTGTGCCTTGTTGGAGAGTTCTATTTTATCTCATAAATCTCCACTAAAACAAAAGGATAATAGTCTTATCCAACTCATAAATAGGGAACAAACAATCTCTGAAAGTTATTCTGCCAACCTATTTACAAGAAACCACACACATTATTACTGTGTGTCGGTTATAAACTGAACCATGTTATTTTTAGATGTTCACTAAAATGCTATTAGAAAATATTGAGCAACAAGATAGAGTCCATGCAACTGTAAGTATGATCAATCACATGATCAGTAACTACTATGAACTTCACTTTTATTTAAATAATAATCCATATCTATATACAGCCATAAATATTAAAAAAACGCTGTACAATCACTGGCTTGATGACATATATTTTATAGAAAAGTCTTCACATAACAAGCATTCTATTTTATATGTAAATGTGGGTGTTTTAAAAAAAACGCTAACAATAGTATGGTAACACACGTCTAAACAAACTGATAACAACAAAGTACAAATCGATATCCATAGATACCTGTATATTATTATAACGAACCTCGTTAGTACGCCTACTGCTCGCCTCCGTTCCAAACAGCATGTAATTCCATGCAATAAGAACGCCGTCCTTTATAATCTGTATACCAGACGGCATGTATCCAATGCCGATACAGGATGTAAACACATCGCAAAGGGACGGAAATGAAGTGTTATGGAAAGCGACAAAGTCCTTAAAAATCACGAAGGAAACACTGTTTTCTAACTGTTTTTATACCTATTTCTGCATAATAGTGTGTATAATTTATGTATTACTTACCCCCTGAGGGAGTATAGTCTCTATGGTATTTTGGTATTTGTATCACCAAAATAAAGTACCTTTATGTTTGTAACAGTGTTTTTCTTTCATGTGTGTAAGTACTAAGTGTGTCTACCGTGGTATTGCATTAGCTTTGCATGTCTCCTAGATAAGCCCTGGCTGCTCATCCACAGCTACCTCTAGAGAGCATGGCTTCTAGACACTGCCTACACTGCACTAATAAGGGATAACTTGACCTGGTGTAAAGTGTAAGTACCATAGGTACCCACTACACACCAGGCAAGCCTCCTACACTGGATTAATGTAATGCATTGGATTCTACCATTCCTAAATTCTGTGCTGTTGAAGTAGTTCTGAAACCTTGTACTGTCTTTTTTGGGGTACAATTCTGCACAGGCTGATGAGGAATGAAGTTTTGCAACAGACTGATTTGAATTCAAATTCTCTTGCTGGCTGATTCATGTTAGAACACGGCACTGAGCGTGTTGGTTTGTATTGGGAGTCTGTCCTATTAAATTCACATTCAAATTTGGCACTATCTGATTAGGGATCTGTTCAAATGGTAGAGTAGACACAACAAAGGTCATATTTCTCTCTGCTTCACCTCTCACTCCTATCTGCTCAGCATTGTATGGAGGCGCACAATTTAACAATTGCTGTAGCTGATTTATAAAATCATAATCTGAATTACTCCCAAAGGTTTCTGCTTTCTTTTCTGTATGTGTTGTCTGTTCTGCTTTTTCTGTCTTTTTCTTACTCTTTGGTTTAGTGCTTTCTCATTCTTTACTAGTAATGGCTGGATACATCCTAGCTCCTTCAATGATGTCTGCTCTTCAAGGTTTTTGCTGACTATGACATCTTGCCACTGCAGCTGTCCATACTGCATTCTTCATTCTACTCTCATACTTAACTCGCTGTTTCTGGTGAGCCATATCTCCCCAAGTATTAAGCGCTTCAAATTGTGTGGGTCTTGGAGGTGGTTTCATCTCCTAAAGTACTCTCCTCAGGTTCTCAATGATTCTCAAGTTAAATATTCCATAGTGAAGAAATGCTAAAGCGCCTTCTATCTCGGTAACCTTATGCCATTGCCCAAGTTACAAACATGCATGAAGACCTTTTTCGGATAAAATATAATGTCCTGGAGTACCTTCAAGCGGGGTCTCTAATGCTCCTGTAACTGGGATAAATACATCTCCTTTTATCAGACTTGTCAATGTTTTAAAGAACTTCATTTTCAATCAAATTCAATAATTCACAATTTACTTTTCGTTCGCACCTGGAAGTAATTCTATTCCCAGAATTCTCTTTTTTATGTTCTCAACCAATAGCAGCGCAACACTCTGTGAAGTAGTCCAGCACAACACAGAATGACGTCAGTCTCACTCCTTGCAGCAGCTCACCCTCCTTTACAATTTCTCACATATAATCACTCTTCATGCAAACCTAATGCTAAATATTGCGACCATAAACCAACAACATGTTTGCTCACTACAGGATAGGGTAACCAAACACTTTTAAGGGAGCTAAACTTTCCGACTGTGCTTTCCCAATTACACAACAAATGAAACTTGACCAGCAGATTTTATTCAGGTTGATACAGTTCCTCAACGTGCACTCAGAATTCACTAATACCAACTGACCACACTCACACAAGAAATACTATTGCCACTGTTGACTACGTCTTATGACAAGCACCTTACACTGCAGACAGTAAATTAACCAGGTGTCTTCTACACTTGTACGTTATCTGGGGATCTTTAGGCCATGGCGGATACGTTCAAGAACAACTGCAAATTCTTACCAGAAAGCGCCAAAATCACAGAACAACTTCAAAAACTTTGCAAAACACTTCACAGCATCACACTTCACTGCAATCTTTAGCAAAACCAACACAAAGGTAAACCCTACTAATACTCACACATCCACTGCAAAAAAACAATGCTGGAACTTCATCAATCTTGAGAACGAACGATGGGACAAAACATTTCGGGTGGACAATTCGGATGGCAAAAATGAGGGCTCTCTGACACTATACATAACTTTTTCTCCCCCTTGTGGGAGAAACCAGGCCTCTGCTGCCAGATTTGATAAAGCATTTCTCAGTTATGCTTTAAATGAGCTCAATTAATCTTTTCACTCACTATCAAGGGGTGGAGAAATAAGGCAATCAAAATCTTCAAAAAACACAGATTAAAATGACAGAATGACCCATGTGGCCACACACTGAAAACTCCAGTCTGAAATAAAGTTAAGGGTTCTCTTACAGATTCAGGCTCAGATTTATGTACATGATTCACAAAACAAGGTTACAAAGATACAGAGACTCCATTGGTTGATCAAGGCAATGGAAAAGATTCAAGCGAACTAACATCAAAAGGACTACACACTCGATAAAGGCAATCCAAAAAATGAAAAGGACAATCTGATGGGTGGAAAACAAGCCCTGTTCAGTTCTCCTAAGCATGAAGGCAATTTAAGAGTCATCTATTTCAGCTAGCAGGGGTAAGGTGAATCCCTACAGATTGGCAAGTCAAGTTAGCATGTGCTGGACTAAAACACATGAGGAAAAAAAGCGAAATGAAAAAGGACAAAAAGAATTTGGAAAAATTACATCTGAGGCAAAAGATGACTAACCAAAGTTGAAAAAAACTAAGTAAAAAGGAAAGGCGTGAGCATTTCAGAATCTCGGGCAAGAGTCTTCTCTATGGGTCAGGAAAAAATGTCTAAATCTCAGCAAACATTGAAAAATGAAGGGTAATGGTAGAGGGGCCTATACCTCTCAGAGTCAAAGGGGACCCAGAAAGAAGAATGGAATAGAATAGAATGAAGAAAATCCAAGTGAGGAAAAGTATAGTAAAGTCCAAAGTGACTTATGACTCTTCCATCAGCTGCATGACATCAATCAGAAGATTCAACTGTCCAATCAAAGTTCATCGCATGACATGGAACTGCAACATAGGGACATATTCCCATTACAGACATGCAAAAGGCATCCATTTGAATTCATCTGTAAGGATTGAAACAAATGTATACAGTCCATTTCCACAATTCCTCAAGGTACTGGTCTCAAGGTTACTTTCTCAGGCTCACTATACTTAAAACAATAGGACGCGCTGGTAAAGAGCTCCCAGGGGAGATCCTGAACTTGCCTACATTGCCCAGCAGGCAGAGTGGCAGGAGGACCGCGCTGCAGCCAACAACCTCAGGAGACGCGATAAAGAAGCAGGCACACACCCGCGATGCAGGATGTGCTGGTAACAAACTCCCTGGAGGAGCCTGAACTGGCCTAAATTTCCCAGCAGGCAGAGCTGCAGGAGGGCGGCGCTGCCGCCAAGAGCTTCAGGAGACGTGATAAAGAAGAAGACACACACCTGCGGTGTAGGACGTGCTGGTAACAAACTCTCAGGGGGGAGCCTGAAGTTGCCTACATTTCCCTGCAGGCATAGCGGCAGGAGGGCCATGCTGCCAAGAGTGGCAGGAGATGGGATCAAGAAGCAGGCACACACCCGTGGCGCGGGACGCGCTGGTAACAAACTCCCAGGGGGAAGCCTAAACTTGCCTACATTTCCCAGCAGGCAGATCAGCAGGAGGGCCTTACTGCCGCCAGGAATATCAGGAGATGCACTAAAGAAGCATGCACATACCCGCGGCGCGGGACACCCTGGTAATGAACTACCAGCGGGAAGCCTAAACTTGCCTACATTTCCCAGCAGGCTGAGCGGCAGGAGGGCTGCGCTGCCGCCAAGAGCCTCAGGAGACACGATAAAGAAGAAGGCACCCACCTGCGGCGTGGGATGCGCTGGTAACGAACTCCCAAGAGGGAGCCTGAACTTGCCTACATTTCCCAGCAGGCGGAGTGGCAGGAGGACCGCGCTGCCGCCAACAGCCTCAAGAGACACGATAAAGAAGCAGGCACACACCTGCGATCCAGGACGTGCTGGTAACGAACTCCCTGGGGGGAGCCTGAACTGGCCTAAATTTCCCAGCAGGAGGGCCGCGCTGCCACCAAGAGCTTCAGGAGACGTGATAAAGAAGGAGGCACACACCCGCGGCGCAAGACGCGCTGGTAACAAACTCCAAGGGGGGAGGCTGAACATGCCTACATTTCCAAGCAAGCAGAGCGGCAGGAGGGCCACACTGCCAAGAGTGGCAGGAGATGGGATCATTAAGCAGGCACACACCCGCGGTGCGGGACGCGCTGGAAACGAACACCCAGGGGGAAGTCTAAAATTGCCTACATGTCCCAGCAGGCAGAGCGGCAGGAGGGACTCGCTGCCGCCAAGAGTATTGGGAGATTCACTAAAGAAGCACGCACACACCCGCGGCGCGGGACGCCCTGGTAATGAACTCCCATGGGGGAGCCTGATCTTGCCTACATTTCCCAGCAGGCAGAGCAGCAGGAGGGCCGCGCTGCCGCCAAGAGCCTCAGGAGACGTGATAAAGAAGAAGGCACACACCTGCGCCGTGGGATGCGCTGCTAACGAACTCCCATGGGGGAGCCTGAACTTGCCTACATTTCACAGCAGGCGGAGGAGCAGGAGGGCCGCGCTGCCGACAAGAGTGGCAGGAGACACAATAAAAAAGCAGGCACACACCGCAGCGCGGGACACACTGGTAACATACTCCCGGGGGGCCTGAACTTGCCTACATTTCCCAGCAGGCAGAGCGGCAGGAGGGCCGCGCTGCCACCAAGAGCAGCAGGAGACGCGATAAAGAAGCAGGCACACACCCGCGGCGCAAGACATGCTGGTAACGAACTCCCACGAGGGAGCCTAAACTTGCCTACATTTCCCAGAAGGCAGAGCGGCAGGAGGGCCACGCTGCTTCCAGGAGCAGCAGGAGATGCAATAACAAAGCAGGCACACGCCTGCAGCACGGGACATGCTGGTACCGAACTTCCAGGAGGGAGCCTGAACTTGCCTACATTCCCAGCAGGAGGAGCGGCAGGAGGGCCACGCTGCCGCCAAGAGCATCAGGAGACACGATAAAGAGCAGGCACACACCCTGTGGTGCGGGACACGCTGGTAGCGAACTCCCAGGGGGGAGCCTGAACTTGCCTACATTTCCCAGCAGGCAGAGTGGCAGGAAGGCCACGCTGTCGGCAAGAGCGTCAGGAGACGCAATAAATAGCAGGCACACATCTGCGGTCTGGGACGCGCTGGTAATGAACTCCCATGGGGGAGCCTGAACTTGCCTACATTTCCCAGCAGGCAAAGCATCAGGAGGACCACACTGCCGCCAAGAGCGGTTGGAGAGTCGATAAAGAAGCAGGCACGCACCTGCGGCGCAGGACGCGCTGGTAACAAACTTCAATGGAGGAGCCTGAACTAGCCTACATATCCCAGCAGGCAGAGTGGCAGGAGGGCCGTGCTGCCACCAAGAGCGGCAGGAGAGGCGATAAAGAGCAGGCACACACCTGCAGCATGGGAGGCGCAGGTAACGAGCTCCCAGGGGGGAGCCTAAACTTGCCTACATTTCCCAGCAGGCAGAGTGGCAGAAGGGCCACGCTGCTGCCAGGAGCGGTAGTAGACGCGATAAAGAAGCAGACATGCACCAGCGGCGTGGGACGCACTGGTAATGAACTCCAAGGGGGAGCCTGAACTTGCCTACATTGCCCAGCAGGCAGAGTGGCAGGAGGGCTGCGCTGCCCCCAAGAGCATCAGGAGACGTGATAAAGAGGCAAGCACACACCCGCAGCACGGGACGCAATGGTAACTAACTCCCATGGTGGAGCCTGACTTTGCCCACATTTCCCAGCAGGCAGAGCGGCAGGAGGGCCACGCTGCTGCCAAGAGTGCCAGGAGACGCGGTAAAGAGCAGGCACACACCTGCGACACAGAATGCACATGGGACACACTTGGGCGAGTACCCGGGCCAAGACCAGGACAGGCCTCACCCGTCATCGGTCATCAGAGGCTGGGCTGTGCCCACTCTCTTTCAGCCCTCTGGCTGCGAGGAGATTAATAGGCCAAAGGAAATACAATTGAGCAAGTAACCTAGGTAATAGGAGAGTTGTAGGAACGTGGGGTGATGAACATGGGCAAGTGCAAGGCAGGGGACACAGATTCTTCATTAAGCAGTGTCAAGAAATCAAAAAAGCAAACACAACCCAAAACACAGGAGTCACCTCTGAATGACGATGCAGGTACACTTTCTGACATTGACAACCTTATTGGGGAGGTTGAATCACTGTTAAATGGTAAATCGATCAAAGGAATGGAACACGAAGTAAGGTCCCTAATATGTTTATTAAATCAAGGAACACTGCTAGATGTACTCAAGTTAGTGCTGAGACCTTGTTACTGCCCAATGACAACAATTTTCGCGATCTGACTTATGTAGCTGAGATTCCTAATGCTAACACAGCCCCGCCAAGCGTTCCCCTTTCACCAACTGTAACATTTAACAAGATCATACACTGCTCAATCAGGTTCTCCCCTTTGGCTACAACTAACAGCACTACAGACAAATTGCAGAAAATAGAAAAGAGCATATTACTGACTTTGAACCCTTACAACACAAAATAAACAAACTTAAAACACTGGTTGTTGCATTAGTTAGCAGGATGGACAACCTGACTGGAAGCTCTGTTGCTCATGTTGAGGTAGCTGTGCTGATTCCACCAGCAACGTGCCAGCCATGAGGATAATTTAGGAAGACCCCATCCAGGGTCCAGCTATAAATCAGGGATGGTCTCTGAAGTGGCAAATAACTCATCCGCCCCAAAATCAAATCAGAGGGTAGCACCAAAGCCAGCACTAAATCTTGTGGTGCCCTGGGCATCCATAACATAACCCTGACCCAGAAAAGTATCACATAGAGAAAGATTTTGCTTCTACTGCTAGACATCACCAAAGGCCAGCTAAAAACCTTGTAGTTTGTAGGTATTTGATTGATTTAATCCAGGTGCCTAAACTAAATGAGGGCTCTTATGAGGACGCTGATAGAATCACGACCGTGGCGGAAACCGCCAACAAAGACAGCCACTTTAACACTCAGACCGCCACGACAGTACAAACAAACAGCTTGGCGGTCAACAGACAGGCGGAGGACAATGTACCGCCCACAGTATCACAACCTACCAATCCGCCACCTTTTCCGGGGCGGGTTCACAGTGGACAAATACATGGCAGAAACAGGACTTCGAAGGGAAAGCGCTCACCTCTACACACCCCACGAGGAATCCGGACACCATGGAACCAGAGCTCCAGATCCTGCCAGCCCTTATCTTCTTGCTCCTCTACCAGGAGCACGAACGCCGGCGGCGAAGACAATGGTGAGGACTGCACCTACGACACAGGGGAGGGAAAAAACAGGGACAAACACACACGCGCGCAATACGCAACACCCCCACCCCCACCCTTACCCACGACAACACAGACATTAATACCGCATGATACATTACAGTTACACCCTACAACCCCCCCCCCGGAAGAATGCAAAGACCAAAGAAAATAAGTGTAACCATTGTAATATATTAAAATCCAGTACGCAAAAATATATATATATACACTGTAAACAAATATATACACCAAGAATAGTAGTCCAGGTAGTGCTCCATTGAAGTCCGTGGTACAATGGGCCCACACAGTATGGGCGAGGAACACACTCAGTCCCCGAACATGACAGAGAGAACACTGCAGGGGCATCAGATAGCAATAAAACAGGCACCTCAGCGGGAAGGGAAAGGGGGGGCACCTCAGCCGGCTGAGTGCACGACGCCAAATCTACGATGGGGCCACATGCCCACTGTTCCATCCTGGGGAGTGCAAAGCCACACTCTCTCAAGTCTCTACAGTGGGTGGGTTGCCCACTGTTCAATCCTCAGGAGTGCAAAGCCACAGTCTCTCAAGTCTCTACAGTGGGTGGTTTGCCCACTGTTCCATCCTGGGGAGTGCAAAGCCACAGTCTCTCAAGTCTATACAGTTCTGGAGGGGGCTTTGTGCCCAGAGTGCTTCATCCTGCCAAGGACAGAGGTAGTGGATGTGATACTCCACTGGATCTGGAGGGGGCTTGGTGCCCAGAGTGCTTCATCCTGCCAAGGACAGAGGTAGTGGATGTGATACTCCACTGGTTCTGGAGGGGGCTTGGTGCCCAGAGTGCTTCATCCTGCCAAGGACAGAGGTAGTGGATGTGATACTCCACTCGTTCTGGAGGGGGTTTGGTGCCCAGAGTGCTTCATCCTGCCAAGGACAGAGGTAGTGGATGCCTTTCTCCACTGGTTCTGGAGGGGACTTGGTGCACAGTGCTTCATCCTGCTTGTGACGGACTCAGTAGCGTCAGTGCCCTTGGCGCTCATGGGCCAGTGGTGCTTGTGGCAGCAGTGCCCCGTTCAGCGTTGCTTGTGGCGGCGGTGCCTTGTTCAGCGGTGCTTGTGGCGGCGGTGCTTGTGGCGGCGGGGTCCTTTGCAGTGACCTAGCTGCTGGCGGTCCTGTCTGGCCCAGCGGGGCTGGTGCTGGCAGTCCTGTCTGGCCCAGCGGGGCTGGTGCTGGCGGTCCTGTCTGGCCTAGCGGGCTGGAGCTGGCGGTGGCCTCCTGGGCAGCGGGGATGATGGCGGTCGCCTCCTGGGCAGCAGGCCTGGTGGCGGTGGCCTCTTGGGAAGCAGGGCTGGTGGCAGTGGCCTCCTGGGCAGCAGGGCTGGTGGCGGTGGCCTCCTGGGCAGCAGGGCTGGTGCTGGCGGTCCTGTCTGGCCTAGCGGGGCTGGTGCTGGCGGTGGCCTCCTGGGCAGCAGGGCTGGTGGCGGTGGCCTCCTGGGCAGCAGGGCTGGTGGCCTCGTGGGCAGCAGGGCTGGTGGCGGTGGCCTCGTGGGCAGCAGGGCTGGTGGCGGTGGCCTCCTGGGCAGCAGGGCTGGTGCTGGCCTCCTGGGCAGCGGGGATGATGGCGGTCGTCTCCTGGACAGCTGGGCTGGTGCTGGCGGTGGCCTCCTGGGCAGCGGGGATGATGGCGGTGGCCTCCTGGGAAGCAGGGCTGGTGGCGGTGGCCTCCAGGGCAGCAGGGCTGGTGGCGGTGGCCTCCTGGGCAGCAGGGCTGGTGCTGGCGGTGGCCTCCTGGGCAGCGGGGATGATGGCAGTCACCTCCTGGACAGCTGGGCTGGTGCTGGCCTCCTGGGCAGCGGGGATGATGGCGGTCTTCTCCACCGTGCTGCTCTTCCAAGACTTGCTGACTTTCTGGTGGCCCTTCCCCACCTTGGAAGGTGTCGCAGCTGACTCCACACTCCCACCTGTACCCCTGGGAGCGGCTTTGGTGGCTGGAGTCTTGCCCCTCTGCCGCCGGGCACTGGCCAACTTTTGATGCTTCACAGGTGGGGGACTGTCTGTGCTGTGGCTCCGTGCCACACTGGCTGCCCTGGTGGCCGTTGCACTCCAGATTCCGGTGACTACAGGCACCACTGGTCCCGGAGATGTTGTGGCTGAGGTGCTAGGTTGGGACCTGGAGATTCTGGCCCTAGGAGATGGACGGGGTGGGGGAGGTGAGGGAAAGAGGTCAAGGTTGGACAGGAAAAGTTTCTTGGGAACACTGGGAGGGGTAGCTGGAGGGGGTTTGGGAGTGGAGGAAGAGGTTGAGGTTGTAGGAAGTGTTCGTTTGGTGACTTTGGGTGAAGGTGCATGCACTGGAGGCTGTCGTGAGGTGGATGGCTGTTGGGTGGGTGTGTGCCTGCGTTTGTGTATCTTGGGAAGTGGCATCACAGACACACTGTGAATGGCAATGGGGTGGTGACTGCACATGAGCGGGGTGTTGTGGTGGGTGTGCTGGTGATGGAAGTAGTGGCTGTAGATGTAGTGCATGCAGGTGTGAGTGTAGACGAGACTGGGAGGGAGGAGGGAGATGAGGAGGAGGGGGACACAGTGGAGGCAGAGGATGTTGGTGTGCCTGCATGTGTGTGATGCTTGCGTGAGTGCCTGTGGGATGTGTGGTGCTTATGTTTGCCTGAGCTTCCCTTGTGTGTTGACGTGTGTGCATGCCGGTCTGAAGGTGTGCTTGGGATAGGCTGAGGTACAGGGAATTGGCTCTGGGAGGTGGAAGTTGTAGGGGGGAGGCTAGAGACAGGGACAATGGCTGCCATCAGTGCTGAGGCCAGAGTCTGAAAAGCTCACTGAAGGACCACCTGACCAGAATGAATGCCCTCCAGGAATACATTTGTTTGTCGCAACTGCCTTTCTACACCCTGGATGGCATTCAAAATGGTAGACTGCCCAACAGTGAGGGACCTGAGGAGGTCAATGGCCTCCTCACTGAGGGCAGCAGAGGTGACAGGGGCAGGGGCTGAGGTGCCTGGGGCAAAGGTGATGCCCACCCTCCTGGGTGAGTGGGCACGGGGCAAAGGCTGAGGGGCTGCTGGGAGGGCAGTGCTGGTAGGGGGGTGGCAACTGTACCTGTAGATGCGGGGGCACAGATGTTACCGCTACCACAAGGGAGCTCCCATCAGAGGACAAGTCCGTGCCACTGGTGTCAGCTCCTGTCCCCGCTGTGCAGCTCCCCTCGGCCTCTGTCCCACTGGTGAACTCTGAGTCCATAGTGTCACCCTCCAGGCCCATGTGGGAGGCAGATCCCTCCTGCTCCGGTGCCACTGCTCCTCCACCTGATGATGCTAATGCACACAAGAACAGGGAGACCACAAAAATTGGGGGGGGGGAACGACAGAAGAAAGACATGTTGAGAGCATGCATTACCGCTACCGTTGGCGGACACGACAGACACAGAAGCCCCCTGCACTACGCCACGCACTTGGGCTCCACTGTTCAATCCCTGGGACATGGCCTACAAGGCTATGGCCGACATCTGCACACATGGATGACACAGGAGCCTGACTAGGTGTACTTGGCACTATACACAGGTGGGGTGGGGTGCCACAGGGTCTGCCAGAACAAGGGGACCTAACTAGCACACTCACCCTGGCCTAGGGAAACCCACAGCCCACCTCCCCCACCCAGACACCTCCACTGCGTGCAAATTCAGCTGAATGAGAGTGTACTCACCCCCTTGTGGCTGCTGTGATGGCCTCAAGCGCCCAACCAACTCCGGGTATGCCACCGCCAGGATCCTGAACATCAGGGAGGTCATGGTGCAACGGGCACCCCTCTCACGTTGGGAGGCCATCCCCAGCTGGGCCTCCGCCATCTTCTTGCTCCAGTGGCGAATGACCTCCCATCTCTTCCGGCAATGGGTGCTCCGTCTGTGATAGACCCCCAGGGTCCGGACGTCCTTGGTGATGGCACGACAAATATCTTTTTTCTGGTGGGCGCTGACCTACATGAATTGAACAGGGGGAAAAGAAAAGTTATTAGCAAATGGACCATCACAGTAATTGGCCCCCATCCCTACCCTTGCCATGTGGCACATGCACTCACCGTCGTTTCATGCTTCTCCAACTCCTCCAATGTGAATGCAGGGGCCTTTTCCCCAGACACTTGAACCAATGTCTCTTCCAGACCAAGGTCACAGCAGCACTTGCAGTGTAGGTCCTCTCCTGTCGAAGATCAGGTATCGAGTGATTGCACAGATAGAAAATGGTGGTCACGTCCGTGGCGGTGCGTACCGCCACCGCCGGCGTACATCGTCATTGGCTCCTGGGACCCATAGGGTCCAATGTTAACCAATGCAGATTTGTGCAGCGGTCTTCGACCGCCTACCGCGACGGTGTACAACGCCAGCGCAGTTACCTCACATCCGATTGTCCAACTTTACAGGTCAGGCAGCCACCATTTCAGGGGCCCACATGGCTTAATTTTTAACTGCGTCACACATACCTAGGCCTTGCCTCAACACTCATACAGGCCAAATTTCAGATTATGATTTGTGTTCTGTGTAAACTGTGGGTATGTACCTCTGAGTTGGTTGACTCTGTGCTCACTGTTGTCCTTCATAGGCACCGTCCGCTGGGACATGTGAGGAGATGGAGGCATCCTCCGGTGTACAGACCGCTGGTGGACCTGTCGACAATGGATGAAAGACATGTGATCATCACCTACAGGCTTGATCGTGCCACAATCCTGGAACTGTGTGCCCAGCTGGAGCCAGACCTGATGTCAGCTAGCCGCCATCCCACAGGAATCCCCCCTCAAGTGCAGGTGCTGTTAGTACTCCATTTCCTAGCAAGTGGGTCTTTTCAAACTACAGTGGCCATAGCATCGGGGATGTACCAGCCTATGTTTTCCAACGTGTTGTCCAGAGTGTTGTCTGCCCTGCTGAAACACATGCGGAGCTACATCGTTTTCCCCCAGGTGGAGGATTTGCCTACAGTGAAAGGTGACTTCTATGCCCTGGGACATATCCACAACATCATAGGTGCCATTGATGGGACACATGTTGCTTTGGTACACCCCTGCAGGAGTGAAAAGGTGTACAGAAACCAGAAGAGTTATCATTCCATGAATGTGCAGATGGTGTGTTTGGCCGACCAGTACATCTCCCATGTGAATGCCAAATTCCCTGGCTCAGTGCATGACGCTTACATCCTGGGGAATAGCAGCATACCTCATGTGATGGGTCAACTCCAGAGGCACCGTGTGTGGCTGTTAGGTGCACCTGGAAGCAAGTCAGTGGGAATGGTTGTCTGGGTCTGGGGATATCCCTGCAGGTTAGTCTGTGTCTAACAGTTGTCCGTCGCCATTTGCAGGTGACTCTGGTTACCCCAACCTGTCATGGCTACTGACCCCAGTGAGGAATCCCAGGACAAGGGCAGAGGAACGCTACAATGAGGCCCATGGGCGAACTCGGCGGATAATAGAGCGGACCTTTGGCCTTCTGAAAGCCAGGTTCAGGTGCCTCCATTTGACAGGTGGATCCCTATTCTACTCACCAAAGAAGGTGTGCCAGATCATTGTGGCCTGCTGTATGCTTCACAACTTAGCTTTGCGACGACAGGTGCCTTTTCTACAGGAGGATGGTCCAGATGGCGGTGTTGTGCAGCTGTGGAGCCTGTGGACAGTGAAGACGAGGAAGCAGAAGAGGACATCAACAACAGGAACTCAGTGATCCTGTAATATTTCCAGTGAGACACAGGTAAGAATACAAACCTGCCTACTACATGTACTTTAACACTACTACCTCTCTACTGTCTGTCGTTTTTACCCAGAGTATGGTCACTGAGTTGTCACTTTCCCTTACGATTTCACAGATGTGGGTCCCACAGTGTGACATCTGCTTTGTTTCCTCATGGACTAGAGCTGTGTGACATAGGTATGTTGACATTACATTTGAAAGAGCATTTTGTTACTGTAATTCCTAATACACTATTTCAAAATCACAGACTGACTCCAGATTGTTTTGTGCTTCAAGGGTGTTTATTTAAGTGCTCAATATAGGAGGGGGTTGTAAAATGGTGAGGGGTGATGGTGGAGGAATGTCCATGGCAGAGTCCAGTCTATTAATCTCACAGGTGCATTGCCCAAATGGGCATAGGAAGTGGAGCTAGGGCAGTTTGAGGATGGACAGGGTGACAAAGTGGGACAGAAGGATGACATTGAGTGTGGACTCATTTCTTGGCATCGTTCTTTGTCTTTGTCCTGGAGCTCAGGGACCGTTTGCGGGTGGTTCTCCCTCTGCAGGTGGTGGGGTGCTGGTGTGGTGGTCCTGTGTTGGTGCCTCAGAGGACTACCCTGCATCTAAAATGACCAAGAAGCTTCCAAGGACAGCAGCCCTGTTCCACAAAGACTGCAACTTTGCAACAAAGAGGCAACTTTTAAAGACCACACGTTTCCCTTTCCACTCTGCACCCGACGTCCCCGGCTCGGCCCTGCAGAAAATTAACTCTACAGGGAGGACTCCCCGGCGACTGCGAGCCCATGAGTACCCAGAGTTGACCCCCCCTGAACCCCCACAGTGACGCCTGCAGAGGAAATCCAGAGGCTCCCCCTGACCGCAAGTGCCTGCTTCAAGGAACCCGACGCCTGGTAAAGACACTGCACCCGCAGCCCCCAGGACCTGAAGGATCCGAACTCCAGTGCAGGAGCGACCCCCAGACAGCCCTCTTCCTAGCCAAGGTGGTGGCTACCCCGAGGAGCCCCCCCCCCCCCCCCTTGCCTGCCTGCATCGCTGAAGAGACCCCGGGGTCTCCCCATTGAATCCTATTACAAACCTGACGCCTGTTTGCACTCTGCACCCGGCCGCCCCTGTGCCGATGAGGGTGTACTTTCTGCGCCTAATTGTGTCCCCCCGGTGCCCTACAAAACCCCCCTGGTCTGCCCTCCGAAGTCACTGGTACTTACCTGCTGGCAGACTGGAACCGGGACACCCCTATTTCCATTGAAGCCGATGTGTTTTGTGCACCACTTTGACCTCTGCATCTGACCGGCCCTGAGCTGCTGGTGTGGTAACTTTGGGGTTGCCTTGAACCCCTAATGGTGGGCTACCTTGGACCCAACTTTGAACCCTTTAAGTGCTTTACTTACCTGTGAAACTAACAAATACTTACCTCCCCCAGGAACTGTTGATCTCTGCAGGGTCCCCATTTTTAAAATAGCTTATTGCCATTTTTGCCAAAACTGTACATGCAATTATGATGATTCAAAGTTCCTAAGATACCTGAGTGAAATACCTTTCATTTAAAGTATTGTTTGTAAATCTTGAACCTGTGGTTCGTAAAATAAACGAAGAAAATATATTTTTCCATATAAAAACCTATTGGCCTGTAATTGTCTTTGAGTGTGTGTTCCTCATTTATTGCCTGTGTGTGTACAACAAATGATTAACACTACCCTCTGATAAGCCTACTGCTCGACCACACTACCACAAAATAGAGCATTAGAATTATCTCTTTTTGCCACTATCTTACCTCTAAGGGGAACCCTTGGACTCTGTGCATGTTATTTCTTACTTTGAAATAGTACAGACAGAGCCAACTTCCTACACACTGCGTTCACCCTGTCCACTATTCTGCACCATAGCTCCATCTTCCTAGCTATGGAGGTGTGCTGCACCTGTGACCTTTGGTGTGGCAAACTTGTGTGGGTGTCTGAATTTTGGCGGATTCCGTGCTGTGGGTCATAATAACTGTGGCGGATTTCCGCTGCCGCAGCGGTGTGTTAGCAGTCTTCTGCATGGCGGTAAGCGGCATTTACCACCAATGTTGTAATGACCACCGGAGTCCCTTGATCGACAAAGTTACAATCTGGCTCAGGGCCAATGCAACTGTTCGTCCATAGTAAGGTCTAACATCATTCATGTGGAGAGATATTCACCTAAGCAGGCACCAAATGATTATATCACAGTGCAGATGAAATCTAATACCCTGGTTAACAATCTCATGTTTCGAGCATCGCACTGGTTTCTTCAGGAAAAACAAATCATTAGCAATTGGCCTGAAACTGCTCCTTCCGGTGAAGGGACCACAAAATAAATATGAAGGGGGTGCCATATTGCATGTGTAACAGGAACTGCCTAATCATACATCAAGTGCTCCTCCCCTTGAATCTAATTCCCTTGATAAAGTGGACTGACTGTATGCAAGGGATGATATACGGGTGAACTTATGCTCGCCTAGCCCCAAGCCAGTATGGATCTATAAAAAAGGCTTGCCTGAGGAGAGACCCAATCTTGATGATTCTCCCACTGTCCACCCTGGCACAATTAACAATGAATTAACAGACAAAGGAGTACCAGTACCTTCAGAGGACTATTTTGGGAGGAGGGGCTTATCACAAATGACTCACATGCTTCACAATAGGTTGTTCTACAAACCATCCCTGACAGCCCCCCCGGGTTGGGAGAGTAAACGAAGCTACAGACACATTAGGTTGTCCCTCATCAGGGAAGCAGCCTGAGAGGGGGAAGAAATACCATCCCCAGCAGCCAGCTCACATTATTGACATGGAATTTAGCTGGGATTAGACAGACATTGGTTGAAGCTGAATGGTTTTCTTATATAGAGAAATGTGACATTTGTATGTTCCAAGAGACCTGGGAAACAGAAAAAATATTTATTAATGGTTTCAATTCCTATAGTATAGAGGCCAAACCACCTCAGAAGTTTGGGAGGGCTAGCGGGGGTCTGCTGATTCTGTTAAGGAATGATTTACCTAGACTCCGCAAGATTATGCAAATAGACTCACCTGACATCTTGGGCATCACTATAACTTTTCTCCCTGGTGTACGCATTACTTTTATTAACATCTACCTATGACAGGGGACAGGTAGCAAATAGGCCCCTACTTTATCTCTGTTAGGGGAGACATTAGAAAATCTTGATACTGACATAAATATCATACTGAGGGGTGATTTTAATACAGCATTTGGGTCATCTCCCCTTCTGGAGGAGGTCACTGATACAGAGACCGAACTGTGGAATACTCCCCCTATTGTTGGAAAACCTTGCACCAACCATTCATCTACTGCCCTCAGGTTAGTGTCCCTGATGGTCAGCAGGGGATTAAGAACCTGCAATGACCGCACAGCATGTGACCTTGGGATGGCCAAAACGTTCAAGGGGGGTAACCACTCCAGTGTCATTGATTATATCTTATTAGACATAAGACTGTGGGCTCTTCTAGGAGATATGGCAGTTGAAAACCGCTTGGACAGTAACCACAACTCCTTGTTTTTACTGCTATCAGAGGATTCAGTGAGGAAAGTAAATAACAATTATGAGATGACAGTTTCCAAAGCCGTTGTGGCCAGTAATGGCCGTTACCTCGCCTGGCCTGCTATGGTGACTAATAAGAACTCGTTATTTAAAGATCTATTATCTTTTTGTATCTCCTCTCTCTGAATACGTGGGACATCATCCCATAGATATCCTGATTTTAAATGTGCATAATCAGTTATTCACCAAACTGAAAGAACTGTTTATGAGGGATAATCACAGGAAGGTGGCAAAGAGAGAGGGGATCATTTGGTTTAGCACAGAATGTAAAATTGCAAAATCCCACTTGAAAAAGGTCCTAAAGGAGGATGACAGAGAGGGTATTATAGAAGCCACGCGGGAATATGGCAGAACACTTCAGACTGCCAAAATAGAGAGTGGCAACCTTTTTTGGTGTCATATGTTGAAAGAGCGTAACACAAACTTTTTGGAAGTTAGCAGCATCAGTGGGGTCGGATGGCATGAACCCTCTCCACTATCATATAAATCCTGACAGCTGGGTCTCTCATTTTTCTAATCTCTACACATGTGAGGATGCCTCGGAGTGTGAGCGCAATGAGGACGAAGCTCCCAGAGGGGGGACTGTCTGTGGGCAAATTGCAAAGGGAGAGGTGGGCCCAGTAGAGTTTAGTTTAGCTGACACAGACAGCACAATAAATGCTCTGAAGTGTGCCAAAGCACCTGGCCCAGATAAAATTCCAGGTGATCTATATAAATCTGAGACATTAGTCTGGAGTTGCTACATAAACTTACTAATTAATGTAATTTCTTGGGGAGGGGATATGCCATAAACTTGGAGGGGCATTGAGTTTATACCGATCTACAAAAAAGGGGATGCCAGCTGCCCTTCCAACTACAGACCAATAATCCTCATTGACAACATTAAGAAAAATTTCACAAGACAAATCTTAGAGAAATTGCTTTAGTTGGTTGAAGATGAGAACATTTTGACCCCATTACAGGCAGGATTCCGCCCGAAGACCAGCACGATGGACCAAGTTTTCAGGTTGGTCGGTATGTATTGGAAATACATGCTACTAGCAAGACAGAAACTTGATGTAGCCTTCGTAGACCTCAAAGCCGCATTTAACTCTATCCCACGCAACACCCTTTGGCAAGTACTGTTGAACAGTGAAATTCCATCAAATTTGCTTGTACTGATCATAAAGCTATATTCGAAGAACTATGCTCAGGTGCAATGGGGCAAAAGGGGAGAATTAATCAATAAGTTTGCAATCAGGTGCGGTGTAAGCCAAGGCTGCATACTTGCCCCCACTTTATTCACTCTTTGTCAACATCAGGACAGTGCGCGCTCTACGGGTGTTGTAGTGCAAAAAGCCAATCCTTATGTAATGTAATAATTCATGCATTATGTGTTAAAACAGTATGTTAACCTTTTGCATTGCAGAGATTCATCTTGAAACGTCATTGATGCTTTTTGCAATGTATTGCTCATTTTCAAGGCTTTGCTGCAGGATTACAGGGTGTGGTTAGGGTGTGGTCCATATTCTGAGCCTTTCTAGAATCCTTTCCTGAAGTCTGGCTGGGTGTGGCACGTGGGCAGGGCCTGGGTCTATTTAAGGGACCCAGCCCAGCTCCACATGCTCACTATTCAGAGGTACCGGTGCAGAGCAGCAGCATTTTCCTGAGCTCCTGTTCCAGAGGCCTATCTAGGATTTCCAGGCCCTGTCCTCATTTCCTTGGTGATCTGAAGGGCGGTAAGGCGGAGGTCGGGTTAGGCCCCCGACTCCGTTTTCAGAAATACCCGAGCTTTGGGCCTTTTGTTGAAATCACGTGTGCGATGTTTTTTCTTGGCATTTAACTCTTGCAGTTCAGATCGGCATAGGGTGAGATCATTTCCTGGCGTTTAAACCTTGATGGTTGAATCGGCAAGGGTGTGCACGATTCATTCTTGGCACTTAACTCTTGCAGTTCGGATCGGCAGAGAGCGCAATCGTATCTTGGCATTTAAACCTTGATGGTTGAATCGGCAGCAGTGTGAGCAATTCATTCTTGGCAATTAACCCTTGCAGCTCAGATCGGCAGGGTGCGCGATCATTTCATGGTATTTGAACCTTGATGTATGAATCAGCAACAGTGTGCGTGATTCATTCTTGACATTTAACTCTCGCAGTACAGATCGGCAGAGTGCGCAATCATTTCATGGCATTTAACTCTTGTAGTACAGATCGGCAGAGTGCGCAATCATTTCAAGGCATTTAACTCTTGCAGTACAGATCGTGTTATTCAATGTTCATAGCATTCTTGCAACCCAGATTCAACAGTGTTATTCAGTGTTCATAGTATTCTTGAATCCCGGATTCAACAGAGTGTTATTCAATGTTCATAGTATTCTTGAATCCCAGATTCAACAGAGTGTTATTCAATGTTCATAGTATTCTTGAAACCCAGATCCAACAGAGTGTTATTTAGTGTCCAGAGCATAAGATGTTATTCTAAAAATGCTCATATGAAAATTTGCATAATTCTTCTTTATTTTCCAGGTATCCAGAGCTAATAAGGTCTTGTTATAAGAAAGCTCTTGATCATTCATGTTATCAGTATATGAATATTAGGAACAAAGTTTATGAAAGTCAATGTGAATAATCTTGCTATTGTGTTCTTAACTTTTGCTTCCACAGGTCTCCTTCCCCGCTGTTCCCAACCTAAAACCCCATCCCCCACTTGGCCATTCTTTAACTCTGTGCTATAATAGCTAGTAGAATTTGGAGCTACCAAGAGGTGGACATATTGGGAACAGGCGAAAGCCCCGAGGATCCGGTCACCCTGACACTCTTTATATGAATGAAGTGGCTAAGGAAGTCTGCGACTGTAAGAATGATGCCCCCACAATGAATAACAAAAAATATCCATTCTACTCTATGCCGACAACTCCCTTTTGATCTCTAAATCAGCAATGGGGTTTCAGGTCCTAATTGATAAATGTATGAACTTTTGTAATTCAAGCGGACTAGAGCTGAACGTGGGGAAGACAAAATATATGATCTTTGGACAAAGGGGAACTAAGATAAGGCCAATTAGATCGGGTGGCAAAGCACTGGAGAGAATTAAATCTTTTGAATACTTGGGAGTCAAACTAACCAGCAATCTTAAATGGCTGCTTTAGTTACCAAAGTCCTCTACAGTAATTGAGCACAGTTCCAATGCTATTATCAGAGTCCACAATGCCACCAGCTCATGATCTGTTTCTCCAGCTCTAGCAGTCTATCAAGCCAAGGCACAAAGAGCTGCCTTATTTGGTGCAGAACTGTGGGGACATAGTAACATGCATAGCTTAAATACCACAGAAAACAAATTTATACGGAAGGTTTCAAAACTAACGCCAAGCACTCCACTGACCCCACCCTACATGGACTTAAACCTACGCAGAGTAGCAAACTTGGCAGCTCTGAGGCCTCTCACCTACTGGGTCCGTCTGTGGTCTACCAACAAACTGAGCCATTACAGGAACTCACTGAAAGATCTGCTCGCTCCAGCCAATATCAGCCATATACAGTGAGGTCAGTGCATGACTGGTTTGGTAGACTGAGCCTGGACAGATGTTGGGATGAACATGACTGTGTACGTAAAGCTGACATTCAAGTATTTAAAAATCGTTACTGGGAGTCTGTAAATGAGCAAGTAGTTTTGACGGGTACCCATGGAGCTCTGACAAGCAGATTCCTGGAGATAAAGTTGTCCCCATGCTTTAACCACTTCTTGATAAGATCACTCCTGCCCTCGCCAAATGTTTGAGGCCATTATATCCTATGGAACTCGTAATACGGCTGGTGGTATATCCGTCACATTTGGGACGGATTAACACCTCCTTCAAAGTTGTAATCAGGCCCTTAGTGTTACAAAAATGAAGGTACTTTATTTTACTGACACAATACCAAAATTACTAAAAATGCACTTCTCCAATAGGTAATAAGTAAACACACTAAATATGTTGTAGGAAAATGCCACTGTTGGCATGGTTACCACCTAACTGTTTGCCTTTTGTTGATGCCAGATATTCTTGAAAGTGTCCTGGGACCCTGCTAACCAGGCCACAGCACCAGTGCTCTTTCCCTAAACCTGTACCTGTGTCTACACAATTGGCACAGCCCTGGCACACAGATAAGGCCCTTGTAAAAGGTACCAGTGGTACCAAGGGCCCTGTGGCCAGGGAAGGTCTCTAAGGGCTGTAGCATGTATTATGCCACCCTGGGTACCCCTCACTCAGCACATGCACACTGCCTCACAGCTTGTGTTTGCTGGTGGGCAGAAAAAGACTAAGTCGACACGGCACTCCCCTCAGAGAGCCAGGCCCACAACCCACTGCCTGTGGCATAGGTAAGTCACCCCTCTAGCATGCCTTAGGTAGGGTGTCATACCACAGGTGAGAGCATAGCTGCGTGAGCACTATGCCCCTACAGTGTCTAAGCCAATTTTTAGACATTGTAAGTACAGGGTAGCCATATAGAGTATATGGTCTGGGAGTTTGTCAAACATGAACTCCACAGTTCCATAATGGCTACACTGAATACTGGGAAGTTTGGCATCAAACTTCTCAGCACAATAAATCCACACTGATGCCAGTGTGGGAGTTATTGAGAAATGCACCCAGAGGGCATCTTAGAGATGCCCCATGCATGCCAGCACAACTGCTAGTGCTAGCCTGACCGGTCTCTGCCAGCCTGCTACTTCCAGACAGGTTTCTGGCCACATGGGGTGAGTGCCTTTGTGCACTCTGTGACCAGGAATAAAGCATGTCCCGGGTGGAGATGCTTCACACCTCCCCCTGCAGGAACTGTAACACCTGGAGGTGTGGGGTGGAGATGCCTGAACCCCAGACACAACCCCCACTTTTGGTGGCAATTCCAGGGAGATAATGAGAAAAATAAGGAGGAGTCACCCCCTCAGCCAGGTCCACCCCTAAGGTGACCAGAACTGAAGTGACCTCCTCCTTAGAAAATGCTCCATCTTGTTTTGGAGGATTTAGCCCAATAGGAATAGGGATGTGCCACCCTCCTCAAAGGGAGGAGGCACAAGGAGGGTGTAGCCACCCTCAGGGACAGTAGCCATTCGCTACTGCCCTCCAGTCCTAACACACCCCTAACTTTAGTATTTAGGGGCAATAGTGAACCCAGGAAATCAGATTCCTGATGACCTACAAAGAAGAAGGACTGCTTAGCTGAAAACCCGGCAAAGAAGAAGGAAGACGACCACTGCTTTGGCCCAGCCCTACCGGCCTGTCTCCAAAATCAGAGACCCTTCACCAGCGATGCATCCTGCGGGACCAGCAACCTCTGCCGACTCAGAGGATTGACCTGCACCTAAGAAGGATCAAGAACTCCTGTGGACAGCGGACCTGTCCAACCAAGCAAGAAGAAACCATCTTTGAAGGGACTCTCACCTCACTCCAGAAGTATGAGTCCCCACGACTTTGCACCCGACGCCCCTGGCCGGCGTCCAGAGAAACAAACGACCCAGAGAGGATTGCCAGGCGAATCTAACGACGTGTCCAGCCTGGGCTGAACTCTCTGCACCCCCACGATGACGCCTGAGGGGGGAATCCGAGAACTCCTCTGACCCCGACTGCCCGGGATGAAGAAATCTGACACCTGGAAGAACCACTGCACCCGCAGCCCCCAGGCCCGTAAGGAACTGACCACCGGTGCAGCAGTGACCAGCAGGCGGCCCTCACCCTTGCCCAGTCAGTGACTGGCCTAAGAAGCCCCCCTGTGCCCTTCCTGCAACGTCTGAGTGACCCCTGGGGCCCTCCATTGAAATCTATTGCAAGTCCGCCATCCTGTTTGCACACTGCACCCGGCCGCCCCTGTGCTGCTGAGGTTGTGTTTTGTGTGCCTACATGGGACCCCCCCCGTGCTCTACTAAACACCCCTGGTCTGCTCCCCGAGGATGCAAGTACTTACCTGCCAGCAGACTGGAACCGGAGCACTTCCAGTCTCCATAGGCACCTATGTTATTTTGGCTCCTCTTTGACCTCTGCACCTGACCGGGCCTGTGTTGCTGGTGCTGGGTGTTTGGAGTTGACTTCAACCCCCAACGGTTTTCTACCTATGCCCCAGAGACTGAACATGTAAGTGCTTTACTTACCACATTAACCTAACTGTACTTACCTCCCCCAGGAGCTGTTGAATTTTGCACTATGCCCACTTTTAAAATAGCTTATTGCCATTTTATGAAAAACTGTGTACATGACTGTTTTGGTTCAAAGTCCTAACTATACCTATGCAAATTACCTGGCATTTAATGTACTTACCTGTAATTTGAATCTTGTGGTTCTAAAATAATATGTTTCTATACAAAAAAAACTATTGGCCTGGAGTTAAGTCATTGAGTGTGTGTTCTCATTTATTGCTTTTGTGTCTAACAAATGCTTAACACTACCCTCTGATAAGCCTAACTGCTCGACCACACTACCACAAACAGAACATTAGTATTATCTATTATTGTCTCTATCAAGCCTCTTGAGGGACCCCTGGACTCTGTGCACACTATACCTCATTTTGATATAGTATATACAGAGCCAGCTTCCTACATATGTACACAAGCAATCAGAAATAGGCATAGAAAGTGATAGAAAACAGTGCAAATGCAATTAGACAATGGTGACCATAGTGGGAGCCCAAACAACATACTAAAAAAATTGAATGCGAACACAGGACCCCAACCTACATGAGTGGAATGTTTAGAGGAGAGCTGGGGTTACTAGGAAACCCCAAAGGCAAGTACCACAGTGCCCTATGGAGACCAGGAAGAAAGAAACATGTTAGTGGATTATCCCCAAACCACCCAAAAGGATGGAAGAGAAGAAAATGCAACACCCACAAAACAGCAAGAAATCAGTGGTGGATTCCTGGAGAAGGATACCTGCGGAAGAAGGGGACCAAGTCCAGAAGTCTCAGAAAAGTCCAGTGGAGGCAAGAGCCACTACCCACCAGTCTAGGATTGCAGAAGTCGGTCAACAGTGATGTGAAGAAGGTCAGCACTGCAGCCCTGGAGTCTGTGAAGAGTTCCTGAAGGATGCAGATGACGTCCCATGCTGGAGGAAGAATTGCAGTCACGGTTTGATGCAAGGATTCCACCAACAAGCCTTGGCAAAGGCAAATATTGTGGTTTGTGGAAAGTGGAGCTGCCAGGGACCAGCAAGGCCCAGGAGGACTTAATCCAGGAGGGGGAGTCACAGGGGACCCTCAGAGACACAAAGAGCCCACAGTGGCAGAGGCAGCACCCACAGGAGTTAAATAAGATGGGGACAAAGAAGTCACAGAAGAGCCCACGCAGAACAACTGGAGAAGGATCCCATGCCGCAAGAGAACCACGCAGAGGGCTGTGCATCACAGGAAGGAGTGCTGAGGGCTGGGAGTACACAAAGCCCGAAGATCCTTTTGAGAAGATGCAAACAAGCCTTGGCAGCTGCAAGAGACTTGGTGCATGGGGGTAATGTCCTGCGTGGAAAGGCAAGGGCTTACCTCCACTAAAGGTGGACAGCTGGCAGAGAAGACCAAGAAGACTACTAAGGACTATCATCTTGTGATGGAGGATCTAAGCAACTCAGGATGAGAGGAGATCCACGCAGCCAGTCGTCATTGCAGTAGGTGCCTGCGGATGCAGGGGAGTGACTCCTTCACTCCAGGGGAGCTTCCTTCTTCTTTCTCGTGCAGACTGAAAACTTGCTGCCCTCAGAGGATGCACAGCCAGGGAAATGTTTCAGAAGCTGGAAGGAACCGTGGAAACAATGTTACAAGAAGAGTCTTTTTCGTGGATGCAGAATGTCGGTTCCTGGAGGGTTCAGTCATTGTTCCAGTGGCTAGAAGTTGAAGTAAGGTTGCTGGAATCTTTCAAGCTGAATCTGAGGACCAACCCAAGAGAGAGAGACCCTAAATATCCCTGAAATGTGGATTGGTCACCTAGCCAGGTGAGCATCTATCAGGAGGGGGCTCCGACGTCACCTGCCTGGCCACTCAGATGCTTCCTGAGGTCTCTGCCAGCCTTGGATTCACGATGGCAAACCCCAGGGACCCACTGGAAGAGCTCTGGGCACCACCCCTGGGGTGGTGATGGACAGGGTAGTGGTCACTCCACTTAGCATTGTCCAGTTTCGCACCATATCAGGGACTGGAGGACCCTGTACCGGTGTAGACTGGTTTATGCATGGAGGGTACCAAATGTGCCCTTCAAAGCATACCAGTGGCTTGGAAAGGCTACCCCTCCCAAGCCATCTAACACCTATTTCCAAAGGGAGAGGGTGTTACCCACTCTCCCAAAGGAAATACTTGGTTCTGCCTTCCTGGGCTTGAGCTGTTCAAGCAGCAGGAGGGCAGAAACCTGTTTGAGGGGTGGCAGCAGTTTGGGCTGCCTGGAAAACCCTGGAAAACTGGTAGGAGCAATGCTGGGGGTCCTCTAAGGAGACCCCACGGTGCATGGAATCATACTGGCAACAATATTGGGGTATGATTCTGACATGTTTGATACCAAACAGGCCTAGGTTCAGAGTTACCATTATGTAGCTGGACAAAGGTAGTGACCTACATCCAGTACACACATAAGATGGCATCCCTGCACTCACCAAGTCCAGGAAAATGGAACTGGAGTTTTTGGGGCACCTCTGCTATTGCAGGCGTGCCCTCACACACAGGTACTTGCACCCTGCCCTCTGGGCTAGGATGGCATGCCATAGGGGTGACTTACAGTGACCTGGTGCAGTGACCTCTAGTGAAAAGGGTGTATGCACCTACGCAGGCTGCAATGACAGGCCTGCTGAAAGGTTTGTATGGGCTCCCCATGGGTGCATAACACAAGCTGCAGCCCATGGGGATCAACTGGTACCCCAATGCCATGGGTACCTAGTTACCATATACTAGAGACTTATATGGGGGCACCAGTGTGCCAAATGTGGGGTGTAAAAACCAAGTTAGAAGGGAGAGAGCATAATCAATGGGGTCCTGGTTTAGAGGATCCCAGTGAACACAGTCAAACAAACTGACAACAGGCAGAAAATGGGGGTAACCAGACCAAGAAAGAGGGTACTTTCCTACAATCGTCATTTGTAAAACAATAAGTGCCAGCACCCTTATTAGGAGGCAACTGCAGCTTGCACCATCTGTTGACCTTACAAGCTCGGACAATGATAGTACCACCACAACTACTAACCATCACTCCTATGAGTGAGACAATTTAAATTATCAGAGCCACCCAAAGCTATAAGAATAGCTTAGGCAGCAGGTTTTATGCATTTTTTATGTTCATTGAATTAATGTTGTTAGAGCTCATCTATAAATTAGACAAACAGCGCCACCATGTGGCAGACTGTCATAAGTGAGGATGTTGACATTAAGTGCTGGTGCAAAGCATCGGAAACCACCAGCTCAAATTAAGCACTGGTTCGGGCGATATTAAAGACTGCAGGGCAAGATGTTATAGATGTGGTATTCATGGCCACTTGTCTACTACTTCTTTGCGCTCTGCAAGGAATGGGTGGTTTACAAAATATGGAAAAAAGTACCAGTATTCCTCAACATAATAGAGGATGTGGAAAGTAGTTTTGAATGTTAAGGATGGTGAAACACTAGTAGATGGAGACAAAATAGATTTGCCAGAGTGTGAGGTAAAGATAGGAAATAGAAAAATAATTGTTTTGAAAGACTCTGGTCCTCCGTTTACCATGGTGGGTAATGAGAACTGGAAGAAACAGTTTGATGGTATTGAGGTAATTCCACCAGATATCAGCTCAGCAAGCCCTAAATTGATATGGTGGGCTAAACTGTGATGAATATTAACATCTGAAACAGAAAGTAGGCAAGGTTTATATTTCCAAAGTGGTGATAATTTGTTTGGGTGGCATCACTAGATGGATATGGGCATTGCTCTTAATCCTAATACTTCTGAACAGGATCTGTTGGTTGTTAATGTGGGAGAATGTGAGGACATCTGTAATGAATTTCCTAACATGTTTAAAGATTAACTGGGTTTGTTGAAGGCATCTGAGCAGAAGATCATCCCGACGGAAGGCACACAGCCTTGTGTCCATAATGTGAGAAGTGTTCTTAACTTGATGATAGAACCATTAATGATAGAAGTAGAGAAAATGCTGAGTAGTGATTTGATTGAGGAAATCGAGTCATCAGAGTAACTAGCTCCTGCATTTCTGGTAATTCTGGCAGCTAAGAACGGAGGATGACGCATAAAGATGTGTGTCAACCTCTGGGACCTTAACAGGGATATATTGGTGGACACCTCAGAGACTTTAGGAAGGTTGACCAGAGCTAAAGTGTTTAGTGTAATTTGCTTCCCATCTGTTTATCATCAAATTGTACTGCACACAGATCCTTAGTGATACCAATGGGGCATATAGGTTTAGTTGGATGCTTTTTGGGTTAGCTTTGCCAGTGGTTTGTTTTCAGTGTGTCATGAAGAAAGTTTTGGAAGGGGTGCATCAGATGTTGTATTTCCAGGACAACCTTTTAGTGTATGGGAAAGATGCAGGTATCAGGTTTGGCGGCTGATAGTGGATTAACAGTTAAGAAATGGAAATGCAGGCTCCCCTGTGTGCTCCGTGTGCAAGTCCATAACATATTTGGGACACATCATCTTGGGGGAAGGTGTAAAGCTAACGGTAGAACTGGCAGACAAAATATTAAGGTCTCTAGTAAAGATTAGCCATTAAATCACATTTCCACAGGAGCAGATGTATTTTACCCAACTCCCTCCAACATATATGTGCTCAGACTTTAACTGATTATCTGAACCCTGCATCCACTAGGGGGAAAGGGGAATGGGAATAGAAAAAGAGAGACCACCTCCAGATCCAATTACAGCCTGTGTTTCCCACTTGAAGATAGGATATTCAGTGTGTGTCTCTGAAAACCTGCACCTTTCTTCTTATTGGGATTTCTTTAAAGTAAGGACCTGCAGTCGGGTGCATAGATAAGTACATTCCTACTGTGCATTCAACTGTTCAGCCATTCACATTCACCCAATTCTATTGTTCTCCTAACCTGGATCTTTTGAGAGACTAGCCTCTCTCTAAGAGAACAATGTTAACTTAATATCTTCTTTTCTCCAGGAGTCAGAGGTTTCCAAGGTTCCCTGGTGAACAGTTCAAAAGTTCACAAATATACAAACTACTAATGTTTTTTACAGGTAACGAAAACTCCTTCTCAAGGTTCAGTTTTCTCAATCACAGGCTCTAGGAATTAGTCTGGGCACTGGGGTTTGTCTCTAAGACTGACAAGTCTGTAAAGCAAAGAGTTCTTGAATATATATATATATATATATATATATATATATATATATATATATATATATATATATATACATACATATATATATATTGGCAAGTCTGGAAATCATACAAAAGGATTCCTTACTGCAGTTGCTTGAAGTTCTGTTAAGCCAAAACAAATTCTCCTCATAAAGCTGATAATCAGTTGTTGGAAGAAGGAAAACAATTGAGCTTCTTCAAAAGGGAAAAAGTAGCTGGTGTGCACACCGTAACAAGAGAAATATTCAATTACTCAAAACTGGAAGAATTCTCTATGAAATGAAGCACCTCAGGAACACTGCTCATTGTCCTCAGGATGACAGTTGAAGTGCAGGGCTGCAGAGAAACAGCTGGAGGGAAGCTTCAGCATGAGACTAAGGTAGAAACACTAGAGCGCTGACCTCACAATGATTTTCTGCCACCATCTTGAGTGGCAGTTAAACCTGAAGAAGCTAGTACTAAGAACAACCTACACAATAGCCACCGGAAGTGAGGACACCGCTGCAACCAACGTGGGTACAAGGAAAAGGGGAATCGTTTTTGCTGAGGGAAGAACTTAACAACACTGGCAATAGTTTTCCTGACAACTAGTCCCTGCTGATGAAGGTCAACAAATCAAACCATGTTTTGAAATACAAGTCCAGATATGATAAGGAAAGTATGTGTGAGATGGGAATTGGGGAGTGAAAGATGTGGTTCGGGCGACAAGGCAGTTCGGGCTGGACTGTTCCCATTGGGAACAGGGTAAAGACTGATTTGCATATGGCTGGGTCCACACTGGAATGGCATGGGCAGCAAAAAAACGATGGATTAAACCCAGATCTGTGACTGGGGGTGAGTGTTTGCATTGTCAGCACTCCGTCCATCATCCTTTTGTGTTGCTAATGTCGCCCTAAGTGGGAAGGAAATGCCCAGAAGTGGGTCTCGTGCTTCCCATGCCACTGGATTCAAGCTAGCCTGGCTGATGAGGGGTGAAACCCTGAAACCGGTCCCAGGATGCTTGTTTCCAGTCCAGGGAAGACCTGGCCTGGCAGTTCGTGCTGGACTGTTCCCATGGGGAACAGGATCAAGACTGATTTGCATATGGCTGGGTCCAAACTGGAATGGCATGGGCAGCAAAAAAACGATGGATTAAACCCAGATCTGTGACTGGGGGTGAGTGTTTGCATTGTCAGCACTCTGTCCATCATCCTTTTGTGTTGTTCGGGTGACAAGACCAGGATTTGGGAAGAAGGACACGTCCAAGTTTATGAGTACTTTTAACTTTGTCAAAGTAAATAAAATGTGGCAGTGGTGGCCATTTGTTATACATGGAGTATGTCAAGGTTAGTAAGAGTTGTAACTCCTAACAATGGAACCTGTGACTACTCCAGGCTCTGCACGCCAAACAGGATCTAGAAGTAAGAAGAGACATGTTTGGTGGAATGACAATGTCAAAAGTTATGAGCATTTCCCCAGCGTATTTATTGTCAAGTTTTGATGATTACTGTTTCATTTGTTCTCTTTTCATCTATTTATATTGCTTATTACCTTTTGGAGATTTGACCAATCTTTCCTATTCTGTTCTGAAGTTGGCGTGTTATAAAGGAAGGAGGTCTGTTGTGGCTTATCTCTGTGGTTCACCATTATAAACCTGATGCAATATTCTCCTTTCCTTGTGAAATCTAGTGATGTCATCTGGAATGGTGAATGTAAGAAACTGGTTATTAGTTGTGAAAGATGTGGGTCCTTCACAATAATAAGTCTGCAACCTTCCCTTTACTGGGAACCAAGTACCCCATTGTAGTCCTTGACTCTCTCAGGGTAGTAACACAGATCAGTCTAAGGCCTAATGAAGGGAGGTAGTGTTAGCTAGTACTCTAGCTGGTACTCTAGCTCACTGGTAAGCCACAACCACACTCTTTAAATCATTGCTCACTTAGTGTTTTTTCTTCTAAAAAGGAAACATATCTTATTACACATACACTAGTGAATACTTAGCATCATACTTAGCATGCAGGTGGAAATACACATAGTAACACACTCATAACACATTACACCCCTAGGGAGCCCTAAACCCTAAGACCACAGTTCCATCCCACCACCAAATATAGCAGACACATTATAGAGGAGTGTTGTTATCAAAAGGCAGGCCTACTAGCTTTGTCAAGGTGTCACCACATTAATACAAGGCAAAGGTAGATCACATAAAATTAACATACCACTGTTGAATTTACTAAGGATGGTATTGTCTTTCAATAACCTTCTTTACAAAATATAACAGTTCACCATAAATATCATCAAAGTCAATAAAGCATTATTAATTCAGTGTACATAAATGTTTTCCTTTTGCTTTTAACATGCTGATACTGTAGATTCAGGACCAACTAACAGAAGTCCCTGCACTCCAGTCTCCAGGAGGAAAAGCCAAGTTCTATGAGTGTTTGAAAAACTTCAAGATCTCTCCTGAGGTCATAACTCCCTGATAGACCTAGGGCGACCTCTGGGTGAAACTCTCCAATGGGGCCACTACACCTATGGCAGTCCTCCAAAAACCTGCTGCTCATTTTATTGATGGTGCCCATGCACTTCCTGGGGCATCACAGGGGGGAAAATATGTAGAGTTTAAGCGCTTGTAAGGAAGGGCTTACGAGGTGCTTCTTGGCTCCAGTGGATACTCTTTATGAGTGGCTTTGCCAATTTCCATGCTACTTCCTTTTTGCTATATCAAGTGGCTTGTGCCACACTTTTTGTTTTTTATGAGGCCGGTGTAGTGTTGTGTGAGTTGGCAATGTCAGAACCCTTTTGGCTCCTGATGGACTCAATAGAACTGTGATGTGTTAGAGCGTAGTAAAGTGAAGGCAGATTTAGAATGTTTGCGCTTGTGGTTACCCGCAGACGAATAAAGACGTGTAATACACAGCTCCATATATGGCGTAGTTATTGGCCGGTACCCAGGTTAGGGAAGACAATACAACTGGTGACAAGACAGGGGAAAAGTAACCCCAAGATCGACAGTGCTCTCCCAGAGAGTTTGCCTTGGTCCAAGCAAACAGCCTGTGCATGTCACATGTGCCTCCGTCAAAGTGCAGAATTTATATTTGGCGTATGTGGAGTCAAAGTGCAACTCTAGCCAGTGTGAGGTATTTATTAAAAAAAAGCTTCACTGAGAAGTCAACACATTGTTGGCCAAGAACCTGCTGGTAAAGCCATAAGGAAAGGTACTGTGCTACTACGCAATCTAAAGCTATACATCAGACAGAGTGATAAAGCTTAATATGGACACAAACGGATATATAAAAGCAGTGCTGAAAACTACCATAGTCAAATGCGAGTAGAACAAACAAAAGCGCTAGCTGACAGGATAATTGATAAAAAGCATACTGTTGTTACATTTACCAAAGCCTCGATAAGAAGACCTCAGCAGCAGGTGAAGAGATCCAAGAAGAAGCACAGGGGTTGCGCTTACTGAGTTGTCCAAAGCCTGAAGCGGCACGCCACCAAAGCTGCCAGTGGTGACTCAGAACAACTCCAGAAGTCTCCAGAAAACTGAAAGGCTCCAATGAGGTTTAAGAAAGAGGTCACAGTTCCAAAGACTGTGCAAAAAGACCCAGAGACCAGCAAATCACATGGCCTTAGAGATGAATGAACCAGGTCCTAGTGGACAGGGGACAGTATCAGTGTCAGCCAATCCCGTAACTAGTTATAATGCTGCTGCCTTTTAGAAACCACCACCACCATTTAATGTCAACAAAAAGCACAATATTAATGACAAATGGACTGCTTGGATAGCAATATTTGAGGATTTCATTGATGAGTTGGAAGAAACATATAACAAGATTATAAAATACCTTAAAAATCTTGCTGGTGAGGGTGCAAAAGAAGTAATAAAAACAATGTTGCAAGCTGACAAAGTTACAAACTGTGAAATCAAAGAAGGCTTGAATCTCAATCTCAATCCAATGCTGCATATTGATTACGGAGGGTATATTTTAAGTCAAGAACAACACAGAGTTGGTGAAATCACAGGCAAATTTGTTGAGAGACTGGATACGCTCATTAAACACTGTAGGTTCAATCAATTTTATGACGAGGAAGCAATACGTCTTTAGAGATATTAATGGATGTCTGTCACATGCAAAGGCTGGGGGAAGGAGAGCTATTTTGTCACAGTTAGCAAGGCAAAAGAAAAAAGTAAGTGTGTCATGGTGAGAAGACAAAATGGCCCCCCAAGCATTCTAGAAGCGGCATTCGACACATGCGCACAAGGTCAAGAAATAGTACAAGCTGACATAAATCGGCACCAAACAAAGTCGATCGTCATCTAAATCATTGTCAAAAAGTTCTTCAGTATCTATATCAAGTGAAAGTGAAGAATATGATTGTGCAATGTTGGTATTCACCTCAGGAACATATGTGCATGTTGGACTGGCCGCATGTGAAGAAGAAAAATACCTGTAAAACAAACTTGATATGAAAAAGCACCAAAGTCATTCAAACATTGTCAAAAGATTACACTGAAAGTAAATGATTGTTCAATACCTTTCATTATCAACAGTGGCGTGTCAATAAATATTATGCCTGAGGAAGAATATAATTAACTATTTCCATTGCCACAACTGAGAACTGCAGGTACATTACAACCTTTTCTACGCAAATCCGTCTGTTCTGATGTAAAAGGCTAAGGGCCTGATTCAGAGTTTAGCGGACGGGTTACTCCATCACAAATGTATCAGATGTCCCGTCGGCCCTATTATGATTCTAATATGTCCTATGGAAATCATAATACTGTGGATGGGATACTCCATCCAGAATTGTGACAGAGTAACCCGTCTGTCAAACTCTAAATTAGACCCTCAGTTTCAGTGTGTCATCAACTGCAGAGCATTTCCAAGATGTCATTAGACGTATCTAACATCCTGTCATGAATGCTTTCAATTATAGTGATGACATATTGTTTTTCAAAGCTATGCAAGAGGAGCACAGTAAAGCTCTCACACAAAAGTGTTGTTTACTACCTAATGCAGGTTTAACTTTGAATCCTTTGAAGTGTGTGTTCCAGAAGATAAAGCTGAAATTCTTCGGCCATATCTTTTCTGATGGGGGCATAATGCCTGATCCAGCTAAAGGGCACACATTCTCAACTGCCCCACAAGGTATTTTGATGGTACGCTCATTCCTTGGCATGGCCAGCTATTGTTCTAAATACATACAAGACTATGCCACCGTAAAAGCTCCTTTGAGAGAATTGACGTATATAATGTTTCATTTAATTGGTCACATGAATGCAAGCATACCTTCCAGAAAATCAAAAAATTATTGAGAACGCTACTGAAATGGCACACTTTTATCTATAGCTTCATACTGAGGTTGTTGTTGATGCTAGCCCAGTTGGGTTAGGCGCCGTCCTTGCACAACACAGCAGACACCGAAATTATCAGTGACATATTGTGGAATATGCAAGCAGATGTTTGTCCCAAACTGCGCATGCTTATTTGCAATTAGAGAAAGAAAGTTTAGCAGCAGTGTGGGCTTGTGAACATTTTCGTGTGTTCTTATACAGAAAGTCTTTCACGTTTGTGACGGATCATCAAGCATTATTTACTACCTTTGGCAGTTTAAAGGCCAAGATGCCTCCTCGCATTTAACGTTGGGGGTCTACGGATACAAGAGTATAATGATACAACCATAACCATCCAGGGTAAGATCAAAACCCTGCTGGCTACTTCTCAAGTGTACCTTTACAGCATTCTGGTATCCCTTCCAAGACGGCTGAAACCTATATAAATTTCATAGTGAAATCAAGCACACCAGCTGAAATTCGTTGGAGTAAATTGTCACTCCCACGAGTCAAGACAGTGAAATGCAAAAACTAGAAGACATTATTACACATCAGACTGGGAACCAGCACACTCAACCACTTATCAGTGACTAGAAATACTAGAAGTTTAAAAATGTCAAAGATGAACGGTCCATCACTCAAGAAGGCATCATCCTGAGAGCTTCGAGAATTGTTATGACTGAGAGTCTGCGCCAACAGATAACTGAAGTGGTCAATGAAGGACATTGTGGAATCGTTGCCATATAACAAGCTCTCTGAGACTCTGTCTAGTTTCCTCATATCGATGAGAGAGTTGAAAGTTGAAGGCCTGTCATTTATGCAACTGCCTTTCATCCAAAACCACTCAAAACCCCTTAAACATGTCAGAGTTGAGAAAGCATGTATGAGAAAGAACTGCAATTGACTTCTTCTGTCCTCTTGACAATGGACATCACCTGATGATGATTGTTGATGAATACTCCAGTTTTCCATTGAAAGAAGATCTCTCATCTATCGCTCAAGAGAACAGTCGTCGAGAGGTTAGATGGAATCTTTGTTTTTCTTCAATCTTAAAATCTGACAACGATCCACCCCTCAACAGTCGAAAATTCAGAGACTTTCTCAGTCATCTTAATGTCAAGCATCAGAAGAGCACACCTCTGTGGTAACAGGCCAAAGGCCTTGTCGAACATTTCACGAGTACTCTTAATAAAGCTGTTCAGCGTGCTGTATTGGAAAAGCTCGACCTTAAGACTGTCTTAAATTCTACTCTTCAAGCTTATCATTCGATCCCTCACTTCAAAACAGGTGAAAGCCCTTCAACCTTTATGTTCAGAAGAGCCATGCCAACCAAGTTACCTCAATGGACCAACAGGAATACAAGTACTGAGGAAGAAGCCGGCTTGGATTGTAAAAGAAACATGAAGGCCTATACAGACAAGTGCTGACATGCAAAGGACATTACTTTCACTAGAGGAGATCGAGTGCGTATTGGTCAGTTTCGAAAACAGAAATCTGATGTTCCCTTAGATGCCTGTCCCCAGTTTCCAAAGACATGATCGGGATGTGTAATTAGAGCGTCACAAAGACTCATTGAAGAGCCATAATTGTGTATGTAGTTGTAAAAAAAATTTTTTTTTTATTTAACAGGGGGGGGGGGGTGTAGTGTCATGTGAGTTCGCAATGACAGAACCCTTTTGACTCCTGATGGACTCCGCAGAACCTGTGACATTAGTGTTAAAGTATAGGGAAGCTGAAGGCAGGTTAAAAATGATTGACTTCGTGGTTACAAGCAGATGAATAAAGACGTGTAATACACAGCTCTGTGTGTGGCCCAGTCATTGTAGGGTACCTAGGCTGGAGAAGACACCACATGTCCCTGCCCTTCAAACGGGGCATCAGGAATTTTGTTTTTTCCCACCCACGTCCTTGCAGGTGGGAAAGCAGTTGGGTTGTGTGTATCCTGCCCTTCCAAGACACAAACACGGTGAGCAGGGGTCACACATTGCAAAGGAAGACACATGGCAACACTCATCTGTCTTTCTCCAGTCCTACGGACATGGGGTTCCCTCGGATAGTTTTAATTGAGTCAAGCCCCACAGGATGGGGTCATTAGGTCAAGATCTTCTCTGGGAAAGGGCTCCACGCACAACCCCACCCCATAAAAATGATGAAATGAAGGTTGTGCTGACCTCATTTTACTTGACCCTCCCCCAGGGGAATTTAAAGTGAATCATAGTGGAACACTACATGCTCTGTTCTCCACCTGGTTCCCCAGAGGACAAAAATTTCTGGGCTGTTTTCTCATTGCCCGTATGGCCAGTATGCACTATTTTGGTGTTGTTTTGCTCCTAGTGGCAAGCTCTAGCCACAGGGACATTCTCTTCAGGCCTCACAGCATTTAATACTTTCGCTGTGCAGCTTTATTTTTCGATAGCGCCTGAGGTTGGATCTGATCTCTTTTTGGGTTCCTGGTGTAGGAAGTTGGCTCTGTATATACTATTTGAAAGTAAGTAATAGTGTGCACAGAGTCCAAGGGTTCCCCTTAGAGGTAAGATAGTGGCAAAAATAGATAATTCCAATGCTCTATTTTGTGGTTGTGTGGTCGAGCAGTAGACTTATCAGAGGGTAGTGTTAAGCATTTGTTGTACACAAACAGGCAATAAATGAGGAACACACACTCAAAGACTTTACTCCAGGCCAATAGGTTTTTATATTGAAAAATACCTTTTCTTAGTTTATTTTTAAGAACCACAGGTTCAAGATTTACAGTTAATACTTTAAATGGAAGGTACTTCACTTACGTACTTTAGGAACTTTGAATGAAAGCAATATCACATACAGTCTTTGTAAAAATGGCAATAAGCTATTTTCAAAGTGGACACTGCAAAAATCAACAGTTCCTGGGGGAGGTAAGTAAAGGTCAGTTTTGAAGGTAAGTAAAACACCTACAAGTCTCACATTAGGGGCATAGGCAGTCCACCGTTGGGGCTTCAAGGCAACCCCAAAGTTATCACACCAGCAGCTCAGGGTCGGTCAGGTGCAGAGGTCAAAGAGGTGCCCAAAACACATAGACGCCTATGGGGAACAGGGGCACTCCGGTTCCAGATCGCCAGCAGGTAAGTACTTGCGTCCTCGGTGGGCAGACCAGGGGGGTTTTGTAGAGCACCGGGGGGGACACAAGAAAGCACAGAAACTACACCCTCAGCGGCAGAGGGGCGCCCGGGTGCGGTGTGCAAACAGGCGTTGGGTTTTAGATTGAAAACAATGGAGGGACCCGGGGGTCACTACAATGATGCAGGCAGGCACAGAGGGGGCTCCTCGGGGTAACCACCACCTGGGCTAGGCAGAGGGTCACCTGGGGGTGCATTTGTTGTACACACACAGGTAATAAATGAGGAACACACACACAAAGACTTATTCCAGGCCAATAGGTTTTTATATAGAAAAATATATTTTCTTAGTTTATTTTAAGAACCGCAGGTTCATGATTTACAAGTAATACTTCAAATGAAAGGTATTTCACCCAGGTACTCTAGGAACTTTGAATAATCACAATAGCATGTACAGTTTTGAAAAAATGACAATAAGCTATTTTAAAAGTGGACACAGTCAAAAATCAACACTTCCTGGGGGAGGTAAGTAATTGTTCACAGGTAAGTAAAACACTTACAGGGTTCAAAGTTGGGTCCAAGGTAGCCCACCATTGGGGGTTCAAGGCAACCCCAAAGTTACCACACCAGCAGCTCAGGGCCGGTCAGGTGCAGAGGTCAAAGAGGTGCCCAAAACACATCGGCTTCAATGGAAATAGGGGTGTCCCGGTTCCAGTCTGCCAGCAGGTAAGTACTTGCGTCCTCAGAGGGCAGATGAGGGGGGTTCTGTAGGGAAGCGGGGGGACACAAGCAGGCACAGAAAGTACACCCTCAGCGGCACAGGGGCGGCCAGGTGCAGAGTGTAAACAGGCGTTGTGTTTTGTGTAGAAAGCAATGGGAGACCCGGGGGTCTCTTCAACGATGCAGGCAGGCAAGGGAGGGGCTCCTCGGGGTAGCCACCACCTGGGCTAGGCAGAGAGTCACCTGGGGGTCTCTCCTGCACTGGAGTTCGGTTCCTTCAGGTCCTGGGGCTGCGGGTGCAGTGCTGGTTCCAGGCGTCGGGTCCCTTGTTACAGGCAGTCACAGTCTGGGGGAGCCTCTGGATTTCCTCTGCAGGCGTCACTGTGGTGGCTCAGAGGGGTCAACTCTGGCTACTCACGGGCTCGCAGTCACCGGGGAGTCGTCCCAGTAGTGTTCGTTTTCCGCAGGTCGAGCCAGTGGCATCGGGGTGCAGAGTGGAAAGTCTCACGCTTCCGGCGGGAAACGCGGGGTCTTTAAAGTTGCTTCTTTGTTGCAGAAAGTTGCAGTTTGTTGAACAGGGCCACTGTTCTCCGGAGCTTCTTGGTCCTTTAGATGCAGGGCAGTCCTCTGAGGCTTCAGAGGTCGGTGGTCCCTGTTGGATGTGTCGCTGTTGCAGTTTTCGTTGAAGTAGGGAGACAGGCTGGTGGGCCTGGGGCCAAATCAGTTGTCGTCTGCAGGGCTTCAGGTCAGCAGTCCTTCTTCTTTAGGTTGCAGGAATCTATCTTCCTCGGTTCTGGGGGCCCCTAAATACTGTATTTAGGGGTGTATTTGGGTCTGGGAGGGCAGTAGCCAATGACTACTGTCCTTGAGGGCGGCTACACTCTCTTTGTGCCTCCTACCTGTGGGGAGGGGGGGCACATCCCTAATCCTATTGGGGGAATTCTCTTTCTACAAGATGGAGGATTTCTAAAAGTAAGAGCCACCTCAGCTCAGGACACCTTAGGGGCTGTCCTGACTGGGGGGTGAGTCCTCCTTGTTTTTCTCATTATCTCCTCCAGCCTTGCCGCCAAAAGTGGGGGCAGTGGCCGGGGGGGCGGGCATCTCCACTAGGTGGGATGCCCTGTGGAGCTGTAACAAACGGGGTGAGACTATGAGGGGAGTGCCATGTCAACTTAGTCATTTTCTCCCCTCCAGCACACACAAGCTGGCAAGCATTGTGTGCATGTGCTGAGTGAGGGGTCCCTAGGGTGGCATGAGACATGCTGCAGCCCTTAGAGACCTTCCCTGGCATCAGGGCCCTTGGGACCAGGGGTACCAGTTACAAGGGACTTACCTGAGTGCCAGGGTTATGCCAATTGTGGAGACAAAGGTACAGTTTAGGGAAAGAACACTGGTGCTGAGGGCTGGTTAGCAGGGTCCCAGCACACTTTCAAATGATAACTTAGCATCAGCAAAAGCAAAAAGTCAGGGGGTAACCATGCCAAGGAGGCATTTCCTTACACCTGGTATCTGCCAGCATCTGGTGGCTTCTTCAACAGCCCCTTCACTGCATACCAGCAGAATCCCCTCCTTGTCACACTCCCTAGGTCCTTGGATTTGGCCATGTTGCAGGCCACCTGTGTATCAACAACGGAGTCAGTGGCTCCCCTCCTGTTGGGGGTTACCTATCTTCAGAACCAGTCAACAAAAGATCCAGCTGAACTATCCAGGGCCCCCTAAGCAGGTCCATCCCAATAGTGTACCCAGAGAGGATTAATGGGGCAGCGCCCCTGGCCCTGGAGAAACGCTCCTACTCCCTGGGTGACAGCTGGAGTCCAAAAATCCTGAAGTCTATCTTTTCAATTGAGTCAGATGGTTACTCCTTCCAGCTGGGCATTCTTTTGCCACTGTTGCAGACGTTTTTAAGTGAAGGTGGAAAGTTCTAGAAGGTAGGCACCTTTGCCTATTTCTAGGGTGCCTCATCATCACTCCACCCCTGCCCCACCTCTCCTGCATAGCATTCTGGGACATTTAAACATGGAAACTTAAAATGGTCAATAGAAAGACCTTCTGTGTGAGCTTCACTCCTTCCCCCAACTGACATAATTGACACAGCTGCCTGATTTTTTCCCTTTAAAACTTCACTGGAGAGAGCCCCTCCTGTGCTTGGCTGCAGGTGTGTGGCCTTCCTTCTTTGTTTATCAGGGCATGGGCTTGTAAAGGCCAAGTGCAGTGTGAACCTTTAATTAGCACATAAGATTTCCTCCTCACTTCTTCCTTGCCCAGAAACTGGGCCACGCACTGGAAGATGGCGCCACTCTGTTGTGGGGGGGGGGGAGCTCTGATCCTCCTGCTGCCAAGCAGAGTAACTACCTCGGCCTAGTAGGTGGGACAAAGACCTGGAATCTGCTTATGAGCTGATCCAGGGATATATGACAAATTTCCAAGTGACATAAGAAGTGCAGTTATGATGAAAGTGACAGTATATCAGCACTCATGGTATATGTTTACCTTAAGATTGATACCTGATGATATCTCTAAGCCTACATAAGGAGAAACTGTGCTGTGGACAGATTTTGTCCAAAATTTGTAAATCAGTAAAGCACACAGACTTTTCAGTAATCATTACAGATATAGACTATGGGCCTGATTCACAAAGGTAAAATTAGTCCAAGAGTTTAAGTTTACAACTTTCGATATTCACAAGGTAGGTCACGAGTAGTATCTTTACATCCGCACTCGTGTGGAATTCCGGCACTTGGGCCAGAATCTCCACCCTCGGGACAGAATCTCTGCACTCAGGTGGAGTAACTTTACTTCCATTCTGACATACTTGTGTCAGTGCCTATGATCCCCTCATGAAGCTGGAAGTCCCTACATGTCCCTAGCCCAACTGCCAATCCCAGCCTGACCCTTTCAGACCTTTCAACATGTTGCTGAATATGTTTATCAGTTCGCCCCTTGCCATGTGCCAGAATGATTTGAAGAGAAGGAGGAGGAGAGCAGAGATCTTTAGACAAAGGATCAACCCCTTTGGGATGTCCAGTCAAGATGTCAGGTCCACGTACCGTTTTCAACCTGATAAATTGGAGTCAGACAGCTCCCATGCCATCCCAGCCTATGTCAAGATCTTAGCAGCTCTTGTCGCGCCGCGCGGTGCGGCGCGAGCCGAGAGCTCGACTTCGGCCGGGCGTTCGGCTCGGGCCGCGCACCGCGTTATTAAGACGCGGCGCGCCCCCAGCCTCTCCTGCGCGTTTCGAGGCCCCAGATTTGCTTGGGGCCTCGTTCTTCCTTCTGCCTTTCACTGTCCCAGGGGTCTCTGAACCCTCTTACCTGTTTTTCTTCGTTTCCTTGTCCTTTCTTCTGTTTGCAGTCTGTTGTGTGCCTTTCTTTATGTCTTTTCCTCCTTCCCAGATTCCTGTGCTTTCCCAGCATTCCTTGTTCCCTATTCTCTATGGTTCCTCTACTATTCTGTTCTATATATTGTTTCCCTATCTAAGATGGTGTCCTTTTACTTCCTGTGGGTCACTTCCTGTTTGTTGGTATATAAGGGCTGTGTTTTTCCTCTTTCCTTGCGCTGCAACACTTTCTGCTCAGTTGGTGTCTTCGCTCCTGATTTCCTTGCCTTTTGGTTTTGGACTCAGCATTCTGTGTTTTCTGAATTTTGCTCCTTTTGGATTCCTGTTTGTTTGTTCTTGTTTTTCTCCAGGACTTTTCCTGTTTGGAGGTTTTTCCCCTTTGGAAGGGGTTTTTCCCTCTGGCGCTACTTTCTGAAGGGCACGGTCTGTTCTTGGTGTCTCCATTGCCTACAGCACCGTGGCTACCAGAAAGAGTCGCCCCTTTTTGGGCCAAAGCCGAACATTGAAGATTCACGCCACCAGATCTGCAAATTCCAGGCGCAAGCAGCACGTGAGTCGTGACAGATTGCAGCGCCTAACCATTCCGACGTCCTCAAACACCATGGATAATACAGTGGCGGCTGCTGCAGATCCGGAGCAATCTCTGTTAACCACGATTCAGCAACAAGCCCAGGAGTTGCAACAACTACGTAATGAAAATGCTGCGTTACGACAGGCTTTGGCCCTCCGCACCAGTGATGTTCCGACAATCTCCGCTTCTACCCCTTGTTTCTCTGGTGAACCAACCAAGCTTCGCGAGTTCTTGGATGCTTTAACGGTGTATTTCGCCTTCCGACCTACTCAATTCTCCCACGACAGGACCAAGGTGGGTTACCTTATCAGTGCCTTATCCGGCCCAGCCTTGGCCTGGGCAACCCCGATGGTGTCCTCCGACGACCCTGTATTGTCAGACTATTCCGCCTTTGTGAGTCGCTTCAAACAAATGTTTAGCCGTCCTGGATTGGAAGCCTCCGCTGAAGAAGCCTTGTGCGACATCCAACAAGGCTCCCAAGACGTCCTGCAATATATAACCCGTTTTCATCAGCTGGCGGCAGAGACCACTTGGGTGGAACGTACTCTGGTAACATTATTTCGTAGAGGACTCAAAGAAGAAATAAAGGATGAACTAGTGCATTCTACCAGAGCGGAAGATCTTCGTGGCCTGATGGATCAAGCACTGTCCATCGAATATCGTCTTCAGGAACGGAGATCGGAAAAGAAAAGGAGTAGAGGGTTTACCCAGCCAAGTAGCTCACGTGCATACCTGCAGCGTTCCGAGGAACCTCGCACTCCTGCTAGAGACATCGAAGGGGAACCCATGCAGGTGGATACTACCCGAGGTCCGCTCTCTGCTAGTGAACGAGAAGACAGACGCAAGAGAGGGTTGTGCCTGTATTGTGGTTCTGCTGGTCACATACTCCGTACCTGTCCAGTACGTCCGTCCAGACCTTCGGGAAACGCCACCTCCCGTCCTCTGTAAGAAGGGAGGGGACGGGATCTACAGCTATACCTTCCATCAGCTCCTTTAATGACAATACAACTGCCTTGTTCATCTTTCCTGTCCTGTTACAACTTCCTGACGGTCGTCAAGAAAAGACTATGGCATTACTAGACTGTGGTGCTAGTGGTATATACATGGACAAGACATGGGCTGCTGCTAACCTAGTTCCTACTCAAGCAAAAGAAGTACCCGAACAGGTACACACTGTGGATGGATCTTTGATATCCTCTGGTCCTGTAGACACCACTACCCTGATGTTAAGTCTACAGGTGGGAAACCATCAAGAACACATCTCCTTCGATCTTATTACGTCCCCTAACCATACCATCATTCTTGGAATTCCGTGGCTCATTAGACATAACCCATATATAAATTGGGTTACCCGGACAGTCTCTTTGTCTTCGCAATTTTGTCACGAGAACTGTTTTACTTCCGACAAGTATTGGTCTCCGAAAAGATCCTTAGCTACTGAAGGTGCCACTGGTATGTCCATTAATACGGTCCAAGGGGTCCCAGACCACTATTTGGAGTTTCAGGATATTTTCCAAAAACCGTCAAAACCTGTGCTACCTCCACATCGAGAATATGATTGTGCAATTCCATTAGAACCCGGCACAATTGTTCCTTTTGGGAGGATGTACTCCCTCACGGAACCCGAAAGGGAAGTTCTAAAGGAGTATCTGGACGAAAATATACAGAGTGGTCTTATTGTTCCATCGTCGTCTCCGGCTGGGGCCCCTCTCTTTTTTGTGCCCAAGAAGACTAAGGATCTTCGTCCGTGCCTGGATTTTCGAGGTCTGAATAAAATCACCATTAAGGATCGTTATCCTTTGCCTCTCATCAGGGACATACTGGAAGCAATCAGAGGGGCCCAACGTTTTACTAAATTGGATTTACGAGGAGCCTACCACCTTTTACGCATAAGAGAAGGCGACGAATGGAAGACAGCATTCAGGACCCCATTTGGCCATTTTGAATATAGGGTTATGCCGTTTGGTCTTACTAACGCCCCGGCAATCTTCCAGAGATTTATGGACTCAGTGTTTTCAGACCTACTTAATCAGACAGTCGTGATCTACCTAGATGACATTCTTATTTATTCTAGAAATCCTGAACTCCATACTTCCCATGTGAAACAAGTTCTTCAAAGACTTCGTGATCATCAACTATTTTGCAAACCAGAGAAATGTGAGTTCGACATAACGGAAGTCAAATATCTGGGCTATCATTTAAGTCCCACCGGCATAGCTATGGATCAAGAAAAGGTACAAGCTATCCTAGAGTGGCCTTCTCCTTCTACCATAAAAGAAACACAATGTTTCCTAGGTTTAGCAAACTTCTATCGACAATTCATTCTAGACTTTGCCAGTCAGACTAGCCACATAACTCACACCTTAAAGAAGGACAATTTAAAGAAGGGGTTTGTCTGGACTGAGGCTGCTGAAGCAGCCTTTCAAAGCTTAAAGAGAGCCTTCACCCAAGCCCCCATCTTAAGACATCCAGATACCACCAAGCAATTTATAGTAGTAACTGATGCTTCTGAGAGAGCCATCGGAGCTGTCTTACTCCAACGACAAGAGGATGATGGCCTTGAACATCCTGTTTTCTATTTGTCTCATATCCTTTCCACAGCTGAACAACATTATTCCGTACTTGAAAGGGAATTATTGGCTCTGAAAACAGCCTGCCTTGAGTGGAGGCAGTTTCTGATGGGTTCCAAGGAACCATTTGAGGTGAGGACAGACCACCGTAATTTACAATGTTTAAGAAATTTTGTATGCCAGAATAGTCGTCAGGCCCGCTGGGCCTTTTTCTTCAGTCAGTACGATTTTTATATTACATATATTCCAGGATCTCAAAACATTCTGGCTGATGCTCTGTCTCGCCGATATCCAGAGTGTTCTCCTTCCTCATCCCAGTATCTTCTAGAACCCAGTAAGATCATTGGAGTGGCTCAGTCTTTCCTGGAAGAAGTACAACAAGAATACGCCAACCTATCGGACCATGACATAGAAGAACTAAGACCATTATTGTACAAAAGACAAGGATATTTTTATTACCAAGACCTGATATTCCTCCCTACAAACAAGGTGCAAAAGAAAGCATTACAAATGTGCCATGATTCCCCTGTAGCTGGTCACAGAGGCATCAAGGCCACACAAGAATTACTTTCACGATTTTTTTGGTGGCCTACCTGGAAACTGGATGTGGAAAGATACGTTCAGGCCTGTCCCATATGTGCCCAAGTCAAAATACCTCACACCAGACCGGCAGGATTACTACAACCTTTGCCTGTTCCATCGGCCCCATGGCATACTATCTCTACTGATTTTATGTGTTCACTCCCACCATCAGCAGGAAACCGGGTTATCATGGTCACAGTGGATTCTTTCACAAAGATGGCTCATTTCACTGGCCTAAAAAAGCTGCCTACTTCCCAAGAACTAGGTCAAATATTCATAGATCATGTCTTCCGTCTCCATGGACTTCCACATACCATAATCTCTGATAGAGGACCTCAGTACATCTCCCGATTTTGGAAGCATTTTTGTAAAACACTGAATATGAATAGAGCCCTGTCTTCAGGGTTCCATCCTCAGACCAACGGACAGACTGAGCGTCTGAACCAAGGACTAGAGCAATATCTTCGATGCTTTTGCAATTCTACCCAAAGTAACTGGAGCACTTACCTCTCTTTAGCTGAATTTTCCTACAATAACTCAGTCCATAGTGCCTCCAAGGTCACTCCCTTTTTCTGTTCCTATGGTTTTCATCCTACCTCTTTCCCTACTTCTCCACAATCCAACTCTCCTCTACCTGCTATTAACTATTTCTCCAAACGCCTTCTCCAACTCCATAAACTAATTCGATCTAATTTGTTACATACCAAGAGGTATATGAAGAAGGCTGCAGACAAGAGACGTACAACCAATCCAAATTATCATCTGCAAGATAAAGTCTGGCTCTCCTCCAAATTCTTGCCCTCACGTCTCTCTCAAAACAAGTTCACACCTCGTTACTATGGGCCTTTCCGTATTCTCCAGTTGGTCAATCCTGTCACTGTCCGTCTTCACTTACCCCATACATGGAAGATCCATCCGGTTTTTCATGTTTCTCAGCTTAAACCTTATGTGCCTGATCCTTACTCACGTCAGTTTCCTTGTCCACCTCCTGTCCTTGTGAATGATGCTCCTGAATATGAAGTGCAGGAAATCTGTGACTCTCGTCTTTTTCATAAACGACTTCAGTATCTGATTCATTGGAAGGGTTATCCCCTCAGTGAATGTTCATGGGAAGATGCCTCTTCCGTTCACGCTCCTCTCCTGACTCAACGCTTTCACTGTTTATTCCCTCTTAAACCTGGGCCTTCGGGAGGGGGACCTACTGTCGCGCCGCGCGGTGCGGCGCGAGCCGAGAGCTCGACTTCGGCCGGGCGTTCGGCTCGGGCCGCGCACCGCGTTATTAAGACGCGGCGCGCCCCCAGCCTCTCCTGCGCGTTTCGAGGCCCCAGATTTGCTTGGGGCCTCGTTCTTCCTTCTGCCTTTCACTGTCCCAGGGGTCTCTGAACCCTCTTACCTGTTTTTCTTCGTTTCCTTGTCCTTTCTTCTGTTTGCAGTCTGTTGTGTGCCTTTCTTTATGTCTTTTCCTCCTTCCCAGATTCCTGTGCTTTCCCAGCATTCCTTGTTCCCTATTCTCTATGGTTCCTCTACTATTCTGTTCTATATATTGTTTCCCTATCTAAGATGGTGTCCTTTTACTTCCTGTGGGTCACTTCCTGTTTGTTGGTATATAAGGGCTGTGTTTTTCCTCTTTCCTTGCGCTGCAACACTTTCTGCTCAGTTGGTGTCTTCGCTCCTGATTTCCTTGCCTTTTGGTTTTGGACTCAGCATTCTGTGTTTTCTGAATTTTGCTCCTTTTGGATTCCTGTTTGTTTGTTCTTGTTTTTCTCCAGGACTTTTCCTGTTTGGAGGTTTTTCCCCTTTGGAAGGGGTTTTTCCCTCTGGCGCTACTTTCTGAAGGGCACGGTCTGTTCTTGGTGTCTCCATTGCCTACAGCACCGTGGCTACCAGAAAGAGTCGCCCCTTTTTGGGCCAAAGCCGAACATTGAAGATTCACGCCACCAGATCTGCAAATTCCAGGCGCAAGCAGCACGTGAGTCGTGACAGCTCTCCATTTCTTTGCTACAGGGTCTTTCCAGAAGCATGCCTGGTGACATCGTGGACATCTCTCAGGCAAGCCAATCCCATTGCTTGTTTCACGGATTGAGCTGCATCAACAGGAGAGCGCAACTCCACATAGGTTTGTCCTATATACTGATAGGAAGGCAAAGGATTGCTAGGGATTTCTACCTCTTTTCCCGCTTCTCACATGTGGTAGGTGCAATTGATTGCCCCCAAATGGCTCTTCAGCCAACCTTGCCACAATGCACATATCTTCCGCAACAGACACCGCTGGCACTCCATCAATGTGCAGGGTGCGTGTGAAGCCTGTGGCTGCTTTACTGATGTGCATGCAGTGTTCCCAGGCAGTACACATGACAGCGTCATATTCCGCAGATAACCTCTTGCTCAGCGGATGACAGCGGGAGAATTTGGCAACATGTGGCTTCTGGGTAAGTACTCAAGCACGAAACAAGTGTGATATGTATCACTGTTGTTGTAATATATACAACCATTATAAATCACTAATCCTAATGACACATACATGGCCCCAACAGGCACTGCATGTACCATTTCATGCATTATGTACTTTACAGATGCTAGAGGGACATGTGCAAATAACTCCTCATTTTCCTCCTCAGGTGATGTTGGGTATGCACTCTCCCCTCATCTCCTCACATCTTATAGATGTGCAACCACTTTACATCAGCATAGGTACAATAAGGCTTACATATGTACACATACCATCATAGAGTGCACTTTTGGTCTCCTAAAGTTGCAATTCAGAAGTCTTTATTGTACAGGGGGTGCAGGTGTACTACCCTGAAGTTGTGTGCAAGATAGTAGTAGCCGGTTGTGTCTTGCACAACGTTACCAGTGATCATGGCTTAGACATACCTCTTGACCCTCACCAATGTCTGAATCTGGGGAACTGGGCCATTGTACAAAACAGAGGGCAGGGTATGGTGCAGGACCAGCTGGTTGACCGTTTTTTCTCTTGATCAACCAGTTTTGTTATGGCCTTATGTGGTTTCACAGACTGTTGTCAAAGATGCCTGGTGGACATTTAACACTGTCCATAAATTCCATCTTGGAACTACTCTTTAAGCCATATGTAAGGTATGTAAACAACAAAAGATGGGCCATGACACATTTCAGGCACATGTCAGTGATTATTGCGAACAGCATCTCAAAAGTCACCAGTGGCTTAGGGAATTAAATCTCACTGCATGTGTGAGACCTCCCTGGACAGTATTACAATAGGAATTTAATGTTGGTGTCTGAGACACAGTAGTTGTGGTGCTGACATAGTGAGGTTAGAACTGTTCAACACTGCATTGGATATGATCTACTGTTTACCCGTGTTGTATGATGATGGCTAGTAAGATGCCATAGTAACATTACAACACACGCCTTCAATCTCAATAAAGTATATGTGATGTACTCCAACATAATTGAATGCACAACGGTAAACATCTGTGTGGACGAGTGTTTAGAATTTGTAACATGAAACCTATGAATGTACAGGTATTGTATATATATTGGACCTGATTCACAAAGAGCCTCCGTCCTTGGGGTGGAGGCCCCACAGTCATGGAGAAGTCTCTGCACTATGGGCGGAATCTCCGCAATGAGAATTCTCATTGTTGAGATTTTGTCCCAGTGCAGAGACTCCCCACGACCGTGGGACCTCCACCACAAGAGCAAAGGCCCTTTGTGAATCAGGCCCCTTGTATCTGTATGTGCTGCATCTCATGTAGCAGTGTGGCCATATGTCTTTCATACATGGGCCAAGTGGACCAGGGTAATGAAATGGATCGCCTAAACTCACAGCTGCCTAGTTTTGCAGCTTCATGTCTAATGTGCCACTCCAGGCCAATTATCTATTTCACTCACCTGCCCCAAACATGGCTGAGGGACTTAAGGCCAAGGCACCACCTTTCAGTGAAACTGAATTGAACATACTAGCTGAGGGGATGCTTGATAAGTATCCTCAGCATTTGGAGGCCTGAGAGGAACAGCAGAGTAATGCAGGGTGCTCCAGAATGTGGGGAGATATTACAGTGCGCTCCAGGACAGTGCAGTGGCAATTTGAAAGTGGTAGGGTGTAAGCATAATAAAAGAAGTATAGTGCATGTGACCAACCCTGATGGTTATGAGGAGGTTTTGGGGGGGATGTTTCTTCCTGAGAAACGTTTTTTTAAATTGGTATATTTCAGTGCAATTTTCAGCACTATCTCTGTGCTAACAGGGCAAAAAAAACAGTTCTTATACTGGCTTCAGCCTGCCACCATCTCTCTACCTAGAAGGTGGCTTTACAGCCAGAGCTGTCGAGTTTGGAACTGGAGAACCATGAATTAGATTCAATTATTGGTTTTGGCTTTCCATCCTGTGATTCTGGACAAATTACTTATTCTCCCTTGTGCCTATAAAAATGAATGTGACCTTGTATAATGTAATTGGTGCTCCTGGAAAGCGTTTCAATACCTCCGGGTCTAGTTTGTACTATATAAGAACTGCACAAAGAGGTTAAAAGAAAGCCTTAACACAATGAAAGACACATGGATACTGGCTGATTTGCACAAAGTGAAACCAGAAAACCTGGTTAAGTCACGACTTCACCACTTAAATTGTATGATCTTAGACAAATATTGTATTTCACCAAAACTCAATTTTATTCATTATCCCAAATGAAAAGCACTTTCAAATATGAAAGTTCAGAATACCAATTGTAGAGAAACCTATTGTGTTTGATTTATGTAGATTATAATGTTGCTCTATAATAATCTAGGCCATGCAGAGTTTACATGACTTCATTAATTCTCAGTGCAGTGCTATAAGTGATGTATTAATGTCAAAGCTTCCATTTGCTAAAAAATATACTTTTTTGAAGTCTGAAGAGACATCATAATATTTTGTATGTTTTGTGATTTACACAGCAAAGATTTTAAGGGCTTGGCTTGTCCACGGGCTCTAAGGTCCCAGGTAAACCCTGGGCTCGCTCTTCCTGTTAATTTGCTGAGCGACCCACCTCTGATTTTAAATAAGGTACTTTCAAGTGTTTAAAGACTTTATAATGGGTCATGACTGAGAGCTCTGGAGTCCAGGCTGCAGACAGTGCATGTCTTTTACAATACATCTGTACAAATACAAATCTGTTAAGACTACATCGTCATCAATTCCTTGCCCTCTTAGTGACGTGCACAGAGCACATATGTTACTGCTACCACAATACAGTTTCCCACAGGCTTTCAAAACAACCAACTACTACCACCTGAGAGAATCTTGACGAGATCAAACTAGTAATGGCTTTTTAACTGGTCTCTTATATGTGAGGTCCTCCTTCCAATCTTGGAGCATTATCATACATATCATCATCCGGTCCTAGCCATGTCAATGCTATTAAGATAAAACCTTTAATTTTTAAGCTTGTTTACAAAGGTCTCCATTCCCACAAGTATGCCTAAGGTAACAAAATAATTTAGTTGCACGCAATTGCATGCCACTGCACTTGCGACATAGTGGCACGTGATTGCTGCTCTATTTCTCCAATTGAAGTGCTCAAAGGTGGGTGCATTAACTGGAGTAGGGGTCAAGTTAGGAGGCAGCATTGCACATTCTGCCAGACTTTGAAGCAACCAAGACCATTGTTTCTATAAAGTGGTCGTTTGTTAAGCAGGGATGTTTGTGCTTAGAAAATAAGTTGCCTAATTTAGTTTACTTAGGTAACTCACTTTCTAGACACAGAACGTAAATCTCCAGGATATATGCCTTTCAGAAGCATAGTTTATTTTTTGCTTGTCAGTCTGGCACAATTTAAAATGCTTATGGTGCCAAAGGCCTGGCAACTACCTAATATATATCCTGCTGTGGTCTTTGCTCTCCCTCTCTTTCTCTCTAGTAGCAGCACTGCTACTGCTACTGAGAGAAAGTGAGAGAAAAGAAATAACGGGAAAAGGAGAAGAGATCAACAGAACCAGGGCTGTGAGAAAAAGAAAGGTAACGACAAGGGAGGGGAAGGAAAGAGTAAGGATTTAGGGCAGAGGTCTTCAAACTTTTTGATGCCGGGACCCCCTCTCAAAATTTTGTAGGTGTAAGGACCCCCTCTTGACAAAAGTTTCTAGAACCTGGTACTCCTCATCGACAATCACAAACGTCCCCAATTCCCACAGCAAATCATTTTTATGGTGAGGAAATAATATTGAACAGTGTTTAGCACGCCAAAGGTCTGTGAGTGTGGGGTGTGGCTAAAAACAAAAGTCCTAATTTATGAGGAATTGGCGCAGGGCAGCACCGCAAGTCTTCTTGCTACACTGCCCTACGCCAATATAAAGGGCAGGAAAGGACCGTATTTATGAAATATAGTGCATTCCTGTCCTTTCCCCATGCGCTGGTGCACAAATTGCTGCCTAGCGCCAACAAAGGCAGGATTGTTTTTGTGCAGGAAGAGCTCTTCCTGCACAAAAACAATCCAGAGAGGCATTTTTCTCTTTCTATATGTGTGGCAGAATGCAACACACATGGAAAGAGGAAAAAACTAGGAGAAGTTAAAGCTTTTTTCCTAATTATGCCTGCTCTGGGGAGGCATAACGTTTTGGCACTGCTCCAGTTTACGTGATTTTGTCAATCTGGGGCAGCGTCAAAACCCATGGGTGTTGCTTGGGAACACCCACCACAATGCTCATGGAACGCCTCCTTGACGCAAAGTAAGGAACACAGCAGCTTGTGCTGCTTTGCCTTACTCCATATCTATGAGGCCATGTAAAGCCATGCAGGGTGGCTTGCATCGCCTCATAGGTATGATTGAGAGGCTTGTGCTGCCGGAACGTCAAAAAGAGTGATGCTCCGGGGGGTGCAAGCCTCTAATAAATAAGCCTCAAAATATTATGTACGTTTTTTTAAGTCTTTCACGGTCAGGTAGCTACATCTAAAATAACAGTGAGCTTAAATGAAAAATAAATTTTAAAAAGTTGTTACTCACTGGGAAATGTTCTGTAGTGCATTATGAAACCTCTATTAGTTAATACACTGCAGAGGTCTGTGAGTAACCGGACAGCAACAGTATTAAATCTTGGTTTGTGCAGTGCAGAATAGTGACTTGTATATTTTTAGTGCCACGAAGTCATAGCCTGTGACAGAAAGCACTGTGAATATGTAAGGCATTATTTAATACTTGCATTACACACAGTATAAGATAAGCTACTACAAAAAGGTTTAAGATAAAAGGGTGCTTCCAAAATGTAGATTTAAGTAATACAAGACATATGCAACACCTTTTTTTTTAAATAGCTGTCCTTTTAACACTTTCAAGTGAAGTAAGCACTATGTAAATACAATCACAATTAAAACCACACACTTAACAGCGCAGTTGTTAACTCTTTGCATTACTACTCAAAAAGAATAAATGTTTGTCATCACAAAGCTTTGAGTGACTCGATCATTTAAAGCCAGAACCAGCATCTTTTACAGTTGCAGATTACCCTTTACATTTGCGGATCTACTCCTAGCGCACATTTCCATTTAATTCAGGAAGCAGAAGCCCTGGCACAAAGGTGTCTTTAGCGGTCTGTGTGAGTTCACAGCACAGGAGACTCAATAAAGCGAAGTTCAGCTGAGGCATTTTAATGATCGGACTGACAAGTGAGGCTGGGGGAATGTGTGACCCCTTGCCCAGGACTCCACAGCCCCCCTGGGGGTCGCGACCCACAGATTGAAGACCTCTGATTTAGGGCCAGATGTATCAAACGTTTTTGCATTCGCAAACGGTTCTAATCGCAAAATTTGGCCGTTTGCAATGCAAAAACGTGGTCTGCGATGCATGAAAGGCATTCGCAGACCAAAAATAAGAAATCGCAAAAATTTTGATTTTTTGAGTTGCGACTTGGTTTTGCGAGTCGCATTTTGCATCTCGCAATTTGCGATATGAAATACTGAATCGCAATTAGCGATTCGGTATTTCAAGTAGGAAACTGCGAGGCGCAAAATGTGACTCGCAAAACCAAGTCGCAATTCGATACACCAAAATTTGCAAATTGAAATTTTTCGGAGAATGGCATTTTGCACATGCAAAATACCACTAAGTGAAAGCAGGTGGTAACCAGGTGCAACCTATATAAAGAGGCCCAGATTGCCTCAGACTCTTTTCCGCAATGGCTGCAGTCTACGTCATGGCGAGGAGAATGAGGATCTTGGCAGGTTTGAGGAGAGGGAGGAGGAGACAGGAGCGCATTTTCAGAGTGCGTATTACACTTTTTGACCAGACAGAGGAGGAATTGAGAGGTACAAGTTGAGCTCAGCCATGATACTCGAACTGATAGCTGAGCTACAACCCATACTGCAGCGCACAACACATAGGACTCATAGCATACCCACCCATGTGCAGGTATTATGCTCCCTCCACCTACTCGCCTCAGGGAGCTATCAAGGGGTCATAGCAGCAGCTGGAGGGGTCTCACAGAGTACCCTCTCTAGATTTTTCAATGCATTTATCAACGCCATGCTGAGCAGACTACACCAGTACATCAGATTCCTCCACACCCCACAGGAAATACAGCAGACAAGAATAGATTTCTACCAGATAGCACAGTTCCCCCATGTCCTAGGTGCCATAGATGGGACACATGTAGCAATCTGTCCACCATCAGCCACAGAATATGTGTACCGCAACCGTAAATACCAACATTCCATGAATATTCAGGTGATATGCAATGCCTCCTATATCATAACTGATCTTGTGGCCAGGTACCCAGGGAGCACACATGATTCATACATCTTTCGCAACAGCGGCATTCACACAAGACTGCTGGGTGGGGAGTTTGGTGAATGATATCTACTAGGTATTGTCCCTCTCTACACTGGTGCATTGATGGCAGCGTGACGTCAGATGGCTCAGTTACTCATACCCTCTGTTCATTCCAGGAGACAGTGCCTACGCAGTGCACACCTACATGATGAAGCCCTACCTAAATCCTACTTCACCTGCTGAACGGAGATACAATGCAGCACACAGGGTGACCCGCAACGTGGTGGAGCGCACCTTTGGGCTGCTGAAGAGTCGCTTCCGGTGCTCCACAAAAGTGGAGGGGCACTACAGTACAGGCCAGAGACAACATGTAGAATAGTGGCTACTTGTGCAATCTTTCCCAATATAGCTACCACCAGGAGCATTCCTGTGGAAATATCTGATTCTGAATCAGATGAGGATGATTATCTCATACCACCCCTACAGCCAGCAGACCGGACCAGTGCAGCAGAGGGCAGGCAAAGACGTGCTGACATCACACACAACCATTTCAGATGTAAGTATGAACAACACAAATCCACTGACAAATGTGCTTGTAGTAAGTAAATGTATTACCTTAATGTAAGGGTAATATCAGTTCCACTAGTACCAACAAAAGTAATTGTGACAATAAACAAAAGCAGTTAACAGAAAATCTCTATTCCTTCATAGTTTCCTTATGTCACAAAAATGTACAGTCCCCTGTGGCAAATACACTCACTTCCTCCGGCCACCCAAGCCACTCGAGTGCACAGTTGCCTCACTGGCACCTCGATTTTCTGCCTCTGTGACAGTGCTGTGCCTGGCACTGCGATGTCTGGCATCCGTTGTGGGCACAGCTAAGCTGCTGAGGCTCCATGTGTCCTCTGTATCCCCCAGTCCCAGTTCACTTGGTGTGGCTGACCGGTTACCCATAATATTGTCTATCACATTCGTGATCTGCACCAGTCCTTGGGCCACATCCCTACTGCTGTGCGCTGCCTCTACCTGTGCAGCCACAGCACAACGCAATATTAGGGCTGTAGAATTTGCCAGCCCAATGACAGAGCGACAGAAAATGCCAAACACCCATGAAGCGTCTCTCCTGCCTGCGGTGGCTTATCCTGTTGTGGTACAGCTCCTGACACAGTTCCCTCACAGCACTAGTCAGCTCCCTCGTATCCTCCGATGCTTGGATCTGTCCCTCATGCAACTGTTTGATGTTGGCATTGAGACACTCCAGCTGGCGATGCAGCCCCCGTGTTTGTATTATGTGCCTGCATCTGCCTTTGTAACACAGAGATTTTTTTGTTTTGCAGGCGCTGCTGCTTTAACATAGCCGATCCCAGGCCACCAAACAATGATGGTCCCTCACCTGCCTCAAAAGCCTGTGCACCTGCATATGTAGGCATCCTGCGTGGTGTTGTGCTCTGCTGTGGATGGGGCTCCTGCAACCGAGTGCATCTGCCACTTGGGGAAGGTGTATGTGAGTCATCCTGCTGCTCATCAGAGTCCTGGCTCAGTTCTGGTAGTAGCAGTGCCCTAGGCCTGCGTCGGATGGGCGCTATGTTCTGTGACTCGCTAGTATTAGAGTCAGAAGCAGGATGGGTGTCTGTTTCCCCTGCAATGGCACATGCTGTAGCTGCTGGGCCTGGGCCACCTGCAACGACAATATGCAGCATGTCAGTTATGTATGTATCAATATAGGTCACACAATGGTAATAAACGTACAGTTACTTCTCATCACAATGTTGTGGGTGTTGTGTTCTTCTGTGTGTCGCTCTGCCTATTACATTGTATGTGCTACTTTCAGCTCTGGGTTGAGGACTACCACTCCCATAAGGCATTGTTGTGCTGCTTCTAAGATGTGGAATGGACTACTTCTCACAATGTTTTAAACTACTTGCTAATTCCTAAGGGGCTTTTGTGCATACACATATGGGGTTACATTTCAATACTGCACTTACCTTTACTTGTACTTGGTGTGCCGGATGTGTCAATGTCAGTGACCCCACTGACTGCTTCTGGGAGGAGTGTGGACTCCAATAGGTCTTCCATCGGGGAGGAGGGTGTCTCTGTGGGTGGTCCGCCTACTGTGCTCCTGGCATCCTGCAGTCGTCTTGTCACCCTCTCCTTGGCACGGGACCGCAGGTCGTACCACCTCTTCCTTATTTCCTCGACAGAGCGCTGCGCTACTCCAACAATGCAGATTTTGGTCTGGATATCTGCCCAGAGTCTGCTCTTTTGACTCTCAGGCACCTGGAGTGAGCTTTTGCCGAACAAACAGTCATGGCTCCTGACCACCTCCTCTGTGAGCACCTCCAGCTCTTGCTCACTAAACTTCAGTTTGCACTTCCTTTCTCCCTTCTCCTTTCCTTGGGCAGAGGCGTCCATGTTGGTTCTGCTGTGCTGCCTTCTTCAGAGACGTGCTCACTGTGGCTGGGCTGACTCTCTCTGAGTGCTAGTTTGGGTGTGGCACCTGCAAACTGCCTGGGATGACTCACTTCCTGCTTGTGATGTCATCAGGCTCCTCCAGGTGTGCGATTCGGTATTTGGGCCTCGCAAAACACAAATAGCGAATTTTAAGAAATCGCTAATTCCGATTCGCAATAGTGAAACATGGCCAATTGCGACTCGGAAATAGCGATTTCTTAAAAATCACTATTTGGGATTCGCAAGGCCATTTCATGATACATCTGGCCCTTAGTGCGGAGTGAAGAATGAAAGAGACAGAACTACTTACCTCAACAGTCTTGTCCAGCTGATGTTGCAGCCAGAGTACTGCACACCAACAGCCTGCAGCATTTCTATTTCACAAGCTGGCAGCTTCTGAAATCCTCTCCCTGGCTGGAATGCTCTAAACACATAGACGAGGTGTGTGCAGTGTATCTGTTTAGAGCATATAGCACTTGATCCGGCCTCTAAGAGCCATGAGGCTCATGACTCTGTGAAGTCAAGCCCTCTTTGAAAGGTTGTAGCTCCTTCCTTTCCCTGTGACAATTTGGAAAGGGAGGTGTGGTGAGAGGAAGCTGCAATTGTCTCACAAGCAGCCCCAGCAATACAGAGCTGACACTGTACACGCCCTGGGCTGCTACAAAATGTGACACTGCATTGTTTCATTACTGGGAGGTCCCTGGGGACTCCAAGTATTGCAGACCCAGGTTGGCAGCATGTCAGCCCATAGGCTGCGTAAAATTCAACGTTGCAGCAGTCACCATGTAACTGGCACATGCGCACTAGTGCTTTTGCCTATGAAACTGCCTGGTCTACCTGACGTCCATTTTGTAGTGCGGACTAGGCAGACTAAGGCACCGAGTGCTTTTATTATAGTTTAAATAGGTTGGTAATTGCATTTTGCAAATACTGTCCATGCGCTATGTAATTAGAAGGGCGGTGTGCCTCCGCTCACCCCCATAAACCACAGATGGTACACTCCCACGCCAAGACTTGTCCCAAGCGCTGGAAGGACCTGAGATGCTGAGTCCGAATTAAGGCCCAGAACTTATTGGGGTTGTCGTCCCAGCCCCATTTACACAGGCCCTTCCTCAGCTCACTGTATAGGACGGTCCTGAAGACAGCCTGGCTGATCCTCCAAGCTCAGCTGGAGGAGTTTGTGCAGCAGAGACCTGGTAAGTGCATAAACTGCATTATGTGTCTGTCTAGTTGTTGTATTATGTGAATGGTGATAGAGATGTACCATCATGTGTCTTTTGTCACCTTTCACTTTAAGTGTGTACTGGCTGCAGTACGTATAAGGCCTATGTATCATTGTGCCACATGGAATGCTGTTTGCTGACCCTTACAGTAGCATTTTAATGCGCACATGCACTTACATTATCATGACTAGTGAACTAAGGGCCTTATAACCAGACCCCCCCCCCCCCAAATAAAAAAAAACACAAAATTGTCACTCTTTGGAAAAATCCCAAGATTTTTACGAAAGTGCCCACAAAATTTGTGTAAAATAAAATTACATGGGTTGACCCTCTCTGCTTGACTCTGCGCTGCGCCTTTAAAAGGAGGGTGAGCAACAGGATAACAGGTAGCAGAGGTGTTGCCTGCCTGTCAAATGCACAGAGCCCCCTCCTATGCATTTAAGCTGCAGCCACCTCACACCTTTGTGTTCTCCTGCTGACTCAGTATAAAGGCTATCCTGCTTCCCATCCTCAACTGTACTCCTCTCCCTCGGCCCCCCTTTTGTCTCCTATTAATCCTTAATTCGCCCATGTCTCCCCTTTTTTTGTGTTTTGTATATGCCCCCAGCCTCCACTGCCTCCTTGCCCCATCCCCTGCTGTCTTGCACACACAGGTTGTCTGTTGCCAGAAAAAGCAGATTTTGTATTGTAATCTGCTCTCTGTGGCATCAGGCACCCTACAAATCAAGCCACTGTGCTGCTGGAGATTCTGCAAGACTACAGATTGTGACATAGCACAGTCTCCAGCAGTGTCAGAACACAGCCCTTGCAGTATTTTTGTGGTAGGCATATTTTTGACCACTGCAAAATTTATGGTTTTGGGCCGCAAAGTTTGCTTTTTGTGGCTGCAAAATTTGTCAACTAAAGCCACAAAATACTGTTCCATGCAATGCAATGTTGAAAGTATGGTATAAACAATGTCTAGTGTTGGCATGAGAGGGGTTTGGGTGTTGGATGCTGTATCATGCATGCCTTTTATATGTGTGTTATGTCACCTATCACTTTATCTGTGTACTGGCTGCAGTACTTATAAAGCCTCTGCATCTTTGTAGCAAATGGAATGCTGCTTACTAATAGCATTCGGGGACCTGTAGTGGTTTAAACACAACTAGGTAAATTACCCTTACAGTAGCATTTTAATGTATAAATGCACTTACATCATCATGACTAGTGAACTAAGGGCCTTATAGCTGTTGCATGCAATGGTGAAGGTAAGGCTTGGACAATGTCTACTGTTGGTATGAGAGGGGTTTGGGTATTGCCAGGAGGTGACGGTACAGCTATCGGCCTGTACGGCACATCCTCTATTGAACACCTGGGAAGCATGCATCTTGGGCCTTTTTTCCAGAGCTACAAAACATAGGGCTTCCCCCCTTATGAGAGGGGTTTGGGTGTTGGATGCTGTATCATGCATGAGTTTTGTGTGTATTTCTTTCCAGGAAAAATAGTATATATATCTTACAAGAAATAAAGACAGACTTTGTGATACTTGTCTTACTCAAAATGATACACACTTATCCAAGGGGGGGGTGAAATGCACACATCTTCTCATCAGTGGTATGCATCCCATTTCTAATATCTAGGTAGCTGTACTAACTAGACACGTGATTACCAGTGTACAACACAAAAGAAGCAGTCTTTACATGCTAAATGTAGCACTTTCAATGTAAAGTCTGATGTGGACAAGGACTATTCCAATATTTAGAATCACATCTTTGCAAAGGTCATAACCAAGGTCTTGTTTGTATATGCACAACCAATTTAGCATGTATGTTGTGTTTAACGATGCTACACAACAGATGACATTTGGTAGTGAGTTTAAGACCGTTGAGACTCCACATTATTAAATAATCTTGAATCCAGGTTTAGGTGTGGATATATCCATCCACACTGTGTCCCATCTCCACTTGTACACTTACACTGGAAGATAACTATATTTTAATGTCAAGAAACACACATTGCGCTATGCTGAAGGTGAGGGTTAAGGGTTGACGAGCAAACTGACCTAAATTGGGAAAGACATCATTGTGTGGAAGAATTCTGGCCATTACAGTGATAGTACACATACTCTTGTGTCCAAGACACATATAATTGGTTAGTGAGATCAAAGAAGTACAAAGTCTGCACTTGCTTTATGTAGTCATGTGCTTTGCTATGATTTGTACAACAACTACATAATAGTTTGCCTTCTATTTCAGTGGATCAGGCTGGCCAAGAAGCAATAGGACAGGACCAGGGGTAGAGCAGGAGTTCCTTGGCTCATCGGTGGGCAGATCCTCTTCATACCAGGAGCAAGAAGAGGAGGGGCTCGAACCATCAGGCAGGAGTAGTGCACCCACCTGGATGCAGGTATCAGCATCCACTGTAACAGCCTGGGTGCAGGCTGAAGAGACTGAAGAGGTGGGACATTGATAGGGACACCCCGAGCCAGGTTCTCCACCTGCGCCACAAGAACTGGACTTGGATGTGGTGTCCCCAGGGCTGACCCCATCTCCATCCTGGCCTGCCACCCACCCCTCCCTATCTCTTGAGGCCCCCATTCCATCAGGAACTCCAGCTGTATCCCCTGCCACTAGTCCCCCGCCAAGTGCCTGTCCAGAGGACCTGAGGGAGACATCTGCCCCTGATACCCCACACCCCTCATGTGCTACCCAAACCCCTCCATGTGTGATTACTCCTGTAGCTGCTTCCCAGGAAGGGATGGTAGAATCTGATGTTGAGCTGAATGGGACCTTTCGGGTCTTACATGAGATCCGGGATGAACTCTACATTCCAGAGAAATAGTCACCCTCAATGCCTCCATCACTTCCTTGGGTGCAGCCATATTGAGCTGGCCCAATGACACACCGAGAAAACTGTACTTGTGTCTCCAAGTTTTCCTTCCCTCACTGTTTCCCCTCTTACCCCCCGAGTTACCCAAACTCATGGGGTGTCTTCTCCTGCAGCCACCAGCCAAGATGAGTCCACAGGAGCAGAGGATCTCCACATTGTGGAAAAGGAGGACAGTGAGGATGACCAGTGACTGGACTATTTTTCGACTGCTGACTTTTTGTTTTACCCATGTACATAGACTGATTCCCCTGACGCTTCCTGATGTGTTATATTTATTTGGCCTAACCCCCTCCATGTTCCCTAGCCCATTCTGCCTGAATACATTTATTTTATTTCCTTTCTCTCTTTCCAATAGACAGTTATTTACTTAATTTATTTCCAAATATACAAATATTTTTCTTGAACATCATCTCTATCTTGTGTTGTTTATTATATATGCTGGATTCAAGATAGGGAAGTCTACATCAGTAGGTGTTTAGCCATGCTTTCAACAAGATACCTTGTTACACAGACGGTCCTACAAATCAACATGTCTCACTCACACACATTTATTGTAACATATATGGCCTACAACCAGAGTAACCAATTGATTATCTCCAACTATTATGCAACTCAGTATTGAATTGTGAAGGACATTTTTTATTTAAATAGATTGGTGGTCTGCATATTTACACTGATCATGGGGGATCTCTCATGCGACTTCTCAATTGTGGTGGTGAGGATCTCTGAGTGAGTGTGTTTACTGTGGTGTTGCCGATGTGTAGGTGGGTGTGGTGCATCTGCCTGTACAGCTGGTGTGTGTACCTGTACAGGGGATTAGGGTGGTTGTACAGGTGGGGGAGGCACCTGTACAGGGGTGTGGATGGCTGCACATGTGGTGCAGATGCCGGTACAGGGGGTGGGGGTCGGGGTGGCTGTACAGGTGCCTGTATAGGGGGTGAGGGTGGCTCTACAGGTGGGGCAGGTACCTGTACAGGAGGTGTAGGAAGAATTTCTCAGTACTGTCCAAGATTTGGGTCTGTCTGTCAATCATCTGAGGGATGTGGCGTTTTTCCTGTAGTGAGTCTGAAATGTCAGCCAGAGTAGCCCCATGGCACCAATGTCCTGCCTCACATCAGCCTGCTGAAGGAAAAATTCATCCTCCCACTGGCAATGCTAACCATCTGCCAGCCCACTCCACATGGTATGGTCTCTAGTAAAACCATCAGGTCTACCACCATGGGGAGTGATGGCACATGGAAGGCTGTGGGAGGGAATTGGTGCCTAGGGGATATATGTTCCTCACTAGGGGTGTTAGGTTCCTCCGATGCTTGAGAGAAGGCCTTGGGAGGCAGTGTCATGGGAGGAGTGTGAAGGAGATACAACACGTCTGACCAGGACGTGAGGACTGTGAAGAGTCGATGGTTGTGTTAGGTTAGGTGAATGCTATGGCTGGTTGACTGACTGCTGGGAATGTTCAGAGGTGAAGTTGGAGGTGCAATGGTGGCCGGACCTGGTGTAGGCTTTGGTGTTTTGCTCTGTGGGCCAACAAGAGTAGTTTTGTAAATGGATTAGTTTTCAGACATGGGTTTGGTAACATTCAATCTTCCACCCGTTCCCCCCACCCTGACAAAAATGCCAATAGTGAACTAAGAGGTAAATCAGAGGTATACATGAACAACATCCTTGTTTATTACATCAAACACAAGAGAAGGTTTTGTACAGCAAACATCCTGAAGCCATGTATTTCAAAGTTCTCTGATATGTAATTATGATGAAAAAGGAGGGGAAGTGAAATAAAACAATTGCCGAGGATCACATAATTTGGTTAAGGTGAGAAACTGGGAGAAATCAAAGATTCTCTGGGTTCACATTGTGCATTTCAGCCACCAGGTGTATATGCTTCGGTTCACCTACACCCACCTTACTGCCAACTTTAATCGCCCCCTCTCCCAATAAACACCCCAACAGCCACTCTGCTGGCATTAGTGTGGGCCTCTGCCACATCACTGGCCATACAGTACTACCCCAGGGAAAATGTTTGTGAGTATCCATGTTATAAACTTTCAATCAGGTTGTGGCTACTCCTCTTTAGATAAGACAATATAAGAAATTTGGAACACACTCTATTAATTTAACATAAATGTAGAGTCATACTTACATTAGCCAACATGTTATGAAGTAGTATACTCATATAAGCCATATCTAACCATATGGGGATGAGTGACAACAGGGATATTAAACACACACCACATACTGATGGCATATCTAATAGTTAAGAACATGAGCATTTTGTGAAATCATTATTAAGTGTACTTACCAGTGTCTACCATGCACCCAGTGTGCGCTGCCTGACCAAATGTCACACCCATCCATGGAGCAGAGATCAGTGTGGGCTGTATTTTTTGGCCTAACATCACATGGCCTAAAATATGTGTATTTAGTTTACAGTCTAGGTGACACATGGAATGAACCACATTTCTTAGTTAAGTTCACATGTTTGAGACTATCATTGGATTTTATGTAAAATATCTATGTGTTGTCTGATTACAATGTAGTAGATTGGACCCTCTTACCAGTTTGTGCTGGTGGTATGGGGCGATGCGCCCCATGACAGTGACTCCCTGCAAGAGTAGGGACCTCTGCAGTGGGTGATCCTACTCTGGCTATATGTGTCAATAAAAATGGGAAGCCAACAGACAAGACCAACAAATGATTATTATGTACAGCCATCAAAATATTTACTCAATTGCATTTCCAGGACAACAGTGATGGTTACGAAATCATGCACATTTTCTAGTGCTAATTACCAGTGTAAAACTAAATTACCAGCAATGATGGGCCACTGTTTGTGAATGAGAAAATGAAATCTACCAATTCCATCACAAAGGAGTCTGGTACTTGTAGTGCAATAGACAAAATGAGACACATGAGAGTCTAACCAACAACTAATATTTGCACAAACCTGTAGTGACTTCCATTGCCATTTATGCAGTGTATCGTGCACTTTTTTCATTTTAAGTCATTGTTTAATTTATCTCATATTACTTGGCATCACATTAAGTTCGTCACTCATAGAGAGCCCAGACAGCAGGTGGGGGTACATGGTGGAGAGGATGTCCCTCACAAGTGGGGTAACTCGGAGAGGGTTCCAGTTGGTCCATCAGAGAGAGCTCTGGCCACCTCTATATTGGTGAACTCCCTGACCCACCTCTCCTCATTCTGCCACTTCTTCTTAATGTCTGTTCAGACCGGACATCCTTCCCCAATGCACTAATCACAGTTCACAATTGATGCCATAGGGCTGCCCTCTGAGTTGCACTGGTGAGGTGTGAGAAACTAGGGTTGATTGCAGAGGCCCCATAACTTTTTGCCCCCATTTTCCACTTTATGCTGGTGTTTTCCTGACTCTGATGGTGCCCTGGGTACTGCTAACCAGTCCCAGGGCCTGTGTTCTGTGTAAAATGGATATGCAAATTAGGCTAATTATAATTGGCTAAGTTAACCTACCTATAAGTCCCTAGTATATGGTAGGGCATGTAGGTTTAGGGACCACAGCATAGGTGGTGCACACCTAGGTGCATTGCTGAGGTGCCCAGTGTCATTTTAAAAGCAAGCCTGCCTTGCTGGCTGCTTTTAAATTAAAGTTATATGCAAATTCGACTTTGGAATTAAAGGTACTTCCAAAGTCTTAAACTACCTTATTTTTACATATAAGTCACCCCTAAGGTGTGCCCTATGTGCCCCTAGGGCTGGGTGCCATGTAACTATAAGCAGGGACTTTATAAAAATAGATTTATAAGCCCTGGTGAGGTAAAAACAGCCAAATTCGTTTTTCCCTCATTGAAGTAAATGGCCTTCATAGGCTAGAATGGGCAGACTTTATTTTAAATTTTAAAGTCTCCTTAAATGTTACATACCAAGAATTTGGTATCAAATTGATTGTTGTAATAAATCCCACAACTTCCAGTTGTTGGATTTAATATAACTTGTCCAGGTAAAAAGTTTAGACTTTACCTAAAAAGTTGCCAAATTCAGCTCTGCATTGTTTTTGCTGCTGTGCTCTGATTGGCCAGCCTGCAGCAGCTTCTGCCAGGCTGCCCTGATGAGGTGTGAAGTGGCCAGACTTCACACAAAGGAATGTGCTTGGGGGAGAGAATCTCCCCTCAGCAGATGGTGAGGCAGGAAGGGGGAGGGCTGCCAAACTGGTCTTCAAAGGCAGAGAAGGACATTTGCAGCACCCAGCAACACCCCCACATCCTGCAACCCCAGACAATTAGGTGCCCCCTTGATTAGATTAGGAGAGGGCAGGAGAGGGGTGTGTTTATGATTTTTAGCCACACCAGTGGGTGGGCTCAGCCAGATGTAACCTCCAAAAATCAGATTCATCCATGTTGGATTTTTAGAGACTGTTGCCTTCTGGGATGGATTTTTGCCACACTTCCCAGGAAGTGGTCATCACAGGGGGACGACCCTGTCCCTGATTGGAGAACCAGGGCCCCCCTGCTTTTCACCCAGGAGCAAGGATAAAACTGGCAAACCTGCACCCACGCCTCAGATCCCCTCCAGAATTCAACAAGAAAGGAACTAAAGAAGAAGAAGGACTGCCCTGCTGGACCCCTGGCCTGCACCTGGACCCTGCACTCAGAAAGACTGCACCAGCTGCACACTTGGGCTTCACCACAAGAAGGACTTTGCCTGGCTTCCACTGTTTCAAGGAGGGACTCCCTGTTTGCTACAGGTGAAAAATTGCTAAACCAGAGTCCCCCGCACCAACTCCTGAAGAAAGCGACCAGCTGACCACTGTCCAGTGGCCAAAAAGGAGTTTGCGCCAGGTGCATTCTGGGAGTTGAAGTCCGCACCCCCCAAGGACCATCACAGAACTTCTGGACCCTTGGGGTGAGCTGTGGACCCCAAAAGAACCTTAAAAGAACATCTGGGTGAAGCCCCAGAAGTTTGGAAAAGATTGGAGAATTTTTTTAAAAAAGCTCCATAAAGTGACCGACCCGACGCGGAAATTCTAGCCGGCTTGCCTCAACCGCGACCCGGCCTGACTTCGTGGTTCGTCCCGGTAAAGAAAAACATCCAAAAAAGAGACTAAGTCCGAACGTAAAAAGTTGACCGGGACCTCCCAGCCATCGTATCCGAGAAGGGCTCCATGGACGTCGGATCAAGATCCAGGTTTACCCCGGTCGAAGGATTTTCATCTCGAAAAAACGACTAAGTCCGAAGGTAAAAATCACCACCGAGGAAACCGACTTCGCGTATCCGGACAAGCGCTCCAGGAGGTCGGATTCAACTGGCAGGTTCGTCCCGGGGAAGAAAAACATCAAAAAAGAGACTAAGTCAGAAGGTAACTTTTTAACCGAGGCCTCCCGCGACTTGTAGCCGAGCAGGGCTCCATCGCGGTCGGCCTGAAAGTTTGACTTTGCCCCGGTCCTGGTGCAACCAGATGACCCGATTGGCGCTTTTTGTTTCTAAGCGCTAGAAAATAATAATACTTTAAAAATTCATATCTCCGGTTCCCCTGAACCGATTTTAATCGTTTTTGTGTCATTTTAAAGATAAAAATATAAGCTATTTTTATAAATTGGTTTTGGATTTTTAAACTGTTTCCTGTGTTTTATTTCATTACTGTTTTGTGATATTTGAATGCTTTACACTTTGTCTCCTAAGTTAAGCCTTGACGCTCGATGCCAAGCTACCAAGGGTTGAGCTGGGACTAATTTACTGAGACCTAACTGTACCTATGTGGAGGTTAGTGGCTTGTTGCTAGGTGTAGGTACCTACCTGCCCTACCAATAACCCATTTTCCAACATGAGGTAGGGTGGAAGGCCATACAACTTCTTGCAGTTTTTCACTACAAAAGTGACAATCATGTTTGTCTTCTTCTCTGTATAGTTCCTCTTCCTTCTCAAAGGTAGCATGGGAAAGGTTGCAAGGGACAGAGTAGGCAGGCCCAGTGTCAGTAGGGAAAAACCAGAGCCTTGAATGTGCTGTAGTGCATGATTTGCAGGTGGTATTAATTGTCAGCAGGTGTATAAAATTACACTTACTCCGACCTGAGTGCAGATATTTTGCCCTGAATGCGGAAACACCGCTCCGAGTACAGATGTAAAAATACTACTCGTAACTTACCTTTGTGAATACAAAAAGTAGTAAACTTAGACTTTTGGTCTAAGTTTAACTTTGTAAATAGAGCCCTATCACTGCCCACTCACATTGTACGGCCTACACCAAGTCACCACCAAGCCCTGAAGGATCCCCTCTGCAATAGGCTACCTGTGTACCAATATTGGGCTCAACTAGATGGAAGTCTCACACACTCAGCCCACACATGTCAAGGCCATAACTCTTATGCCTTACCTTAATCCCTTCGCTGGCAGGCCTTTTCCCTTCAGGTGCCAGGCCTTTTTTTTGGCTATTTGGGGCAGTTTGCGCTTAGCCCCTCATAATATTTTGTCTATATAAGCTACCCACGCCAAATTTGCATCCTTTTTTTCCAACATCCTGGGGATTCTATGGTACCCAGACATTGTGGGTTCCCCTGAAGGAGACCAAGAAATTAACCAAAATATAGCGAAAATTTAGTTTAAAAAAAAAACAATTGGAAAAAGTGCTGCAGACGAAGGCTTGTGGTTTTTCCCCTGAAAATTGAATCAACAAAGGGTTTACATTGCTAAAATCACCATCTTCCTAGCTCTCACGAAGAGGCAGACTTGAATCAGAAAACAAACTTTTTCAACAAACTTTTGGCATTTTACTGGGACATACCCCATTTTTACTATTGTTTGTGCTTTCAGCCTCCTTCCAGTTAGGGACAGAAATGGGTGTGAAACCAATGCTGGATCCCAGGAAGCTAAACATTTTTTAAAAGTAGACAACATTCTGAATTCACCAAGGTTTCACTTATGTAGATCCTACAAGGTTTTCCTCCAGAAAATAACATCTGAAATAAATGAATATTGAAATTGAGGTGAGAAAACAGCATTTTTCTTCATGTTTTACTCTGTAACTTTTTATTGCGATGAGAGATTTTTTAAAGCAATATACCGTTGTGTCTGTTGGGCTCTTCTGGTTGCGGGAATATATAGGGCTTGGAAGTTCATCAAGAATTCTAGGTACTCAGATCCAATAAACGAGCTGCACCTTGCAATGGGTTTTCATTTTATACCGGGTATACAGCAATTAATTTGCTGAAAGATAAAGTACGAAAAATAGGTATCAAGAAAACCTTTATATTTACAAAATGGGCACAAGATAAGGTGTTGAGAAGCAGTGGTTATTTGCACATCTCTGAACTCTGGGGACCCCATACTAGCATGTGAATTACAGGGCATTTCTGAAATAGATGTATTTTTTACACACTGTCTTACATTTCAAAGGAAAAAATGTAGATAAACACAAGGGGCAATAACTCTTGTTCTGCTATTCTGTGTTCCTCCAAGTCTCCCGATAAAAATGGTACCTCACGTGCATGGTTAGGCCTAATGCCCACAACAGGAAACGCAGCATGGACACATCACATTTTCCCAAAGAAATCAGAGCTGTTTTTTGCAAAGTGCCTAGCTGTGGATTTTGGCCTCTAGCTCAGCCGGCACCCTAGGGAAACCTACCAAACCTGTGCATTTTTTTAAAATAGACACCTAGGGAAATTCAAGATGGGGTGACTTGTGGGGCTCTCACCAAGTTTTGTTACCCAAAATCCTTTGCAAACCTCAAAAGTTAGCAACAAAAAACACTTTTTCCTCACATTTCGGTGACAGAAAGTTCTGGAATGTGAGGGGAGCCACAGATTTCCTCCTACCCAACGCTCCCCCAAGTCTCCCCCAAGTCTCCCGATAGAAATGGTACCTCACTTGTGTGGGTAGGCCTAGTGCCCGCAACAGGAAATGCCCCAAAACACAATGTGGACACATCACATTTTCCTCAAAGAAAACTGATGTGTTTTTTAAAGTGCCTAGCTGTGGATTTTGGCCTCTAGCTCAGCTGCCACCTAGGGAAAACTACCAAACCTGTGCATTTTTTAAAACAAGACTCCTAGAGGAATCCAAGATGGGGTGACTTGTGGGGCTCTCACTAACGTTTGTTACCCAGAATCCTAGGCAAACCTTAAAATTTGGCAAAAAAACACTTTTTTCTCACATTTCGGTGACAGAACGTTCTGGAATCTGAGAGAATCCACAAAGTTCCTCCTATCCAGCGTTCCCCCAAGTCTCCCAATAAAAATGGTACCTCACTTGCGTGGGTAGGCCTAGTGCCCGTGACAGGAAATGCCCCAAAACACAACATCAACACATCAGAAATTTTCCTAAAGAAATCAGAGCTGTTTTTTGCAAAGTGCCTTGCTGTGGATTTTGGCTTCTAGCTCAGCCGGCACCTAGGGAAACCTAGCAAACCTGTGCATTTTTTAACACTAGACTCCAAGGGTAATCCAAGATGGGGTGACTTGTGGGGCTCTCACCAAGTTCTGTTACCCAGAATCCTATGCAAACCTCAAAACTTGGCAAAAAAACACTTTTTCCTCACATTTCGGTGACAGAAAGTTCTGGAATCTGAGAGGAGCCACAAATTTCCTTCCACCCAGTGTTCCCCTAAATCTTCTGATAAAAATGATACCTCACTTGTGTGGGTGGCCCAGGTGCCTGCAACAGAAAAAGACCAAAAACCTGTAGCAATTTAGGGGATAGCACAGCGCGTTGATAAGTTCATATTTATCTTTTATACATCTTTAGGTTGACTCTGCTTTGGGGACCCACACAAGTGAGGTATCATTTTACTTGGGAGAGTGAGGGGAACGCTGGGTGGTAGGAAATTTGTGCCGGAGCGGTAATCCTACAAAGAAAAGTGCGGAAAATATGCTTTTTTAAGCAAATGTCGAGGTTTGCAGAGGAGTCTGGGTAAGAAAATGTTGGGGGATCCAAGCAAGCCACACCTCCATGGACTCCTTAGGGTGACTAGGTTTGAAAAATGTCTGGGTTTGGTAGGTTTTCCTAGATGAATGTCGCACCTGGGAAAAAAAATATAGGTGGCCCCCCCTCCCCAAAAGACAGGTAGTTTTGTAATAGATAATTTTGATCTGTCCAAGTACTTCTGTGATGTTTCAAACATTAAAACTGTGAAAAGAAATGCACTAAGGTTATGTTAAAAAGACCCCTCGACCACCGTCCACCATAACAAGGCTCTCTATCACTGACTCCTGAAATTTAACAAATTTCATCATAGACTCCTTAATCCTTAAACACAATAAAAGTTGCCAGATTGAACAAATGGACGGACAAATTTTTATACCACACGTAAGACTTATGAACAGCAGTGTAGGGTTCCAACCTCTGATCTACTCTATCAACACCGCCCATGTGCTTATTGTAATCTAAAATGGACACAGGTTTTCACACTTCAGCAACTTGACCCCAAACAGCCACAGGTGAAGTACTCTCATCATGGATGGTAGTTAGCATGTACACATCCCTCATGTCTACAAATTTCAGAGCTAGCAGCTCATCATTCCGCAAGGCACTACACTGTCCCCTCTCAAGTTTTTTACAGACAAGCTCCCTTGGATAGCCTTTCCGGTTAGAGAGAATTGTGCCACAACACAGCAACAGTGTCCACTCTGAATTCCTTGAACAACTGAACTCCAGTGTAGAAGTTATCTACATACAAAGGGTGACCTTTGTTAAACAGTTGTCTACCAAGTTCCCACACAATTTTCTTGCTAAATCCAATAGTGGGCGGACAACCAGGGGGTCAATACTGGAATCCCTACGAGTGTAGACCCGGAAATTATAAACATAACCTGTACTACTTTCAGACCACATATACAGTTTAATTCCATACCGTGCCCTCTTGCTGGAAATGTACTGCCTAAAAACCAAACGACCCTTGAACAGGACCAAAGACTTCTCCACACTTATTTCTATGCCTGGCACATAAAACTCTGAAGACAGATCTACAAAATGATCAAGGACAGGCCTAATCTTAAAAAGACAGTCACAATCTGGGTGATCTCGTGGCAAGGCTAAAGCATTGTCAACAAAATGCAGCATCTGAAGAAGAAGCAAATACCAATTATGAGTCATCATTGCAGGAAATATAGCCATTGCCATGAGGGGACTAGTAGACCAATAAGAAGCCAGTAACGTCTTCCTTATCAACCCCATCAAAAAAGTCAACCCCAAAAACTTTTTCATCTCTTCCAAATTTGTGGGAATCCAATGGGTAGCTCTAGACTGAGGCCTACGTCTGTCAGCGTTGTCCCTCAAATAATGCTCTGCATACAAATTAGTCTGCTCAACAATCTCTTCCAAAAATACATTGTCCATAAACAACTCAAAGAAATTGACAGGCAAAATGTTTTCTGTATTTACTCTACACCCTGGAAGACAAGTAACAGCAGGTAACTGTGGCTGCTCCATGTTTGGGGCAACCCAGGTGTCAGGTCTTCCAATGAGAAGCCTTTCAGCCACTGGCTGCTGCACCATTGGCACATCAATGTCCTCCTCGAAAACAGGCCCTTCATCTGCACTGAGAGTAATTTCCTCATCAGAAGACTCCTCTTGGACAGAAATCTCACTGCCAGAATCTCTCTCTTCCTCCTTTGCCTCAGATGCAGAGTCTCATAATCATGGTCAGAAGATGACTCAAATAGCATGCCAACAACCTGCTGAGTGGTCACTCTGCGGCTAGCCGTGATCCTTTCTAGGAAGTGTAACGTGTCAAATGCGCCAACAACAACCAGCACTGTCTAAAATAAGTAATAAACAAGGGTGGCTTTATTACAAAGAGTTATTTACTCAAAAACTATACCACTCACTTGCCTGAAAAAGCTAGACTCACCAAATAATCTGCACAGACTCAGCAATCACCAATGATATCCCACTAAAAAGAAAAAAGCAAAGCACATTAGACAAATATTGTGCACAAATCTAAGGACAATTTCACACACAATCCTGCATTTAGTACACCACCTACAAACATGTCATTCATGCATGGCAACAATACTTCTTTGGAGTAAATTTACTTACCTAAAACATGCAACTACGTAAACCGCAGGTCAACCACTGCCAAAATGAGCCACAACAAAAGAAGCAAAAGCTTTGAACTAGAACAAAAAAGAAAAATACACTGTTATAATCAGAAATGCAAATACTTTGCCAGTTGAGAAACACCCCGCCACCAAACAGTTAAAAATTTTCCCTGGTGTCTAGTGGTCTCTGGGGCATATGGGCCTAAAAAAAAACTAGGGGCATATGGGCCTAAAAAAAACTAGGCCGATCTGCCCCCAAGGGGGTCAGGAAATGGCATAAAATATCATGCCCCCTTGGGGGAGCAGCCCCCGCACAAAAAAACACACACCCAAAAAGAAAATCCCTGGTGCCTAGTGGATTCTGCCTCCCTTGGGGGCAGATAGACCAAAATAAAAAAGGCCGATCTGCCCCCAAGGAGGCCAGAACGGCCCAAAACAGCAGCACATCCCTGGTGCCATTGTGGCTTCTACCGCCCCTGGGGGCAGATCGGCTTAAAAATAATGAGCCGATCTGCCCCTGGGGGGCAGAAATAGGGTAAAATATTATGCCCTCTTGGTGGAGCTGTAACGCCGTGCCTTGATGCAGGGTCTCTCTCTGCCTTTGCAGCAGGAACGCACTGCCGACACTCGGAGCGCCGCTCCCTGTGTTTTTTGGCAGCGCGTCCTGGGAAGCGTGTATTACGCTCCCGGTCGCGTTACCCTTGCCTGTAGACATTTTTTCTTCTTTTCTGTTGGTGGTGGTTTTTCCATGGTCTTTTTCCTTCTTGCCTTTGTCTTCTTCATGTCCGTGCTTGTGTCCATCTTGTCTTCTTCCTGTTTGTATTCCCAGCATGCTCTCTTTTCTTATATACTGCTTTCTTTTCCCTAGTCTTGTCTATGGGCTTTTCACAATTCAAGATGGTGTTCTTTCCCTTTCCTGTGATGTCACTTCCCCTTTTTCAGTATATAAGTCAATCAGTATTGCTCTACCTTGCGTTGCAAACACTTCCTTTTGGTTGTGCTCTTCGCTCCTGTTCTTCATTCCTGCTTTTTTGCCTTGGAATATTTTTGCCTAATTTTTGTTCCTGTTGTCAAGTCCTGTTTTTTCTTCTTCTCTTCAGGAGTTCCTGTTTGAGGTTTTTCCCCAGTGTTTGTTTTCTTTTCCCTCTGGGACTCCTTCTGGAGGGTACGGTCTGCTTTGGCGTTTCCTGTCAAGCGGCACCGTGGCTACTAGAAAGGGTCGCCCTTATCTGGGATTATCCAGAACCTGTAGAAGACCGGGTGTATTCGCCAACTCTGTATCCAGAGGTGAGAAGTCAAGTGCAGTTCATAACAGGAGCGGGCATTACCCAAGGGGCCGCCCGCACAAAACACTTACTGCACAATAAACATACACACACATAAAGAAAATCCCTGGTGCCTAGTGGATTCTGCCACCCTTGGGGGCAGATGGGCCAAAAGGACAAGGCCAATCTGCCCCCAACGGGGCAGAACTGCCTAAAAGTGTTTCTCCCCCTTTCGGGGGCAACCCTTCCCCAAGGGGACGCCCCCCACACAAAAAAAAACAAATAGCAACACATCCATGGTGCCATCGTGGCTTCTATCCCCCCTGGGGGCAGATGGGCTCAAAATAATGAGCCAATCTGCCCCCAGGGGGGTGCATAAACGGCATAGAAGATTATGCTCCCTTGGGGGAGTGGCCTTTGCCCAAGGGGCCACCCCCGGCACAAAAAACTCACACACACACACACAAACAAAATCCCCGGTGCCTAGTGGGCATTCCTGCTGGCCAATCGTATTGTGATCGGGCGGCAGGAATGCTAAAAGAGGCATCAAGGAAAAGGAAAACCCTTTTCTTTCCCCTGATGCCTCTTTTCAAACAATTGCCCCCCACCCCCCAGGAAAGAAACTCACCTCTTCCTTCTCAAACGAGCTGGAATCAAATGGCTTCCGGCACGTTGGGCGGCCTCTAATGATGTCAGGGAGCTGACATCATTAGATGGGGGTGGAGGTGGGGAGTGGAAGGTGAAGCAATTCCCCTTCCAGCCCTGCAATTATCATAGCTTTGAAAGAAGTAGGACATCCTGCCACTATTCTTGTTGTTTGCCTGAAGGCAGGTGCTCCAGAAAGGATAGTGATTAAGCCCGTTTGAACTCCTCAATGAGAACCCCACCCATGCATCTTCTCCTTAGTGAGAGAAGGTGTAAAGTGAAACTCTAGAACACCTAACCATGATGTGATGGACTATTCGCTGGGCCTTCACAGAAAGGTATCCCAGCTCATTAACAAAGGAAATACCCTTCCTTCATACCAGCGAGAAGGTGATGAAGGAACGGTGCAGCCAGAAGGCTTATCGTAATGGCTAGCAAGAGGACCAAAAATGTATGAATCTACAAAACATATTTGCCCTTAAGCTATGGAAGGCAAAGGGTGTGTCCAATACAAAGTTATCAAGAGGATTTCTGATTTGAACTAAGTAGTTCCTGTAGTTGCCACCTCCTACTCCCAAGGTGTGTTACATCTCAAGATTATAAAACCATACCTCTGGAGGTGTATTATGTTGCCCTGTTTGCTGCCAGCCAGGACCATCAGGACCTGTTGCCAGTAGATAAAAGGGATGGCCCAGAAGAGGGAGTTAAACTCATCTTTAACCTGACACCTACCCAGCAGGTAGAATGTAAAGCAGTCTTGGCCTCATTTGGCCATCTGTTTGCACTGATCCAATGGTTAACACCGGTATCTGTCTATGACGTAGAGATAGGTGACAGTTCACCTAAAAAAATAACAAGACTTACAGGACTTATAGGATTGTATAATGATGTTGGTCCCCAGGCAAGGTTTGACACTTCTGCATGGATTACTTCTATGTCAACATCATTACAACCATTGGTGTCCAACCAATTCCCTGAGCTGACAAGCCAGTAGACATTTTAGAGACTGCCAAGTACAGTTGATGTATTGGTGACAACTGACAACTCACCTTGAGAGCTGGGTGTCAACACCCGGACAGTGCGCGCTCTATGGGCAACATAATGCAAAGAGACAAACCTTATGAAATGTAATAATTCATGCACTGTGTGCTGATATTGCATACTAACTTTTTGCATTGCAGGTATTTATCTTGAAATGTCTTTAATACTGTTTGCAATGTATTGTTCATTTTCAAGCCTCTCCTGCAGCCTGGCTGGGTATGGCTGGGTGTGGAAGGTGGGCGCGGCTTGGCTCTATTTAAGGAGCCCAGCCCAGCTCCACATGCTCACTATTCAGAGGTCCCGGTGCAGAGCAGCAGCATTTTCCAGGGCTCCTGTTCCGGAGGACTACTTGGACATTTCCAGGCCCTGTCCTCATTACCTTGGTGATCCTCAAGCAGGGCGGTAAGGTGGAGGTCGGGGTAGGCCCCCTGACTCCGTTTCCAGAGATTTTCTGGTTTTGGTCTTTTGATTAAATCGCATGTGCGATTGTTTCTTGGCAATTGGTGCTTGCAGTTCAGATCGACAGAGTGCGCAATCATTTTCTGGCATTTGAATCTTGATGGTTGAATCGGCAGCAGTGTGCGTGATTCATTCTTGGCTATTAAAACTTGCAGTTCAGATCGGCAGAGTGTGCGATCATTTTCCTGGCATTTGAACCTTGATGGTTGAATCGGCAGCAGTGTGCACAATTCATTCTTGGCAATTAACCCTTGCAGTTAGGATCGGCACAGTGTGCGATCATTTCCTGGCATGTGAATCTTGATGGTTGAATCGGCAACAGTGTGCGCGATTCATTCTTGGCAATTAACCCTTGCAGTTCAGATTGGCAGAGTGCGCGATCATTTCCTGCCATTTGAATCTTGATGGTTGAATCGGCAGCAGTGCGCACGAGAAACTCTTGACAATTAACACTTGCAATTCAGATCGGCAGATGGTGCGATAATTTTCTGGCATTTGACTCTTGATGGTTAAATCAGCAGCAGTGTGCGCAATTCATTCTTGGCATTTAAAACTTGCAGTTCAGATCGGCAGAGTGCGCAATCATTTTCCTGGCATTTGAACCTTAATGGTTGAATCGGCAGCAGTGAGCGCGATTCATTCTTGGCAATTAACCCTTGCAGTTCAGATTGGCAGTGTGCACGATCATTTCCTGGCATTTGAATCGTGATGGTTGAATTGGCAGCAGTGTGCGCGATTCATTCTTGGCAATTAACACTTGCAATTCAGATCAGCAGAGTGCGCAATCATTTTCTGGCATTTGAATCTTGATGGTTGAATCGGCAGCATTGTGCGCGATTCATTCTTGGCAATTAACCCTTGCAGTTCAGATCGGCACAGTGCGCGATCATTTCCTGGCATTTGAATCTTGATGGTTGAATTGGCAGCAGTGTGCGCAATTCATTCTTGGCAATTAACCCTTGCAGTTTGGATCGTCAGACTTGCGCGATCATTTCAGGTATCGGAATCTTGATGTACAGTCTAACAACAAGATGCTTAGTAATTTCTGGGCAATTGAATCCTGAAACTCAAAACAAAGCAGAGTGTGACTTTACAGTATCATTCATGAGTCTTTGGCAGTTCATGTTTTGGGAATTCATTTGTTAATTGATTGTTGTTATGACGTAGTTGCTATTCCAAGAACTAACTTGAGAGAGTTCCATGTTCAGTGCATAAGACGTTATTCTGGAAACGCTTATATGAAAGTATGTGTAATCCTCCTTTTACTTTCAGGTATCCAGAACTAAAAAGTCATGTTATTGAAAAGCTCTTGATCTCTCATGTTATCAGAGTATAGATAACTATAACAAAGTTCATGAAGATTAATGTGAATAACTTTGCTATTGTGTTCTTAACTCTTGTTTCCACAGGTCTCCTTCCCTGCTGTTCCCAACCTAAACCCCATCCCCCACTTGGCCATTCTTTAACTCTGTGCTATAACGGCTAGTAGAGTTTGGAGCTGCCAAGTGGTGGACATATTGGGAAAAGGCGCAAACCCAGAGGATCCGGTCTCACTGACAGAATAGTGAGCCCACTAATTTTTTATCCTCCTGGTTTGTGCTAGGTTTTCAATATGGCCACATTGGACGAGTTACTTAAGGTAATTACGCAGCTTCAAGTGGATGTAGTTGAATGTAAAAACATAGCAACCAATCTAGCAGAAAGGGTGGATTAGTTACAAGATAGAGTGGGAAAGAAGGAGCAAGGTCCTTTGGGTGCGGATAGGTTTAATCCTCCGCCTCAAGGTTCAGGAGGGAATCCTCCAACTAACATAGCACTCACAGTCCCCACACCCATTCCTTTGGCTCCCCCAGAAAGGTTTTCAGGTGATCCTCAGAAAGTACAATCCTTTTTGACTCAAGTAGAATTGCACTTCACCTGTAGACCAAACAGCTTCCCTGATTCCGAATCCAGGGTGGCTTTCTTGATTTCTTATTTGACTGGAGACGCGGCCACCTGGGCAATCCCTCTTGTGCGTTGAGATAATCCTTTGCTTTATAACTGGAGAGACTTTGTTCGAGAATTTTAAAGTGTTTCTGACCGAAGAACAGTTACTCTGTCCGCAGACCGAGAACTGGTGGAATTGAGACAAGGAAATAAGGATCTTGTCTCTTACTTGGCTAACTTTAATCGGCTGGTAGCAGAAACGGCCTGGCCTGAGGAAAAGAGATAAGCTCTATTCTATCAAGGACTCAAAGATGAGTTAAAAGACATTCTTGCACAGATTGTCGAGATCTGATAAATCTTGTTTGAAGGTTAGACCATTGTCTCTTCGAACGACGTGGAACACATAAAAAGACTGAGAAAAGTTCCTGGCGTATTCATGAGCATAGAGACTCTCAAACTCATGGAGACCACAATCATGAACCAATGGACATAGGAAACATCAGGCAGCCCTTAACAAAAGAGGAGAAAGATCTACGTAGAAAGAACGGACAATGTCTGTATTGTGGTCAAAAGGGCCATTTCGCTAAAGAATGTCCAGCAAAACCAAAAATTAAACAAACCCCTACCAAGAAGGTTGTAGCAAATGCACAGATCACTCAGGAAAACTAGAACACCCAAGATGTAAGGAAGGGTTGCTCTTGGGTGTAACTTTGGACCCTTCACAAGATGCTAAAAAGGTTTTACTCGAGTCAAGACATTTAAAATTAGATCTAGAAGTACTGGTAAAACAAAAGACTTATCTAAAGAAAGCCTTAGTAGATTCTGGGGCTACTGGTCATTTTATCGATGCACGATTGATTCAAACATGGGGGATCCCATGTAAGAAGAAGAAAACACCAGAAATAATACAAGCTGTAGATGGAAAACTCCTAGCTGGAGGTCCGGTCACTCTACAGACCTTCCCCTTGTCTGTGATCAGTAAAGGGGGAAATCAAGACACCAAACATGTAGAGAAAATAATCCTTGATGTAATCCATTCACCTCAGTATGGAATTATTCTAGGAATGCCTTGGTTAAGTTATCATAATCCTTTAATAAACTAGCAAGAAAGGAAAACCACATTTTCTTCATTTAGGTGTAAAGAAAAATGCCTCCAAACATCAAGTGTCACAGATTCCCACAAATCCCACATAGCCACAGCCACTGAAAAGATGTAACACTGCCTTTGCAGTATTCATCCTTCCTTGATGTTTTTGATGAAAACGAAGCAGGAACCTTGCCACCGCACAGACCTTATGACTGTCGAATTGATTTGACTCCCAGTGCTATACTCCCTAGTTGTCATGTATATGCCCTGTCTGAACACGAAAATCAATATCTAAGGAACTATTTAGACCAATTTCTAGCTAATGGATTTATCCATCCTTCCAAGTCTCCTGCAGCATCTCCTCTTTTTTTGTTCCCAAGGCTCATGGGGATCTTAGGGCTTGTATAGATTATAAAGAGTTAAACAAAATCACAATAAAGAATAAATTCCCATTACCTTGAGCCCTGTCCTGTTGGATCAAGTAAAAAAGGCCAAAATTTACACCAAGTTAGACCTAAGAGGAGCTTACCACCTAGTCAGGATGAGAGAAGGCGACGAGTGGAAAACCACCTTTAAAACTAGATTTGGTCTATTTGAATACACAGTCATGCCCTTTGGACTTTGTAATGCTCCAGCGGCATTCCAATTCTTTCTGAATGATGTCCTTAGAGAATATCTGGATTTATTTGCAATAGTTTATATTGATGATATTTTAATCTATTCTGATAACGAAGTCGAACATGTACAACATGTCCAAAAGATTCTCACAGCCCTTCGGAAACATCATTTATATTGCAAATTGAGCAAATGTGAATTTCATGTTACTACCGTTGAAGTTTTGGGGTTCATCATTACCCATTAAGACATGGTCATGGCAGAAAGAAAAGTGCAAGCAGTATCCGATTGGGCAGTCCCAATAACCGTTCGGGATGTTCAGTGCTTCCTTGTTTTTGCAAATTTCTATCGTAGGTTCATAGAACACTTCTCACAGACAGTGGCACCAATCACCAAGTTACTATGAAAGAAAGAACCATTTGTGTGGTCTCCAGAAGCTGACAAGGCTTTTTCAATCTTAAAGGAAGCCTTTTCCAACACCCCAGTCTTGATTCACCCAGATACTGAACGTCCATTCATAGTAGAAGCGGATGCTTCAGATGTGGCAATTGGTGCAGTGTTATCACAATGCAACAAAGATACCAGTCAGCTACACCCTGTAGCTTACATGTCCCGAAAACTAAATGACGCGTAACAAAATTATGTCATTGCTGAGAAAGAACTCCTAGCAATCCGTGATGCATTTAAAGAGTGGAGACACTATTTGCTAGGCGCCAGATACACTATTACAGTATACACAGATCATCGTAATCTCCAGTTCATGAGTTCAGCTAGACTTTTGCCTCCTCAACAATTACGATGGATGCTGTTTTTTGCCGAGTTTGATTTTGTGGTAACCTTTCGTCCCCGCAAAGATAATCGCAAAGCGGATGCCTTATCCAGACAAGACTCTACCATGTTACCTACAATCTAGCCCCCAAGAGCTATCATTGTTCCAGACAAAATCCTTTGCATCCTCAAAACTGAAGATTTTTTTTAAAGTATTCGTAATTCTTTCACCATCGAAAAATGGCAGAAATGGGCTCAAGCAAACCCCAAAAGATCAATCAAACAAGGTCTACCTTTTCATGATGCATGTTTATTTGTTCCTACTACCAAGTTGCGCAAATTAGTGTTTCATTGGTTGCACGTTATACGTACGGCAGGTCATCCAGATATTCATAAAACACTTGAACTAATCCAGCGATATTTTTGGTGGCCTACTTTGACAAAAGACATCAAGCAAATGGTAACTAACTGCGAAGTTTGTGCCCATACCAAGACAAGTCATTCAAAACCAAAAGGATTGTTACATCCTCTCCCAAATCCACTCCGACCTTGGGAACACATATCAATAGACTTTATTACAGGACTGCCAGTTGTTTAACATCACTCAGTAATTCTTGTAGTGGTAGATAGTCTCACAAAATATGCACATTTTATTGCTTGCAGGAAATTGCCTACCTCCAGTGAATTGGAAACAATACTTTTAAATTGAGTGGTCTGTTATCATGGATTACCAAAAATAACTATTTCCGATCGAGGGTCACAATTTGCCTCTAACCTCTGGAAAACATGGTGCAAAACACTACAAGTTACATCTACATTATCTACCAGTCACCATCCTCAAACAGATGGACAAACTGAGAGACTCAATCAAACATTGAAACAATATTTGCTTGCTTACGCAAAAAAAGCACTTTATTCCTGGGTATCAATGCTTTGGATAGCTGAACCGGCCTACAATAACTCGTATCATTCTTCTACTGGAGCGACGCCCTTTTTTGGTATGTTTGGTTATCACCCAGATACTTTGCCAATCACAATTCCACCAGAAAGTTCACTTACACCAGCAGTGCCAGAAACAATACGACAACTCCATCAAACCCAGAAACAAATCCAGCAACATCTGAACAAAGCAAAACAAAAGTGTAAAAAACATTATGACAAAAAACATTGTGAGGGACCACAATATAAGCCAGGAGATAGAGTGTGGCTTTCCACACGTCACATTGACTTCAAGAAAAGACATATGTTTGATCCCAAATATATACGTCCTTACACAGTTCTTCAACAGATCAATCCAGTATCCTACAAAATACAGTTACTAAAATCATTGTGTATTCATCCCGTGTTCCATACTTCTCTCCTAAAAAGAGCTTTCCAGAAAACTCACTCTCAACCAAATCCAGTACTGGTACAAGGAGAACTGGAATACGAAGTAAAACAGCTTTTGGATTCAGATTTTAGAGGTTTTACTCTCTGGTATCTAATATCCTGGAAAAGGTACGGTCCAGAGAACGACTCATGGGTCTCAGCATCTGACATTCATGCTCCACGACTAGTGCAATGTTTTCACCGCCTAAACCGAGACAAACCAGGCCCTAGAGTGCGTTTGGGAGGGTGGAGTACTGTCAACACCAGGACAGTGCGTGCTCTACGGGCAACATAATGCAAAGGGACAAACCTTATGCAATGTAATAATTCATGCATTGTGTGCTGATATTGCATATTAACTTTTTGCATTGCAGGTATTTAGCTTGAAATGTCTTTAATACTGTTTGCAATGTATTGTTCATTTTCAAGCCTTTCCTGCAGCCTGGCTGGGTGTGGCTGGGTGTGGCAGGTGGGCGGGGCATGGGTCTTTTTAAGGAACCCATCCCAGCTCCACGTGATCACTATTCAGAGGTCCTGGTGCAGAGCAGCAGCATTTTCCAGGGCTCCTGTTCCGGAGGCCTACTTGGTTATTTCCAGGCCATGTCCTCATTATCTTGGTGATCCTCAAGCAGGGCGGTAAGGCGGAGGTCGGGGGTAAGCCCCCCGACTCCGTTTCCAGAGATTTTCAAGTTTTGGTCTTTTGATTAAATCACGTGTGCGATTGTTTCTTGCCAATTGGCGCTTGCAGTTCAGATCGGCAGAGTGCGCAATCATTTTCTGGCATTTGAATCTTGATGGTTGAATCAGCAGCAGTGTGCGTGATTAATTCTTGGCAGTTAAAACTTGCAGTTCAGATCGTCAGAGTGCGCGATCATTTCCCTGGCATTTGAACCTTGATGGTTGAATCGGCAGCAGTGTGCGCGATTCATTCTTGGCAATTAACCCTTGCAGTTCAGATCGGCACAGATTGCAATAATTTCCTGGCATTTGAATCTTGATGGTTGAATCGGCAACATTGTGCGTGATTCATTCTTGGCAATTAACCCTTGCAGTTCAGATCGGCAGAGTGCGCGATCATTTTCCTGGCATTTAAACCTTAATGGTAGAATCGGCAGCAGTGGGTGCGATTCATTCTTGGCAATTAACCCTTGCAGTTCAGATCGGCACAGTGCGCGATCATTTCCTGGCATTTGAATCTTGATGGTTGAATCGGCAGCAGTGTGCGTGATTCATTCTTGACATTTAACCCTTGCAGTTCGGATCGGCAGAGTTGCGCGAAGATTTCAGGTAATGGAATCTTGATGTACAGTCTAACAATAAGATGCTTAGTAATTTCTGGGCAATTGAATCCTGAAACTCAAAACAAAACAGAGTGTGACTTTACAGTATCATTCATGAGTCTTTCGCAGTTCATGTTTTGGGAATTAATTTGTTAATTGATTCTTGTTATGACATAGTTGCTATTCCAAGAACTAACTTGAGAGAGATCTGTGTTCAGTGCATAAGATGTTATTCTAGAAACACTTATATGAATGTCTGCTTAATCCTCCTTTTACTTCCAAGTATCCAGAACTAAAAAGTTGTGGTATTGAAAAGCTCTTGATCTCTCATGTTATCAGAGTATAGATAACTATAACAAAGTTCATGAAGATTAATGTGAATAACTTTGCTATTGTGTTCTTAACTCTTGTTTCCACAGGTCTCCTTCCCCTCTGTTCCCAACCTAAACCCCATCCCCCACTTGGCCATTCTTTAACTTTGTGCTATTACGGCTAGTAGAGTTTGGAGCTGCCAAGAGGTGGACATATTGGGAACAGGCGCAAACCCAGAGGATCCGGTCTCACTGACACTGGGGCAAAAAAGGCTTCTTTGCCCACCCCTAGGGGGCTGTGAGTTTCAGGTCATATCCTTTGCGTTTACAAAAGTTCCCTTATTAACTTTCTAGATGATGATTTACTGTCTGCCGAGAGGCCTAGAAAGTTTCTCTGCAGCACAAATCATATTGCTGTCCTCACCAGTACATATTATCATGCACCTGCACAAGGTGCTGCCTGTGATGTAGGCAACAGAGGATAGTCAGTGCTCTGTTGTTTCCCTAGGGCACCTGATTGGTAGTGAAAAGATTTGGGCCCCTGAAAGCAGCACTCCGGTTAGTGCTGCTCTATAACATTCCACTACACATACCAGGGTGAACGGCCTGTTGGGTATCACTATTTACTAACATACATTTGTGGCTAACTACATGATCAGAGTTGCCCCCTTGACAACCCAGATTTCCAAGAAATATCCAAAGATGGTTATCTACATTGAGAAGTGTTAGAAGGCCCTGTATATTTCAATGTGCCTGTGTTGATGGCTGCTTCCAACTACAGTCTATCCTTCATTAGGCAATTGCTTCTGACAGTGGAATAAAGTATTCATGGCCAGTTTCAACAGAAAATGAACGTGATTATGGTGCCTTTATCAGATGCAGGCTACTCTGTAGGCAGCAGACAAAGGCTTCTATTGAGAAACAGCACTTAGCCATCATGTGGGGTTCAAGACCCTTCATGGCTTTGTTATTTAGGATCATGTTTGTGGTCTCGAAAGATCACAAACTGTAAATGGCTGATGACAACCAAGGGTGAAAATTCTAAGTTTCCTGGTGGTCCATTGCCCTTTGGGGTTTGGGCTTTTCTGTTGAGCACAATGCAGATTAGTCATGCAAGAGTGTCTTTTGAGACTTCACCATTTAGACAACAGTACTCTCCTACTCAGAAATAGCTCCCAGGCACTCTGATCTGTGGGGAGTGATGTTGGGTGTACATTTGTGAAATACGTCAGAACAAAGTGGAATGGTGCACCCAGAGATATAACAGTCCACAAATCTTCAGTTTCGTCTAAAATATATATTTCTTTTATTTGACTCTCATATACTACATAAAATCCAGCAACCAAACATACAAAGTGTTTCATTAAAAAACAATTGAACTTCATCAGGGCTTTTTTGTCATGTCATCAAATTCTTGATTCTATAGGCTGATATCAACAATATCCATATTCCATGGCCATGTGTGGGTTCATGCCACTCAATATTATTGCTAGCGCAGGTGTATTAATAAAAATTATTAATGAGTGTCCATGTATTCTGAATGAGGGATTTATGTAGAAAAAAATAATAACATAGAAAAATAATGCACGCATTTGAAAATGTGATTACGAAGAGTGTCCGCCGATGTTCACGAAGTGTACTTACTAGAGAATTAATATTGTGAAATGTTGAATATATGTTTGACTAATGTAGTAATACGTCATATTAAAGGGTATGCATAATGCTTTAGCTTTACTAATTGTAGGCCTTAACTTAGCGAATGTCTTGGCCTAGGTGCCAGGGCTCATGTCAAAGCTGTATTTCTTAATGTTTAATAAATGGCTGTCCTAGAGAGGTAAACTGTGATTTCTATTGTATTGTTTAAATGAGCTCATAGCTGAAGTCTTTTCTCATGAGAATCAACTGCTATAAGATGCTGTTCTTGCTAATGTAACATTTTGTGTGAGACTGATTTTCTCAGGAGAGGAACAATGGAGATACTGACTGGAGTGGAAGCTGCAACAATATTGCTACCTGACAAGCCGGATGATGAGGACATTGCAAGACAAACCAATCAACGACATGTGAACGGAGTAATAGTATAATTCATAGAGTTGGAGTTTTCGTTTTATTAGACAAAGTGTGAACATGCAACTACGTGAACAATAGGGATTTGAGTCACAGTTTTAGTAGTTTTAATTTAACAGAACTGCACGGAAAAGAGAGAGCTTATTCTTGCTCATATTCCGTCTTCACAAGAGATGTGCTTAACTTTACTGCTTAAAGACTTTGCGTTTTCTGAACTTTGATGCTGAATCCTGATGCCTTACTGATTGACTGATGTCCTGAGGACAAAGAAGGACTCTGCCTGCTGATCCACATTGAGGATAGGTATTATGAATTAGACTGTTGATTATTATGCATATTTGTTTTCCTTTCTAGGTACCAACTGCACTGTTTTGATATAGCCATAGCTAGTTGTTTTTCCAAATTTGTGTTACTAAATTGTTTTGCATGAAGGCCTACATGCTGATGCTAAAATGATGTTAGTTCAGGATCCTCACTAATGAAATTATGCTAATAGGGATTAATTCTTGATGAATTACTCTGCTGAATTTGAATGTATGTAATTACTTTGACACAGTTGACTTTATTACTGATTTGCACCGTAACCTTAGAATGTGTTGTAGTTCAAGCTTCGATTAGATTACGTTTCTTCTGCCGCTTTGGACAGCCAATATTGTTTCTGTATGTGTTTCATTTGATTTAGATTTTGTGATTAATCTACATGACCTTAGCATTGTTAATATAGGGAAATAAATATTCTAACTTTTACTAAATGGTGTGGTTATTCATGAGTGAAAGGTCATGGTGTGTGACAATCACTAACTCCATTGATTATTGATATTATTGATTGTTGGTGATTATTGATATTGTGTATTGGTTATTGATTATGTACTGGAGCTATGGTAAGAACATCTTAATTGTGAGTCAAAAGGTTTATCGACCTATTCACATCCCCATGTAAGTTTACTTATTAAGGCCAGACGTGCTAACAGAGATGGAAGCAGACTGATGGTTTTTCTCCTTAACAGCTTATCATAGACGTCCGGTACAGAGTATCAGGTGTTAGCAGTATTGGTAAAGAGAGGTGAAAGTTTGACTCCTTAAGAGCCCTTGATTGAAATCCAGAGATAGTAACAGGTGAAGATTAATTATTACTGAGATTTGGATTTTGTTTTTCAATGACGCTAAGTGGAGAGAAAATGTTCTCTTAAGTCCGGAAATAACTTTCCCAGAATCGTGGATCCTGCTAATGGTTGCTTGAAGATGTTCTTGGCATTCTAGTGATGGTGTGACTGAAGTAGGTTGCGCTTGCACAGCTTACGCAAATCGCAGGTGAATTGTGAGGTTTCTGAGGGTTTAGGGAGTTTGCGTATGTCGCAGTGTGAGAGTAGGGAAGTCGTCAAAGTTCATATGTGTGTGGCACTTTGTGTTCAAAAATTGTCCACGTGGTTGTTGATGTACGGACCCTGAGTGGTCTAAGACTCCGGAGTATATTGAAAATTGTATGAGACACTTGGTTTCATGTTGTAATCTCTCTGGTTTAGTAGGTTGATCGGCATGGTCAACAAGTCCGAGTGTGAGTAAAGTGAGTGAAAGAAAATTTTGACTGAGATTTGGCGAGTCCTATATGCATCAGGACAGACCCATTGATCAGTTGAGGGTAAAATTTATGAATTTTGCTTGCGAATCTGGGAGACCGAGAATGAAGGAGTAGCTGTAAGTGCAGGAAGAGCCATCAATGAAAAATCCGTAAGGTTTCTGAAGTGATTGTGTTACCTTTCCTGTAGTAAACCAGCATCTTTGGGTTTTTGGTTTTTGATTAGTGCTTGCAATTTTTGGATTAGTTTGTGTGAATCAGAGTTTGGGAGGACAGGCCGAAAGACTTTGTCAGCCGCAGTACGTGTGACATCACTGGAGCTGCGCTGGGATAGGCTGGTTAATGAGAAGAGCCGCGCATAGATTGGCAGCCGTCTGTGAGAGGCAATTGGTTGAGAAAGGGGGTGAAAGGAATCTTGGGATTAAAAGTCACTTCCTGATTTAATTTTGAATAACCAAAAGGTCTAAAAAATGAAATTTTGTAAAGCTTTAAAGAGTGCCTTAAGGGGAGATATGTACATTAGAACGAGTTTAGGTGAGGCTACACCACCAGAAGGTACACCAGCTTACATTGTAATGGAAGAGAAGGGTGTTGCGCCATGTCTTTGGCTGAAGCAGTGGTGCAAATTGACAGAGAAGGATGGGAGCTTAGCATTTCCTACAAATGGGACGTTCGGTTTGAGAGTTTTGGAGCATTTAAGGATAGTGCTATATGAATGGAAGCCCCTTCTGAGACCAGCACAGTTTGAGGCTTTAGCGATTTGGGAGTTAGTAGCCAGACAGCATCAGAAATTTGAGAGCAGGATGAGAAAGGCAGAAAAGACTTTAACAGAGGCTAGACAGGACAGTGTTCAAAGAGTTTGGAGGATGGAGACCTTGAACAGAATTAAGTTGTTTCCAGCAATTATGCAGGACAATGGGAAGGAAGTAAAGCTACTAGAAAAACTGACAGATGTCCGTCCGAAAGTAGGGAGGCTAGAAAGTCTTGAACAGTGGAGGAGAAATCAGATAATGATGAGTTTATTACGCAGTTATTGAGAAATCGCCCACCACCATATACAGCACATGAGAGTGGTCCAAGAACCATTGCTGATCCGACAGCCCCGATACAGGCTAATGGGACAATGAGGCCGATGCAGGTTAATGCTAGCCTGACACAGAACGTGATGCAGAGTGGTCTTAATGTGCCTACAACTCCTGTACTGCAAAATCAGGTACATCCGCCACAGGTTCAGAGAATTTATCCTGATGTGCCCATTATGGAAACAACTTCGAACTTAATGGTAGCTACGGGACAGGTGTTCCCGAGAACGCGGCTGGTTCAGACTGAACCAACTCCAATTTTACAGCCCCAAGTGCAGCCGTAGGTAATGCCAAGATTTACTCCAGTAACAGGGACACAGTCAGATATGACTCCGATGATGAATCAGAATATTGGAGTTACTCCCCCACACCGTGGAAGTGCCAGAGACCCCAGATGCTATATCGCTACCTACTACAGTTGGTCCAGCTGAACCCTTATTTGCACAAACGAAAACGGCTGTAGGTGGACAGGGAGCCTTGTCCCAGAGTATAATGAGGGGAGGTCATAAAGAAGATACTTAAATAGTTTCTCCTGTGGGACAGACTTTTGACAGATCAAGATCATTGCTAGACCTTAGTCCATTTGTAGCACTTCCGGATACTATGGCAGGGTTGAATGTTAGCAAGAGTTTGAAATTATTGACACCGCAGACCCTGAATGTAGTTGCACAGCAGGTGCCACCAGTCCAAGTACGTAACATTTTGCTACAAGGATTGACAGCTCAGCAGTTGACTGAATGGTTAAACAAGCTGAATACCCCACAGAGTGCTACTAAGGGAGAGGAGTATTTGAATTATGCAAGGCTAAGCAGGGAAGCGAGTGAGCTCATTGAGGGAACTATGGGGGTGAATAGGTTAGAATCCTACACAGAGGCAGAATTGAGATATTTGTGCCCAACATTTGTGCCCAAAGATTACGAGAGAAGTGAGCAATGTGCATCAGAAATTAGCAGACTTGGCAGAGAAGTACGGCATAGAAATAGATAAAACAAAGCATTTGAAAAGGAGTTACAGACTAGATTTTGAGGCTAAAGATTTTTAACACATGAGATCTGCTGGAATGAAAGCACACCTTAAGGAATTGCTTCAAAGTGCCCAGACCTGGAGAGAATTAGACAAATGGGAAGGCAGATGGGTAAAGAAGAGAGACAAAAGAAAAAGGGATTCTGTGGAGCTGACTCCAAATGTGCACCAGGAGAAAGATCCAGTGAACATTTTACCAATGAGAGAGATTCCAGAGGGGAATTTTGTTCATGTCCCGTGGAGCAGAAGTGACATTCTGTCATTTACAAATGATTATACAAAATTGAGAGAGAAGCCAGTAGAGTGGTGTCAGCAGACAGACAGGTTTGTGAAACTTGCAAAGTGCCTATGGGAAACCTTGAACACACTACTAGAAATAGTAGTTCCAGCTGATCAGTGGATCGAGTGTAAGAGGAGTGTAGATTGGCCAACAAGTGAACCTGAGAGAGACCAAAATACAGGTGCACCGTCTCCTGGGGTAATGAATTATTACTATAAGGTGACTGAACTCTTGAAAACGAGAATTTTGCCCAAGAATATTGATTGGAAGAGGATCGCAAGGACAGCTCAGGAGGCAAAGGAGTCGATACATGCGTATTATGAGAGATTGTTGCAGGCGTTCAAGCATTACAGTGGTGCAGAAACAATTGAGACGAAAGACATGTTCCATTTTGTGGAAGGGTTGAGACCTGAAATTAGCTATTTGATTTGGTGGCAAGCAAAGCCGATTGATGAGGTGTTGCAATATGCGAAATACTGTAGTGATGATATTGAGTTGAAGCAGAAAAAGTTGAAAGAGAAGGCGATAGTGATGCAGATTAAAGCAGCGCAAACGGGAGTGCAAGAGAATTTTCCACAACAGTTACCACAGCAGCAGCAGGGAAACATGATGTTTCAGCCCCAGATGAGAGGTAAAGGTTTGTGGAGAAAATATGAATTGTGGTCCAGACTTAGGTACTGTAGGGGTTCAGAATGATGTGAAGGGAATGAAGAAATTGTTGCCATGCCACGTTTGCGGAGCCATTGGACATTGGAAACAGGAGTGTCCAATGATGATGCAGGAAGGTGTCCTTCAGCAGAGTAGTGACATCAACTCATTCCAGAACGTGAGGGCCCGAGAGTGAGAGGTCCTAATCCAAATTTTCAGAATAATGTGAATCAAATGCAGAATTTTCAGCCCATGCAGCAGGTGCAAATGCCACGTGTACAAATGACACAGTTGCAGCCAATGGAACAGCAGGTTCCCATGGTACCCAGACAGCAAATTCAAATACCTCAAGCCCCGATGAAACAGCAACAGATGATGCTTTCTCAACAGGTCACAGGTCAGAGGCTTAACCAAAGTAGTAACACAGTGCACCAATTCCCGTTACACAGTGAGAATAGAATAAATGATGATTGGACGAGTGACAGTTCAGATGAGGAGCCGTGTTTGCTTGCAACCTCTAACGCTCCAACGCTCTACAGTGAGAAGTTCCTAATTTGCCCATTTCAGGAAGAACAGTTCAGGTTGTGGGGGTAGTAAACCAGTATTTGACAAACCTGATTACAGATCCAGTTCAAGTTGAGATTGGCAACCTCCAGGGATTTCCCAAATTCGTAGTCTGCGATTCAAGTCTGGTATCCCTACTGGGAAGAGACTTGCTGTGTAAAACGAAATGTTCAATTACTTGTTCAAATGAGGGAATTGAGGTCCAGACAAATAGTGATGATGAAGATGACCAAGCCCCAGAGATAGAAGGGGAAACTACAAATGAGGAATATCCTCTAACTGAATTTTTCCTGATGTCCACAGTGAAACAACTTCATTCTGATTTGCCGGGAACGGATAAAGAGAAAGTGTGGGATCTGACAGGAAAAGAAGTAGGTTTGATAAAGGGAGTTGAGCCAGTTAAAGTTACTATGAAGCCGAATGCAGTTTTTCCTCAACTTCCGCAGCACCACATGTCGCAGGATGTCCTTATGAAGGTTGCCCAGATAATTGCAGACTTTGTAAAGCAAGGGGTTTTGAAGTATTGAGCAGTCCATGTAATTCACGATAATGGGTTTGCAGAAGAACTATAGGAAAGTGCGAATTGTCCAGGATTTGAGGAAAAAAAAGAGATTGTGGTCAAATGTTGTCCTGTGGTGCCAAATTCAGCTGTGATAATGTTTCAGATTCCATGTGATGCTGAGTGGTTCACTGTCATTGGTTTGTCGCAAGCCTTTTTTTCTGTGCTTCTTCATGAGGATAGTCAATTTCTCTTTTGTTTCAAATTTCTGGATCGAGTTTATTGCTGGTGCAGAATTCCTCAAGGGTTTTCAGAGTCACCTTCCATATTCAATCAGATCTTGAAAAAGGATTTGGAGTTGTTGGAATTGCCTTACCAATCGACCTTGGTGCAGTATATTGATGACTTGCTGAATGCGTCCAAAACTTGGGACGAGTGCAAGTATTATACGATTGCCCTGTTGAACCATTTGGGAAAGAATGGTCACAAAGTGTCTCCGCTTAAATTGCAATATTGTCATAAAGTAGTGAAATATTGGGTCACCAGATTGAAAAGGGTTCAAGAAAGATATCCAGAGAAAGGATTCAAACAATATTGCAGATAAATCCCCGACCACAGAGAGAGATGTCAAGATGTTTTTAGGAATGATAAGCTATTGTCACCAATAGATTCCAAATTTTTCAGTCATTTCGAGACCATTGCAGAATCTGATTCCTAAAGAAGTCACTTATCCTATAGTATTAGACCAGGCTGGAATGAAAGTATTCACTGAATTGAGAGAGAGTCTGTGCAAGGCTCCAGCATTGGGTATACCTGACTGCACAAACCTGTTAACATTGTTTTGTCATGAGTGTAATGCATGTTCTTTGTCTGTCTTGACACAGGTCCATGGAGGGGTAAACCGTCCGGTAGCATATTTTTCAGCTACGTTGGACCCAGATGTTGCAGTCTTACCAGGTTGTTTGCACGCTGTTGCATACGTTGGTCAGAGCCTTACACAGTGTGAAGGCATTGTGATGGGACATCCACTGGCTGTAATGGTCCCTCACTCTATCGTAATTTTACTTACAAGGAAGAAAACCCAATATTTGACTGGTGCGAGGTTGACCAGATATGAAATGAGTATTCTAGGGTCACCAAATGTGTCATTTAAAAGATGTACAGTGTTGAACCCGGCAACCTCACTTCAAAATGAAAAGGTAAAAATTGAAAAGATGGAAGATGTTGAGCATGATTGTCTTGAAGTAACTGACTTGTGCACAAAACCGAGACCTGACATTAGAGACACCCCAGTGGAAGAAAATGACCAAATTATCTTTGCTGATGGTCCTTGTCTGGAGACAATGCAGGGGCACTGAGAGCAGGATATACTGTGTGCACAATTACTGGTATTTTGGAAGCTTCCTGGCTTCGAGGAGTGTATTCTGCCCAAGTAGCAGAACTGGTAGCCCTTACTAGAGCATGCCATGTTTCTGCTCATCTGAAAGTTACAATTTATATGGATAGCCAGTATGGATTTTGAATAGTCCATGATTCTGGCTAGTTGTGGTCACAGAAAGGTTTCATGATCTCTTCTGGTTCACCAATGAGAAATGGTTAAAGGATTAATGATCTGTTACATGCTATTCAAATGCCTGAAAAGATTGCCGTGGTATAATGCAGTGCACATCTGAAGTCGCAGGACTTTGTGTTATTAGGAAATGGATATGTGGATCAAGTCACAAGGTTTTGCGCTTTGAACAGTATATCGTTCAAAGACAAGTAGGAACAGGTATCTGAAGAAGATGAAACATGTCCGAGCTATGCATTGAAACTAATTGACACACTGGAGGAATTGAAAATGTTGCAGAATAATGCTGACAGGGTAGAAAAACGTTCATGGAGCAAAATGAAATGTGTCCAAAGACAAGATGAATTGTGGGTTTCAGAAGATGGTCAATTGCTTTTGCCAAATAGCCTGTTGTCTCAAATGGCGAGGGACTATCATGATCAAGCACAAATTGGGAGGGATGCAATCATTCAATTGTTGAAACATGGTTGGTTTAACCCAAAGTTTAGACAAGTTGCTGAAGCAGTTTGCCATTGTTGTGTCATTTGCCAACAAGTAAACTCGGGAAAAGGGACAGTGGTTAATTTGAGCCACAATGGAAAGTGGGAGGTCCATTCAGCAGAATGCAGATGGATTTTATTGAGATGTCTGTGTGTGGAGGTTTGAGATATGTGTTGGTGACTGTTTGCATCTTCAGTCATTGGATTGAAGCGTACCCCACACGAAGAAATGGTAGTCTCAAAGTAGCAAAACTATTGCTTAGGGAACTGATACCGTGTTTCGGGTTTCCGTTTTCTTTAGAATCAGATAGGGGAAGTCACTTCAACAATGAAGTCATTAAATTACTGTGTGCAGCACTGAACATTGAGCAGAAGTTGCATTGTAGTTACCGCCCTGAAGTATGAGGACTGGTGGAGCAGATGAATGGTACCTTGAAGTCAAGAGTTGCAAAGATGTGTGCGTCCATGAATTTGAAATGGCCTGATGCGTTGCCTTTGGTGTTGATGTCAATGAAAAACACAATGACAAGAAGACAGGATTTCGCCGCATTAAATCCTTATGGGCCGAGCCATGAGGTTGCCAGCAGTGCCTGCAAATGCACTTGCCAACATTACAGATGATATAGTGTTGGACTACTGCATAGGTCTGGCTGATGTGGTTCGCTCTTTCTCTCAGCAGCTGGAAGCCACCACACTGCCACCAATCCATGACCCAGGGCACAATCTGAGAGCTGGAGACTGGGTTGTGGTCCGGAAATACATGAGGAAAACGTGTTTGGGACCTCGTTGGAAGGGACCGTATCAGGTAGTTCTGACAACTACCACAGCTGTGAAGTGTGCTGGAATTTCGAACTGGATTCATGCGAGTCATACAAAGAAAGTGACATGTCCACTGAATCATCAGGAAGAAGAGTTCTTGAGAGTACCAACAACAGTGAAACAAGTCTCAGGGCCGAAAAGAGAACAAAGGGTGACTGAGACCGGATTTGAGCCCGTAGAGGAAGGTTCAGTCACTCCTGTGAGAGACGAAGGAGAAGACCTCCAGGAGGGTGATGGAGAGCTCAATTGAGGCAGCAGGAAAGCCTAGTCAGAGGAGGGCTTTCCCAGAAGCAGACGATCTTGAGAGACAAACAGAGCAATTGCCAGACTCAGAGGGGAAAGGAGTTGAGGTGGATCAAAGCCATTGTGATCTGACTCCTTCTGAACCGAAGGCAGGCCCGTCAAGAGAAAACACCGCAGAACAAGGAGAAGGTTCAAATTTGACTCTGAAGAGGACACTGACAAAAGGTCCACTGAAAGGAGATAAGTGGCCGGAGTCGCAAGTAGAAAGGGGAAAAGAAGTCGTTGTTGAGACAACAATCGAGGAAGAAGTAAATACAACAAGTAGAGAAGATCTAAGTGAAGGAGAATTGAATGGTGATCGGAAGTTCAAAAGAAAGAGAATAGCAAGTCAAAGGTACGCAGGTCCTGAATGGGCGTATGCAACTACAAGTGAATGGCAGCAAGAGGTTTTGTTTTTTTGTGCTAATAGGGACATTCTGGGTCAGTATTTTAGCACTTGAAGGAAGCTGATGAACTGAACTGTTGAAACAATCTGAGAGAATCTTTTTGAGAAAGAGACTGTTGAAAGTAACGGAAGAGACATTGAGACCCTGATTTGACTTTTTTGAAACCTGATTTTGACAGGCTGCTTACCGATTTTGAAAAGGAATCCTGGAAGTGAGACTGGAAGCTGTAAATAATTGCTGAAAGAAGAGTTGTCTATTTTTGACTTTTGCTGCAGTCCTTCTACATTTTCTTCTGCTTTCTGATTCTTTACAGATCATGGGTAACATTAGTCTGCAGGGTAGGAATACTGGGCGCTGTAAATATATGAGTATTGGTTTGGCGATTATGTGTGGGATATTGTTTTTTGGTGTTGATTGTGGGTATGTCTGTACTTAATAACAGCAAAGCCAACCATACTTCTGCCTTTGAGACAACTACTACACCAACGGCAATAGAGAAGTTTAAGTTAGATGACAAAAATGTGCATGAGTATACTAATGCGCAAGGAGAACTTTCTTCTAATGTCTTCTCTCGCTTGTTGAGTGAGCATGTTAAGAAGATGGATGCGAAGAATTGTTATGTGTGTACTCAGATTCCTTCATCAGATGAGGAAGGAGTTACTTATCACAGCTTATCATTACCTTACGGAATAAGTTGTAATCTGCTACTAGCAAGATTTTACAATCAGGAGTACATACAGTACTTTTACTCAAATTATGATGTGTTTTTGTTTGCTCCTATAATGAGTATTGGAGTGGAGTGGCTAAATATAATCACATAGTAATAGTTAGAGGTTTCTTTGAACCTACATTGACGTTTGGCACAGCTTATGCACACAGAAATAACTTAACCTGCTTGCTTACACCTTTGGAGAAAAGCTTCTTAGATCACACAGATGACTGGAGAAAGGCATTAAAGGAGAAGTTAGAAAAAGGCTTACAGAACAGGACTTACATGAAGGATTATGCTTATAGTGCAATCAAAACACAAGACAAATTAGCTTGAGATATGTAACACGCAGAGAAACTTTGTATATACAGGCCTAAATCGCGCACTGATACTTTGTTTGTGGGAACGAGTGAATGTAAGCATGTGTTTTTGTTTCAGGGTAAATGGACGATTTTGTTGAAAGGACGGGACCCAGTGATTCACGGAATGTATTGTATTTGTGGTCTTAATGCTTATTACCGTCTTTCAAGAGGATGGTATGGGACATGTTATTTGGGGATAGTTTTCCCAAAGATTTATCAAATGGATGATTTGAAGAAGTTTCCGAAAGTGACTGAGTTACATCATATGAGACAGGAGGAAGTCCTCTTCTGGTATAGTGGGAGGTATATTTGGAGCAGTGATTCCTTCAGTGGGAGTCATTATGAATTTGATAAAGATTCGAAAGTTGTCTACTATTTTGGATAACATGCTGACAAAGTTTTCAGGGGCCTGATAGATACTGAGTTAGCTGCTGATAGAGCTATGACTCTTCAGAATTGTCTTGCTTTAGACATTCTTTTATCGAAGGATGGTGGAGTAGAATGATTAATTCTTGGCATTGTTGTTCTTATATTCCTGATAACAGTGGGGAAATTAGGGGCTTGATTACTAATCTGACTAATGAAAGTGCTGATTTGAAAGAATTGAAAGAACCAGGTGTTTGGGAAAAGGTTGGCAAATTATTTGCTTCAGTGGAAAAATGGCTCAGCAACATTTGGAATGGGATACTATTGAAAATATTGCAGGGGATATTAATTATTGTGGTTTGTCTAATTGGAATATGGGGATTGTGTAAATTATGCAAAAGGGTTAAACTGGAAAGTTGAAAGAATAATCAGAGGAGGGAAGAAAGGAAAAGGGAAAGATTGTATAGGGAAAATTCAAAAGGGAAACAAAAGTATGAAGGGATTGAATTAACAGAATTTTAGCAGATGCAAAAGTTTTTTGGTGATAGTGTGATGACACATTTAGTCATCAGAGGAAGGATTTCTAGCACAGGTGTATTAATAAAAATTATTAATGAGTGTTCATGTATTCTGAACAATGGATTTATCTAGAAAATATAATAACATAGAAAAATAATGCACACATTTGAAAATGTGATTAGAAAGAGTGGCCGCCAATGTTCACGAAGTGTACTTACTAGAGAATTAATATTGTGAAATGTTGAATATATGTTTGACTAATGTAGTAATACGTTATATTAAAGGGTATGCATTATACTTTAACTTTACTAATTGTAGGCCTTAACTTAGCGAATGTCTTGGCCTAGTTACCAGGCCTCATGTCAAAGCTGTATTTCTTAACGTTTAATAAATGGCTGTCCTAGAGAGTTAAACTGTGATTCCTATTGCATTGTTTATATGTGCTCATAGATGAAGTATTTTCTCATGAGAATCGACTGCTAGAATATGCTCCTCTTGCTAATGTAACATTTTGGGGGTCAATATGACCCGGCGGTCGGTGTTATTGTGGCGGTAGTACCGCTAATAGGCTGGCGGTACATACCGCCATAATATGACATTGGCGGCTTGGCTAAAGCCAACCTGCCAATGAAACACACCTACCACCACGGCGGTAACGACCGCCGGGCTGGAGCCTACAGTCTCCAGTCCGGCGGCCGTCACTAAGCTGTCCACGACAATATGACTCCACCCACCGCCATGGTTTCCATGGCTTTTGTACCGCCAGGAAAACCATGGCGTTAGGCACTATCAGTCCCAGGGAATTCCGTCCCTGGTACTGATAGGGGACTCCCCCGCCCCTCTCCCCAGAGTCCTCCTCCACCCTCCGCCTCCCACTCCCATCCCCCCAGACATACACACACCTACACGCACAGAAATACACACTCATACAAACACGCATACCCACATTCACCCATGCATACATACATTCATGCAAACACACAGCAACACTCACTAATATACATTCTGTCACCCACGCATTTATATGACACAACATACACGTACACTCACAACCATACATGCACACACGCATTCCACATGCCACACACCCGCATACAAAAACAGTCACACACACCCCCACACACACACACAACACCCCCCTCTCCTGTCGGAGCACCCAACTTACCAGCGTGCAGGGGGTTCTCCAGCAGGAGACGGGACGCAGCGCTGCTGCCAGCAGCAGCGTCCGCCAGTAGAAAACCGCCAGGCCATATCATGACTCATGATACGGTCGGCGTTGTTCTACTGGCGTGGCACTACTGCTGGCAGCAGTGCCACCTTACAGCCATCCACCGCCATGACCGTAGCTGGAATTCCGCCAGCCTTCTGGCGGAATTTCGGCTACGGTCATATTTTGGTGGATGGTCGGTAGCCACGGCGACGGTATGTTGGCGGCCGTCGCCGTGGCAGAAGCGGCATTTACCGCCAATGATTTAATGAGGGCCTTTTTGTGTAACGTGTGTGAGACTGACTTTCTCAGGAGAAGAACAATGGAGATACTGACTGGAGTGGAAGCTGCAACAATATTCTTACCTGACAAGCCGGATGATGAGGACATTGTAAGACAAACCAATCAACGACATGTGAACGGAGTAATAGTATAATTCATAGATTTAGAGTTTTCGTTTTATTGGACAAAGTGTGAACATGCAATTAAGTGACCCATAGGGATTTGAGACATAGGCCTTCATTATGACATTGGCGGTAAATTCCAATTACCACCATGCTGACTGTCGCCAACATACCGCGGCGGCGGCAGATATCTGCTAACCATATTATGAAACACACACACCAATCTGTCACTATTCAGCCACACTCACAAATCCGCCACATCAAAGGTCAGTGATAAATTGGCGGTATCAAAACCCACACCATTACGCCAACAGAACTACGCCTACAACATTATGAACCACAAATCATCACGCGGACATTCAATGGCAGTAAAACCAATTGCGGCACATACCACCTGGCTCAAAATACACACACACAAACAAAACAACACCACAATAATTCAAACTACACACACCTGACACACCACACCCACACCACTATAAAACACACAACCACATTACTACAACCCTTTACGAATACCAATAATTGCCAGCAGAGAGAGACATCAAGAGCACTCACACAACCAGAGCCACATATCACCATCACCTATACACCACCCAACCATCTTACATCACACACCCCAACACATCACCCTACACACCCTCACCCACACCTCTCACACTACACACATGGCACCACAACAACACCCCAGATTCTCTGAGGAGGAGCTAAGGGTCATGGTGGAAGAAATCATGCAGGTAGAGCCACAGCTATTAGGATCACAGGTGCAGCAGATACCCATTGCTAGGAAGATGGAAATATGGCGAAGAATCGTGGACAGGGTCAACACAGTGGGACAGCACCCCAGAACAAGGGATGACATCAGGAAGAGGTGGAATGACCTACGGGGGAAGGTGCGTTCTATTGCAGCAAGACACCAGCTCACAGTACAGAGGACTGGCGGTGGACCCCCACCTCCTCCCCCACAACTAACAACATGGGAGGAGCAAGTCTTGGCAATCATGCATCTTGAGGGCCTCGCAGGAGTAGCATGAGGACTGGACTCTGGTAAGTCAATTCTCTATTACTATCACCCCCCTACATGCATGCCATCACATACCCTCACTCTCACTCCCATCACTCCACCATTCCCCCACACCCCACCATCACAACCCACTCATCCCAGTGTCAAGCCCTGCATGCCATACCAATGCATGGACACCACTCACAGCCCTGCATAGACACCTATCGCTACAGCATGCATACTAGAGACAATCAGCTAGCCCACCAAATAACAACTTACACAAGGCAAAGCTGCCAAGGCAATACCAACCATAGAGGGCAAACCATCCATGCACAATATGTCACACGCGGAAACAATAACACTGCATTTACATCCCCACAGGTACCCCAGCCAATGTCAGTGGAGAGGAGGAGCCAGCAACATTCAGTCTCCCCACAGAAGAGGCCCACAGTGATAACAGCAGCTCTGGTCACCTGGATCTGAATGACCAACCTGGCCCATCAGGGACCTCCAGACAGTTGGTTATTCAGGCACAGTCACACACCCACCCAGCGGGCTCATACCTCTGTCCCCAGGACACGTCAATCAGCAGTGTGTCCACCACTACAGGGACCCCAGGGCACCCCACAAACCCAGGACGATCAGGGGCCTGGGGTCAGTCGCAGTGGGCACACGGTTCAGGGGACAGAGGCACCTTACAACAGGGAAGCTGGGAGGACTGCTGTGCTACAGGGGGAGGACAGGCCCAGGGAACTGACTCTCCAGAAGGCACTCCCGGCGATCCTGGGAGCATACCAACATTCCCAGGATACGCTGGGCCAGATCCTGGACAAGATGCAGGAAAACATGCGGCTGCAGGAGGAACAGTACCTGGGGATCAGGGAGGACTTGAAGTCCATTAACACCACCCTGGTCTCCATTGCAGGGGTGCTGGCAGACATGGCCAACAGTATGAGGGAGGCAGTGGCACAACAGTGGGCCCCTGACACTAGCCAGACTACTGAACAGCCCTCCACCTCCGCTGCCAGTAGTAGACAGGAGGCCCGCCACAGGACGAACAGGCTACCAGCACCCCTCTCCCTGCAGAAGGAGAACCACCCCGCAAACGTTCCCTGCAATCCAGAGAGAAGCTAGAGACTATTGCCAAGACTCCTGCCAGGAAATAAGACTCTCCTGATTGTCACTCTTGTGTCCCACTCTGTCACCCTGTCCACCTTGAACTGCCATTGCTTCCCTTCCTATGCCCCTTTGGACAATGCACCTGTGCAACAAATAGACTGGACTCTAACCTGGACTTTCCTCCATCATCACCCCAGCCCATTGCACTTCCCCTTTTCTTCAGAGCACTGCAATAAACACACTTTAAAAAAATACAAGGATGGAGTTTGTCAAATGATTTAAATATGTATTTGTTTAACAAGGTTCAAACATTGCAATTCAACTGTACAGTAATGTTTACATAGGAAGGACCTGTAGTGGGCTGCACTGAACACACCAGGAGCAATAGTGGGGCACCAACATCTGCAAAAAGAGATGCCAATGGGTACAGTGAGTGGGAATAGAAGTAGGAATATACAGCCTGCCAGTGACAATGTCAGACATCAAACTGTCAATAAAATGTGAAATAACACTGTCTTACCTGTGTGTCATTAGAAGTATTGACGAATAACTGCACTTCTGTTGTCCTCATCCTCATCCTCTGCCTCCTCATCTTTACTGTCCACAGGGTCCACTGCTGCCACACGGCCATCTCCAGCCTCCTCCTCCTGCAGAAAAGGCACATGACGTCGGAAGGCAAGGTTGTGCAACATACAGCATGCCACGATGATCTGGCAGACCTTCTTGGGTAAGTAGCACAGGGATCCACCTGTTAGATGGAGGCACTGAAACTTGGCCTTCAGGAGGCCGAAGGCACTTCAATAATCCTTCTTGTTCACCCATGTGCCTCATTGTAATGTTCCTTAGCCCTTGTCCTGGGATTCCTTACAGGGGTCAGTAGCCATAGTAGGTTCGGGTAACCAGAGTCAACTGCAAATATCAAGGGACAACTGTTAGGCACACACAAACCTTTATGGCCCACACCATACCCATACACCAACATCCACTGGGTGGGAACCAGGGCTCACCTATTAGCCACACCCTGTGCCTCTGGAGTTGGGCCATCACATTTAGGATGCAGCTATTCCTCAGGATAAATGCATCATGCACCGAGCCTAGATACTTAGCACTGACATGGGAAATGTACTGGTCCGCCAAACACAGCATCTGCATATTCATTGAGTGATAACTTTTACGATTTCTGAGGATCTGTTCATTTTGCTGGGGGGGAGAGTGTGAAATTGTGAACTGTGACACAGTTGGGATCCATGGCCTGCTCCCCCTTGAAATGGTGTCCAACTGTCCAGTATGGAGGGACAGGCGGAAAAGAGGTAATTCCACTGACATTGTGAGCCGTTGTGGGAGGCGGTCGGTAACCGCCGTGCAGCTCCTCATTGGTTATCATTGGGCCCTATGGGGTACAGTGTTAATGGTGATGTACGCACAGCCGCGGACGTGACTGCCATTTTATATCTGTTCATTCTAATGAGAATACTAGATTTCGAGCAGCAGAATCGCCTGCGGTGTGGGAGACTGAGTCTAACCCACTGCGGGTGACACCTGTCGCTCCAATCCGGGTTTTGCTCCGGCCAACTAGCAGTGCCTCATCCCTACCAAAGGTTAGTGATGATTGGGCAGCCGAGTGCATGACATACTAGGCTTCTCAGGGAAGTCGTGGTCACTCAGGTCGCATCCAGGTCTCTCATTTACAATTCAGTCTCATATATAAATGACAAACAGAGGCAGTATATGTTTCAATGATTAGTTTAATAAAACAACTGCATCTTAGATAGCAAAGCATGAGCTGCAATAACCAGGACGACACAACATGATAGTATTAACATTGTGACGAGAAGAGTGAAGCATAATAACAATGCTATAATATTGTCAATATGATCGATGGACTATATCCGATCTAGGTTGTAATTTGAGAACAGCATGTTAAGCTCTAATTCTGCCTCTCAGGTTCCCTTGGGAAGACATCAACCCCCATTCCTGAGTTAAGGCCTGTGGTCTGCGTTAGCATCTGTAGCGAAGCATTCAGCAATCAGCATACAGTTGTGGTTCCCTGGCTGGAATCTCCCTCTAACGTGTAAGGGACCAGGAAGTGTTTATATAATAACACAGCTGATGTTCTGAGTAAATGTCCCAACGTAAGGATGTGTATTTTCTACAAATGTTGGAGTCTAAACTTCTACCACGTTCACCGGCAATGTACCGAACTGCAGCCTTGAATGAAGCAGAGGGTGATCAAGAATGTCTTGTTTGAGAACAGAGGGGGTCATTTTGACCTTGGCGGACGGCGGAGGCCGTCCGCCAAGGTACCGCCGCTGAATGACCGCACCGCGGTCAAAAGACCGTGGCGGCCATTCAGACATTTCCTCTGGGCCGGCGGGCGCTCTCCAAAAGAGCGCCCGCCGGCCCAGAGGAAATGCCCCTGCAACGAGGACACCGGCTCAGAATTGAGCCGGCGTAGTTGCAGGGGTGCGACGGGTGCAGTTGCACCCGTCGCGTATTTCAGTGTCTGCTTAGCAGACACTGAAATACTTTGCGGGGCCCTCTTATGGGGGCCCCTGCAGTGCCCATGCCATGGGCATGGGCACTGCAGGGGCCCCCAGGGGCCCCGCGGCACCCCCTACCGCCATCCTGTTCCTGGCGGGAGACCCGCCAGGAACAGGATGGCGGTAGGGGGTGTCAGAATCCCCATGGCTGCGGAGCGCGCTCCGCAGCCATGGAGGATTCTGAAGGGCAGTGGTAAACCGGCGGGAGACCGCTGGTTTACCCTTTCTGACCACGGCTGAACCGCCGCGGTCAGAATGCCCTCGGGAGCACCGCCAGCCTGTTGGCGGTGCTCCCGTGGTCGGTGGCCCTGACGGCCACCGGCCGCCAGGGTCAGAATGACCCCCAGAGTGTTGACTTAGGCAAAAACAGCTAGATAGATGAAAATAAAACAAGACCGTAAAAATGGTTATTGTAATAATAATAAAGTGAAGCTGAATAAAATATATGCAGGTTAAAGTGCACGGCAGCCTAGTGTGTTAAAACAATTTTCATGGAGCTATAACTAAAATGGCTACACAACAGTAACCACTACAGTTCAATGCATTTTGTGATGTTTAAAATATTTTGGTGACATATGTCCAGAATGTGAAATTGTGAACTGTGACGCAGTTGGGATCCATGGCCTGCCCCCCCCCCCTTAAAAAATGGCGTCCGCCTGTCCAGTATGGAGGGACAGGTGGAAATGAGGTAATTCCACTGACGTTGTGAGCCGTTGCGGGAGGCGGTTGGTAACCGCCGTGCAACTCCTCATTGGCTATCATTGGGCCCTATGGGGTACAGTGGCCAATGGTGATGTACGCACTGCCGCGGACGTGACCGCCATTTTACATCTGTTCACTCACTTGCTACCTGATCTTCAACAGGAGAGGACCTACACTGCATGTACTGCTGTGACCTGTGTCTGGTGCGTGTTACTGGGGAAAGGGCCCCTGCCTTCACCTCGGCAGAGTTGGAGCGACTAGTGGATGGGGTCCTACCCCAGTACCGACTGCTGTATGGGCCTCCAGACCAACAGGTAAGTACACTGTGAGCATGATGCATGGGGCATGAATGCATGGAGTGCTGTGTGTAAAGGCCTCGTGTGGTGGGGTTGGTGGATGGGCCCTGGGCAGCGTGCAGCATGTACACTGGGCCATCTCTGTGCTAATGGGGATGGGAAGGGGCATGGTGGGCCATGACTGTAACAGGCAGGACGGTCTGCCTAATACCTATCCCTGTGTGTATTTCTTCTGCAGGTCAGTGCCCATCAAAAGAAGGGTATATGGCGTGCCATCGCCAAGGACATGCGAACCCTGCGGGTCTACGGCAGGCGGAGCACCCACTGTCGCAAACTGTGGGAGGGCCTGAGATGCTGGGCACAGAAGACGCCGGAGGCCAAGCTGGGGATGGCTTCCCAACGAGGAAGGGGTGCCCGTCTAACCCTGACCGCCCCTGATGGCCCGCATACTGGCAGAAGCCTATCCGGAGCTGGATGGGCGCTTGGGGGCATCACAGCAACAACAAGGGGGTGAGTACAGTGTCCTTCATTACTACTTACACCTGGTGGGGTGGTATCCGGGTGGGGGATGTGGGCCTGTGGGTGCCCCTAGGCCAGGCCTGACATTGCAGAGTAGGTCCCATGTTGGGCAGATGAGCTTACAGACACATTAGGTGCAGCCAAATACGTAAGTACCTTTGACTTGGCAGAAGGGTACTGGCAAATAAAAATGGCACCTGGAGCAAAAGAGAAAACAGCATTCTCTACACCTGCTGGGCATTACCAGTTTACTGTGATGCACTTTGGCTTAAATAATGCCCCTGCCACCTTCCAAAGGTTGGTGAATCAAGTCCTTGCTTGCTTGGAGTCCTTCAGTGAAGCTTATCTTGATGATATTGCTGTCTTTAGCTCCAACTGGCAGGATCACCTGGTCCACCTGAAGAAGGTTTTGCAGGCCCTGCAAGCAGCAGGCCTCTCTATCAAGGCATCTAAATGTCAGATAGGGCAGGGAACTGTGGTTTACTTGGGACACCTTGTTGGTGGAGGTCAGGTTCCGCCACTCCAACCCAAGATCCAGATTATTCTGGACTGAGTAGCTCCAAAAACCCAGACTCAAGTCAGGGCATTCCTTGGCTTGACTGGGTACTATAGGAGGTTTGTAAAGGGATATGGATCAATAGTGACACCCCTCACAGAACTGACCTCTAAGAAAATGCCCAAGAAAGTGAACTGGACCGTGGACTGTCAAAAGGCCTTTGACACCCTGAAGCAAGCTATGTGTACAGCACCAGTTTTGAAAGCTCAAGATTATTCTAAGCAGTTCATTGTGCGTGCAGACTGATGCCTCTGAGCATGGGATAGAAGCAGTCCTGTCCAAAACAAAGGATGATGGCCTTGACCAGTCTGTTGCTTTTATTAGCCGGAGGTTACTCCCCAGGGAGCAGCGTTGGAGTGCCATTGAGAGGGAGGCCTTTGATGTGGTTTGTTCCTGAAGAAGTTGAGACCATACCTTTTTGGTACTCACTTCACAGTTTAAACTGACCACAGACCTCCCAGATGGCTGATGCAAAAGAAAGGAGATAACCCTAAACTGTTGTGGTGGTCCATATCCCTACAGGGAATGGATTTTGTAGTGGAACACAGACCTGGGACTGCCCATGCCAATGCTGATGGCCTTTCCAAGTTCTTACACTTAGAAAATGAAGACTCTCTTGGGAAAGGTTAGTCTCATCCTCTTTCATTTGGGGGCGGATATGTAAGGAAATGCCTTCCTTGGCATGGTTACCCCCTAACTTTTTTCATTTTGTTGATGCTAGTTATGATTGAAAGTGTGCTGGGACCCTGCTAACCAGGCACCAGCGCCAGTGTTCTCTTGCTAAACTGTACCTTTGTTCCCACAATTGGCACAGCCCTAGCACACAGATAAGTCCCTTGTAAATGCTACCCCTGGTACCAAGGGCCCTGTGGCCAGGGACGGTCTTTAAGGGCTGCAGCATGTCTTATGCCACTGCCTCTCTGTTTGTGTGTGCTGGTGGGGAGAAAATGACTACGTCGACATGGCAATCCCCTCAGGGTACCATGCCCACCTCTCACTGCCTGTGGCATAGGTAAGTCACCCCACTAGCAGGTCTTACAGCCCTAAGGCAGGGTGCACTATACCAGAGGTGAGGGCATAAGTGCATGCGCACTATGCCCCTACAGGGTCTGAGCAAAACCTTAGACATTGTAAGTGCAGGGTAGCCATAAAGAGTACATGGTCTGGGAGTCTGTCAATTACGCACTCCACAGTTCCATAATGGCTACACTGAAATCTGGAAAGTTTGGTATCAAACTTCTCAGTGCAATAAATGCACACTGATGCCAGTGTGGGATTTATTGTAAAATATACCCAGCGTGCATCTTAGAGATGCCCCCTGAATGCCAGTCCAACTCCTAGTGCTAGGCTGACCAGTTTCTGCCAGCCTGCCACAACCAGACGAGTTGCTGGCCACATAGGGTGAGTGCCTTTGTCACTCTGTGGCCAGGAACAAAGCCTGTACTGGGTGGAGGTGCTCCTCACCTCCCACTGCAGGAACTGTAACACCTGGTGGTAAAAAGTCAAAGGCTCATGCCTTTTGTTACAGCACCCCAGGGCATCCCAGCTAGTGGAGATGCCCACCCTTCCGGCCACTGCCCCCACTTTTGGCGGCAAAGCTGGAGGAGATAATGAGGAAAACAAGGAGGAGTAACCCACCAGTCAGGACAGCCCCTTAAGGTGTCCTGAGCTGAGGTGACCCCTGCCTTTAGAAATCCTCCATCTTGAGTTTGGAGGAGTCCCCAATAGGAATAGTGATGTGCCCCACTTCCCTCAGGGAGGAGGCACCAAGAGGGTGGAGCCACCCTCAAGGACAGTAGCCATTGGCTACTGCCCCCCCAGATCTAAACACACCCCTAAATTTAGTATTTTTGGGCAACCCTGAACCCAGGAAATCATATTCCTGCAAGCTATAACAAGAAGGACTGCTGACCTGAAAGCCCCACAGAGACGACGGAGATGACAACTGACTTGGCCCCAGCCCTACCGGCCTGTCTCCAGACACAAAGAACATGACAGCGACGCATCTGACAGGGAACAGCAACCGCTGAGGACTCAGAGGTCTGCCCTGAACCCAAAACACCAAGAAACTCCTGAGAACAGCGGCACTGTTCAAAAACTGCAACAACTTTGCAACTTTGAAGCAACTTTCAAAGAACTCTCTCTTCCCGCCGGAAGCCTGAGACTTCTCACTCTACACCTGACGCCCCTGGCTCGAGTTCACTGCAGAGTGGACTCCCAGACGGCTACGATGACGTGAGTACCCTGAGTTGACCCCCCTGAATCCCCACAGTGACACCTGCAGAGAGGATCCAGAGGCACCCTCTGACTGCGACTGCCTGGTAGCAAGGAACCCAATGCCTGGACCAAGCACTGCACCCGCAGCCCCCAGGACCAAAAGGAACCACCTTTTAGTGCAGGAGTGACCAGCAGACAGCCTTCTTCCAAGCCCAGTCAGTGGCTGGCCCGAGAAGCCCCCCTGTACCCTGCCTGCATCGCCTAAGCGACCCCCAGGTCCCTCCATTGCTTTCTATAGCAAACCCGACGCCTACTTTGCACACTAAACCCGGCTGCCCCTGTGCCGCTGAGGGTGTGTTTTGTGTGCCTGTTTATGTCCCCCCAGTGCTCTACAAAACCCCCCTGGTCTCCTCCCCGAGGACGCAGGTACTTACCTGCTAGCAGACTGGAACCAGAGCATCCCTGTTCTCCACAGGCGCCCATGTGTTTTGGGCCCTCCTTTGACCTCTGCACCTGACCGGCCCGGTGTTGCTGGTGCTGTGGCTTTGGGGTTGCCTTGAACCCCCGACGGTGGGCTGCCTTTGCCCAGAAGACTGACTTTGTAAGTGCTTTACTTACCTGAGAAACCTAACCAAACTTACCTCCCCAGGAACTGTTGATGTTTGCTCTGTCTCCACTTTTAAAATAGCTTATTACCATTTTCACTAAAACTGTTTGTACTACTGCTTTGAATGAAAGGTCTCTACTTACCTGTGTGAAGTACCTTGCATTTTATGTACTTACCTCAAATCTTGAGGTTTTAAAATAAATTAGGGAAATATATTTTTCTATATAAAAACTATTGGCCTGGAGTCAAGTCTTTGAGTGTGTGTTCCTCATTGATTGCCTGTGTGTGTACAATAAATGCTTAACACTACCCTCTGATAAGCCTAATGCTCAACCACACTACCCCAAAATAGAGCATTAGTATTATCTAATTTTGCCACTATCAACCTCAAAGGGGAACCCTTGGACTCTGTGCACACTATCTCTCAATTTGAGATAGTACATACAGAGCCAAATTCCTACAGCAGGGTTCTGATGTGAAATTCCTTCAACCTAGCTAGTAGGCATCCATTACTGGGCAGGGGTGTGTGGGTCTCAGGTATGCTGAGGTTGGTGGTATATGTCCCTCCCCATGGCCTGGTGAGTAGCATTGTAACTGGTAGTTTATTGCTTTGTCACCCTGTCCTTATGTGCATTAGCAACATCTGGGGGAGGAGCAGATGCACCGGCGATGGCGTCCCACAGGACCCAGGATGCCGAGTCCACCGACGGTGAGGGCACCAGTGGGACGGAGAGCGAGGGGAGCACCATGGCGGAGACTGGAGGGGACAGTTCGGACATGGATACCTCCGCCGATGGTAGCTCCCTGGTGGTGGCAGACACCTCTGTGCCCACCCCAGCTACAGGTACATCCGCCACCCCTGCATCAGTACCGCCCTCCCAGCAGCCCCTCAGCAAGTTTCCCGTGCCCGCTCATCCAGGAGGTTGGGCATTTCCTTCGCCCCAGGCACCTCAGGCCCTGCCCCAGTTAGCCCTGCTGCCCTGAGTGAGGAGGCTATTGACCTCCTAAGATCCATCTCTGTTGGGAAGTCAACCATTGTGAATGCCAACCAGGGGCTGGCAGCCCAAATACAACAGACCAATGCATTTCTGGAGGCATTCACACCGGTTTGGCGGCCCAACAGAGATCAATCCAGGCTGTGGCCTCCTCTCTGATGGCAGCCATTGTCCCTGTTTCCACTCTCCCCCCTCCCACTTCCTCTACCCAATCACATTCCCCTCAACCCCAACCTATCCCAAGCACACAGGCAGATGAGCATGCACACAGGACAACACACAAGAGTGGACATGGCACACACAAGCACCACACTTCATCACACAGGCACTCACACAAACACCATCCAGATGCAGACATACCAACATCCACTGTCTCCACTGTGACCCCCTCCTCCTCCTTGTCCACCTCCCTTCCAGTTGCATCTCCAATCACACCTGCATGCACTACACCCTCATCTACTACCACCATCACCACCACACCTAGCAGAAGACACACCTCACTGGCAGTCACCACCCTCACATCCATGCACACATCCCCTGTGTCCTCACCCACTGTGTCTGTGCCACCCTCCCAAAGTACACAAATGCAAGCACTCAGACACCCAACAGCAATCCACCTCACAACAGCATCCAGCCCATGCACCTGCACCCAAACACAGCATACTGACACCTCCTACAACCACTCCCTCTTCCTCCACTCCCAAACAATCTCCCTCTTCCCGCCCCAATGTCCCTAGGAAGCTTTTCCTCTCCACCATTGACCTCACGTCAGGCCAGGGTGGTCAAAACCTAGGGAAGCACCTCACCCACCCAGTCCACAGGCACAGTAGTGTCCTCAGCAACTCCAGGTGGGAAAGGATCCCGGCCACCAGCCAGCCAGACAGAAGGAGTACCTCCCCAAGTGCTTCAAGAAAGGGCAAGGAGCTAGCCCCAGGTGAAGGAAGGAAGGGCAAGGAGCCAGCCCCAGCTGCAGGAAGGAAGGGCAAGGAGCCATCCCTAGCTGTAAGAAGGAAGGGCAAGGAGCCAGCCCCAGCTGCTGCCAAAAGGGGCAAGGAGCCATCCCCAGCTGCTGGCAGGAAGGGCAAGGGGCCTGCATCAGCAGGTGGTAAGGACAAGGGGCCTGTTTCTGGGACTCAGTCAGAGCCTCCACCACCAACCATGGTGGTGCAGCGGTCCGTGGCTGCAGGGGATGGGCTGGAGCCTCCCCACACCACCAGCTCCGCCACCAGCACCAGCAGCTGCAGCACAAGTGGGCAGCCGTCTGAGGCTGCAGAGGATGAGCTGGAGCTTCCCCCCCCCCACCACCACCAGCACCACCACCAGCAGCACCAGTGGGCAGCTGCGCAAGGCTGCAGAGGATGGGCTGGAGCTTCCCCCCACCACCACCACCAGCTCCACCAGCAACAGCAGCACCTGAGTGCAGCTGTCCGAGGCTGCAGGGGATGAGCTGGAGCTTCCCCCCACCAGCTCCACCAGCAGCACCGCCAGAAGTACCACCACCACCAGCAGCAGCAGCACCAGTGGGCAGCCGTCCGAGGCTGCCGGGGATGGGCGGAGCTTCCTCCCACCACCACCAGCAGCAGCAGCACCACCACTGCCACCACTGAACACCTGTCACCGCCGGCAGACATTCTGTAGACCTGCCTCCATGGGCTGTTGTGCGGCCTGCCCCCTACAAATCCTGTTGGTATGACACCCAGCTGAGAGACTGTGCCCTTGCACTCCCCAAGATCTGCATCACAGGGCACGATGCCCCCTCCAGAACCAGTGGAGATGCCATCCACTCACCCCATCCTATCCAGGGTGAAGCTCACTGGGCTCGATGCCCCCTCCAGAACCAGTGGAGATGCCATCCACTCACCCCATCCTCCCCAGGATGAAGCTCACTGGGCACAATACCCCTCCACAGCCAGTGGGCAAGTCACCCACTTGAGATACTGTGGCCTTGTACTCCCCAGGACCAAGCACAGGGCATGTTGCCCCCTCCAGAGCATGTGGGCAAGTCACCCACTCTAGACTGTGGCCTTGCACTCCCCAGGACCAAGCACAGGGCATGTTGCCCCCCTCCAGAGCATGTGGGCAAGTCACCTACTTGAGAGACTGTGGCCTTGCACTCCCCAGGTACAGGGCATGTTGCCCCCTCCAAGACCAGTGGCGCTGTACCATCTTCCAGCTGAGGTGCCCCCCTGTTCCCCGTCCCCCTGAGGTGCCTGCCTATTTTCGACCTGATGCCCCTGCAGTGTTCTCTCCGTGTTGTTGCAGGAGTTAAGTGGGGCCTTGGACTTTGTAATGTGGCCCTGTGGCCCACAAACATTGAGGACTGGGCAGTGTCCCTTCATTTGTAAATATGTATATAATTGTTTTATTTGGATGCACGTATTGCTACTATTTTATCTTATTACACTCACTTTTATCTATTGTAGTTGTCCTTGCATTATTCCTGACGGTACGGGGTCAATATGTTATGTTACGGCATCTGCTTGTGTGTCTGATGTTGGGGGTCGGGGTGTTGCGTGTTGCGTGTGTGTCACTCTCTTTTTCCCCCCTCCCTCCCCTGTGTGTGAGGATGTTACACTCACCGTGGTCATCTTCACGTCATTGGTGTTTGTAGTGTAGCAGGAGGTAGGTAAATCAACATTGGGAATATGTGCAGCTCGGGCTCCAAGGCGGCGTGGTTCTTCCCTGAGTCTCCACAGGTGAGTCCTTTAAATTCTGGATCTGTTTCCGCCAGGCTTTTGATGTTGTTGGTACCGCCCCGGAAAAGGTGGCGGATTGGACTGCCTTAATACAGTTGGCGGAACATTGTCTTACGCCTGGCTGTTGGCGGTTACCGCCGTGGTGCCTGTTGATTCCGCCCTGGCGGTCAGTGTGTTAAAATGGCTGTCCGCCTGAGCTGTTTCCGCCATGATCATAATTTGGCGGTAGTTACCGCCAGCCTGTTGGCGGTATTACCGCCACTTTATCACCAACCGCCATAGTTTTAGTAGTTTTAATTTAACAGAACTGCACAGGAAAGAGAGAACTCATTCTTGCCCATATTGCATCTTGACAAGAGACGTGCTTAACTTCACTGCTTAAAGACTTTTCTGAACTTTGATGCTGAATCCTGATGCCTTACTGATCAACTGATGTCCTGAGGACAAAGACGGACTCTGCTTGCTGATCCACACTGAGGATAGGTATTATGAATTAGACTGTTGATTATTATGCATATTTGTTTTCCTTTATAGGTACCAACTGCACTGTTTTGATAGAGCTATAGCTAGATGTTTTTCCAAATTCGTGTTACTAAATTGTTTTGCATGAAGCCCAACATGCTGATGTTAATCTGAAGTTAGATAAGGATCTTCACTAATTAAATTATGCTAATAGGGATTAATGCTTGATGAATTTCTCTGCTGAATTTAAATGTATGTAATTACTTTGACGCAGTTGACTTTTTTACTGATTTGCACTGTAACCTTAAAATGTGTTGTAGTTCAAGCTTTGATTAGATTACGTTTCTTCCACCGCTTTGGACAGCCAGTGTTGTTTCTGTATGTGCTTCATTTGATTTTGAGATTAATCTACATGTCCTTAGCATTGTTAATATAGGGAAATAAATATTCTAACTTTTACTAAATGGTGTGGTTATTCATGACTGAAAGGTCATGGTGTGTGACAATTACTGACTCCGTTGATTATTCATGTTATTGATTGTTGATATTGTGTATTGGTTATTGATTATGTACTGGAGCTATGATAAGAACATCTTAATGTATTTGCGTCCTCTTCTAAATTTAATTATTAAGGCCAGACATGCTAACAATATCCATAATCCTAATACAAGTCTGGAAGGGATTTGGAATTAATCTAATCTTCAATGGGGTATAAGTGTTCCCAAAGTGATACCTGAATCCGTATCTCAACACATCGTAAGTGCTTCTCCATAGCATGATAGTTGTGAAAAACGTCTTCTGCACAGGTTTGTGAAGCTATGCTGCCTTTTCTTTGTATGTTTCTGACCATCTCTATCGGTTTCCATCAATGAGCACAGCAATCACACAAACCCAAAAAAGGTTTGCCTGTATTACTCTGAGACATCAGAGTTTAGCTCTAATGTTAAAGGACACCAAAAGCACGCCTTTTTTCTAGATGATGACTGCTATCCCATTTGAGAAATAACCAAAGCAACACTGTCTTGTTTTTTAATGAAGCACACAAAATAATTATGAATTAGTAAACAAAAATTGTTTCTCAGTGACGTGTATTCTACTTGAATTTCGACTATGCATTAGTTTAGGGCCAAATTAGGCTTAGATGCACGTCTTTTCTTCATTCTTTTAACTGATCCAATCAAATCATATTGTTACCTTCACATATTTGCTTAGTTTATTACATTCTAATCTTTCAGATAAATATGGGACGGGACCCTGCGTGCATTTCACTACATAATCTCACGCTGGGTTGGTATGATTAAGGTATTGCGTTACCGGATGTCTAGAAATGCCATTGGGCAGCTCAGGTCAGCACTATATATAACTGGGCATCCCTCCCACAGACGGAACCAGCACTCCGTATGGATTGATTGGTACTGTACCCATTGGGATACCTAAATGCCCTTCATAGAGGGACTAGGCATAGTGACTTGCCAGACCCCAAGGAAACGGTGGTGCGACTTTGGCAGACTGCTACATCAGACATAGTGGTGGAAAAATGTAGTTACACAGGCAGCTCCATTGTGGGATGCCAAAATTCTAGGTACACTGCAGAACTTGCAAGGGTTTGATAAATGGGACCTCACAGGAATCTCCAAGGTGGGGGATGTTTGGTCCCGGGTGACATCGTCCCCTTGTCTGAGCTGCAGCTGGAAATCCTACTGGCACCCACGGAGACATACAGATACCTGCAGCTCCGGCATGCGCTAAAAGCAGTGCTCCCAGAGTAACTGACCTGCCAGAATCCACACCATTAGAAGATTGGTTTTTAGACGAGTTCATGCCCCAAAAGGCTACGTCACTAACATATACAAAAAATACTGAACCACACACCAGATGTCTTAAAAAGTGTAAGAGAGCAGTGGGAACAAGAGCTCAACGGGGTAGATGACAATGAATGGGAAGAGGCCCTGATATCCCCCAGAGGAGTGGCAATATGGTCTAGCTGAAGGTCCTCCATTGTTTTTACTGCCTAAAATGGGAAAAATTGCAAACACATACTTTTTAATTGGGTGTGGACTCCATGTGTTAAGATTGGGGAACACTGAAATACATCTGTATGAACTTTCTATAATATATTTGTAGACACTCCACTTTCCCAGCAAGAAACTACTTTGCAACATAGCAAAGTAACAGGGTATTGGGTGGGGCTCATGTTCTATTAATCCATTTCCAAAAAGGGGTCACAAATAGTCAACACAAAAGATTTGCAAATGGAGTAGTATTTTGCAAACAGAACCCATGTAAACATAGGTTGGTTCACAAAATACTGAATCACAGGAGGTTGCAGAACTACCTGCCTGATTAGTATTCATTTTGAAACGTCGCAATTTTCGACCCCCTGAGACTGGCCACAATCACATGGATGGGGCCCTCCCAAGGTCGGATACCACTATGTGGTATAACTAAAACAAAACTTTTTTTTTCCTTTTGGCAAATATTCCTTAAAGGAAACAGGACTGCATTTTAAAATAAGCTTTCTTTTTTCAAATAGTTCAGTGAGAGTTTGCAGTGGTTCTGTGGACCACTGTCGACTCACTCTGGGGTTCAAAAGGGACCCGTTCCCCTTTGTAAAGATAATACCTCCCTTTATGGTGTTGGTATCTGATCAATTGTTAGAGACTGCAAATGCGATCACAAACTATTGTGGTGGGGCATGAATGTTGCAAAGCAAGCAAGCTTAATGAACAACGTGGGGTCGGGGGTCCACCTCCTGAGAAAATAATTGAAAAAAGATTGGCAAATAGTGCATTTTAAAGCAAATTAATTTAGTGAGAAAGCAATGTTTATAAAATAGTATGAAAATATAGTCAATATCAAACACATTAAAAACTGCCCCATATCTTACTGCATTAATATGTTCAACAGTTACAGTAATATGTAAATTGAACAGCGCAACAACTTCAGGTCCTTTAAAGTGTGTGCTTGCCCAGTGTCTTGCACTGCATACAGCTTTGACTTTGGAAGAAAATGCTCTAACCAGGCTTTGGGAAGCACCCAGAGCTAATGGCTGCAGTCATTCATTTTTGCAGACAGGTCTTTGAGTGGGCTGAAAAAAGTGGGAGCGCTCTAAAAGGGAATATAGAAAATACATTTCTGGGATTCCCATAGTGTGCCAACCCAACCAGTTGTTTTGGTTTCTCTCTGAGATGTTACTGCATCCAGGTATATAACACAACAGCTGACATAAACCTAAAACCTGCCACTACTATTGGATTTGTCAATGGTTGTTCAGCTATGTTAGATAGAAATGCCCTTTTTTCTGCACATCTCGTCCATCTGCCCACCGTCAACCTCATATCTTTTCCTCAAATGCACTTCCTCTCATCTCCCTCACTTCACCATGCCCAAAAATACACTGCACTTACTCACATTTAAGCACTTTTTTTTTTACTTTTGCCTTCTAAATATTTTGACACCTGACTACCCCTTCACACACATTTACACATAATTTCAATTGCAAGTGGAATACATGACCATTGTTCTGTATGCTCTGCAAAGAGGCCATCCCCACTGCCAGACATTTTTCTTTGCCTTCAGCCTCCACACCAGAGCCTCATACACACCCAGCACGACTCAAAGTATCCACTATGTAAAAGTAATAAGATGCACAACAGATACAGAAAAACAACATTATGATATAGCTAGCACTCTTGAGGATGCATGATTAAGTAAAACATATGAAATTAAAGAGGAGCTAAATCATTGACAGGCACATCAATCCATGCTTTTGCATTGATGGGCCAGTTTTAACACCAGACAGCATGTAACTGTCTTTACTATAAGCACATATTTCTCCATTTGTGCTTGATTCGGATATTTGGTTCAACTTCACATGGGAACAAAAACCCTGCCCATCTTTTGGATCAATTTCATAGGGGAGCAAATACAGCAGCTCCACTTCTAAAAGGTCCTTCAACCTGCAGCCAGGGTCTGGGGTGTCACAGTGGGGGAAGACAGAGTGACCAAGGGTTTCAGCACAATAAACATAACACAAGATTAGCATTATAACACTTACCTTTACCAAGGACAAGGCTCCAAAAAACACACACTTGCATCTAGTCCTACCATGTGACGAATGGGAAAGGATGAGATCTACGCCTGTGAATGACAGATGTCTCACCTCACGCAGGGATGCAGACTCCAACACCCGAAACTATGAAGCTGACAGCGTCACTGGCCTACAGTGGATACCACTATATACTACAATGGCAATGAATGGCATTGGAAAAGAAAGCCCTGAATCATGTGTTGCATTGTAGAAAGTTGATTTACTGCCTGGCTTCCGTCTCCTGCTTCAGAGTGACGCGGGGCAGGCAGCCTGGCACAGACAGGCCAGACTTAAATACATCTTTTTTTTTTAGAGATAAGATCATATCTCTAAATAAATTGATCTATTTAATATTTTTTTAGGTAAATGTGTAGGAATTTCAGAGGGGCCAGACACCTAATGGAGAAAACACCCCTGATATATTCTTTGCTTTGTAAAAAGAAGGGGGTCTTTTTCATGGCCCCTCTAATTTGGGATTCATACAGGAGTGCAAAAGCCCTTTTACAAGTTGGAAAGAATTTACTGACTCATAAAATGGCTTTCATACTTAAACAAATTCCTTTTGCAGTCGTAAATACTGTGAATTTGTGAATTGCAGGCTTTGTGATCACAAAGGGCTTTGATCTTGAGCCCCACTTACTTTCTCCCAATAACAGACTGCCAAGAACCCAACATCTGTAAGGGCTTGCCATGACATACTTACCAGGAAACTGCCATAACAGGCACAAAGACTATATACCCGTATTTGACCTAATGAAATGGGGAAGGACCGTTGACAGCTTGAGTGCCATATTCATGTTTGGTACAGTTTTATCAGCAGCACAATCACATGGGTAGGAACAAGATATGCATGATGGGTTTACATAGTTTGGAAGATGTGAGAACAAGTGCAGGCTATTATTCTCACTAAGACACTACGGGGGTCATTCTGACCTCGGCGGTAAAATGCCCTTACCGCCGGTCATAAGACCGCCATAACACCGCCGCGGCCGCGGTCAACCGCCACGGTCATTCTGACCCACAACGGCCAAACCTCCAAAAATCCGTCCTCCACTGCAGCCCGCCACATCTGCGGGCAGCGATAAACTGGAGATGACCAAACCTCCACCGTCACGCCAACAGAAATACGCCCATGCCATTACGACCCACGAATCCACACGGCGGTCATTCAAACGCGGTATTCCATTGGCGCTACACACCGCCGCGGTCAGAATACACACACATCACCAAAACACAGCCACATTGGACAATTTGAAATACACACACCTGATACACATACACACACCACTCCCACACAATCAACCAACTATAAAACACACACCCACATCACCCACAAACCCCTGCAACCATAATTACTGAGAGAAGGAGAGAGAGACACAGCAGACAATCCATAGCAAGACACACTGAGGCACACTACACCATCACACACACCACATAGTAGCACAAAGCACCACTCACCAACATACTCCTCATCACATACACCACCCCACACCTCACCCACACCACCCCATGGCACCCCAAAGGCACCCACGCTTTTCGGACCAAGAACTCCGGAACATGGTGGAGGAAATCCTAAGAGTGGAACCCCAGCTCTTCGGCTCGCAGGTGCAGCACACCAGTATAGCCAGGAAGGCGGAGCTATGGCAGCGGATCGTGGACAGGGTCAACGCGGTGGGACAGCATCCCAGGAATAGGGAGGACATCCGCAAAAGATGGAACGACCTACGGGGGAAGGTCCGATCGATGGTCTCCAGGCACAACATCGCGGTCCAGAAGACTGGCGGCGGACCCCCACCCACCCCTCCCGAATTTACATCGTGGGAGCAAGAGGTCTTGACCATCCTGCATCCTCAGGGCCTCGCTGGAGTAGCCGGAGGAATGGACTCTGGTAAGTCCCATCTCAACTACTATATCCCCCCCACCCCACCAGCATGCCAACCCACACCCCCACCCTCACCCCCAACCCCCCAGCACACATCCTCCCTGACAATGTCTCACCAGCACAACCCACCCATCCCAACACCAACTCCTGCATGCCAACACAAATCATGGGCACCCATCACCTAAGCATGACCACTGCACTAACCCCCCCCCCCCCAACTAACTACCCTCACAACACCTCCCTCAAGGGAATGCCTGCACTGGGGGACAAGGGCACCCATAACACGCACGCTATTGCACACACAGAAACAATAACCAAACTCTCTTACCCCATGCAGGACCCGAACGACAACACACCAGCCAGGAGGGTCCAGAAGTGTCCATCCCACCACCGGAACAGGCCCACACTGAGGATAGCAGCTCTGTCGACAGTGAACCTGATGACCAGCCCGGACCATCGGGGACCTCTGGGCAGTCGGTTCCCCTCAGGCAGCCACAGGCCACACCAGACCCGACCCCCTCTGCCAACACCAGCACAGCTCCCACCCAGCGGGCCCATGCCTCTGTCTCTAGGACAGCTCAATCAGCGGTGTGTCTGCCACTACAGGGCACCCAGGCTAACCCAACACCCCAACAACAACAGGGACCTGGGGGCAGTGGTAGCGGGCACACCGTCCAGGGGACAGAGGCCGGGGGAAACCGGGCAGCTCGGAGGGCTGCTGTGTGACAGGGGGGGGAGGAGAGGCCCAGGGAACCCACTCTCCAAGAGGCCCTCACCACCATCATGGGGGCCTACCACCACTCCCAAGAGACGATGGCGACGGTACTGGCCAGGTTCACGGAGATCCAGGCACAGCAGGAGGAACGCTACATGGGGTTCAGGGAGGAGCTGAGAATCATCGGGACCGCAATGGGGACCATCGTCCTGGCCCTCAACAGGATAGAAGACGCGTTGCGGGACCATGTGGCACCACACAGGGCCCCTATCACTAGCCCGGACCAGGAACAGCCTACCACCTCCGCCGGCGCTAGTGGACAGGAGGCCCCAACACCACGGCAGGCCACCAGAACCCCACCTCCTGCTGAAGAACAACCACCCCGTAAGAGGAGCCTGAGATCCAAAGAAAAGACAGAGTAGGATGTCAAGACCCCCGCCAGCAGGACATACCCCCTGAACTCTTCCCACTGTCCCACATTGCCACCCTGTCCAACCATGAACTGCCTCTGCTCCATCCTTCCACAGGCAAAAGGACAATGCACCTGTGAGACTGAGAACTGGACTCTGCCATGGACATTACTCCACCCCCACCCATCACCCTTAGAATCACATGTACCAATATCTAGCCCTGTAAATAAATCACATATTGCACACAAATCAGTTTGGAGTCATGCTGTATTATTAGCAAATGTATTACATATTACTGTTCAATATCTGTTCTGTCAATTAGTGATGACAACATACCAATGTCAATACGCTGTAGTTCATGGGCAAACCAAGCAGAAGTCAGGCACTGCGTCATACAGCACTGAGAAGGGAAGGGAAAATCAAAAATCACCCAAAAATATCTGGTGGGAACTACAGAAAGTACAGATGCAGGAGGCTAGAAGCAATTGGGAAATGGCGTGGGTGATTCTTACCTGGGTGTTACTGGAAATACTGTTGTATCACTCTGTCCCTATTGTCTGTGTCGTCCTCTGAGTCTTCCTCCTCTTCACTCTCCACAGGCTCCACGGCTTCTACAACACCACCATCTGGACCATCCTCCTGCAGGAAAGGCACCTGGCGTCGCAAAGCCAGGTTGTGAAGCATACAGCACGCCACGATGATATGGCACACCTTCTTTGGTGAGTACATTAGGGATCCACCTGTCATATGCAGGCACCTAAACCTGGCCTTCAGGAGGCCAAAGGTTCGCTCAATCACCCTCCTAGTACGCCCATGGGCCTCATTGTAGCGTTCCTCTGCCCTTGTCCGGGGATTCCTCACTGGGGTCAGTAGCCACGGCAGGTTGGGGTAACCAGAGTCACCTATTAGCCACACACGTTGTCTCTGTAGCTGCTCCATCACATAGGGGATGCTGCTATTTCGCATCACATACGCGTCATGCACTGACCCTGGGAACTTGGCATTTACATGGGAGATGTACTGGTCAGCCAAACAGACCACCTGGACATTCATCGAATGATAATTTTTTCTGTTTCGGTACACCTGCTCATCGTCTTTTGGGGGTACCAAAGCCACATGGGTCCCATCAATGGCACCAATGATGTTGGGGATATGTCCAAGGGCATAGAAATCACCCTTCACTGTAGGCAAGTCACCCTCCTCGGGGAAAATGATGTAGCTCCGCATGAGTTTCATCAGGGCAGACAACACTCTGCTCAAAATCTTAGAAAACATAGGCTGAGACATTCCAGATGACATGGCCACTGTGGTCTGGAATGACCCACTGGCCAAAAAATGGAGGACTGACAAAACCTGCACCAGAGGGGGAATCCCTGTGGGTTGGCGGATGGGGGACATCAGGGCTGGCTCCAGCTGGGCACACAGTTCATGGATAGTGGCACGGTCAAGTCTGTATCGAAGTATTATATGGCGTTCTTCCATTGTCGACAGGTCCACCAGCGGTCGGTACACGCGAGGATTCCTCCTTCTCATCGCAAGTCCCAGCGGACGGTGCCTAGGAAGGACAACATGGAGCACAGAGTCAGCCAAACCACAGGTACGTACAGACAGCTTGCACAGTTAAAGAATGGCAATGGGTTGAAAGGCGTGTATGTGTGGCAATGCAAGGCCTAGGACTGTGTGTCGCAGTCAAAATTAAGCCATGTAGGCCCTTGAAATGGCGGCTGCCTGACCTGTGAAGTGGGACAATGGGATGTGAGGTCAATGCGCTGGCGGGGCACACCGTGGCGGTAGGCGGTCGAAGACCGCGGCGCAAAGCCGCATTGGTTAACATTGAAGCCTATGGGTTTCAGGAGCCAATGACGAAGTGCGCCGGCGGTCGCGGTACGCACCGCCGCGGTACGCACCGCCGCGGGCGTGACCGCCATTTTCTATCTGCTTAATCACTCGAGACCTGATCATCCACAGGAGAGGACCTATACTGCAAGTGCTGCTGTGACCTCGGTCTGGAAGATACAATGGCTGCTGCGACTGGGGAAAGGGCCCCTGCCTTCACGTCTGAAGAGTTGGAGAAGCTCGTGGATGGGGTCCTCCCCCAGTATGCGCTACTCTACGGTCCTCCAGACCAACAAGTGAGTACACCGGGTGCACATGGAATGGGCTATGCCTGTGTGGATTGGGGTGGATGTAAGTTTGTGGGGTGGGGGGCGAATGAGGAGTGCAACGCCCGACAGATGAGAGCATGTGCCATATGGCAAAGTGGGTGGGGGGGGCCAATTACATCTAACATGCAGGTCATTGATGATTTCCTCCTTTCCACCCTGTACATGTCAAATAGGTCAGCGCCCATCAGAAGATCGAGATTTGGCGTGCCATCGCCAAGGAAGTCCGGAACTTGGGGGTCCACAACAGACGGGGCACCCACTGCCGCAAGAGGTGGGAGGACATCCGCCGCGGAACAAGGAAGACCGCAGAAACACTGCTGGGGATGGCCTCCCAACCTAGGAGGGGTGCCAGTCGCACCATGACCCCCCTGATGTCCCGGATCCTGGCGGTGGCCTACCCTGAATTGGATGGGCGCTTTAAGACATCACAGCAGACACAAGGGGGTGAGTATCAGCACATTCTCCTATCTTTCTGCGCAGTGGAGGCGTCTGGGTGGGGGAGGAGGGCTGTGGGTGACATTAGGCCAGGGCGCTTTCTGTAGTGTAGTCCTCTCCCTTAGGCATGGCCCTGTGCCCCCGGCCCCCACCTCGGTAGGGTGACAAGTACAGCCATTGAAGGTCCAGCATCTCCCATGTGCGCGTTTGACGTCTCTTGGCCTGTTGTCTTAGTCAGTAGTACTGAGTACTGTACCCCGAATGCGCAGCTTAGTGCATTAGGCACCTGTGTCTGTCCTCTCCGCCAACGGTGTTGACATTGCATGCACTCAACCTGGTCTTCTTTTTTCTCCCCCCACTCTTTCTCTTCATCTTCTTGTGCATGTGTGCATTAGCATCATCAGGCGGAGGAGATTTGGCATCGGAGCACGAGGGAGCTGCAGGACACAAGGCCCCGGTGGGCCCAGGAACAGACACCGAGGGCACCAGTGATCCGGAGGGCGAGGGGAGCACCACGACGGGGACCGCTGGTGAGAGCAGCGAAAGCGACACGTCCTCGGATGGGAGCTCCCTAGGGGTGGCGGCAACATCCGTGCCCCCCGCCTCTACAGGTACAGCCGCACCCAGCGCACCAGCCCCGCCCTCCCAGCAGCCCCTCAGTCTTCGCTCCGTGCCGGTTCGCCCAGGAAGGCGCGCGTCTCCTTCGCCCCAGGCACCTCAGCCCCTGCCCCTGTTGCCCCTGCTGCCCTCAGTGCGGAGCTCATTGACCTGGTAAGGACGCTCATTGTTGGGCAGACGACCCTTTTGAATGCCATCCAGGGTGTGCAAAGGGAGGTGCAACAGAGCAATGCGTACCTGGAGGGCATTCATTCGGGTCAGGCTGCCCATCAACGAGCGTTCACTGCTCTGGCCTCAGCACTGACAGCAGCCATTGTTCCTGTTTCCAGCCTCCCTCTTCTTACTGCCTCCAGCCTTTCTCTGTCTCCTGTTCCTCAGCCTATCCCATCCACACCATCAGACCAGCCTGCACACACCTCAACACCCAAGAGCAGCTCATCCAAACACAAGCACCACAGATCTCACAAACACTCACCCAAGCAACACCCAGATGCAGACATGCCAACAGCCACTGCCACCCCTGTGTCCCCCTCCTCCTCGTCTCCCTCCTCCCTCCCTGTGACGTCTACACTCACACCTGCATGCACCCCAACATCAGCCAGTGCTTCCATCACCACCTCACCCTCCAGGACAGTCCACACTCGTGCAGTCACCACCCCCACTGCCATTTACACGTCCCCTGTGTCCTCTCCCACTGTGTCTGTCACCCCCTCTTCCAAGACACACAAACGCAGGCAGACACCCACCCAACAGCCATCCACCTCACGACAGCCTACAGCACCAGCACCTTCACCCAATGACAGCACACCTGACTCTCCTACAACCACCTCCTCTACCTCCACTTCCATCTCCACTTCTCCTACCCTTTACCTTGGCCCTAAAAAACTTTTCCTGGCTAACCTTAACCTCTTTCCCCCCGATGAGCTCCCCCATCCATCTTCAAAGAGTCCCAAGAGCACCGCAGCCACCACCAGCCCAGCTTCGGGTGTCACTGTTGTGCCTGGGTTCTGGAGCCCACCCTTTGCCAGCAGTGACACATCGATCAGCAGCAAGGACACGTCCAGCCCCCCCCCCGGCAAGAGGACCCGCAAAAACAAGGGCCGCCGTGCGAGGACCGACAGGGCTGCCCCCAAGGAGCAATGTGCGGCCACTTCACCACCCACACCATGTGGGGGAGGCAAGGGCCCGAGAGCCCCATCAAAGGAGCGGAAGGGCAGCAGGAGCGCGGAGAAGGTGGACCCCACATGCCACATCCCAGCTGGGAAGGAGGACACTAAGGAGGCCAGGAGTCCGTCCCCGAAGGGTCCAGAAACGTCACGGTCCGAGGGCGACTGAGCAGGGGGTCCAGGCCAGGTCTGGCTCCCTTGACCTGCTGGATGAGCACCGCTGAACAGGGCCCGCGGTGCAGAAGAGCACCGCTGAACAGGGCCCCGCCGTGGAGGAGAGCACCGCTGAACAGGGCCCGCGGTGCAGAAGAGCACCGCTGAACAGGGCCCGCGGTGCAGAAGAGCACCGCTGAACAGGGCCCGCCGTGGAGATAGGCACCGCTGAACAGGGCCCCGCCGTGGAGAAGAGCACCGCTGAACAGGGCCCGCCGTGGAGATAGGCACCGCTGAACAGGGCCCCGCCGTGGAGAAGAGCACCGCTGAACAGGGCCCGCGGTGCAGAAGAGCACCGCTGAACAGGGCCCCGCCGTGGAGAAGAGCACCGCTGAACAGGGCCCGCAGTGCAGAAGAGCACCGCTGAACAGGGCATTTGCGCCTGAATTTAACGCCTGGGTCAGGGCAGGCGTTAAGGGACCTGTGGGCTCAGAATGAGCCCAGAGGTGCCCTCCCCTGCCCCCAGGGACACCCCCTGCCACCCTTGCCCACCCCAGGAGGACACCCAAGGATGGAGGGACCCACCCCAGGGACATTAAGGTAAGTTCAGGTAAGTGTTTTTTTTTTTGTGGCATAGGGGGGCCTGATTTGTGCCCCCCTACATGCCACTATGCCCAATGACCATGCCCAGGGGACAGAAGCCATTGGGCAAGGGGGCGTGACTCCTGTCTTTGCTAAGACAGGAGTCATGTTAATGGGGGATGGGCGTCGTAAAAAAATGGCGCAAATCAGGTTAAGGCGATTTTTTGGACTCAACCTGACTTGCCCCATTTTGAGACGCCCATACGCCCATACGCCATTTTCCCCTACGCCGGCGCTGCCTGGTGTACGTGTTTTTTTTTCACGCACACCAGGCAGCGCCGGTCGGCTAACGCCGGCTAACGCCATTCTATAAATACGGCGCCCGCATGGCGCTTCAGAATGGCATTAGACGGCACTCATTTTTTTGACGCTAAACTGCGTTAGCGCAGTTTAGCATCAAAAAGTATAAATATGGCCCATTGATTCTTAAAGTAAAAAGAGTCTTAATCCATAAAAGTCAATAGTTGCGTTGTTTTAGCACAAAGTGCTTGGTATGCGTTGAAAATAAAGCCACAGGGTTGAGGATGCATCAGAAAAGCAAGCGATGCATTGATTCCTTACTCGCAGGTAAGGCCGTGTGTTGATTTTTTCGCACCAGGTAAGTGATGCATTGATTTTTACCTTGCATCCAAGGCTTTTCGGGAAGCCTTGGGCCTGTGCGGTGATATTGAAGATTTGACACACAAAGAGGATGTGTAGAAAATCCGGATGCATGGCAGTGGTGAGCCCGCGCTGAGCTGGTGATGCGTTGATTTCACCAATGCTGCAGTGATTTTTCAGCAGCGGTGCAGGTGTTGCATCGATTTTTTCTGCTGTTTGGCTCCGGTGTGTGGATTTTCTCTCAGGGATTACCAGCTTCTCCTTCCAAGGGCCCAGGGACTGGATGTGGCACCACTTGGTAAGTCAGGGGTCTGAGCAAGAGAGCCTAGGGCTGGCAGGTCAAATCTTTGATGTCCCTGAGACTTCTTAACAGGAGGCAAGCTCAGTCCAAGCCCTTGGAGGAACTTCACAAGCAGGATACAAAGCGAAGTCCAGTCTTTGTCCTCTCTAAAGCAGAAGCAGCAACTGCAGGCCAACCCAGCAAATCACACATAGCAAAGAGGCAGTACTTCTCTTCACAGCTCTTCAGCTCTCCTCCTTGGCAGAAGTTCCTCTTGATCCAGAAGTGTTCTAAAATTGTGGGGCCAGGAGTGCAATACTTATACTCATTACTGCCTTTGAAGTAGGCAAACTTCACAGGAAAGTCATTATAGTGCATAAGACCCTGCTTCATCCTTGCCCTGCCCCAGACACACTCTAGGGGGTAGGAGACTGTATTGTGTGACGGTGGGCACAGCCCTTTCAAGTGCTAGTTTCAGCTCCTCCCTCCTACTTTAGCCCAGGAAGACCTATCAGGATACGCAGGACACACCTCAGCTCCCTTTGTGTCACTGTCTAGAGTGAATTCACAAACAGACTAACTGTCAATCTGACCCAGACGTGGATTCAGAAGCCAAACAGAGGCACAGAATAGTTAAACAATAAAATGTCCACTTTCTAAAAGTGGCATTTTTAAACTCACAATCTAAAAAACAACTTTAACAAAAAATGCATTTTTTAATTGTGAGTTCAGAGACCGAAAAACTCCACATCTCTACCTGCTCCCAATGGGGCACTTAAAAGATATTTCAAGGCAATCCCTATGTTACCGTATGGGAGAGATAGGCCCTACAATAGTGAAAAACAAATTTAGCAGTATTCACAATCAGGACATGTAAAACACAATAGTAAATGTCCTACCTTTTAAATACACTGCACCCTTCCCATGGGGCTGCCTCGGGCCTACCTTAGGGATGAATTACATGGAAAAAAAGGGAAAGTTTGGGCCTGGCAAGTGGGTGCACTTGCCAGGTCGAACTTACAGCTCCAAACTGCCCACACAGACACTGCAGTGGCAGGTCCGAGACATGTTTACAGGGCTAGTCAAGTGAGTGGCACAATCAGCGCTGCAGGCCCACTAATAATATTTGATTGACAGGCCCTGGGCACTTCTAGTGCATTTTAATAGGGACTTACTAGTAAATAAAATAGGCCAATCAGGGATGACCAATCATAATCACAATTTAGATAGAGAGCACTTGCACATTGGCACTAGTCAACAGTGGTAAAGCGCTTAGAGTACCAAAAACCAGCAAAAACTAAACCCAGCACATAGTCAAAAATACAAAAAGCAGAGGCAAAAAGACAGGGGAAACCACGCCAAGGATGACAGGTCTAACAGTTAGGTGTAGGAAAGTAGCCTCTTTCAAGCATGGTTACCCCCCTTTTTTGCCTGTTTGTCAGTGTGTTTGAGTGTGTCTACTGGGATCCCAGTAGTTATGCTCTCTCCCTTAAATTATGGTTAAAGGATACTGGTAATCCAGTATTCCGCCCACAATTGGCATACTGGTGCCCCCTTATAAGTCCCTAGTTTATGGTACCTAGGTACCTAGGGCTTTGGGGTTCCAGGGGATCCCTATGGGCTACAGCACTTATTTTGCAACACATAGGGAGCCAATGCAAAGGCTTCTACAGGACTGCCATTGCAGCCTGTGTGAAATGGTGTATGCACCCTTTCACTACCATTTACACTGTACCAGGTCACTTATAAGTCACCCTTATTGCAGGCCTTCTAGCCCTGAAGGCTGGGTGCAGAATACTTGTGTGTGATGTCACCCCTGCACTAGCAGACCTGCCCCCATGACCTCCAGGACCATTTTCCCCGACTTTGTGAGTGTGCCATTTTATGCATGAACAGGACATAGGTCACCACTTGTGTCCAGCTTCACAATGATAACTCCGAATATGGCCATGTTTGGTATCAAACATGTTGGAACCATACCCCATAGAGGACCCCCAGTACTGCCATTACAGCCTTCTGAGGTTTTCCAGGCAGCCCCAGCTGCTGCCACCTCACCTCCTGTTGCTCAAGCAGCTTGAGCCCAGGAAGGCAGAACAAAGCATTTCCTTTGGAAGAGAGGTGTTACACCCTCTCCCTTTGGAAATATGTCTTACAGACATGGGAGGGAGAGCCTTCCAGAGCCTCTCAAAATGCTTTGAAGGGCACAGATGGTGCCCTCCTTGCATAATCTAGTCTACACTGGTTCAGGGACCCCCAGTCCCTCCTCTGCACAAAACCAGACAAAGGAAAGGGGAGTGACCACTTCCCTGTCCATCACCACCCCATGGGTGGTACTCAGAGCTCCTCCAGAGTGTCCCTGGGTTTTTCCATTTTGGATTTCAAGTTGACAGGGCACTCTGGGAGCATCTGAGTGGACAGTGCCAGCAGGTGACATCAGAGCCCTTCCCTGATAGGTGCTTACCTGTGTAACTGACCAATCCCCCTTTCATGGCTATTTAGGGTCTCTCTCTCTTGGGTGGTTCTTCAAATTCGGATTGTAAGACTCCAGCAGGAATCCTCTGCATCCTTTACTTCACCTTCTTACCGAAGAAACTGCATCTGGACCCTCCAGGTACCCTACAAACTGCAACAAACCAAAATGCACTGACCTTAATTCTTCTAGGAGCGCTGGAGCACAAGAGTTAAAGCTTACACTTTCTATTTACTCTTTTGCAGGGATACAGGAATGCTGCCGCTGGAGTCGGATACCCAGAACTGCTGCAGAGCCGGAGTGCAGGAGCTGCGTAAACTTGCAGGCGAAAAGAGGAAGTCAGGAAGAGTCGGGAAGGAAGAAGCAGGTGTTGGGAGCCAAGCAGTAGCCAAGCAGGAAGGTAAGGAGTCTTGAAGCCAAGAAATACGAGCAGCCGTGGATGCCGTTTAAAGAGTCAGCGCTGGCACGCTTACTCAACATGGATGGAGCTGAGTCAGGTGTCAAAAATCACATGCAAGAGGCATGGACCGACAACGTGCGAAAGGCACAAGCCTGTGAGGAGCAGCAAGTGAAAACGTGCAAAGGATTACTTGAAAAGTGCCAAGGATTACTTGTGCATGTGCAAGAATTGAATAACAAATAGACATTTCTAAACCCCATGCACAAATAACATGGGAGAAGGGTCTAGGGTGTCATCCTTTCATCAACAAGAAATCATGGTACCACCCAAAGAATGAGGATAGTTGGATAAATGGGGCATGCAGACAGCACATGGGGCGAGTGTTGTAACAGTGAGTGAGATGCAATCCCACATTGAAACCCTCCAGAAAGAAGTGCGCTTCTTGAAACTGAAAACAGAAGATACAGAGGGGTGATTCCTCAGGAATAATGTGTATCTAGTGGGCCTTCAAGGAAGTGCTGAGGGTCCCAGCATGAAATAGCATCTTGAGAGGTGGTTTGTGAACACGGTACTGGCCAGGAGGCAATTGCATTTCATTTCAGTGGAACAAGCACACAGGGTGCCAAATTGCCCGCCACTACCGGGAGGCCCGTGGTGGCTAGACTTTTAAATTATAGAGATAGAGGCCACATCTTGCAAGCCTCCACGGCAGGAGGGCTGTGGATGATCGAGAACAGTCAAGTTAATATATTTCCTGATTACACCACCAAGACGCACACCTGCAGAGAATCATTCCAGAGGGGCTGGGGTCATGCAATGCCTCCGAGAACTCGAGATACTTTATGCACTACTATTCCCAGACAAACTCTGGATCTTGGATGATGATAAAGTGCATTTCTTCAGAACCCCAGCGGAGGCATACCCTTGGTTGGATACTAAAAGGGCCCTTGGTGAACTGTGAGTGGAACTGTATAGAGCACCCAGGACTACTGCACGGACGTGATACGAGGCAATGTTTCTGGATGACAAAGTTTTGGCGAGACAAGTTCGACCTCGGAAAGGGAGTTGGGGTTTTTGTTGTTCTTACTTTAAGTTAATGTTCTGAAACAGTGATTGATACACTGCTATGTGTGATGTGCCCAGGCCTGCAGCTGAAACGGAGCAGTGATGTCCACCCCTTCTTCTTAGGGACAAGATGCTAGATGTAGTCATTAACACCCCATCATGTTTCAATACACTTACCTGGAAAATCCAAGGTATGGGCACCCACACCAACTAATACAGATTACATGCCCACCTTAAGCGCAGTGGTATACACTTTGCATTGCTACAGGAAAAAACATTTGATCCACACAGAGTTTATCAAGCTACCAAGCACTGGTGAGGTACACTGGTGGGTACCACATACTCTAGTTATGCCAGAGGGGTACTCATCATGGTAACACCTGGGTCCCCTTACGATTGCTACACTCTCAGGCTGATCCAGAGGGTAGATACATCACTCTGGAAGGGATGCTTGACAGGGAACGCATAGCACTGATTGCAGTATCTGTCCCTAATGCACAGATGGCCGCTTTCCTCACCAGGCTCATTCCCTTGCTGCTCTTGGACCCCACCCTGACAGGTGTATGGGGAGTGGGACACCAATGGGGTGCTGGGCACGGGTATTGACCACCTACCACATCCCCCGTTTCCGGGACCTATGCAACAGCTGCATCAAAGTCTCTCTCCCAGTGGGTGACAAACATGGTGTTTACGGCGGTATGGAGAGCATGTACTCAATGACTGGGATAATTCCTTTTATTAGTGGATGCATTCTTTACACACATGCATAGACCTGTTAACTGCAATTAGCCTTTAATGGGTAAGGTAGTAGCAGCTGAATTCCTGTGTTGCGCGCTCTCCAATCATAATCCCTTGAAGATCTCCATAGCATGGGGCACACGATACCCTGCATCCCTACATGAAGAAACCCGCTAGAATTACTTCATAACCAATCATCCATGATCGAAATCAGCAACCACATAAAGTAGTACTTAACAGACAATGAGGGGACGGTTTCAGACCACTTGATTGAATGGGATGCCTTCAAAGAAGAATTAAGAGGCTTGTGTATTAAAGCACTTTATGGGATGAAATGTACACTGAAAAGGGACCTTCTCACCCTAGAGGGTCGTATATATTTCCTTGAACGTGAGGCCACAGGAGCAGATGGGCCCGATAAAGCAGGTTGCACATTAGCATGGGTCCTGTGCAATGAGTTCCCCAGGACGCCAGTGGTTGCAACCTGGAATGCAGCAGGAAAGGTGGTTCTTGGGCAATTTGAGATTAATGGGGTGTTTTACAGCTACTACATGTCCCTCTACACCCCGTAGCCCGAGCTGACTGACCATGCTGCGGAAGCTTAGCTGAGCAATGTTTCCCTCCCTCAATTGAATCCAATACTAAGAGCTGCTCTGGATGCCTGACTGCAGTTGAAGAAGGTACAGGAGGCGATAGCACAGACGGCCAAGGGTAAAACACTGGCCCAGGCTTGGCTTCCCTTGGAGTTTTCTGCCACTTATAGACTGGGACTACTGACACAACTTCTAAACACTTATGAGGCAGCCAGGGATGCTGGTCGACTTCCAAGTGAGGGAGGCATTAATTGAGGTCTTACTGAAGCCCAATAGGGAACCCACGGCAGTGGCCTCCTACCTGCCATTGTTGCTGTTGAAACTTGACTACAAAACCCTGGATAAAGTACTGGCCAGCCGGCTGTTACTCCTGATTCAGTCGTTGGTCCACACTGCCCAAAATGGTTTCATACCAGTATGTAACACCTTCCTAAACCGTTGGTGCCTTTTTGGGATTATGGATTGGGCCAGACAGCATAAAGGGCACCATTAGGTGGCCTCGTTGGACACTAAAAAGGCCTCCGATATCTTCAGTTGGCCATATCTATTGTACGTGCTGTGGCGGTATGGCATAGGGGATGAATTCCTTTGATGACTTGAACTGCTTTACGGGGATCTAGAGGCAAGGGGATGCATGGCGGGACAGATATTCTACCCTATTAAGATAGGGAGTGGAACGCAACAGGGATGCCCGCTCTCTCCTCGATCTTTGCCTTAGCCATGGAGCCGCTGGCTTGTGTCATGCAAGTACAGGCACGGAACTAGGGGATCCCAAGTGGTGGATTGTGGCACATAGGTTTAGTATATGCTGATGATGCGCTGATATATCTAGAGGAGGGCATGACTACTGCTAGCAACCTCGTTCAGCTAATAGCAGTTCTGGAGGACTTCAGTAGGGCCTCACACCTGGGAGTGATTTGGGATAAATCCTACCTATTCCCATTGACGGCAGGGAATCCTGATAGGCATTGGGCCCTGCCGAGCACTGCCCTACACTTAGCAATTGACTCAACCTTAAAATACACATTTATCATAATGAAAAGGATCTTTTTGATGGTAATCTAGGTAAGGCAATTGCTTCCATTCTGAACTCCCTCCTGTTCTGGTGCGCCTTGCCGCTGTCTACATTGGGTCGTGTAACCATTACTAAAATGTTAATCGTACCATGGTTCTTGTACTTTTTTGCAGTGCTAACACTTGTTCTGAAGTGGCCCTTTTTCAACAAACTGTGCTTTTTATTATCTATGGTCATGTGGGTTACTAGGAGACACAGAGACAGCTGGCTGCTTTCTATCTCTTGTTGGACAAAGGGGGCTTGCCTGCTCGTGACTATGAACCGTACTATGCAGCAGTGCAATTACAGAGGCAGCTGAGAGGGTTAGCGAGGCTGGCTGACCCTGAGACCCAAAAAGTACGGGATCACCTTGATGGATTGCCACCACTGCTGGGCAGTGTGGGGAACCAATGAAAAATGCACTACCACCAATGTGCTATTTAGGACAGCTTGCTGGTGTTGGAAAAAGTATGTACATGGTGCTCCTATAAAACCAGCGTATGCACCAGAGTTGCCCCTCCATACTTGAGAGCGCATTTCTTGCAGTGTTACATGACATACGCCGCTGGATGGAGGCAGAGGTCACAATGTGGGGAGGTTAGTTCCATGATGGCACCTGGCAACCAGTTTAGATTCTGCGGTAATCTACAAATCTGGGACCTGGCTCTTTCCTGCTTCACGCACCCATGAGTGACCCCTTCTGCCCAAATTGAGGGGGTGGGGACAGTGAAACCGGTAATATCCAAACCATTACACGCCTGACAGACGTATAGATCTGACAGACATATCATTGTGGCACTTTACACTGCACTGTTGCATCATGTGAAGCAACTCATATTACGTCTCAAGGAATGGTGGGAACAAACACTTAGGGTGGAATTATCAGACCAATAATGGGAGAAGGCCTGGCGATGGTTAAAGGGTCTCCAGAAATGCTTGGATGCGATATGTCCAATTTAATTACCTTCGTCATACTTATTTAACCTCCTCAACAGAATAGCTCACATGTTCATGGGAGCCGACTCAGCATTCACCAGATGTAGCGAAGATGATGCTCACTTCCTGCATATGGTGTGGCACTGCACAGTTATAGTGGGATTCTGGGATACAGTATTGCACCTCTCAGAAATCGAGAGGGGTAAGAGGGGAGTATATGGTCCAGCACATGTCCCCCTATCACTCCAACTTTAGAGAAAAAGGAGTGCTGTTCAGGGGAATTAATTTACACCTGATCTAGTCTTGTGTCTGACGACAGATCAGTCTAGAAGGAAAAGCATCCTTTTTCAGATACATTGTCCCTCACCCACCAAGGTGCCATTCTTCCATCATTAGGCCGGGCTCCTCACCGGGTGGGCGCTGCAAAGCCCAGCAGGTCCCTACAAGGGGGCTCTCTGCCGGAGATCTTTTTATACCCTGAAGTTGTTAAGTAATGCATCTGACCTAATTGTAGGAAGGATGGTAGACCGGGAAAGGAGAACTGAAATTGTCTATAAGTCAGCAAAAAGGGAAACTTTTATTGTTTGTTCTGATGACCTATGCCAAGGTTAAAAAAATCAAACAAGAACTTAAAGGGATCTTAATGAATACGGTGTTTTCAAAAAGGTCTATATTTTTCTTGCCCTAAACTGCTTCCTATATAGTCGGTGGCAATTCATCAGAACCAGGCAATAAAACCCTCATCTCCCTAGTTAACTGTATTTGATTAAGTGGACACCTGTGGTGGTTTGTGGCTTTCGGAGATCCGCAGGGAGCGCGGAGTGGGCAAAACTCCACGAACTCCGTCGGCGGAGCGGAATTCTTCACTCACCTCTAATTTATATCTTTAAAAAGTTGAAATAGATTATTTAAAAAAAAAGAACAATTCTATGAGTTTCTATTTTAGTTCCCTGCATTCATTATTTTCTATTGGGGAATGCTGCAGTGCCAGTAGCTGCTGAAGTGCAGTGCTGGACTTACTCCTGGTTTGAGGTGGAGTAAATTTACTACTGTTTGTGGTCGTCTGGCTGTAGTAACTTTACAAATGCAGTTAGTGAATAGCAATTGGCTTAATCTTTTATGGGTGTGTATCTGTCCTTCCCTAATCTCTTTCTTAGCTCTCAAGCCCTTCTTATTCCATCTTAAACCATTCCCATTAAGTAGTTAGTATTCTCCATCTTCTAGCCAGTCCCCCTGGTCCTTTCCACATTTACTTCTAAGTGGTGAGGATCATCCTATAGAAATTTAGGAGAGCTAGAGATGAAGATTTCCATTCGTAGGTCTGTGATTAGCATTTTGTAGTAAGAAGCACTACTGCAGTGCTACTGTTCATACTACAAAAGGCAGTTTGTTAATAGAACCGTAAGTATTTTGTGGGATTGATGGCCGGTCTCAAGCAGCTGCAGGGATCTTTAGCCAGGCTTAAAAGGTATACTGGGCAGAACTGGCGCACACTTTGGACACAATGACACCGAAATAAATAATTATTCCCCATAGATGATGATAGATCGTATTAATTCATTTCAACTTTATGGAAATTTCAACCATAAATACAGTATGCCACGGACATGAGATAATCGTCGCAATACACCAAAATCCTGAAACTCTCAGTCCCTCCACAAGTGCAAACATTTAATTAGTAGCGCTCGGACCCATCCGTCATTGTGTTTAATTTGCCTCTTTGAACATCAGCGCACACGTGTTACAGCGAGAATTTACAGCATCTCAGTACTCAGGGCACTCAGTCATCGGTGTCAGGGGGAGGCTGGAGACTAAATTAACCCGGACGCGCAGTTCCCTGTTTCTTTACAGCACATGAGCCTGCATTCGCAACGGGCTCATTTATTTTCTTTAATGCAGTTTTATTTTAGGGACAAGAATAAGCAGCCCACACTAGAGGTCAGTTTGTTGGCAATATTTACTGACTGCTAAAGATAAATGATTGTCCTTCACTGATTACAGCAGATTCTTAGAGCTCCAGTGTGAGAACTCTAACTTTTATAAGTACATTATCCACTAAAATTACAAAATCATAATACATGAATGAATGAGTGAGGATGGAAGATTGGAATCAAATTTATTAAGTCCAGATGCGGAAAACAGAACTGCAGCTTTAGAAGGAATGCTTTTGTGTGATGGGCTCACAGACAATACGAGAGGTGCAAGCGCCCCCCAACACACATGCATTCAGTCCTATGGGTGCACGCAGACAGGTTATGCTGGTTGGATGCTTGGATATACTAATGCACTGGTGGTGGTATACAAGGATGGTTGGATGGCTGTGGGTGCTCATTATTATATGCACCCTCATATGGTTGATAAGTGGGGATGTAGGTGATAGGTGCAGTCTAATAGCTGAACAGATGCAAATATGGTGCTTAATATATTAGATATAATCTAGATTAGTCCAAAATGTATTCTTAGGCTTATCTGGAACAGAAAGCTAGTTACATCTGGCATACCATACTGTCAATATGCTGACAAAAACCCCTATGTACTTCATGGTCTCCTCTTGATCGGATATATCACATAATTGGCATTGATTCTAGGAAAAATACACTATTGGATGACCATTGGATTAGGTCTCACCACCTCACCTTTAAACCTAACAAAACTGAATTTCTGGTAATCTCACACACATCCTTTAGTAAGGATGGCTAGACTCCATTAATATTCTTGACTATTTTCCAAGCATCATTGAAAGTGGCAAATTTGTTGTTTTCATTCTTGATAAAAGATTCAGGGCCTGATTTAGATATTGGTGGATGGGATACTACATCACAAATGTGACAGATATCCAGCTCCCCCCACCCCCGTTTTACGATATCGATAGGATATAATGGGATCGAAATATGACGGACGGGCTATCCGTCACGTTTGTGACAGAGTATTCCCCTCCGTCAAGATCTAAATTAGGCCCTTAGTCTTTACAAGCACATCAACACCATGGCTTGAATTGCAGGCCATCAGTACAGACTAATTGAACTAAGGGGACCCAACTGTTTGTAGTGTAACAAGAACTAGAAATAAAAGAAATAACCAAAAACCTGGTCCTTTCTAAGTTAGATCTTGGGAATGATGTCTTAACAGGAATCCTCAAGCTTTATCCGGCACTTCTCAAAGCCTCTCTACAAGCAGTTGCCTGATCTCAGAGGTTGGTTCCCTCAAGATTATGAGGGAGCGGGGGAGCGGGGGAGCGGGGAGTGGGGCCCTCAAGAGGCTAACCGGCCTTTTATTTATATTTTCAAGCAGCCCTTATCATCTTATTATCTGTGCGTAATTGGAAAAGCCTTATTCGATTTTAAAAGTGATAATTTGTGACTGCTAAGCATGTCAAAGCAAAAAGTCCCCTCTATACCCCAGACATTGGATAATTATTTAGTGAAGATTGTTAGTAAAATTAATTGCGAGAGGAGACAATCCCTAGGGCTTAGCAGCCCCCCCCCATTATCTAGTGCGCAACTTTCACCGGCTCCATTGGCCCTGGATGACAGTAGTAGTGTCTGCACTAATTCCGGTGTTCCTGATAGGGAAATGATTATGCAGAATACTTCTACTTTAGTCGATCTAGAGGCTTCTACTGATCCCATAGTGCAATACCCACCCACCCCATTACCCAGAGTGGTTAGAGCATGTAGAAAGACCCAGACTAAACGTGGGGGTGCTCGGCCCGCAAAAAAAAGATTAGTTAGCCCCCTCAAGAATCCAGATAAGGATGAGGATAATACGGCAAATATTGACGACGTTAAACTAGATGCAGAAAAAACAAATAACTTAGTAAGTATTATTGACTCAAAGATTAAGGGTATTGTCAAACCTCTTATGGTAAGAATTGATCAGCTAACCGCGGAGGTTAATAGATTAGGCGATCTCCTCAAAAAAACACTGGTGGAAGCAGATAGTGTGTCAGCCCCAATAACAATAAACAATCATGATACTCAGGTTGCCCCCCCCCGGTGTTGTTACAGGTTTTGATACTAGTAGGAATGTTGTACAGAACTACTCGACAGCACAGCCCTTAGCCTGTAATGATAGCCAGGTTGTTTTAATACCTGATAGAAAAGAGGATTGGACTGAGGTAAGGCGAAGGCGCGCCATTAATCTCCCTCCTGATTGCGCACCATATGTGGTAGTTTTAGCTAATGTTCCCCCTGTTGTAAAGGGGAACCATCAGGAAACCCACGAGTCTTTAAAAAATAAAACCGTTTCCTGGATGCACAGGCATTGTGGATTTCCAACTGAACTCTCAGATCAAGTCTTGACTGCCAGAAGGGTAGATTGGATAGGGAGCTCTAAGAAAAGTTTTGGTGGTGACTGTGTCATTATAAACTTTAAACACCCCCAACATGCTGCCACTGTATTATTAAAAGCTGCCTCATTACCAATTACTGATAATAATGTGTGTGTCCGCTCGCTTGCCTTCTTTTACAGCCATCATAATAATGCCCCTTATGGGAGTAGAGGTAGCAGATTATGCCCTGTTACACACAGGCTATACCCTGATATTTCAATGCAAAACCGGTTTCAACCCCTAAGTTCTCTGGATACAAATGATTGACTTAATGAGGGAGGGCAGTTCTTACCCCAGGTGACTATTATTCCCTGTGTGGATATCGGTATAGATAATATACCATGGCCCAAGAGATGCCCAACAATACAGAAATTGAATTGGCGGTGGATATAAGGGCACCGCACGATTGTGGTGACATAAGCTATTCAAACCAGATTGTGAATTGGGGACGAAACAACCGTATGGTGCCTGATAGTAATTGTGTTAGGGGTAAGGATACTGTTACTATTGTTTGTTGGAATGTGGCAGGGCTGAAATCAAAGGAGAGGGACCCGGGATGGTTAACGTTTGTTAATGCCCATGACATTTTATGTCTTCAAGAAACATGGTGTAAAGATGATGTTAACTATGAGGGATTCGTTTCTTACAATTTACCGGCGTTGGGAGGTGGTATAGGCAGAGCGAAAGGCGGTCTCCTTATACTTGTAACAATCTGTCGTCCTATTGTGGTTAAAAAGTATATACCTGTAGGGGACCTTGTGCAGATCCTCTGGCTTGTGGATGACAAAGACCATAATGTTTTATTGATTAATTATTATAATAACATTTTTGATGTTACCCGGGTCAAAGTAGTAACAGACTTAGCCGGCGCTGTCGAAAATCTATGTCTGGAACAGAATGTTGTATTTGACTTCATCTGGGTAGTGGATTTCAATACTACTCTGTGCGATTTGTCTACACAAAGGGTTTGTGGGGTTACTAACAGTGCCGGCTGGGATGTCCCGCATTTTGGACATAACAGTTATGGGGAAGCACTGCATAAGTTCATGGGCTGCTATGACCTGGAAATAGTGGAGTGCTGTAAAGATGTTAATGGTTTACCCATTCCCACTTTTAAAAATTGGCACACTAGCTCGGTCATTGACCATGTGATCACATCTTCTAATATTAGTTCTTACTGTGAACCACCAAGAATTGAAGTAACTACCCTGAGTGACCACAACCGTATTATTTTGGACACTACCCTTTGGACCGGTAGTTCGGTGGATGTGGGAATTATTATTTCTAATGTAGAACCACATAGAACTAACGGTGTTAGGCTAAAATGGATTGGCGAAAGAGCCGATGATTTAACTAGCTCCATAATTAATGAGAGCCTGCTGGACATTGCCTCTATTTTAAAAAATAGATCTGACTCTGAGAGGGTTTTATATTGTTTTAACCAAATTAATAAAGCTATTGATGCCAAGTTTACCAGTTGCAATAGTAGGCAAAGTAGGAACGGACCGAGATGGTTCAATCACCTTTGTACTTCCGCACTAACTAGCCTCAAACAGGCTCTAGCAGCGAGGCCCAGGGACAAAAAACTGGTAAATAAATTAAGAATGAAATATAAATGTGCGCTCAAACAGAGGAAGGGTGAACTGCAGCAACAGGCTTGGGATTCCCTCAACCAAGCTGCTGAATTATCAAATTGTACATTATTCTGGGCCACGGTCAACTCGCCTTTTTTAAGGGATGAAAAAACACCACAGTTGACTTCTAATGTTTCTAGTGATGGTTGGATTGCACATTTCTCCAGCATTTTTGACTCTGATAAAGTCAATGATCCTAGTCCCAATAAGTGGCCTACTCTGCCTTTGGATATATCCGTTAGTGAGGTTAAACATGGTATACGGGCTAGCAAAGGGGGGAAAGCTCAGGGCCCGGACGGGGTACCTATAGACATTTATAAAGCTGCGCCAGATGTCTGGGGCCCCCTTTTAACCATTGTTTTTAACGTTGCCGTGTGTGCCGAGGCCCCTGTAACTTGGGGTGAATCAATCATTGTGCCAATTCATAAAAAGGGAAGTAGATCTGACGCTAAGAATTACCGCCCGATCTCTCTCCTTGACTCTTCAGTCAAGGTTATGAGTAGAGTGATGTTAGTAAGATTAGAGGAATGGGTTGAGCAGGATAGCATACTGGCTGATAGCCAGTATGGTTTTAGGAAGGGACGAGGTACGCTCGACCAGTGCATCAATCTTGATCTACTGATCGGGAAGTATACTGAAGCGAAACCCGGTTCCCTGTATCTTTGTTTTGCTGACCTGAGCAGCGCATTCGATATGGTAGATCATTCCATTTTATGGCCAACTCTGTTAAATTTAGGAGCCCCAGAAGGCATAATCTTTTTCCTCGCTAGGTTATACGAGAAATTGAAAACCAACGTGCGTTTTGGAACCAGAGGAGAATGTACTCCAAAAATCTGTGTTACACGAGGAATTAGACAGGGTTGTGTTCTGGCTCCTCTTTTATTTATTTTATTTATTAATGGAATTGATGATATTTTAAAAAAGGTTAATGCTGATGCTCCTCAGATCAACGGTGTTCCGGTGCCGGTGTTACTATATGCCGACGACGCTGTTTTACTCTCTCGAACACCTGTCGGATTACAACGACTAATGGATAGTTTTTCCTCCTTTATTAAAGATAGAAAACTAGTAATCAATAAGGGAAAAACTCATACCATGACCTGCGGAGCTAAAGCCAAAACGTTAAATGCCCTTTTTATAGACGGCGAAAAGGTGCAACAGGTGGATAAATTTTGTTACCTAGGTATTACCTTCTCTAACGACAGGAAATGGAACAATGAATTTAATAACATCCGGAATAAAATGGCAAAAAATGCTTATGGTATTTATAGATTTGCTGCAAAACTTGGGGATCGTCGAACCAGGGATATGCACAAGATTTACCAAGCTAGATGTGTGACTATTGCTCTGTATGGGGGAGGAGTATGGGGTTATAGCTGTACCTACAACTTACAGTTGGAGGAAAATATGTTTTTAAAAAAGCTCCTGTTTTTGCCCATCTCTGCCTCAACTGAATTAAGCCACCGCGAATTAGCCATTAATTATTTAACTGATCTGATATCACTTAGACCACTGATGATCTGGCGGTCTTTTTGGCTTGGCGATGAGAAGCTACTTAACAGAACTATTGTTGAGGATTGCTTACGTTTGGACAAATATCGAGATATTCCCTGGGTTAAATATGTTGTTGTCTGTTTTTCAGACATTTTTAATCTGAATATTTTAAATAATCCTAGTGCAGCAACCGCGATCTCCAAACTAGAAATGAAAAGTATATTTCTAACTTACGCAGAAAGGAAACGAGCAATCATAGCCGGATCATTGTCCTCCGTCATTTTTTATAATAGATATAATCTAATGGAGGGTTTTCCATCTTACCTAACTATGGTGACTAGGAATTCACATAAATTTGTGCTAACCAGACTAAGATTTGGGATGGCACATTGTCTAGTAGCCCATCCAAATATTAAGAAACACCCGATTGGGCCATGTAGGTGCGATAATGTATCTACACAGAGCACTGTGCACCTTCTGCTGTTCTGTAAACTGTATACATGTTTTCGTATAGTATTTTTGAAACCTCTGTTTGTTAGATACGGAACACGTACAGTTAAACATGCTATGGCTTTAATTTTTAATCTGCAATCGGCAGATATTTGTTTCTATACTGCCACCTTTTTAAATCAGTGCATCAATTCCAGGAAAAGCATGAGTTTTTAATGTATTTTATTATGCATTCTATATATTTATGAATTACTCAATGAGCCATTAGCTATAATTAACAACTGTAAGTTTTAATTGCAATGTCTTTGTAAATATGTACTGCTGCTTTCATGGTCATTTATATGTGCCGAATAAAGCTTTATGAATTGAATTGAATTGACCTCAGTCTTTCACTTGAGCGGGCTTCATATCGAATGTAGATCCACCAACAAAATTGTGGCCATTGTACACAGGCTTATACATTCAGACCACTCATATTATCTGGCCAAGAAACTCTTCAGCTCTGGTTCTCAACTACTGGAAACACCAGCTTTTGACAAAAAATGCATCTGCAATCAGTCCTTCTATGGATGTGGCCTAAGATCTCGAATGCTCTGCCTGCCTTTAATAAGGAATTTAAAACATTTTTTTCTCAACTTCTATTTTGTGCCTAGTATTTCATAGAAACCTGATTGCTGTGATGTTATGGTGACTGCAGTGTACATTCCTCATTCTCATTGTTTCTCCAAACTGGGGTTTGCCATTGTGCACCAGAATGCCAGTGATGCAAAACAATGGTGCAGGACTGCCTCCTGCATCTTTGTATCCCACAATCCTTTCTCCATGTAAAAAAAAGAGCTGGCACTAGAAGATCAGTGATAGCAAGATGATTTAATCCAAATAATACACCCTACTGCTGTGGAACAACCATCAACCTGTTTCGGCTACAAAAGTCTTTCTCACGACAGTTGACGCCATTGTCAGTTGACACAAACACTATTGATTGAAATGCACTTAAATTACAGTGTAAGGGACATCTGCCATGTTTTTGATGGATTATACTAATTGACGTACTCGAAATCAACTTCAATGTTTTTATCATGAATGGTAGCTTGAAATTTTAAAATGTTGCAGACGGTCTTGGATAATAAAACAAAGGGCCTTATTTAGAGTTTTGCAGATAGGATAGTCGGAAACATAGCGGGTCTGTATTAGAGAAAGGGAGCACTGTACCTGCTTTGCACCACAGCACACCTTTAAACTAGGTGCACCAGGCACAAAGAGGGACAGTGCACCCTATAAAGGATAATAATCAACACGTGTTCATGGCATTCCAGGGGAGCAATGTACTAATGAAAGGCAGACTGCCTGAATGAAGCAGCAGGTCCGCTTTTCACAGTTTAGGTGGCATCTGACCTCTCTTCAAGGGGGCCAGAGATCCACCTGCAGAATGGTGCAGTGAGTGACAGCACCTACTTGCAGAGGGATGTCTGGGGGGTCCATGAGCTCTCCTTTTGCACCTCCAGAGGGGCACCTTTGGGGAGTGCACTGACTGTGCGCCACCATACTATGGGCAGAGTCAATGAGCCTTCTGGAGGCCTTTTTGCCTCTGAGCCTGTGTCTACAGTATGGCAGGGGAGCAGAGGCAAATTGGTCCTTCATTTGCGTGGGACCATCCCCCATTAGGACGCAGCAAGTGATATTTGTATTACAGAAGAGGTTGTGCAAGTGTGTGTGGCCAGTTCTGTAAGAGAGTGCCGAAAGAGTGCACACACGTCCATTGTGCCCTCTGGGGCTCTTTATGTAATACAGCCCCAGATGCCCCGTCCACCATATTACAAGTGAATTATATATAGCCTATGGCATCTATAATAAGGTGGACCGGATATCTGCCCGGTTGTTGTAGAATAATTCCATCTGTGAACTATAAACAACATCATGCTTATTTTATAGATATAGATGCAAAGACACAAATTAATATGTCTAAAATTTTCCAGGAAGCACAGACACATTGTACACCATATTACAAAATAGCCTCCTGCCTGGCAGGATTCTCACTTCTGTAGATGGAGGTCCCACCACAGCAGCTGTTTTCACAGCTATGAAGTATTCCAAGGATGCACCATGTTTAAAGCACACTCTTTGCAGTCGTTTTTTTTGGGGGCAAGAAATAAACACCCAGAGTAGCAATTTGTTCATTGATGACAACAGCTATTGGCCTAGACGCACAGGGAGCTTTTTCAGTGTGCGTGGGAAACAATAATATTTTCAGTGCCCTATCCACCATGCACTGCATGGTGGACACTGGTAGAGAAAATAAGTTATGGCTGTCCTGGTATAAATAGGGAAGGTAATGTGTTGTTTTGCAGGAGCGAGGAACCCCGTTTTATCACATTCGTCCCATCCGCACCCCAAAAATACATTTACCTTCTTTTTGCATCTGCCAGGGTGTCAGAGGCCATATACTATGTCAACTTGGAGGATGACAGCTTGTAAAATTTAGAGATCTCAACCCACCTGGTGGAGATATCTGTGCCTTCAGAGGAACTGCTGCCATGGTGGTTCCTCTGAGGCCATTGTAAGTTTGCTGAACCACTGCCATGTTTCATGCAGCTGCTCAGTAGACTATTTAATTTTCAAAAACAATGTCCTAAGATGGGAGCTTGTTTTTGAACAGCTAGTGCCCCTGACACCCTAAGAGTATTCTCCCAAAATGTCCAGAGGGACACAGGGGGTCATTTTCATCTTTTTCTGTTGAGGACCACCAAGTCTTTCCATAAAAAAAGTACATTAAACAGGGTGAATTGTCAGAGGTACATAAACCAATAGCCCTTCTCCCGGGGGCATCAGTCTAGGGTTCACATCAGCAGTACCAGCCTGCGCTCTGCAAGCAGAAACACAACAGCTCGCATGACTCTGAATAGAGAGGGCAAACCAACAGGTTGGTTTATTGGGTACTTCACTGCATTTGTGGATGTTGTCTGCAATTATGTGGCGTTCACAAAACAGGAGGCTACAGCTGTGAATAAATAATATGATCCAAGCAATGATGGTTCATATGAATAATACTTTCAAACTTATTACATACAAATCTAAAAAATTAAATATAAAAAAGTTTGCCAAATTCCAAATAATGCCCTACTTTTCAAAGCCACGTTTGCAAGACTACAAGTCCTAGATAAAACAATGAAAAAATGTTTAAACATATATTATTCATCTTACTAGATCCATATCCTCATAGATGGACATTTCACACAATAATGTTCTGTCTATTAACATGTTTGTCTGATGGGTCATATAAATAAGCCTATGTTGTCAGGGCACCCTCCGCCAAGACAATCAGCTCTTGTGGGATGAAGTGTGGTGCCCTGTCACTGGATTCATCAGCCATGATCTTGTCCCAGCACAAAATGTGGCAACTACAATGAAGGAGGTGTATCCAGTGGTTGCAAGTCAACTGAAGTTTAAAAGAAGCATGTTCATATAAGCTGAATTAATGGGATTCATTCAGGGGCCTTTACACCATAGACAATGTACTTTTCTCAGCCACACAGGATATCCATCAGTGAAGGTGCAGATACCGGTTGTACTTCATTGACGAAGACGTCCTTCCTCCAGGGTGGAGGAGCACATCAACCACCAAGGTTCATTTGCCATTTCTATCAGTCATCATCATAACAGTAAATTCTGGTAAAATGACAGACAGGAAATTCATCATTAATGGACACTGGTAACATCAACTATGTTGTATAGATCATGTTTGACAGTCTTGTCCGCCATGATGCCATGCAACGTCCCCACATACACTATGAGAAAAGGCAGCTGCACCATGGTAAATGGTGGATGAGGACATAATGAATTGCAGGCAAACAACTTTGATGAAAGAGAAAAAGGCTATTGAAAATGTACTTCATCATTGATACTTCCTTCATCCGTTAATATCCTGTTATATTGTCTTCAATTGTATGTCCTTCACAAAACATGGGGCTATGGCTCAGAATGAATAATACGATCCAAGCAATGATTGTTCACAGGAATAATAATTTGAAACTTATTACATTTTAAATTAAAAAACAAATATATAAAAATAATAAAATATATAAAATAGGTGTTCTGTCTTATCTAACATAAGGAACTTAAAATGTTTCTTCATTTAAAAAAATATTTAAAGCACAAGGAGCAAAAGGGGATGCTAGTAAGATTATGGTAAAAGTTGTGAAAATGATATGTCCACCTACTTAAAAACTTTTTATGTGCTAATGTATAAAGTTAAAGATTCTTCAGGGCAAGTTTTATTTTTGGAAACAATGCGGTTAACATATTAGATTTAATATACTGCAGACATACAGTAGTTCTAAAAATATCATCATCCTTATACATTTTTATAGTGTGATCTGTACATCATCAATAATTACTGTTTGTTTTTTGTAACAGACATTATACTGCATCCTCCTCATCAAACGAGCAGACTACGTTGGATATAAAGTAACAGTGTCTACAGGTCAGGTCCTGATTGCCACACCAGGCAAGAAAGACATATCATTAAGAAATACGCATTAGACTACAAGATAATATTGGCTTTGGAAAACACCTTGAAAACAGAACTTATTTCAGATATTTGTATTATTATTATTTCAACTGCAATCTCACTTTTCGTTAAGATCATGGCAGCATTACACATATGTGCAATTGGGTCATTTCAGGATGCCATTGCTGAAGGGAATGGAATAACATTTTCAGCTGTCAACACACAGTTCCTGGAAGTGATCCTTGTGCAGAGTTCTAGGAGAAATTTTAGGAACAATTTCACATGTGGCTGGTGCTATCCATTTAGTCTTGGTTCCATCTCATGATCAGGAGCAAGTGTAATGCAACTGATAGCATTTTCAGTCAATGTGCAAGTGGTTTGCTCTGCACACCGTTTCATTTCCAATGACCCAAAATGTACATCATGGCCATATTTATGTTGATGTAATTTTAACCCCTTCCCCGCCAAGGACTTAGTGGTTACGTCCGGTGGCGCGGCGCCACGGATGTAACTACTGCGTCTTAGTATAGGCCCTCAGGGGAAGTGCTGGTGTTCCCCCCAAGGGCCTCCCCCTACACCCCAGCGCATGGCTGGAAGATGAATCTCTTCCCCTTCCACCACGATGCCCCCGCCTCCCCAGTGACGTCTGATGATGTCAGTGCACCAATGCACGCTGGCCTCATCAGAGGTCAACTCCCGTTGCGCTGGAAAAAACTGATTAGTTTCTCCTCTGTACGGGGGGCAGGGGAGGGAGAGAGGCATGAAAAGGGAAGGAAAGGCTTTTCCTTCCCTTTTCATGTCTCTCTGTGCATTCCTGCAGCACGATCGCATAGTGATCGTGCTGCAGGAATAGCCACTAGACACAAGGCACTAGACACAAGGGCATTTAATCTAAAACCAGGGGCAGATTGGTCTATATTAATTAAGCCGATCTGCCCCCAGGAGGGGGGGGGGGCAGAAGCCACTAGACACCAGGGATTTTTAAAAAAATTATTTATATTGAGAAGGGGAGCGACCCCTTAGGCAAGGGGTGCACTCCATGGGGCAATTTTTTTATTAGGCTTTCTCTGCCCCCCCGGGGGCAGATCAGCCTATATTAATTAGGCCGATCTGCCCCCATGGGGGGGCAGAAGCCATTAGGCACCAGGGATTTTGTATTTATTTATTTATATTGATAAGGGGAGAGACCCCTTAGGCAAGGATCGCTTCCTGGGAGGAAATTGTTTTACTAGGCCTTTTCCCCCCCGGGGGCAGATTGGCCTATATGAATTAGGACAATCTGCCCCCAGGGGGGCAGAAGCCACTAGACACCAGGGATTTTTTTTATTTATTTACATTGATAAGGGAAGCGACCCCTTAGGCAAGGGTCGCTCCCTTGGGGGGGGGAGGATTGTTTTTAGGCCATTTCTGACCCCCTTGGGGGCAGATCAGCCTATTTCTATTAGGCCGATCTGCCCCCAGTGGTGCAGAAACCACTTAGGCACGAGGGATTGGTGTGTGTGTATGTGTGTGTTTTGTTTGGGGGGCATGCCCTTGGGCAAGGGTCGCTCCCCATGGGGGCACATTACTGTTGGCCACATCTGCCCTCCTTAGGGGCAGATTGGCCCATTTTCAAAAGGCCCATCCAGAGACCAGGGAAGATTTTTCTTTCAAAATAAGAAGGTGGGGGTATGGCCATACTCTCACCCCAAATAAATGGGGCCAAGATTGTTCGGCCTACCAGAGGGCAGATGGGGCAATTACCCCCGATCCACACCCGGGGGGGCAGAAAGTCTACTAGATGGCAGGGAATAAAAAAAAAACACAAAATAGTGTGGTGGTGGCTATCAACCTGTATGGGCATGGTTGTGCACCCACCCCAACTGAAGGGGTAACAGTCTTTCAGCTCTACCCCCACACACTAAAACATCTTATTCCATGGCAAGCAAGATGACATTTGATTATTTTGGGTTTTGGATTTACATCTGGGCCATGACAGCTTGGCTAACTCTCAAAATCGTCCCACTTGGAATGGTGAGGGCTGCACTTTTTGGACTTTGGGATGCTGCCATGTAGAAAAATCCACAAGACCTAGACACATCTGAAAACTAAACATCTGGGTGAGTCCAGGGTGGTGTGCTTCACATGCACCCGCACCATTTCCTTACCCACAATGCCCTGCAAACCTCCAACTTTGCTGGAAATCACACATTTTTTCCACATTTTTGTGATGGAACCTTGCGGAATCTGCAGGAATCCACAAAATTTGTACCACCCAGCATTTTCTCATCTATACAGATAAAAATTCTGCCCAACTTGTCAGCCTAAAATTGTTTTTTTTTCAAACTGCCCTTTTGGACCTGCTTTGGTTCCCCCTCAATTTCAACATGTTTTTGGCTCGGGCGTGGCCAAGATGGCGGCCGGAGCGGACGCTTGAACGAGGAGCTCCGCTCTCGGCCCACTAGAATCCTTCGTCGATCCTGACCGCAGCGGCAAAATAATACTAAAGTTGTAAACCGGAGCCTCCCCTAAGTCCTCTCATAGGATTGCTAGGCTCCGTAACACATGCAACAACTAGAAACGTGCGACGCGCGGTCCCATGGGGCCAGGGCCGAAGAGGATATCAATCGGCGCCCCGGCCAATAAGACCTCACGAGACTGGGATCGCGGCCCAGCCCTTCGGACGAAAGGGACGGATATTCGGCTATGTAGATTGGAGCTCCTCGCGGCCACACACTCGAGGCTCGGGGAACCGGAAGAGGTGTCGGCGGGGCGAGGCAGAGCACGTGGCTCAGGACAGGCCGGATTGGACCATCGCAGAAATCGGAGCGGCGGCCCGAGGTAAGAAGCGCAGTGGACACACTGCGATCCCGGGGAAACGCTTTTCACAAGCTGATCGCGGCTCGTTCGGGGCTATGAACGGTGGGGCGGCCTGATCCCCCGCTGGGTGCTCCCCTTTGCATGGCGGCCCGCAGTCCCGGAAATGGCAGAAGTGGCGGATTCGGGGCGAGGCAGTGCCCGCAGCCCCGAATGAGCTAGGCCCGAGACGAGAAGAATAAAAGTATTTAAGCGGCCTTGAGGGGCGCTCCCTGCTGCCGTTCGCATCTCGCCTTGGGCAGAGGACACAGGGCGTCGGCCCCGAAGCCGAGAGGGGGGCCAACGAGTGTGTCGCGTGGGCTCTCATTATCCTAAATGAGACTACTGGATTTCTAGGCAGCAGGATCGATAACTGTGTGGGGGACTGAGTCTGACCCACGTGTAAGGAACTCTGTCACCCTAAATCCGGTTTTTGCTCCGGCTAACTAGCAGTGCCTCATTTCTCCCACGGGGAAAAGATGATTGGGCAGCTGAGCGCATGACATCTCTGGAACGTCTCAGGGAAGCCGTGGTCACTCAGATCCAAACCAACTCTCTCATTTACAGTATGATCTCATATACAAATGACAAAGGCAGTATAAGTTTTATATAATGTTTTAATAAAACTACTGCATTTTAGATAATAAGGCGTGAGCCGCAATAACCAGAACCATACAACACAGTAGGATTGAAATAGTCACCAGGAGAGTAAAACATAAAACAAAGCTATCATCGTGTCTAATAGTTTCTACTCTCCCTCTGCTTGTTCTATTTCGAGCACAGCATGTTAAGTTTCTAACTTGCCTTTCTGAATCACTGGGGAGACATCAGCCCTCATACCTGAGCAAAGGCCTGTGATCTTGGTTCAGCATCTGCAATGAGGCAGTCAGCGTCTAGTTGTGGTTCCCTGGTCGGAATCTCCCTCTTGCGTGTATTGGGACAAGGAAGTGTCTTTATAACTAACATGTCAGCGTGATCACAAAATGTCCCTACGCAGGAATGCCAAAGATTAAACTCCTACCACGTCTATCGGCAATGTACCAGACTGTATCCTTGACTGAAGCACAGAGTGAACAAGAATGTGTTATGGAGAACTCCAGTGCTGAAGCAGGCTAAACAGTGTGATATGAATATAAAACAAGACCGTAGAACTGGCTATTTGAAAAATAACAGTACGAAGCCTAATAAAAAGCATTTAGAGCAAAGTGCACAGAGGCTCTAAGCTGCATGCAAATGAATAAAATACATCCAGGGCAAAGTGCACAAAGGCCTAAAGCCTGAAGCTAATGCGCAAAGGATACGTAAAACTAACCACACTACACCCTCCCCTTGTCGGTAGCTAGTGGTTCCAAAAACATAAAAGTATGCCCCAGATACATAAAAAGATATATTTCGACAAGGTCAGAAGACAACAAAGTCATAAATTTGGGAAACATGTGACGATGAAGCCAAAATCAAATATACTGTCAATTTTTTAGGAGAGAAAAAAATCCAATTGTCAGACAGAAGCAATAGAAAGCAGGAGCTCCTCCACTTCGATATATGTCAATATCGGAAGATCCATGCCAAAAAGTACCATGGAGCAGGTGTGTTCCAAAGCCCCAAAACCATTCAGGGCGGCACCCCGTGCAGGGCCTATGAATGAGACAATACCATCTTCCTCCAGGAAGGGAATCTCTTAAACTGTCTCACGAAGCAAACGCAACTGTAGTGCACAAGTCTGGGAATGAGCCCTAATCGGGAACATCAACAGATCAGTATCGACCACTGGAGGGCGCTGCAGTGAGAGACAGAAAGCCAGTGCATGTTCAAACGAGCACCAAAGGCACCGAAACACGGGTTGCACACAATCCAAAACTGGTCGGAATGACAGCGACCAGTCACACTCCAAATGTCCCAGGAGTGTTGCTCCAAAAGACTGCATCATGCATTCACGACACAGTTGCGCTGACGGGAGCAGCAAGATCGGATCTCGTCGTGGCGGGACAGCCATTGCGGAAGAACAGCAGCAATAACAAGACTCCAGCCAATAAAGCCGAAGTAATCGGGAAACCCCCAAAAATGCTTCCGAAAATAGAGTGTATAGCCGACGGTATTAAACCGAATATGGAAGAGAAGGTGTGAGCAAAACCAACACCAACGGCTTTGAAAAAATGTGCAATTCCAGCAGTGCTGGACGCATTAAATATACGTCCCACAAGTTCACCAAAGTGACTCGGAAAGTTAGCATTCAAAAGGGACTGTATTTCCGCTGATGACCTTGCCAGCTGAAGTGCGTAGGTCTCGCTAGCAGATGTAAGGGCCACATGCTTTTGAAACAATAAAGCCTTTAGTCGACTCAACTTGTCGAAATTCACCTTGGAAGTAGCAATATGAGGCCAGATGTCTGCCACCTCCCTAATTTGAGTGGGGGGAACAATACATTCCCGCAGCACGAAACGGCCTTGGTGACAACGACCACGTAAACTATTCCGGCACGCATGCCACAGCAGCGTTCGCTGTTAAGAACAATGTAACTGCCGTTAGAAAGCACCTGGAAAGTGTTTTTAATAACCGGGACTGGAACTCCCTTCAGATAACAAGCTAAGTTAGCAATCGAAGCGTTACACGCCCCGTGCAAAGACAGCTGTTTACAAACCATGGAATGGCTGACAGAAGTTTCGCATTCACTACCACTAAGAAAAACCTCCCTCAAACCATTAATACATCTGTATAGAAAGGGAAGCTCCCACACCTCGTGTATGTAACTGTCTCCCAACCGTTCGTATCTACCCACCGGAATGTGCTTCAAACAAGAAGTAAATTGCAGAGTGGAGATAGGCAAGTTAATAACCCCATGAATCAACCACTCAGCTGACGGAATCTCAGCAACCGTGAAAGGCAGTTTCTCCAATTTTTCTATATTTAACATGACATACGTCGCTTCCTTCTTTGCCATCAGCTGTTGTTGATGAGTTAAATTAAAGGAGACAAAGATCTCTCTGGCACGAATGTGCTGCCACGGAACGCGACCTGCCTTCAAGGTCTGTAGAGTCCAACCCAGCTGCATGATGGACCGCGTCTGACTCTGCCCATGATATTAAGAAGACATATCCGATTTAATAATGTTTATAGCAGAGGAAACAATGCTGTCAATTGTGTAAACACGGTCAGAAAGGGTATGCATGCCATTATCCACAACAGACAAAGCCTGTATCAGGTTTTCCTGATCAATTTGCCTCAGCCGGGCCGCTGCCTCCTGTTGTGAAAGCTTCCAAATCTCATTATATACTTTGTACAAAAATCTTTTCTTCCGAGGTACCTTAGGTCCTGACAAAAAATCTTGTAAGTCAGTATCATTAGACAGTAACGTGAGATGTGATTTAACTGCATCCAGCGTGGATGATTTCAACCATTGCTGACAAAGCTTTCCCACGCTGTATGTAGTTATGATATCAGCATGTTCTGGTGAAATGTAGCAATGGTCTGCCCTACTAGTCCTGAACCCCCCTGAAGAGGTGACAAAACGGTGATCACACTTATTAGTGTCTACAGGCCATAATAACCACCTGCCCGGATGTACCAATGAAGTGTTAAGCGTACCATTCTGGACCCAGTGTGTAAACTCATTAAACGTAGCATTAACATATCTCTGCCAATTGTTCAATTTGGAAGGGACAGGTATACTAGGCAAATTTAACTCTCTAATCGTTGCCAAGCCCAAACAGCTAGTCTATTGTACTGTGTCATTGAGGAAAATCATCTGCACAGGGATAATACATGCTCTAAATAATGTGTCCTTGCCTTGCATCTGCCAATTTTTCGTTCCCCAGACACTTTTTAAATCAACAGTCTTAAACCAATATTCATACCCCTCAACCGAAAGTTTAGACACAAACAAATTTGAATACAGCAATTTAGTATCGGTTAATAACATTGGCTTATTAGCATACGGAGTAACTTTAAAATAGTAAGACCTAGCATTTTGTTGATTATGCCCAGAAAAATATGCAAATTTATCATAATATGTTTTTGAACTCCCCTGTGGAGGAGTCAGGCAATGTTCCCATTGCACATAATCAAATATGGACTTAGGGCTACTTGCTTTATTAATAAAGTGATGTCCATAATTGTTGTAGCAAAACATGTCACCATGATTATCTCTAAATAGGTAAGCATCTTCATCGTCGTAAACAGTATAATATTGCAATTATGTCAGCATAGAATCTACTGTCTTCACATCCCAATCATCAGAAACAATGCCTGGTATAACAATATCATTCATTGATAACTTGAGAACATATGGTATTTGAATCAATTCAGTGGGACCATATATATCAAACATTACTTTATCCCACACAATCCCATCCGGAATCGGTATCGCAGAAATATTTACATTGGACAAGTCTCTTCGAACCATATGAGACGAAAAATGTGGTTTTAACACTGTCTCCACGTGCTCAATGTCAGATCGTTCAGGAAGAAAATGACCATGTATAACTAGAAAAAAAGTAACCACAAATCCCAACCACAAAAAAAGAGTCATTACAGCCATAAAAAGCCACAAATAGTTCCAAGGAAAAACAAAGTATGTGCGTTTAAGCCAACACAGCAGCTTACATGGACCTCGGATTGAAGATAGTGAGGACGAGGAGCCTGAGACGGCATCATCAGTGTCATTGAAGCAGCCAGAGGCAGTTCTTGCAAAAGGTGCAACTGTGAACAAAGAAGCAGAAGGAGGCTCTCGCCTTGGCACACTGTAATCCACATGTTCAGAAACATCAGTAGAACGTATAGCAACATGATCAAAAGATTCCAGATTAATCGTCGTCTGTGGAACAATCGCAAGATCATCTTCCACCCTCCCCAAGCTCGGAGAGGAAACAGCGTCAGTGCAAATCACCTGCAGCGGGACTTCTTCCCCAGTAGTGAGAGGGATTCCAGAACTACTGGGTGTCCCTCTTGGTCTTCTGTGCAGAATCGGCCACATGTTGTAACTTGACATTATCAATGGAAACAAAGTGATTTCCTTTGGCCCCGTGCAGCGGCGGTAAAATTACAGTTCTCGTTCCGCTAACCCCTAATACAGGGACTGGTGCTCGATAAGAAGGACCAAATTATTTCTTTACTGCAACCTTTTCACGCACTAGATCCCCAATCCTGGGTATCCAACCAGTAGGTGTTACTGGCTCATCCTTAATTCCTGAGGAGGCAGCACTTGCAGAAGAGTTATCTTCACAGAATTGTTGTAAATCCTGCAAAACAGTGACACGATCATTTATGTCAAAAGGCGTATCTGCCGCCTCCACACCAGGACCATCTAGATCAGGAACATACATTTGTGTTCCGAACAGGCATTCATATGAAGTACGACCCCCCAGTGACCTTCTAGGCAAGTTATTGAGTGCTCTCTGTACTCCATATAGGTGGGCTAGCCAACTACGAGCCGCACCTATAACTTTGGCCGTTAAGGATTGCTTTAAATCACGATTTAAACGATCCACGACAGAATTTCCCTCGGGATGAAATGGAGACGAGAACTGGAGCTGGACCCCCAAAGAAGCCATGGTGTCCCTGAATGCCTTAGAGGCAAAAGCAGGGCCCTGGTCCGAATGAAAAGCCGCAACTGCAAATGTATCGACAAAGACGCGCAAATCTTTAATAACAGTTCGAGTGTCAGCCGAGCGTTGTGGCCAGACCCACACAAATCTGGAGCACGTATCTACAGCAACCAAAATATATTTATATGCACTATCTGGTGTCAGCGGACCACAATGATCCAAGTACACACACTGTAAAGGTTTATTTGAAATCAGAAGGGGCGTCTGCTGCTGGCGTCTAGCCGACGAAGCTTTAATTTGTTGACAAACGTCACAACAAAGGACATACTGCTTTGTCTCTTTATAGAGACCAGGCCACCAGTAACGAGCCTGTAAAAGTGAAATCATGGCAGCCACACCAGCATGTGCAGATGCCGCCCCCTCATGTGCTGCAGAAATTAAGCGAGGTTTCTCAATTTTATTGGGCATCTCACGTACACCAATGCCTGGAATGTTAACAACAGCATTTAGCGCACTACTCAAGCAGTAACTATATTTAGGAGGAAATCCTTTAGGAAAGGGCGTGCCATCAGCCGTAGCCCTCATGGCAGGCGAAATCTCTGTGTCAGGTTTGGAACTCGAACGAGTCAATGCGGCCACAGTGGCGACAGCCACTGCCGACTTCGCGGCTTCATCAGCCAAAGTATTCCCAGCAACGTGTATTCCAACGCACTGGTGTCCAAGTCTATGTACAACATGGACCTTAGGAAGAGTCTCTTTCAGATCCGCAACCTTACCCCACAACAATTTGTGTTTAATGGTGTTGCCTTTAGAATCTCTGAATCCATTCAACTTCCAATAGTGTAAATATTCATTGAAAGACTGAACACAGTAGTAGGAGTCACAGACCAGCAAAGTTAAAGTCGCCGGATCCGCGTGTTCCAATGCTAACAATAGAGCTTTGAGCTCAGCCAGCTGTGCCGTACAATCTCCCAAGGTTTGAGTATAAGTATGTCGGGGGCAGAACACTTCCACCTCCATAGTGCCGCTCACCACCGCACATGCAGCAGAATATTGTTGTTGAGTCCCAACCGCCGGATGCGCAGAGCCATCAGTATACATGACCATCTGATATTGGCCAATAGGCAATGTGCCAGCAGGAACTGGGTACTCCATTTCATATTGAAGAAATTCTTGAGTCTGCAGTTTAGGGTCAAATATGTAATCTACATCAGTGGCAGTCAAAGACGTAGCCCATTGTATCCATCGCGGATGTAAAGCCTTCGAATTAGGAACACTCGCTTTTGTAACAGTCTCTAAGGCTGGAATCGGGGAAACGACAATGATGCGTTGTCCCTGGGCAAGCGGTCTTTCTTTAATCACAGCCATCTGTACTGCAGTGAGTATTTTCTCAGTTTCTGCAAATCGTTGTTCTATAGCAGAATACAAGTGAGACTTGTATGCAATCAGGACTGTCTCACCCTCATTAAAGGTGACATATGTAAACCCAACAGCCCCAGGTATCACCCTGATGACTAAATGCGTTTTATTGTCCTGTGTGTGTAAATGTTGAACTGCTAAGAGATCAGTTTGCAAATCTCGTAGTATATGTGTATGCTCAATCGTCCAAAATCTACTCGAAAAATTCAACTTGTATAAGGGTTTTATACGCGTAGCATAATCAGGAATGTAAGTTCTGCCAAAATTCAGAAACCCCAACATTGACTGGAGCTTCCGAACCGTATTAGGAGGCTGCAACTGAGCACATTTCTCCCAAAAATGTGGCGCTAAGCTCTTGCCCTCATTCGCCAATTCATATCCCAGGAAAATGACGCTGAGGAAGGCAATCTTTGATTTCTTAAAATTAAACTTAAAGCCAATTTCAGCAAACCCCACAACAATGCATGCTACACGCCTTAGATGTTGCAGAATCTCATCATCCGTCAAATATATATCATCAGCATATGATAACGCTTCAGGGTCCAACTCGTGCAGAATTTCAGTAACACGAGCCGAAAATAGTCCCGGGCTACTCTTATACCCCTGAGGCAAACGACAAAACTTTTTCTGAGAGCCAAACGCACTGAAACTGGTATAGTCCCGACTTTCGGGCGCTATATTCTGGCAGAAAAATCCATTTGAGATATCTATTGTCATTTTATATTTTTTATGCACAATATTATTCATAAGAGCTGCGCTATGTGAATTCTGTATTGCATATGTGCGTGTATGTCCATTTAAATGTCTGAAATCCACCACTATCCTATATGAATGGTCCGGTTTAGCAACTGTAAATAAGGGATTATTCATCGGTGAGACACAGGGTTCAATTACACCCTGGTACTCCAATTGTGTAAGAATTTTCCTAACCGATGCCCTTGCCTCAAATTTAATAGGATACTGCGGCTGTGGCTGAGGTTCGCCCTTTATTGTAATTATATGATAAGGTGATTGTCTATCCCACCCCACGTTATTTCTATATAGGGCGGGGGCCTGTGCTGGAGCCCAGGTTTTACTATAGGACTCCGCTAGTTCTCTCGGAACAAGTGGTGAGAAGGAAGGTATAATAACCTACTCCCCAACCGGACAGTCGCGAACAAAGTCAGGTGGCCAATCTTGTTCGGCCAGCAGAACGTCATATGATTTTACCACATGGTCCCAAAAGATGGCGTGTACAATGCGGTCAATGTCCCCTTCTAATCGCAGAGTCACTTTATATACTCTATCAGGATCAGAGACTCGCACATCCGCCGTTTCGACTTGTATGAAGTCATCAGTTGCTTTCACCTCCAGATGCTCTAGAAGACTCCGGCGAACTATTGTGACCTCTGCCGCGCTGTCTAACAGTGCTATCGCCCATGTCTTGTTCATCAAGAGAACTCTCTTCTTGAGCGGCATGTCTAACTGAGACTGCTGCCACTTTGTTCTTTTTAAATTGTTGTTTTTGTTGCAGTGGTTTCTCTTCTTGTTTAATAGAAACCTTTGTTGAGCGTTGTGAGTCCTGTCTCGGTTTCACGTACTCAGTTCTGCGCTCAGACCGCCCACCTCTCTCACTTCTCTTGTCCGAGGAGTCCTGAAAGGAACGAGATTGGCACGTATGAGTATATTGATATCTATCAGGCATCTTCAAATTATCCCTATTTCTGGGATTATACCTATTCTGCGGGGTCTCCGGTTGCAGAGACTGTCCCCCATCTTTCTTAGGTGTTTGCTGTTTCTTATCCCAGCGCTTTTTAGTACCCTCAGGTTGTTGTTGTTTAGCATTATCTTTATTATTTTTACCCTGTAGTTGGGGTTTTTGCGGTCTAGCCCCTAGGCTATCGCGACCAATACTGGAATATGTTTCTGCTATTATTCTCGGGAGTTCCCGTTCCTGATTAATCTGCGGAACGTCCCGAAGACGCATTCGCACTGCTAGTGCTACTGCCTCTCCCTTGATATTACTCAAAATAATAGAAGAAACTGCGGCAAAATTGCCCATCAACTGCATGCCCAAATCTAAGGCAGGGGTAGCCCCATATTCATCTTGAATTTGTTTAAGTACCTCCGGTAAATTAGCTAATGTCGGTGTACCGTGTGCCGTAGTGTAGAGCGCGGCAAACACCGTGCCCCAGGTATTACAATGATCCACAGTAGGAACCATCCCATACGGCAAACACATTGTCAAAATTCTATGTTTATCCTGAGGTCCCGTATGGGGAAATACTGCTTCCAGCGTATACATTTTTTGCGCCAGCCAAAATGGAGGTTCCTCACGTTTAGCCGGTACTTTACCCATAACTGAGTGTACAGTGGCCGGATTAATACCCGGAACCACTGCTTGTGGGTGCGCCGGAGCAGCACGCGCTGCATTAGTATTTAATGCCTGCATTACAAACTGAACCAGTCTTCTGTATGTAGTTGCTAAGTCTATATATAAACGACGCACGTCAGCCACTGCCAAATTAGCAACCGCAGGATATGGTGTGTAAGTAGCCAATAAAGGCCAGGTTGGACCATCATTACTCAGTGGACCTAACCTTACTTGTGCTACTGTGTGTGGGAGGGCGCCATCAAGCCAATTATGGTGTTCTTGATAAGATAAAGGTATATCTAAGTATGCATAAGCCCTGTATTGTCCAGGGACATTCGCAACAGTGTATTCGTGAAAAGTGTTTGTACCCCCATCAACAGATGGAAATACGACCCAAGAATAAAAAAGTTCTGTTCTATAGGCTGCATGGGCGTCCACCACAAAAGTGACCGGACCCCCCTGGACCGTCAGTCCATGTGCTATCAGATGTCCTGTGAGCGGGTGTCGCATATTAGGCGCTATATTCACTACATTAGGATTCGCCATTTGTAAAAACAGCACCAAGTCAGAGAAGGCACACCAATATTGGGGTTTTCCTTTCAAAGTTCAAGCTTGAACAACCAACCACTAAGTAATAGGATGCCTATCCCGTGGTGGCGGAAATCCTCAGCTCCACGGACGTCTCCGCTTACGGAACCGAGGAGTCAATATATATATATAAGACCGAGAGAGTCAGTCGGACCTAAAAATTAGAGCCAGACCAATCGTTGGCGGCGCCATGTCGCGTGGGCTCTCATTATCCTAAATGAGACTACTGGATTTCTAGAGAGCAGGATCGATAACTGTGTGGGGGACTGAGTCTGACCCACGTGTAAGGAACTCTGTCACCCTAAATCCAGTTTTTGCTCCGGCTAACTAGCAGTGCCTCATTTCTCCCATGGGGAAGAGATGATTGGGCAGCCGAGCGCATGACATCTCTGGAACTTCTCAGGGAAGTCGTGGTCACTCAGATCCAAACCAACTCTCTCATTTACAGTATGATCTCATATACAAATGACAAAGGCAGTATAAGTTTTATATAATGTTTTAATAAAACAACTGCATTTTAGATAATAAGGCGTGAGTCGCAATAACCAGAACCATACATCACAGTAGGATTGAAATAGTCACCAGGAGAGTAAAACATAAGAACAAAGCTATCATCGTGTCTAATAGTTTCTACTCTCCCTCTGCTTGTTCTATTTCGAGCACAGCATGTTAAGCTTCTAACTTGCCTTTCTGAATCACTGGGAAGACATCAGCCCTCATACCTGAGCAAAGGCCTGTGATCTTGGTTCAGCATCTGCAATGAGGCAGTCAGCGTCTAGTTGTGGTTCCCTGGTCGGAATCTCCCTCTTGCGTGTATCGGGACAAGGAAGTGTCTTTATAACTAACATGTCAGCGTGATCACAAAATGTCCCTACGCAGGAATGCCAAAGACTAAACTCCTACCACGTCTATCGGCAATGTACCTGTACTGTATCCTTGACTGAAGCACAGAGTGAACAAGAATGTGTTATGGAGAACTCCAGTGCTAAAGTAGGCTAAACAGTGTGATATGAATATAAAACAAGACCGTAGAACTGGCTATTTGAAAAATAACAGTACAAAGCCTAATAAAAAGCATTTAGAGCAAAGTGCACAGAGGCTCTAAGCTGCAAGCAAATTAATAAAATACATCCAGGGCAAAGTGCACAAAGGCCTAAAGCCTGAAGCTAATGCGCAAAGGATACGTAAAACTAACCACACTACAAGTGGAAGGACAGTATCATCGGGCCGGGTGCCCACGGTGCCGCAGACACCCGAAAACAAACACAATGCCATGGCCCAAGTGCGCAAAATAAGCAATGACAACCCGTTCTAGCAGATAAACAACGTGGGCCCTCTCGCATAGCCTACCACTTAAAAGCCGCCCGCTGGAAGACAACACCGCTTAACCGCAGCACTCAACGACCCCGTGTGGGCAAAGCACGTTACCCTTGGATGATTCACAAGCATACTAAAGAAGGCATAATGGTCAAACCAAAACTACCCAAATTGGGACCCAGCTCGGACAGCAGCACCCCACCAGAATCACAAAGGACAACAATATCACAAGTGAATGAGACACTTCGCAAGCACTCGTTACAATTCGAAAAACTGCTGCAAGCAGTCATGGATACTAAGACTTCCCTCGAGAGTAAAATTGACTTTGCAATCTCGGAAATCACCATTCTTTGAGCAGATCACCACAAACTTACAGATAGGGTTGCGGACACAAAAACAGCATTAGAAAATGTCCAACCAGAGGTAACTGTCATGAAAAACAAAATACAGCAACTAGAGGTGGAAATCACACAGCTACAGCGAAGAACTGAGGAGGCAGAGGGCCGGTCCAGATGCAATAACATCAGATTCTTGGGAATCCCAGAAAGAGCAGAAACATCATAGGCTGAAGTATTCCTGGAGAACTGGCTTAAAGACACAATGAAAATGCAAGACTCTACTAAAGTTCCAATTATAGAAAGAGCTCACAGAATCCCAGGCGCCCCACCCCGCCCACTGATAGTGAGATTTCTAAATTGTAGAGACAGGGACCTTGTCTTACAGCATTTCAGAACCTCTGGCACGGCCAGTATGGAGAATTGCATTATCACTGCCTACCCGGACTATACGACTGAAGTTCAAAACAAAAGGGCCTCGTTCTTCAAAATCAAGCAAGTCTTAAGAGAGAATAAAATTACTTATTCACTCATGTTCCCAGCTCGCCTCCGGATAATTTCAGATGAAAAAACACTCATATTTCCAACGCCGGAGGACGCCTGGACCTGGGCACACGCGAAAGGCATAGTCGACCCAACTAAAGAAGATAAGCCAAAGGAATAATGGATAACCCCATACCCCCTTAGAGGGAAAAAAAAAGAAAAAAGAGACAACCAAAACACAAAGGGCAGATGATCAGGCGCAAGCCTTAAAAGAGATCAGCACATTAGCACGTTCGCAATTGAGCACTGATAATGAAGCAGAGTGTATCGACAGCAACACAGTGATACCAGCCCCTCCCTCTCTCCGTTGGCGAGGGGGGCGAGCCTCAACCCACGTGCGGCCGACAAAATATGAGAACCACTGTCTGGTATCCCCAAAGGGCCGAAACTAAAAACACCTGTCACAGGCTCTTGGCCCACATACACAAGTGAGGTATAATTTTTACCGGGAGACTGAGAGGAACGTTGGGTGGTAAGAAAGTCGTCCCGGAGCGGTGATCCGACACAGATATATTGGAAAAATTAGATTTTTAAGCTAAATTTGAGGTTTGCTGTCACACCTCCCTGGATTCCCCCGGGTGTCTAGTTTTCAGAAATGTTTGGGTTTGGTAGGCTTCCCTATATGGCTGCTGAGCCCAGGACCAAAAATGCAGGTCCCCACCCCTGCAAAAAAAGGGTAGTTAAGTATTTGATAGTTTTTATGAGTCCACATAGTGTTTTGGGGCATTTCCTGTCACAGGCACTAGGCCTACCCACACAAGTGAGGTGTCATTTTCATCGGGAGACTTGAGAGAATGCTGGGTGGATGGAAATTTGTGTCTCCTCTCAGATTGCAGAACTTTCTGTCACTGAAATGTGAGGAAAAAGTGTTTTTTTGGCCAAATTATGAGGTTTGCAGAGGATTCTGGGTAACAGAACCTGGTGAGAGCCCCACAAGTCACCCCATCTTGGATTCTCCTAGGTGTCTAGTTTTTTAAAATGTGCAGGTTTGGTAGGTTTCCCTAGGTGCTGGCTGAGCTAGAGGCCAAAATCCACAGCTAGGCACTTTAAAAAAAACAGCTCTGTTTTCTTTGGGAAAATGTGATGTGTCCACGTTGTATTTTGGGGCATTTCCTGTTTTGGCGCTAGGCCTACCCACACAAGTGAGGTACCACTTTTATCGGGAAATTTGGTGGAACGCTGGGTGGAAGGAAATTTGTGGCTCCTCTCAGATTCCGGAACGTTCTGTCACTGAAATGTGAGGAAAAAGTGTTTTTTTGGCCATATTTTGAGGTTTGCAAAGGATTCTGGGTAACTGAACCTGGTGAGAACCCCACAAGTCACCCCATCTTCGATTCCCCTAGGTGTCTAGTTTTCAAAAATGTGCAGGTTTGGTAGGTTTTCCTAGGTGCCGGCTGATCTAGAGACCAAAATACACAGCTAGGCACTTTGCAAAAAACAGCTCTGTTTTCTTTGGGAAAATGTGATGTGTCCACGTTGTGTTTGGGGCATTTCCTGTCACGGGCACTAGGCATACCCACACAAGTGAGGTACCATTTTTATCAGGAGACTTGGGGGAATGCTGGGTGGAAGGAAGGAAATGTGTGGCTCCCCTCAGATTCCAGAACTTTCTGTCACCAAAATGTGAGGAAAAGTGTTTTTTTTGCCAGATTTTGAGGTTTGCAAAGGATTCTGGGTAACAGAACCTTTGTGAGAGCCCCACAAGTCACCCCATCTTGGATTCCCCTAGGTGTCTAGTTTTCAAAAATGCACACGTTTTGTTAGTTTCCCTAGGTGCCGGCTGCGCTAGAGGCCAGATTTCAATGTAAAAATGTGATGTGTCAATGTTGCGTTGCCTGCCGCAAGCATTAAGTCTACCCATGCAAGTGAGTTACCATTTTTATCGGGAGACTTGGGGGAACACAGAATAGCAAAACAAGAGTTATTGCCCCTTGTCTTTCTCTATATTTCTTCCTTCAAAATGTAAGACAGTGGGTAAAAAAGACGTCTATTTGAGAAATGCCCTGTAATTCACATGTTAGTATGGGCACCCCGGAATTCAGAGATGTGCAAATAACCACTGCTTCTCAACACCTTATCTTGTGTGCTTATTTTGGAATTACAAAGGTTTTCTTGATACCTATTTTTCACCTATATTTCATGAAATGAATTGCTGTATACCCGGTATAAAATGAAAACCCATTGCAAGGTGCGGCTCATTTATTGGCTCTGCGTACCTAGGGTTCTTGATGAACCTACAAGTGCTTAATATCCCCGCAACCAGAAAAGTCCAGCAGACGTAACAGTATATTGCTTTAAAAAATCTAACATTGCAGGAAAAAGTTACAGAGTGAAAGGTTTAGAAAAATTGCAGGTTTATTCACCTCAATTTCAATATTTCTTTATTTCTGATGTTATTTTCTGTAGAAAAACCATGTAGGATCTACACAAATTACCCCTTGCTGAATTAAGAATTTTGTCTACTTTTTGGAAATGTTTCTGGGATCCAGCACTGGTTTCACACCCATTTCTGTCACTAACTGGAAGGAGGCTGAAAGCACAAAAAATAGTAAAAATGGGGTATGTCCCAGTAAAATGCCAAAATTGTGGTGAAAAATTGGGTTTTCTGATTCAAGTCTGCCTGTTCCTTAAACCTTGGAAGCTGGTGATCTTAGCACCACAAACCCTTTGTTGATGCCATTTTCAGGCAAAAAAACACAAGCTTTCTTCTGCAGCACTTTTTTCCCTTTTTTTTTTTTAACTAACTTTTCGTTGTATTTTGGCTAATTTCTTGGTCTCCTTCAGGGGAACCTACAAAGTCTGGGTACCTCTAGAATCCTTAGGATGTTGGTAAAAAAGGACGCAAATTGGACATGGGTAGCATATGTGGGCAAAACGTTATGAGGGCCTAAGCGCAAACTGCCCCAAATAGCCAAAAAAAGGCTTGTCACCTGAGGGGGGAAAGGCCTGGCAGCGAAGCGGTTAAGCAGTGTTTAGAACTAAGGTTCATGAAGTCGGTATCTATCTAGTGTTAAAATTAGATCACTAGGAATTTTTATTTTGTTTAAAACTATTACAGGTTATTTAATGCACACTTTAGAATAGTATACTTATAATTATGACGTAATTTCTTATAAGACATTTCTTCTTATCTCCCACCTTACTATGTAGTCATGCGCGGAACCATTAAACTCTAATCAGACATTGGAAATGTCATGGTACATATACATTGTTTGAATGGAAGTGCTTAAGGATGTGGTATTTCAATACGGTGTCATGCTGTGATGTCAATGTCAATATTGTTCTTATAAATAACAAATGTGGAGGCCTTCTTTAAACATTGAGCTGTGCTTTTTTGACAATCAACAAGCCAAAATCCGCCTGAACATAGAAGAATGAACATGTACTGACATAGATTTCAGGAAATAAGTGTTGACAGCAGAAAATGGTGTTTGTAGCATTTTGTTACATTACCCGACTGTATTTTGAAAATAACTGTTTGCTCAGTTGTGCCACAAATATTGAATTTATCAATTTAGCAAGCGGTGAGATGTAATATTTATGTAAAAAATATTCAGATCTATTTCTTTTTGTCAAGAAGAGGTCATTATTGTGTTGATGCATATTATATATTTCTCACTGATGTGCATATTTTGCACGGCGTGGGTTGAACACGGTAGCCTATACAGGATGCTTTTTGTCATTGCTCATTTATGAAAAGATGTATAACTTTCTGACATTAATTCGCGATTAGCATATTTTTGAAGTAACTATTACACAGTAATTATAAGTCATTTTAACAATACCATTAATAGGGTATGTATGTCTCTAATGATTATACAACAATAAAACATTTATCACTATTACTTTGTAAAAACGAACAGCAAAACATTGAAATTCTCATATGATACAAACTCTTCTTGAAACACACCTTTCATATGCAGTTGGTTTAATCTGCATAAACGGTGTTATTGTGGAAACAAAGTAAGAGTTAATAAAAATATTTCAACAACATAAGCAATTCCTATGTAATATATGGTGTTTTTAATACTAAATGTTATTTTCTAAATCTAGTATTTAATCAATTTGGTGACTATATTTTAATAGCATTTCATACAGTGATAATAGGTATAACTATATGTTTCTAATGCAAAACATTCCACGTTTTGATATGAAGAAATGCTTGAAATTCATATAAAAAACTAATTAGATAAACGCATTCTGATGAAGACACACGTTAAAGTAAGGTAGATATGCATATTTTTCACAAATAATTCAAAAAACTAAAATAATTGAATTACAAACTTTCTTTTTGTTAACTAGTCACATTTATTATTAGTATTTACATTTTACCTGTTATAGCTTTTATCAGAATGAGGGAATTACAATAGTGGAAGTGCATGTTAAAGTAGTTCACAGCTCTTTATAGTGAAGGTAAAGACAGCAAAGTTAAGAGAACCAATGGAAATGTTTAAATGTCATGTGGATAGGACAGCATAAATGTCAAAAGATCAAGGCTCACAGTATCAGCTGGACAGGCTGAACAACCCCTGCATAGTGATTATTGAGAGGCAGGATCTGCAACAGACAGTTGATTGTCAGGGGCAGCAATGTGTGGTCTTGATTGCCGTGCCACCCTGAGACGTTGTAGGCGAGGTCGTAGCAGAAGACGGCGCTTGGCCACAGATTACTGATGCAAGATCTGATAATACCTCTGCTAGTGCCTTGAAACCATCAATCATGATGCCACACTGCTGCATCCTAATTGATTTACCCATCTAGGAGGTAATTCTGTGCCTGTAGTAGTGTAAGGACTTTGTCCAGCTACTCCTTCAGTCACATTGCCACACCAATCTGGTTTTGCCATATTTTATTTACATGTTAAAATCCACTCTACAAATCTCAGGAGTAGGCTCTGTCTCTCCTGCTTGGGAAGGACCTTGTGACTACTGAGTTGTCACCAGATGTTTCCCTTATCTTACCACCAACAATGTAATGCTTTGATTTGTGAAATGAGGCAAGACAGAGGTAGTTACAGTGCACAAGTGGTGGTCATGACACAGGGGATGATACGGCCAAATTAGGTGATTTGAGTTGAAGACAGGACACTATTGGATGCAGTTGTGTTGATGGCACCTGCGAGGGAATGATTGGGGGCAAACCAGGAGGGCTGTTTGAAGCAGGAGTAGTGTTACTGCTCCCACTGAAAGCATGTGATATTCCTTCTGAAAACATTGCAGACGTTACTTGTCTCCTTGGGTTTGCTCCTACAGACAAACTATATTTTAGGATGAGTATTGTTATGTAATTTCACTTTTATAAATCACATTGCTTGGTGATTATCCCGCTCCGCACAGGCCCGATAAATAATCCTGCTACAACTGCCCCGGCGGGGACTGGGACCCATCACGAGATCAGTGAGGGGACGGAGACCCAGTAAGGAAGCTCGCGATGCGGCCGGCGACTCCCCTCCTTGCGACTCCATTGAAGGCCCGGAGGAGCGGGCGTGGCTGGTGCGGAACGTGTCTGGAGGAAGCACCCGCCCATGCAGGGACTGGCGCGACGAGAGGGGCACAGAGAAATCGACTAGTGAACAGGAGGGCTGCGGGGGACAACGAGGCAAACAAATTGATGCGCCCCTTGGAAAACGCAGGGGGCCAGTGGAGAGGCGTGGCACCGCCCGACGACGAACGTGGGAGTCGGCGGTGGGTCTAACAGAAGCGGCCTATGAGATGTGGAGGACCAGATGGCCGTGTTGTGTGTCGGAGGCTTGAGGTGAGGAGCAGAAGGGCGGTGGTTGTCCGCCTGCGAGTCAGCGGTACACGCCGGGTGATCGGAAGTTGCCATAGACGGTGGATGACCCCGATCGAGGGGCCCCTTTACTCACAGGGGACCTGCCTGCTTAAATTAAGGCACAGGCCCCACAGCAGGCCATTGGAACTCTTGCAAGGCGAGGTGGGGACTGGCGGGGGCGCCCCCCTTGTGGATCGAGGCAACGGAACGTACATAAACCACCCCTCTCCCCTGCACTCCACGATAGAGTGGGGTGAGCAGAGGGTGGTCCACACAGAGAGACAGAGCCCCTGTGGTCTAATCTAAACCTGAAGGAGCAACACACACATTTGGGGAAAAATGCAGGGGCGACAGCTGGGGGCCATCAGGGAAGGGCTGCCTACCGGGCCGGATGACCACCAAAACTCGGAACAGGATCAAGGCTGAGGGCCGCTGCCGCACTAGTGACATGGCCCAATCAGACTTGACCGACCCAATCCTGCACTCCCTCCAAGTCACGTTGGACAAGATCCTGGGAGCCATAGAAGAGTCCAAGACAACACTACAGCGGGAAATCGGGCTGGTATCAGCGGAGCTGGGCCTGCTGAGAGCTGACCATCAGAAATTAGCAGATAAAGTCTCAGGTACTGAGACCACACTTGCGGATCTCACACCGGCGCAACTGGAAATCAAAGCTACCATCCTCCAGCTAACAGACCATGTCCAATGATTGGAATGCCGCGCTGAAGATGCTGAAGGCCGAAATCGAAGGAACAATGTGCGAGTTATCGGCCTCCAGGAAGGCGTTGAGGAAAACAACATGATGGCTTACCTAGCGAAGTGGTTCAAATCAGAGGTGGCTCTGGAAACACTTACCCCCTTTTTTTGCATTGGAAAGGGTGCACCGAGTACCATCAAGACCGCCTGCCCCAGGCAGACCACCGCAGGTAGTGGTGGCTAAACTGCTGCATTATAGGGACAGAGACGTGTTGCTTCAACGAGCCAGGGAAGCCGGCCCCTTCCATGTGGAGAACGGAACAGTAACTCTGTTCCCGGATTTCAGGGCAGAGGTCCTGAGCAGGCGGGCCTCTTACGTTGCGGTGAAACGAGCACTCCGGGAGGAGGGCATTCAGAATTCCCTCCTATTCCCAGGCAGACTGAGATTGATCATTGATGGGCATACCATCTTCCTCCAGACACCTGAGGAAGCGTGGGAGTGGCTAGAGTCACACAGAGCAGGTGGGGACCCACATGCCAGGAAGAGACAGATACCGAGGTGTGAACATAGGAGAACAAGAAGACAACGCAGTAGGCCCTAAACTGGCGTCGGACCAACCCCAGCGCAGAATGAATCGGACAGAAAGGCAGCCCTGGAAGCAGTGGCGTCACTACAGAGCGCGGACCTGTCCGAAGATGTCAGTGGGAGAGATTCTGACCAACACACCAATTCCTCAGACGCGGACTCCTGTCGTACTGAGGAAGTCCCGAGAGTGACCACACAAACAGCTGATGACCTGGGTTGATCCTGACCGAGTGGTCCTGGTCCCACGGCAGGGCCTCGCATCTGGAAATGGGGCTTTGTCGGCTATGGACCCCCCCAACTTCTCGGCCACAGCAGCACGAATGGCGAGAACACAATGCAACCTAATGTTACTGTTATGTTTGTTTTACACAAATTGGGCAACCATTGGTTGGAGTGTTGCCCTGGGGGTGTGGGGTTGGGGATTGAAGCTTCACATTTTTGTTGAGCGCAGGAGAATGAGTATTGCTGGCCTAAGTTTGGCTCTGGTACTGGGGGACAGAGTGGTGGAACGGAGAAGTAGCAGCAGCTGGGTCGAGTCGCTGTCACTTAACGATATTGGCCTCACACAATGGCAGACTATAAGCTGTTAACTTGGAATATCCGAGGGATGGGGACGATGATCAAGCAACATAAGGTCCTGACTTATCTGAAAAGAAGGAGGGTACATATAGCACTACTTCAGGAACCACACATCACCTCCAGGGAAGTAGACAGGCTCAGGCGTAGATGGAGAGGACAGATATACGCCACCACATACTCAGCATTTGCACGGGGCGCACTGATATGGGAGAGAGCGTGGGTCCCCTTTGAGGCCATTTCAATAAACATAGACAAGGACGGTAGATTCGTAATTGTAGAGGGCAGACTGCATGGTAGATACGTTGTACTGTGCTGTGTATACGCCCCTAACCAGGAGCAGATCCCTTACTTACAATCTCTCTCGAGACACCTGTCTCACCCCCAAAGAGGGCGTTCGACTCAGTACGGTTGCTGATTGGGGGAGACTTTAACTGTGTGATTCACACGACATCGCACAAAACGGCTAAAGGACTGGCGGAATGGATGGTACACTGGGGACTAGAGGACATATGGCGGACACAACACCCAAAAGACAGGGATTATTCATTCTATTCTGGTCTACATCAGTTACATACCAGGATAGACCGAATATTGAGCACTGGAGGCATCACCCCCAAGATAATGCACTCCGAGTACCTAGGCCGCACTATCTCTGATCATAGCCCACTAATTATTACTTGGCGTTGTGCTGAAGCTAAACCTCCCATTACGACATGGAGGCTCCAGCCGATGGCACTCAAGGACTCGGCCTAAAGGGAGGCACTTAGGTCTCACCTTCTAGAACATATCAGTATCAACAAAGGAACCACCACAACACGGCACATAAAATGGGAAACCTTAAAAGTAGTGACCCGAGGCTACTGCATGGGACAGACAGTGGGGATCAGGTGGGCCCTAGAGCTCGAACTTAACTGATTGCAAAAGGTCATTCATGAAGGAGACAATGCCCAGAGCACAGATCAGACCACACAGCAGAGACTTCTTGAGGCCAAGTAGTCCTTTGCTCAGACCCAGGAAAGACTACGATGTCACAGTTACCGGACGCACCTAGCAGAGCTACACGCAGAGGAGGGCACACCTGGCAGAATGCTGGCATGGCTGGTGAGACCTAACGGGGAGGGTGCCCCGATCACTAGCGTCCGAGGGAGAGAGGGGGACCTAGTCCATGCACCGTTTGAAATAAATAAGGCATTTGAACTGTACTACACCTCACTCTATAAACAGCCGGAAGAGGACTTACCACATTCGTTGGGTCCCCATTTACAGTCTCTGCCATTGAGTACCTTGCCCCCTGAGGACAGAGATCCCTTGGGGGACCCGGTGACTCTGAAGGAGGTAAAGGCTGCTATTACACAATTGGCGGCAGGTAAAACCCCAGGCATGGATGGACTCCCCATGAAGTTTTATAAGACATACTCAGATGTTATAGCACTTTTATTGATCGAGCTATATGCGGAGGCATTCGAACGGGGGGTACTTCCAGAGACGTTGAGTGAGGCATTAGTGATTCCTCTCCCCAAGACCACATCGCATGAGGCTTCGGTTTCTGATTTCAGACCTTTATCCATGCTGAATTGCGACTTCAAGATCCTAAGTAAAGTTCTGGTGGATCGGATGATCCGACATATCCCTCATCTCGTGCATGAGGACCAAAACGGCTTCATACCAGTACACAGCACCTCTCTGAACCTTAGACGATTATTCTCACTTCTCCACATGCCACAAACCGAAAGACCCCCTGGTGCGGCACTTATCTCAGTTGACCTCGAGAAAGGGTTCGACTCAGTACGGTGGGATTATCTATGAGCGTTGATGCTACGGATGAGATGGGGGGAAAAATGGGTGAGCTGGGTAGAATTACTGTATTATCATCCTGTAGCGAGAGTGCAAACAGGCAGAACAGTGTTGAATGCCTACCCCATATTTTGAGGCACCAGGCAGGGTTGCCCTCTCTCCCCCCTGCTCTTTGCGCTTGCTATCGAGCCCCTGGCGGCACGGTTCTGAGTGGAGGGGCGGGGCAGGGGGGTGTGTGGGGCTCAGTGGAACATAACATATCACTCTATGCAGATGACATACTGATCTACCTTCGGGATGGTGTGTCTGGAATCACCTGGGTGCTCGCTGTGCTTGAGGAATTCAGTAGCTCCTAGGGCCTTTGACTGAACAGGAGGAAGGCATATGTCTTCCCCTGGAATGCCTTTAGACGTCAAATGGTCCCCCAACACTTTTAAATACCTGGGAATACAAGTGTTCCATGATATAGGAGATCTTCGAGACGGCAACCTGGGTAGGACGCTTAGAGCCTTAAGATCATGCGTGATGTTCTGGCGCTCCCTTAAGCTCTCAGTGATGGCCCGAGTCTCCGTATCTAATATGATCATGCTGCCCCGACTCCTAGATTACTTCTCCAATCTCCCAGTGAATGCACCGACGAGCTGGTTCAGAGACCTGAATGCGCTCCTCAGGGAGTTCCTCTGGGACGGGGGTAGACAGCGAGTGGGCCCTGGGGGACTGCTTTCAGGACGGCGTCCTGAGACCCTTCACAAATCTGGTAGAGGAGAACGGAATCCCAAGAGGACAATTCCTTTTACACCAGTCAATAACACACACTCTAAGGGAACTATGGACTACAGTGAACGCGGAACCTGAGATGCACAGTATTCTCCAACTCCTATTAACTACAGGAACCGATACACACCTAATTACTAGACTTTATAGAGCCCACAATGAGAGCACACAGGAATCCCTGCAGCCGTTGAGAGCAAAATGGGAGGGGACACTAGGAAAGGAACTGACAGACACAGAATGCCGGAGGGTACTGGCAGGTCCCGATGGAATACCGCGCAACACATGTCTCCGTTACATCCAATTCAATTTCATACACAGAACGTACCTTACCCCCCACAGACTTAGGGTAATATATGGAGGCGAACCCAGGCCATGTCCCAGATGTAGTACAATAGACGCAGACTTAGACCACATGCTGTGGGAATGCCCTGAGATACAGAGATATTGGCGGAGTGCACTAGATGACTTGGGGAGAACACTGGACTCACGACTGAACTTGGACCCCTCCTTCAGTCTACTGGGGTTACACTCCAGACCTGCTTCTAAGAAAGTGGGCAGCAGGCATATGGAGCTGGCCTTGGGCTTGCTCAAGCGAATAATTGCAATGGCCTGGAAATCCACTAGGGGCCCCTCTCTGATAGACTGGAGACGGGATGTCTCAAACTGGGCCCGGGCTGAGCTACATGCATTAAGAAGAGAGGAGACTCGGGGAATCTGTGCACGGCCGATTGCCCCATTGTGGGATGAGATCCTAGAGGCCTGGGAGAAACAGATGCGTGAATCTGCCGAGACCCAGGTACCCAGGGAGAATGAACCAGACACGAATCAAACCACCTCCTAATCAGAGGGAGAGGGGGGGTATGTAAAGAACAGGCTGAGTGAGGAGAAGAGGCCCTGACACCAGCGCAATGGGAAGTGGGAGACCGAAACCACAGGGTAGATACTAACTCGACTACACTGACCCCTCTAATTAATGGAGGACGGGGACTGGAACAAACTGTCGAGGCCGCAACCCACTCAACAGACTGCAAAGAGAAATGATTGCATTGATACTGACATCCCTAGCCCATCAGTCTGGGTAACTCAGACCACCATAGCCACATCACAACACAGAGATGATACTCCAGCACGCTGTTCTTTAGTTATTTCATTTTAGTTTTCTCAGCATTGGTTATATGTGTTCCTAACGTAAAAGATACGTGCCTTGATGTCAGCAACATCCCACTAAATGTGAAAAGACAAAACTGCTGAACCATACTATGAAAGGCAGGCCTACAGAATGTATGACAATTAATAATCTCGTATCTAATAGAACAACGACCATTATATATCGTTGTTTTTCAACCAACTGCACAGCTTACACATGTATTGGTACCTTGTACATAAAACTCTGTACTCAGCAGCATAATATGAGTTCATGAAAATACCAATAAACAAAGTTTAAAACAATAAATAAATAAATCACATTGCTTTTTCACATGCACAAAACATTATTAGATTAATTTTACCATTTAAAAAAATCTGTGCTGAATGACTAATAATTATTTGTGATTTTTTAAATAATAGTTATACTTTACATTTTTAAATTCAATACGGATTATTGTAGACAATATGGACACTTAAACTGATAATGGGGAGGGCGGTCAAAGTTCACAAATTCATTTGTGGATGTAGGCCCATAAACCATAATATTGGTGAAATACTTTATTATGCATTTGATTTTTCTGAGGATAATACATTTTGCGTCAAATGTACTGGAGTAAACTAAAAATAAATCTTTAGATTTTAAAAAGAATTACAATATTATAAAAATAAAGGCATTGTGATGCTGTTGTTGATGCCTTGGTTGGATGCCTCTTCTAGATAGATGTAAAAATTACAGTCAGTACTATGACTGGTTTGTGTAGTGTGTTAATGAATTGTGTGTTTGTAATAATAGACTATGGCCCTCTTTAGGACCTTGGTGGCAAATGCCACCTGCCGCCAAGGCGATGGCCGCCAACATACCGTCGCCGTGGCTACTGACCGTCCAAGGCATTGTGACCGTAGATTGAATTCCATCTACAGTCATGGCGGAGGATGGCGGTAAGGTGGCGCTGCTACCAGCAGCAGCGCCACGCCAGCAAAACACCACCTACCGTACCATGTTCCATGATACCGCCTGGTGGTGTTTTGCTGGTGGATGCTGCTGCTAGCAGCAGCACCGCATCCCGTCTCCTGCCGGAGGACCCCCTGCAAGCAGGTAAGTCGGGTTCTCCGACAGGAGAGGGGGGTGGGAGGTATTGTGTGCATGTGTGTGGGGGGGGTGTGACTGTGTGTGAATGCGTGTGTAATGCGTGTGTGCATGAGTGGATGTGAGTGTTCGTGCATGTTGTGTCATGAGATTGCGTATGTGTGTGGATGTATGTTCGTGAGTGTTGCTGTGAGTGTGTATTAATGTATAAATGTGTTTATGCGTGTGTGTATGGGTGTGTATCTATGTGCGTGTATATGTGTAAATGCGCAGAGGGTTGGGAGGGGGAGGGGTGGACTCTGGGGAGGTGGAGGGGGAGTGGGGGAGACCCATATCAGTGCCAGGGAAGGAATTCCCTGGTACTGATAGTGCCTACCACCATGGTTTCAGTGGCAGTACAGAAACCACTGAAACCATGGCGGTGAGCAGGGTCATAATGCCATGGGCTGCCTAGTGACGGCCGCCGGGCTGGAGACTGAAGTCTTCAGCTCGGCGGTCATTACTGCTGTGGCGGTCGGTGTGTTGACTTGGCGGTTTGGCTTTGGCCAAACCGCCAAAGTCATAATAGTGGAGGTAGGTACTGCCAGCTTGTTGGTGGTAATACCTCCACTATACCACCGACCGCCGGGGTCGCAATGACCCTCTATATGTAGATTTTTTTATTGCACAATATCTGGTAATATGTATGTGTGGCATGACATAAAATCAAGCATGATGTTGCATGTCGCATAGTAAATGACATAATATGTATCAAATGTAAAATATAATGTTTGTATTTAAGGCATTCTGTGTGCCGTTTAAGATACCTGTTATTGCTAACAATTATTAGGCACTGTTAAATTGTTTTTCTTAGTTTAAGTATATTTGTATATTTAAGTGGGTGGTGGAAGTTTGAGGAAAGAGAACATAACACTAGAAATACTGTGCACAGTGACCCAAATGAGACAACCTACATGGGACATACTGTAACCCGAATTATAATTTTTTAAATATAGAAACGTAGGTACCCAAAGGAAGTTATAGTTCAGAATATCTGAAGGCATGCTTACTGATTAAGTACTTACTACTGTCCACTCTGCCTTCAGTGCCTATGATGACTTCAGAAAGGAGTACTGTCATCACCTTCTCTTCCCATAGAAATAAAGAGGTTGAGGGGGCATGGCATGGTGGGACTGGGTATGGAGGAAACAGCTCTCACCCAGAAGTCATTCTACCTCTTGCCGTCGTAATCCTAGGAGCATCACACATTAGTTACAGCATTTACCCAATCCACTATTCTCACCTACAATTTTCTACATTGCCTCATGATTCTCCCCTGCTAGAGCTCCAAACAACTGTGGCCCAACCCTTACAATTTCATCTACCATTATAGTTAGTGCATTCTCAGAAAAATGAAGGGCTCTTCTGCATGCAATGATAGTGTCTTCAGTTGTGGAGCAGCACAGGTCTGAGTTGTGAGTGATAAATAGAGTGTCTTGTTTGTGATGTCTATTTTGTAGAGAAAGCAGCAGACATTTGCAATTAGTAGATTACATCAGGTACACTTTAACAGATTATCCACTTAATTTTGACAGACATGCAACATATGTTTTGGAGTTCACCATTGCCATCCTCTGTCACAATAGTTCGTCCATCACATCATGGTGGTGGGCAGCTCCAGATATGGTGGATGGTGTTTGACCACACCAACATTGATGGACATATGAATACCAAGGAGGGGAGGTTGAACTGTCGATGGGGGATCAGGCCACATGAGGGATACACATGATGAATGAAACCCTAACTACGAAGACTTATCATCTGAAACTCTGTCGGACAACAATGTTCCACCACAGCAGAGGGCCATCCACCAAATTCTAAATAAGGCACTATGGGGGTTATTCTAACTTTGGAGGAGTGTTAATCCGTCCCAAAAGTGACGGTAAAGTGACGGATATACCACCAGCCGTATTACGAGTTCCATAGGATATAATGGACTCGTAATACGGCTGGTGGTAAATCCGTCACTTTTCCGTCACTTTTGGGACGGATTAACACCTCCTCCAAAGTTAGAATAACCCCCTATGTCTAGACATCCGAAAGACACATAGGGGGTCATTCTAACTTCGGCGGGCGGCGGAGGCCGCCCGCCGAAGTTCCCCCACCAAAATACCGCTCCGCGGTCGAAAGACCGCTGAGGGTATTTTGGGATTTGCCCTGGGCTGGCGGGCGGCCGCCAAAAGGCCGCCCGCCAGCCCAGGGCAAATCAACCTTCCCACGAGGACGCCGGCTCCGAATGGAGCCGGCGTAGTTGGAAGGTGCGACGGGTGCAGTGGCACCCGTCGCGTATTTCAGTGTCTGCATAGCAGACACTGAAATACTTTGTGGGGCCCTCTTACGGGGGCCCCTGCAGTGCCCATGCCATGGGCATGGGCACTGCAGGGGCCCCCAGGGGCCCTGCGGCACCCCCTACCGCCATCCTGTTCCTGGCGGGAGACCCGCCAGGAACAGGATGGCGGGAGGGGGTGTCAGAATCCCCATGGCGGCGGAGCGCGCTCCGCCGCCATGGAGGATTCTGCAGGGCAGCGGGAAACCAGCGGGAAACCAGCGGGAGACCGCCGGTTTCCCGCATCTGACCGCGGCCGAACCGCCGCGGTCAGAATGCCCTGCGGGGCACCGCCGGTCTGTCGGCGGTGCTCCCGCCGACCCTGGCCCCGGCGGTCAGAGACCGCCGGGGTCAGAATGACCCCCATAGTACGGATGCCATTGTAAGGACAGCTTCTATTTTGGAACTCTATTGTGGCAATGGAGGTAGTCTGTAGCATGAATTCTAAGGGAGTTCTCACCATCGCCCACTGATCAGAGATGCATATTTAATGTTTTGCTTGTCCTGGTGGTGAAAACCCTTCAAAGTCGTTTTTTAACTTTGGCAACTCTAACTCTCTTATAGGGAAGCAAACAGTTACACTATAACAACTTCTAATGCTTAATTTAAGTTTGGGAGCAACTAGAAACAGAATTCAAGAACTCATTTTAATGGAAATGAAATATTGAACCCTTTACAGGATAAAACTAACAGGCATTTCTGCCAGTGTCCAACTGTCATCTGACTACTGATGGCTCCAGTGTTGTGAGATGTGTATTGCTCCCAGACAGTGGAAAAGGGGCCCTGGATGTGAAGAGGGAGTTTCCATCCTTGATAGGATGGCCAGTGGCACTGTACCAGCCCCTTCCTGCGCTTCAAAGGATGCCTACCCTGTCCCTGGCAGATGAAGCACATACCTATGCCTGCCTCCCTTCTGCCCTACTAGTCAGACTGGATCCAAACCCAGTGGGAGGGAGGAAACTCCTAGAACTGGTTTACAGGGTGGACAAAGGATTGCCACCAACACACACACGCAGGCTGGCACTGGGTATAAAAGTGGCACCCCCAGAAATGTCCTCAGAACACTCCTGGACCTGAGAAAAATCAGAAGGATGAGACTGCTGTCTGAATCCTAACAGAAGTCTGTACCTGCTTGCTATGCACCTACCACCCTGGAAGTGACTCCAAGGGTCAGTTGATTGACTTCCTGCTTGTACAACATAGACACAACATGGTTCCAGAGGACTTTTCTTGTTTTCCCATTGATCAGCCCCAACTGGATCTGACCTGGTTCACACAGCTGGCAGCTCTAGGAGTGAGTCTGGACCTCAAGTACAAGGTTGTGGTCAGAGTATACCAATATAGACTCAATAAGACTCACTCCAATTAGTACTATCAAAATAAAATACCTAAAAATAATTTTAAGAGTCAAGCAAAATGTTTGTTTGCATAAAACCTTCTTCATTCTACTAAAAATGTAGCCTCTCAGAAATATACATCTCAAAAACGAAATTAAAAAAATTAAAATGTTCTCAACATTTTTTTAAGCTTAATACTGTGCCAGCAATAATAAAAATAGTCCTTTAAACAACAGATGCAGACAAAATCGTGATGTGGGCAAACATATATTCCTCTGCAGTAGTCTGTTAAAATTTCAAGTAATGAATTCAAGTAAGAAGGTTCTTCCAAGCTATGACAGCATACATTTAAGTTTGAATACAAGCAGAAACCTATTCAACTATGTAAGCATACAAACCTTTCCTCAACTGTCATCTATGTTGGTACAAACATTAAGGCCTGATTTAGAGTTTGGCGGATGGGTTAGCCCGTCACAAATATGACACATATCCCATTTGCCGTATTACGATTCCCATAGAATATAATGGGATTGTAATATGGTGGTGGGATATCCATCACGTTTGTCGCAGAGTAATCTAATCTGATAAAATCTAAATCAGTCCCTTAGCCTTTTTAAGATTATTTATAAAAATGTGAGCAAAATGAAACATTCTTACAACCTTGACTTCGGGCTCTGTGGCGGCAGTGCTGGCTGCAGGCTCTGTGGCGGCGGTTCCTGACGGCGGGCTCTGTGGCAGCGGTGCTGGCGGCGGGCTCAATGACAGTGGTGCTGGTGGCAGGCTCTGTGGTGGTGCATGTGGCAGTGCAGGTGGCTGTCTTCTCCACCGTACAGGTTGGCTTCGACGTGGACAGAATCTGTGACACTGGTCCCTCAGTCAGTGCCATCATGCCCTCTCCTGACCTGCCCTTCAGTTTCTGGCCCTTCCCCACCTTGGATGGTTGCGCTGCTGTTTTGCCACTATCCCCTTTCAATTTCCCTGAGCCCTTGGTCGCAGGTGTTGTCTGCTTCTCCCTCTGGGATGTTGTTATGCCATTAATGGAGTTTGACCAATGACTTTGTGTTTCACCACTGCGCATATTAGTTGCTCAATGTTCACCAGTAGCACATTGTATGTTTTGTTCAGTTGAGCCGCCTATTGGCTTTGACATGGCATTAGCCATTACTTTCTGTATTCAGTTTAGTCGCCTATTGGCTTTGACATTGCATTAGCCATTACATTCTGTATTCTGCCTATTGGCTTTGACATGATGTATTCAGTTTAGCTGCCTATTGGCTTTGACATGCTATTAGATATTCTGCCTATTGGCTTTGACATGATATTATATATTACATTTTGTATTCAGCTCAGCTGCCTATTGGCTTTGACATGATATTAGACATTGCATTTTGTACTCAGCTCAGCTGCCTATTGGCTTTGACATGATATTATACATTGCATTTTGTATTCAGCTCAGCTGCCTATTGGCTTTGACATGACATTAGACATTGCATTTGATATTTAGGTTAGCTGTCTATTGCCTTTAACGTGGAGTTAGACATTGCAGTTGAGAATCTAAGCTGTATTTTTCCAAGCTGTGTTTTTGCACAAGATGAACCAAGCTGTTTTCTTCTCACAGTAGACTAGACCTGATAAGAGAGGTTGTTTTTCTCTCTGCTTGAGCTTGGGAAGAGGAGCAGTCTAGGAGATATGGCCAGTCTCCAAAGGCTTGCGTAGTTTTCCCGAGTCTGAGAGGAGGGGGCACACCTTTGTAACGGATGTCACAGGCTTCAGAGAATTAGATTCGAATCTGCCTGACTTCGTACTGGAACTAGGCGCCAGTTGCCAGTATCCCGTGTGGGTAGATAAATCTCTTTCTCGCAGCTGACAGGAGTCATCAGCTTGCAGACCCTAGAAAGATGAAGCTGTAAATAGTTTCTCACACGGTGAAGTATTTGTTTTGCTTTGCATTCAATATCTTATAAATATAACCTGCTGTGTACATTGCAACTGTGTTTTCATTGAACGTGTGCTTGAAATCTAATAATTCGTCACTTACGAACTTGCGGTTGGGGAAGAATTAACAACAATAAAAGTCTTCTTTGAACTCAGAAGTGCATTCTTGATATGTTATGTAAGTGCTGAAAACGAGATAAGAACAGAAGCACTACAGATGTGGGAAACGTTTTACGTTTTGCAGGGGGAGAAATGTCCTTGCACTCGCTCCGAGGCACACTGGCAGCCCTGATGGTTGGCGCACTCCAATAGCCCGCAGTTGCTGGCACCACGGTGCCTGGTGATGTGTGGCTGAGGTGCTGGGCTGGGACCTGGAAAGCCTGGCCTTAGGGGATGGGCAGGGGACGAGGTGTAGGGAAGAGGTCAATATTAGCCACGAAAAGTATTTTAGACATACTGGGACAGGTAGAAGGAGGGGGATTGAGAGTGGAGGAAGAGGTAGTGGTTGTAGGAGGTGTACGTCTGCTGAATTTCGGTGAAGGTGCATGGGCTGGAGGCTGTTGTGAGGTAGGTGGCTGTTGGGTGGGTCTGTGCCTGTGTTTGTGTACTTTGGGAGGAGGGCTCTCAGACACACTGGTAGAGGACACAGCGGATGTGTGAATGGTAGTGGGGGTGGTGATTGCACGTGAGCGGTGGGTGGTGATGGGCGCGCTGGTGATGGACGTAGTGGCTGAAGATGTAGTGCATGCAGGTGTGAGTGGAGATGAGACAGGGAGGGAGGAGGGGGACGTGGGGGAGGGGGACACAGTGGAGGCAGTGGACGTTGGTATGTCTGCATGGGTATGATGCTTTTGTGAGTGCCTGTGGGATGTGTGGTGCTTATGTTTGCCTGAGCCACTTTTGTGTGTTGAGGTGTGTACATGCTGGTCTGATGGTGCGCTTGGGATAGGCTGAGGTACAGGGGATTGGGTCTGGGTGGGGGAAGTTGGAGGGGGAGGCTGGACACAGAGACAATGGCTGCCATCAGTGCTGAGGCCAGAGCCTGAAATACTCTCTGTTGGGCTGCCTGACCAGAATCAATGCCCTCCAGGTATGCATTTGTTTGTTGCAAATGCCTCTCAACACCCTGGATGGCATTCACAATGGTAGACTGCCCAACAGTGAGGGATCTCAAGAGGTCAATAACCTTCTCACTGAGGGCAGCAGGGCTGACTGGGGCAGGGCTTGAGGTGCCTGGGGCGAAGGAGATGCCCACCCTCCTGGGTAAGCGTGCACGGGACACACGCTGAGGGGCTGCTGGGAGGGCGTTGCTGGTAGGGGGGGTGGTGGCTGTACCTGTGGATGCGGGGGCCACAGAGGGGCCTACCACCGCAAGGGAGCTCCCATCAGAGGAGGAGTCGGTGTCGCTGCTGTCACCTCCTGTCCCCGCCGTGGAGCTCCCCTTGCCCTCAGTCCCACTGGTGGCTTCTGTCTCCATTGTTTCACCCTCCAGAGTCAAGTGGGATGCAGCTCCGTCCTGCTCCGGTGCCAATGCTCCTCCGCCAGATGATGCTATTGCACACAAGAACAGGGTGAACACAAAAAGTGGGGGGGAAAGACATGTTCAGTGCATGCAATACCACTACCGTTGGTGGACACTACAGACACAGCAGACCTCAGCCCTACGCCATGTACTAACAGTTCCTAGATTATTCACAAGGCCATGCGGTACAAGGCCTATGCCCGATTGCTGCACACATGGAAGTCACAGGAGCCTGACTTGGTGTAGATGGCTCTTACCACTGGTGGGGTTGGGGTGCCACATGGCCTGCCTCACAGGGGACCTTGCCTACCAACTTTGCCCTGGCCTAGGGGAACCCACAGCCCACCTCCCCACCCCAAACACCTTGTAATGCATGCAGAGTCAGATGAATGTGTCTGCACTCACCCCCTTGCGGCTGCTGTGATGCACTCAAGCGCCCATCCAACTCCGGATACGCCACCACCAGGATCCGGAACATCAGGGGGGTCATGGTGCGACGGGCACCCCTCCCACATTGGGAGGCCATCCCCAGCTGGGCCTCCGCTGTCTTCTTGCTCCAGCGGCGAATGTCCTCCCATCTTTTACGGCAGTGGGTGCTCCGTCTGTGGTGGACCCCCAGGGTCCAGACTTCCTTGGCGATGGCACGTCAAATATCCTTCATCTGGTGGCCGCTGACCTAGAGGAATAGTACAGGGGAAAAGGTAAATCTTTCACCGTCCAGACTGTCATAGTCATTGGACCACGTTCCCACCTTTGCCCTGACGCACAGACACTCACCGTCCGCTCATGCAGGGCTCAGTCCCCCCCATGTATCTTCCATCCACACCACTCCAAACAGGCATTGCCCATGCAGCATGCTCACAGTGTACTCACCTGTTTGTCTGGAGGACCGTAGAGTAGTGTGTACTGGGGGGGACCCCATCCACTAACTTCTCCAACTCCTCTGAAGTGAAGGCAGGGGCCCTTTCCCCAAACACATGAGCCACTGTCGCTTCCAGACTGAGGTCACAGCAGCACTTGCAGTGTAGGTCCTCTCCTGTTGAAGGTCAGGTATCAAGTGAGTGAACAGAGAGAAAATGACGGTCACGTCCACAGCGGTGCGTACCGTCACTGCCGGCGTACATCATCATTGGCTCCTCGGACCCATAGGGTCCAATGTTAACCAATGCAGGATTGCGCCGCGGTCTTCGACCGCCTACCGCGACGGTGTAGAACGCCAGAGCAGTTACCTCATATCCCCTTGTCCCACCTTACAAGTCAGGCAGCTGCCATTTCAGGGGGCCACATGGCAATAATAATAACTGCGTCACACCTATGTAGGCCTTGCATATACACAGTAACAGGCACATTGGTGATTAATAAATGGGTGTTAATGTCAATTTGTGATACCTCAGTGTTGGCTGACTCTCTGCTTGCTGTTCTCGTCCATAGGGCACGTCCGCTGGGGAAGGTGATGAGATGGTGGCATCCTCCGGTGTACAGACCGCTGGTGGGCCTGTCGACAATGGAAGAGAGACACGTAATAGTCACCTACAGACTTGATTGTGCAACAATCCTGGAACTGTGTGCCCAGTTGGAGACAGACCTGATGTCAGCTATCCGCCATCCCACAGGGATCCCCCCTCTAGTGCAGGTCCTTTCAGTACTCCATTTTCTGGCAAGTGGGTCTTTTCAAACAGCAGTGGTCATTGCATCAGGGATGTCCCAGCCAATGTTCTCTAACGTGTTGTCCAGAGTGTTATCAGCCCTGCTGAAACACATGCGCAGCTACATCGCTTTCCCTCAGGTGGAGGATTTGCCTACAGTGAAAGGTGACTTCTATGCCCTGGGAAATACCCTCAACATCATTGGTGCCATTAATGGGACACATGTGGCCTTGGTATCAACACCCCGCAGGAGTGAACAGGTGTACAGAAACAGGAAGAGCTACCATTCAATAAATGTGCAGAAGGTGTGTTTGGCTGACCAGTACATCTCCCATGTGAATGCCAAGTTTCCTGGCTTAGTGCATGACGCTTAAATTCTGAGGGATAGCAGCATCCCTTATGTGATGGGGCAACTCCAGAGGCACCATGTGTGGCTAACAGGTGAGGACAAGGACCCTATACCCTGTGAATAGTTGTCTGGGTCTGGGGTTGTCCCTAAGGGTTAGTGTGTGTCTAACAGTTGTCCCTGGAAATTTGCAGGTGACTCTGGGTACCCCAACCTGTCATGGCTACTGACCCCAGTGAGAAATCCCAGGACAAGGGCAGAGGAACGCTACAATGAGGCACATGGGCGTACTAGGAGGATTATAGAAAGAACCTTTGGCCTCCTGAAGGCCAGGTTCCGGTGCCTCCATATGACAGGTGGTTCTCTCTACTACTCACCAAAGAAGGTGTGCCAGATCATCGTGGCCTGCTGTATGCTGCACAACCTGGCTTTGTGACGACAGGTGCCTTTTCTGCAGAAGGATGGTCCAGCTGGAGGTCTTGTGGCAGCTGTGGAGCCTGTGGACAGTGAAGAAGAGGAGGCAGAAGAAGAGGATATCAACAACAGAAACGTTATCCAGCATACTTTCAGTGAGACATAGGTAAGAAGATATCACTGCCTCACACATCTCATACTATTGTTTGAACTATCATAAGTCTGTCACTTTCACCCAATGTATGGACCCTGACTTGTCACTTTGCCTTTCCATTTCACAGATGTGGGCCCCACTGTGTGACCGTTGCGATATTTCCTCATGGACTAAAGCTGTGTTACATCGGTATGTTGACAATAATATTGACATTGCTATATTCCATAGTTATTGTAAATACACAGTTGTGAAAGCACAGACTGACTCCAGATTGTTTTGTGATTGATGTGTGTAGGAAGTTGGCTCTGTATATACTATTTCAAAGTAAGAAATAGTATGCACAGAGTCCAAGGGTTCCCCTTAGAGGTAAGAAAGTGGCAAAAGCAGATCATTCTAATGCTCTTTTTTGTGGTAGTGTGGTCGAGCAGTAGGCTTACCAGAGGGTAGTGTTAAGCATTTGTTGTACACACACAGGCAATAAATGAGGAACACACGCTCAAAGACTGACTCCAGGCCAATAGGTTTTTATATAGAAAAATATCTTATCTTAGTTTATTTTAAGAACCACATGTTCAAGATTTACAAGTAATACTTCAAATGAAAGGTATTTTACTCAGGTATTCTAGGAACTTTGAATTATCACTATAGCATGTACAGTTTTGACAAAAATGGCAATAAGCTATTTTAAAAGTGGACACTGCAACAATCAACAGTTTCTGGGGGAGGTAAGTAAATGTTAAGTTCACAGGTAAGTAAAACACTTACAGGGTTCACAGTTGGGTCCAAGGTAGCCCACCGTTGGGGGTTCAAGGCAACCCCAAATTTACCACACCAGCAGCTCAGGGCCGGTCAGGTGCAGAGGTCAAAGAGGTGCCCAAAACACAAAGGCTTCAATGGAAACAGGAGTGCCCCGGTTCCAGTCTGCCAGCAGGTAAGTACCCGTGTCCTCGGAGGGCAGACCAAGGGGGTTCTGTAGGGCACCAGGGGGGACACAAGCAGCCACAGAAAGTATACCCTCAGCGGCACAGGGGCGGCCGGGTGCAGAGTGCAAACAGGCGTCAGGTTTGTATTGGAATCAATGGGGAGACCCGGGGGTCTCTTCAATGAAGCAGGCAGGCACAGGGGGGCTACTCGGGGTAGCCACCACCTGGGTTAGGCAGAGGGTCTCCTGGGGATCGCTCCTGCACTGGAGTTCAGTTCCTTCAGGTCCTGGGGGCTGGTTCCAGGCGTTGGGTCCCTTGTTACAGGCAGTCGCGGTCAGGGGGAGCCTCTGGATTTCCTCTGCAGGCGTCGCTGTGGGGGCTCAGGGGGGTCAACTCTGGCTACTCACGGGCTCGCAGTCGCTGGGGAGTCCTCCCTGTAGTGTTAGTTTTCCGCAGGTCGAGGTGGGGCGTCGGGTGCAGAGTGGAAAGTCTCACGCTTCCAGCGGGAAACGTGAAGTCTTTAAAGTTGCTTCTTTGTTACAGAAAGTTGCAGTTTGTTGAACAGGGCCGCTGTTCTCGGGAGCTTCTTGGTCCCTTGGATGCACGGCAGTCCTCTGAGGCTTCAGAGGTCGCTGATCCCTGTTGGATGCTTCGCTGTTGCAGTTTTCATCGAAGTAGAGGCTGGGCTAGGTAGGGCTGGGGCCAAATCAGTTGTCTCCGTCTTCACTGCAGGGCTTCAGGTCAGCAGTCCTTCTTCTTCTTTAGGTTGCAGGAATCTATCTTCCTCGGTTCTGGGGGCCCCTAAATACTGGATTTAGGGGTGTGTTTAGGTCTGGGAGGGCAGTAGCCAATGGCTACTATCCTTGACTGTGGTTACACCCTCTTTGTGCCTCCTCCCTGTGGGGAGGGGGGCACATCCCTAATCCTATTGGGGGAATCCTCCATCCACAAGATGGAGGATTTCTAAAAGTAAGAGTCACCTCAGCTCAGGACACCTTAGGGGCTGTCCTGGCTGGTGGGTGACTCCTCCTTGTTTTTCTAATTATCTCCTACCGCCAAAAGTAGGGGCAGTGGCCAGAGGGGTGGGCATCTCCACTAGCTGGGATGCCCTGTGGCACTGCAACAAAGGGGGTGAGCCTTTGACGCTCATCGCCAGGTGTTACAGTTCCTGCAGGGGGAGGTGAGAAGCACCTCCACACAGTACAGGCTTTGTTCCTGGCCACAGAGTGACAAATGCACTCTCCCCATGTGGCCAGCAACATGTCTGGTGTGTGGCAGGCTGGCAAAAACTAGTCAGCCCACACTGGAAGTCGGGTATGTTTTTCAGGGGGCATCTTTAAGATGCCCTCTGGGTGTATTTTACAATAAATTACACACTGGCATCAGTGTGCATTTATTGTGCTGAGAAGTTTGATACCAAACTTCCCAGTTTTCAGTGTAGCCATTATGGTGATGTGGAGTTTGTGTTTGACAAACTCCCAGACCATATACTCTTATGGCTACCCTGCATTTACAATGTCTAAGATTTTGCTTAGACACTGTAGGGGCATAGTGCTCATGCACATATGCCCTCACCTGTGATATAGTGCACCCTGCCTTAGGGCTGGAAGGCCTGCTAGAGGGGTGACTTACCTGTGCCACAGGCAGTGTGAGGTTGGCATGGCACTCTGAGGGGAGTGCCATGTCGACTTAGTAATTTTCTCCCCACCCTCACACACAAGCTGTGAAGCAGTGTGCATGTGCTGAGTGAGGGGTTCCCAGGGTGGCATAAGACATGCTGCAGCCCTCAGAGACTTTCCCTTGCACCAGGGCCCTTGGTACCAGGGGTACCAGTTACAAGGGACTTACCTGAGTGCCAGGGTTGTGCCAATTGTGGAGAAAAAGGTACAGTTTAGGGAAAGAACACTAGTGCTGGGGCCTGGTTAGCAGGGTCCCAGCACACTTTCAAATCATAACTTAGCATCAGCAAAGGCAAAACGTCAGGGGGTAACCATGCCAAGGAGGCATTTCCTTACAATGTGTGTTTATTTTTGTGCAAATAAGTGGAGGGGGTTGTAAAATGGTCAGGGGTGATGGTGGAGGAATGTCCATGGCAGAGTCCAGTCTATTTGTTTCACAGGTGCATTGTCCAAAGGGACATAGGAAGTGGAGCTAGGGTAGTTGAAGGAAGGACGGGGTGACAAAGTGGGACAGAAGGATGACATTCAGGGTGATCTAATGTCTTGGCAATGTTCTCTGTCTTGTTCCTGGATCTCAGGGACCGTTTGCGGGGTGGCTCTCCATCTGCAGGGGGTGGGGTGCTGGTGTCGTGGTCCTGTGGCAGTGCCTCCTGTCCACTAGCGCCGGCAGAGGTGGTGGGTGGGCTGTTCTTCATCCAGGCTAGTGTCAGGGGCCCCTTGTTGTGCCACAGTGTCCCTCCTGGTGTTGACAAGGTCCTTCAGCACCCCTACAATGGGGACCAGGGTGGTGTTAATGGACTTGAGTTCCTCCCTGATCCCCAGATAGTATTCCTCCTGCAGCCGCTGGGTCTCCTGAAAGATGGCCAGTATCGTTGCCATCATCTCCTGAGAATGATGGTACGCTCCCATGATGTTGGAGAGGGCCTTGTGGAGAGTGGGTTCCCTGGGCCTGTCCTCCCCCTGTTGCACAGCAGTCCTCCCCTGTTTTCCTGTACCTCTGTCCCCTGAACCGTGTGCCCACTGCCACTGCCCCCAGGTCCCTGATTTTCTTGGGTTTGGGTGGGTTTGCCTGGGTTCCCTGTAGTGGTAGACACACTGCTGCTTGACGTGTCCTGGGGACAGAGGGATGATCCCGCTGGGTGGGTGCTGTGCTGGTGTTTCCTGAGGGGGAGGCTCTGTGGTGGCTCGTGACAGTGTAAGGGGAACAGACTGTCCCGAGGTCCCAGATGCGCCGGGCTGGTCATCTTGATCCAGTTGTACAGAGCTGCTGTCATCACTGTGGGCCTCTTCTGTGGGGGGAGTGGACATGTCTGGAACCTCCTGTCCGGTGACATTGGGTAAGGGTCCTGCAGGGGTGTAAAGGCATGATTATTGCATCTGTGTGTGCCATCGTGTGCAATGGGTGAGTAACCCTGTACTCCAGTGCTTGCATTCATGTCTAGGTCCTTCTGTGATATTTGGTTTGGGGTCTGTGTGGGTATCTGTAGTGGACATGCTTTGGTGATGGGTGTCCATGCATTGGTGTTGCATGCAGGGCTTGGTCTTGGGATGGGTGGTGTGTGATAGTGGGACATATGTGAGGTGTTGGAGTGATGGGGGTGAGGGTGGGGGTATGTGATGGCATGCAGGTAGGGTAGGGGATATAATAGTTAAGAGTTGACTTACCAGAGTCCATTCCTCCTGCTACTCCTGCCAGGCCCTCAGGATGCAGTATTGCCAAGACTTGCTCCTCCCATGTTGTTAGTTGTGGGGGAGGAGGTGGGGGTCCACCGTCAGTCCTCTGTACTGCAATCTGGTGTCTTGAGACCACGGACCGCACCTTCCACCGTAGGTCGTTCCACCTCTTCCTAATGTCATTCTGTGTTCTTGGATGCTGTCCCACTGCGTTGACCCAGTCGACAATTCTGCGCCATAGCTCCATCTTCCTTGCAATGGAGATGTGCTGCACCTGTGATCCGAATAGCTGTGGCTCTACCCGGACGATTTCCTCCACCATGACCCTGAGCTCCTCCCCAGAGAACCTGGGGTGTCGTTGTGGTGCATGATGTGGTGTGAGTGATGTGTGGGGTGGTGTGTGTTGTGATGTGTGAGGGGATGTGTTTGTGTGTGTTGTCTGAAGTACGTGGATGTTATGTGGGTGATGATGTTGTGTGTCTGTGGATGCTAGTGTTGTTTCTGGTGGTGTCTCTCTCTGGCCTTCTTTCGCAATTTTGGTAGTAATGGTTTGTGGGTGATGTGGGTGTGTGTTTTATATTGTATTGGGTGTGTGGGAGTGGTGTGTGTATGTGTATCAGGTGTGTGTGTTTTGAATTGTCTAATGTGGTTATGTTTTGTATATGGATGTGTATTTTGAGCGCGGCGGTGTGTACCGCCAATGGAATACCGCAGTTGAAAGACCGCTGCGTGGATTCGTGGGTCGTGATAGTGTGGGCGTATTCCTGTTGGCGTGACGGTGTCGGTTTTGTTATCGCCAGTTTATCACTGACCTTTGGTGTGGCGGACTTGTGTGGGTGTCTGGATTTTGGCGGATTCCGAGCTGTGGGTCGTAATAGCTGTAGCAGAATTCTTCCGCCGCAGCGGTGTGTTGGCGGTCTTCTGCACGGCGGTAAGTGGCATTTACCACCAGGGTTGTAATGAGGGCCTATGTCTTCTCCACACTTATGTGTTGCACATTTTACAACAGCACCTTTCTTTGACAATTTCAAGGCACTGAACAGTTCCAAAATTCTTCAGACATTCTTGATTGTGGTGCCAGCGGATATCAAGCAACCCTGTTAGGACTACAACTGCTCGAAATTAGTGAACCACTCCAAAATCATATTGACTATCAGTGTAGATTTCAACATTCAATATATTGGCTAAGGAGCATGCTCTTGCAACTGTGTTTTTCTAATCTACATGTTTCTGTGTAAGAGCAGAACGTGTGGGCCCCTCCTTTTCCTGACAATACAGTACACAAAAACCTTTCTCATAAGTCTGGCATTCCTAGAGCGGGTGCGGTACACAATTAGGGGTCATTATGACCCTGGCAGTTACTAGACCGCCAGGGTCACGGTGGAGGTCAGAACTCCACGGTTGTGGCGGTCCGACCGCCACATTATGACTGTGGCTGAGCCGGCACGGTCCAACCAACAACACAAGCAGCCCTTCCCTGGGGATTACGAGTCCCCATCCGCCAGCCTGTCCATGGCAGTATACACTGCCATGGAATTGCTGGCGGAATGGGGGACTCATGGGCAGTGCAGGGGCCCCCATGCACAGTGCCATCGTGCATTCCACTGCCCAAATTACAGGCACTGGAATGTGCGACGGGTGCTGCTGCACCGCCACATTGCAGCCAGCGCAATTAGGAGCCAGCTGCAATGTTAAGGCCCTGTTCCCCACTGGGCCGGCGGACCACCCAGCGGGGAAACCATAATGGGGCCAGCGGGATTCAGCCCGCCTGTGTGGCATGATGGCGGTATAGCATCATGCGAATGTCATAATGATGCCCTATGTGTCTGAGCTCCAGGAAGGCTTGCAGGCATTCGTCATCCCAGGGCACCAGATCACTTATACCATTGTGGGTAAGTCTCTATAGAGGCTTCTCAATCAAAGAAAAGTTTAGAATATACTGGTGACGGTAGCCAACTGTTCCTAAAAACCTTCTTACGTCCCTTTCTCTGTAGTTGGTGGCTTCATTCTCAGATTCGTTCTTTGGACATCTTCCTCATTACTTTCTCAACTGAGTGTCCCAAATATATGATTTCCTTTTAGCAGTAAAGCATTTTAGTAGGGGATTCTTTATGCCCATTTTCAGGCAAATCTTGTGCAATGAATCACAGTACAATTTTAAAACAAAACCAGGAATGGGGATTGCCCTGACGACCTGACATTGGCAGACTGGAAAAAAGCTTGTGCGCAAGGGAAACAAGCGCCACCTAATGCACAAGTCAAATATACACTTTCCTTACTTAAATAGGATGTACATGACCCTGCAGAAGCTTACTAAAATATATCCGGAGTCACCAGTGGCATGAGGCCGATGCGGCCATGTCACAGCAGACTTCTTTCACATGACTTGGGGATGCTGTCATATAGTGGAGTGCTGGAGAAATGAAGTATTGTACCTTTACAAGGATTACAGAGCTGGCACTGACGAGGTATACCATTGCAGCCTCTGTGTGTAGTTTTCAACTGCCATTTTGACCTGGCAAAATAAGCCTTTTGGCAGGCCCAGACCTTCCTTTTTATTACATATATGTCACCCTTGGAACAGGTCCTGGACAACCCAGAGGGGAAGGTTCAGTGTATTTCAAAAGCTGGGTATGTACTTTTATGTTTTACATGTCCTGGTAATGAAAACATTTAAAATATGTTTTTCACTAATGCAAGGTCTGCCTCTCAGATAGGATAACATTGGAGTTACCTTATTACATTTAATAAGGGATAATTTCCAAACGGGAGCAGTTAACCAGTTCATGCTTGGTGTTTGTGGAATTGTAATTAAAATCCTCTGTCATGGTAAACTCTGATTTTAAATTACAATTTTGAAAATGCCACTTTTAGAAAGTAGTAAAGCACACAATGTTCATGGAGGAATACAAATATTTCAGCAATATTAAATACTATTAATTTTGTAATTAACCATAGATCAAATTCTATAAATTAATAAATCTTCAAACAGCGTGTAATTCATTTCTGGAAAAATGAAGACTTTTTATATATTCACTAATAATGTATTCATCAATATAGCAAAGCAACAAAGAGAATGTGTGTTTTTATACAAATGCACTGGTGACCCCTCTAGACCACAATCCCTTTACATCCAACGGATGCGTCATGGAGAGTATAAGGTCGACGTTTCGGTCTCCTAAGGCTCAAACTGTCCATGACGATGTGAAAAATGCACGTTTTACACTGAGGTTTATGTAGGCTGCTTTTTGGGGTGACTTGTAAGTGGGCGATTCACTTGCAAATACAGCATGGTTTGGTTTTCTGCTGCCTTTTAGTGTTGTTTAGCGTTTTATTAATGTGGGTTATTTATTGTGTTGTACAGCAACAATTATTGTGATTCAATCCACTTTGACACATTGTCCTGAGGATGGTCTCATGGACGGTTTGAGCCTTAAGAGACCGAAATGTCGACCTTATGCTCTCCATGACGCAATTCTTCATGTGAGCTGCTGGAGTCCATTAGGAGTGATTTATGATTGTTTGAAAGACTGCATATAGAACTCAAATCTTTTGTGGTTGGAGGGTTGGTGCTCTCCTTCTGTCCCTTGGATGTAAAGAGATTGTGGACTAGAGGGGTCACCAGTGCATTTGTATAAAAACACTAAAAAATCTTTATGTTGCTTTGCTAAATTGATGAATATATTACTAGTGAATATATAAAAATTCTTCATTTTTCCAGAAACGGATTACACGCTGTTTGAAGATTTATTCATTTATGGAATTTGATCTATGGTTAATTACAACATTAAAAGTATTTAATATCACTGAAATATTTGTATGCAAATGATTCCTCCATGAACATTGTGTACCTTACAGTTTAGATTACCCAGTTCTGTGGGGAATATTGGGTTACCCTGTTTAGTTGTAACTTTTAGAAAGTTGGAATTTACCGACCTTACCCATTTAGTGTCTGCAGCATGTCTCTGGGTCACATGACTGCGTGTAGCCGACAGTTGGGCTTCGTACATTCCTCTTAGACAGCCACACACAATACAGAGCACATGTGTGCTTCGATGGGCCATCACTGGCAGGATGGGAGGGTGGTGCTAGGCAAACCCTTACCTTAACTTAAATAGATTCTGTCTTGCTTCCACACAAAGGGGTGCATAACCTCTGTAGTCTGCAGTCAGGGCACGGGAGGCAGAAAACGTGCACTGCAAACGGAAACCTCTAGAAGCTTCTTCCATTTCAAAGTAAACATCTGTTATAAATATTAGGACCTCAGACACCAACTCTTCAGTACACTTCTAGACCTGTGGAGACTCTGCCAAGAAGAAGGACAGTAGTGCTGCTGAAAGGCCTGCCACCCTGCTGCCTTCCTGCCTGAGTCAGTAGGATTTGGACCAGCACTTGAACCCAGGACCCTCGGAGTGACTCCAAAGACTAGTGTGCTGGCCTACGTTTCAGAGCCACAGTGACATAACTGTCTCCCAACCACCTTCACCAGCGCCCAGATCCAGCTGGATCAAGCTCCTGACCCCTAAGTGGTGCCCCTCAGGTCCTGGAGCCTGTGGCCTGAGAGAAGCTGAATTGAAGTTTTGGGGCTTTTCGTGACCATTAAAGGGCTCACTGGCACTCAAACTTATCACTCGCACAGCCAACCAACCCACAGTTTCGTCAGCCCGACCGATTGTGGGAGCCCCACCACAAAGCTCCAGCCCACCCACTCACAACAACAGGATCTTTGCACTACAATGGTGACCGTCTGTCACACTAGGCCTGCTCTTTCTGCTCCATCAACAACCGCCCATGATGCTTCTTTGCTCCTCACAACCCCCTCCACCACGAAGGTGACTCTCTGCGCTGGACTGAGAAGGTAACTTTTCATCTGAACTAACCTGGTCCTTATATCTGACCCGCGTGCTAGCACTATTTGCCTGAACTTGTGACTTTCTTCCGGTCTGACATGACCAAATAATAGCGAGTGGCACTTTGGGCTTTTTGGCACTATTTTCACTTAAATCTTTAAAACTGCATTTTCCCGATTCTACTGATTCAATTTTTGTTGTTGTGGTCTTGATTTATTTATTCAATTTATTATATTTGTTATATTTATTTTACTCTATAATTCTAAATTGGTGTGGGATTTTTCTTGTGTTGTGTTTTCGCTTTATTACTATTTGAAATGCTGTATAAATGATTTTCACATTGCCTCTAAGTTAAGCCTGCCTCCTCTGTGGCATGCTACCAGAGTTCTGAGCACAGGTTACTTTGGGGTTTGCTTGTATCTCAACCAGACATCCTACACACTGCTTCTAAATTAAGCCTGACTCCTCTGTGGCAGACTACCAGAGGGTTGAGCACAGGTTAATTTGGGGTTTGATTCTGGCTCAGCCTGACAAGGAGGGTGGTTGATGCTTGAGTAATGTTTCACTGCTCTCAACCAGTAACCCAATTTCTGATGCCTTTTTTGTTTAAGTATGGCACTAAAAATGAGACTTTTGCTCTATCATCAGGAAACCACTGAAGCTTTGCCATAGGGTGGAGATTACAGTGAGCTAAGAAAGCTTGAAATTGACTAAGATCACCTTAACCTTTCCCAGGAGAAGTCAGGGTAACACAAGTAATGGGCATCACCGGAAAGACATTTGTGTGATTCAAGACTCTTATGTCTGTGCAGAACCAGAACTCTCAGGCCTATTGTCACTAGATTCACAAGATGAAATGTCCTTGGTAACTACTCTAGATTGACTCTGTATCTGGTTTAGTTTATCTTAAACAAATACTCTCTCATGGATAGTAGTCTCAAGTTCCTCTTGAATTTTAGAAATGGCATTTGCCATTACTTTCAATGGACTTGTTGTCGGATTCATAATGGCCAAGTTGGCCAGGAAATACATCAGAGTAAGGGTGGTGTGCCACTTGGTCCAAAGGCAGTAGCTTACAATTCCCTTGCGAGGCACACACAGGCAAGACGTTTGGTGACCAGATGGCATATTCTCACAAACCCTAATGCATACTTGGTGAAAGTGTTGCAGGAGCTCTCCAAGATGATTGTATTGCTACTAGCACCAACAATGTTGACGGTGCTCTTAGGTTACATTAGAGTGGTACTTACGTTTACTCACAAATGTACTGCTCTAATGTTACTTCTACTGAAGTAACAGGTCAGGTGGCAATGTGATTGAGAGACGGCCACTTTCCTAGCATTAATATATGGATTAAAGATTTGATACAGTGTAATGATAACACAGAACTGTACTTCTCACTATTGTCACCAAGTTTCGAACCGAAGCTGTAGCGCAAAGTTCAGATTTCACTTTGCAGGTCATCGCTGGTGGTCACTGTAGAGCAAGGAATCTGGTTCACCAAGCTTCACATTGGCGCTCAGTGCAGGCAGTAAGATCTTGGCATGAACAGGACTGTTCCAGGCCATGAGGAGCCTACAACTTCAGGATTTCTCCTTTTCTTCAAGGAGGAGCTCAACTGATGCTACACCAAGGGTCTTGGACCTGAGCAGCACCTCTTGGGGATCAGGAACTCACTCCAGCAGGGGCTAGCAGGACTCAGGTAGGTCCAGTTACAGGTCTGCTGGGTGAATGCAGGGAGGGTCTGAAAATTGTTATGACCCTGTAGCTCACAACAGGAGGACAGTCAGTGACCCTTAGAGTCACTGCTGCCTAGGATGAAGGGTGCAGGTCTAGCCTTCCTTCTCTGCAAGCAGGACAGGTCTCAAGCAACAGGGCAGCAGGGCACTCCTCTTCTTTAGTATCCATACATCCAGGAATGTACTGAAGAGTAAGTCTGAGGATCCCCTTTTTATACCTGGTGCCCACTTTGAAGTGGGAGAGGGTTTTGGAGTTTTCTCCTACATAGGTTTCTGCCATTTCCTGCCTCCATGTCCTGGTTCTAGCCTGTCTGGGCACAATGAGCTAGTATGAGATCTTTTGTGTGTGAGCTTAGTCAGTGCCTTTGAAGTGCAAGTGTTGAAGGTAACTGTAGGAGGCTGGACTGGTTTGTAGTGAGTGCCAAGGGGTACTTACACCTTGCACCAGGCCCAGGTATCCCTTATTAGTGTATAGGGTGTCTAGCAGCTTAGGCTGATAGATAATGGTAGCTTAGCAGAGCAGCTTAAGCTGAACTAGGAGACGAGTGAAGCTCCTACAGTACCACTAGTGTCATATGCACAATATCATAAGAAAACACAATACACAGATATACTAAAAATAAAGGTACTTTATTTTTATGACAATATGCCAAAGTATCTCAGTGAGTACCCTCAGTATGAGGATAGCAAATATACACAAGATATATGTACACAATACCAAAAATATGCAGCATAGTATTAGAAAACAGTGCAAACAATGGATAGTTACAATAGGATGCAATGGGGACACATAGGGATAGGGGCAACACAAACCATATACTCCAAAAGTGGAATGCGAACCACGAATGGACCCCAAACCTATGTGACCTTGTAGAGGGTCGCTGGGACTGTAAGAAAACAGTGAGGGTTAGAAAAATAGCCCACCCCAAGACCCTGAAAAGTGAGTGCAAAGTGCACTGAAGTTCCCCAAAGAGCACAGAAGTCGTGATAGGGGAATTCTGCAGGAAAGACCAACACCAGCAATGCAACAACGATGGATTTCCAGACTAGAGTACCTGTGGAACAAGGGGACCAAGTCCAAAAGTCATGATAAAGTCGAAAGTGGGCAGATGCCCAGGAAATGCCAGCTGTGGGTGCAAAGAAGCTGCTACTAGGCAGTAGAAGCTGAGGATTCTGCAGGAACGACAAAGGCTAGAAACTTCTCCTTTGGAGGATGGATGTCCCACGTCGTGAAGAGTTGTGCAGAAGTGTTTTCCTGAAGAAAGACCACAAACAAGCCTTGCTAGCTGCAATTCGTGCGGTTAGGGTTTTTGGATGCTGCTGTGGCCCAGGAGGGACCAGGATGTCGCCAATTGCGTCAGGGGACAAAGGGGGCACCCAGCAAGACAAGGAGCCCTCTCAGAAGCAGGCAGCACCCGCAGAAGTGCCAGAACAGGCACTACAAAGTGGAGTGAAATGGTGCTCACCGGAAGTTGCACAAAGGAGTCCCACGCCGCCGGAGGACAACTCAGGAGGTCGTGCAATGCAGGTTAGAGTGCTGTGGACCCAGGCTTGGATGTGCACAAAGGATTCCCTCAGAAAGTGCACAGGAGCCGGAGTAGCTTCAAAAGACGCGGTTCCCAGCAATGCAGTCTGGCGTGGGGAGGCAAGGACTTACCTCCACCAAACTTGGACTGAAGAGTCACTGGACTGTGGGAGTCACTTGGACAGAGTTGCTGGATTCAAGGGACCTCGCTCGTCGTGCTGAGAGGAGACCCAGGGGACCGGTGATGCAGTTCTTTGGTGCCTGCGGTTGCAGGGGAACGATTCCGTCGACCCACGCGAGATTTCTTCAGAGCTTCTAGTGCAGAGAGGAGGCAGACTACCCCCACAGCATGCACCACCAGGAAAACAGTCGAGAAGGCGGCAGGATCAGCGTTACAGAGTTGCAGTAGTCGTCTTCGCTACTTAGTTGCAGTTTTGCATGCTTCCAGCGCGTTCAGCAGTCGATTCCTTGGCAGAAGGTGAAGAGAGAGATGCAGAGGAACTCTGATGAGCTCTTGCATTCGTTATCTAAGGAAATCCCCAAAGAAGAGACCCTAAATAGCCAGAAAAGAGGGTTTGGCTACTTAGGAGAGAGGATAGGCTAGCAACACCTGAAGGAGCCTATCAGAAGGAGTCTCTGACGTCACCTGCTGGCCCTGGCCACTCAGAGCAGTCCAGTGTGCCAGCAGCACCTCTGTTTCCAAGATGGCAGAGGTCTGGAGCACACTGGAGGAGCTCTGGGCACCTCCCAGGGGAGGTGCAGGTCAGGGGAGTGGTCACTCCCCTTTCCTTTGTCCAGTTTCGCGCCAGAGCAGGGCTGAGGGGTCCCTGAACCGGTGTAGACTGGCTTATGCAGAAATGGGCACCATCTGTGCCCATGAAAGCATTTCCAGAGGCTGGGGGAGGCTACTCATCCCCTGCCTTAACACCTTTTTCCAAAGGGAGAGGGTGTAACACCCTCTCTCTGAGGAAGTCCTTTGTTTTGCCTTCCTGGGCCAAGCCTGGCTGGACCCCAGGAGGGCAGAAACCTGTCTGAGGGGGTACAGCAGCAGCTGCTGCAGTGAAACCCCTGAAAAGGCAGTTTGGCAGTACCCGGGTCTGTGCTAGAGACCCGTGGGATCATGGGATTGTGCCAACAATGCCAGGATGGCATAGAGGGGGCAATCCCATGATCATAGACATGTTACATGGCCATATTCGTAGTTACCATTGTGAAGCTACACATAGGTAGTGACCTCTGTGTAGTGCACGCGTGTAATGGTGTCCCCGTACTCACAAAGTCCGGGGAATTTGCCCTGAACAATGTGGGGGCACCTTCGCTAGTGCCAGGGTGCCCACACACTAAGTAACTTAGCACCCAACCTTTACCAGGTAAAGGTTAGACATATAGGTGACTTATAAGTTACTTAAGTTCAGTGGTAAATGGCTGTGAAATAACGTGGACGTTATTTCACTCAGGCTGCAGTGGCAGGCCTGTGTAAGAATTGTCAGAGCTCCCTATGGGTGGCAAAAGAAATGCTGCAGCCCATAGGGATCTCCTGGAACCCCAATACCCTGGGTACCTCAGTACCATATACTAGGGAATTACAAGGGTGTTCCAGTATGCCAATGTAAATTGATGAAATTGGTCACTAGCCTGTTAGTGACAATTTGGAAAGAAATGAGAGAGCATAACCACTGAGGTTCTGGATAGCAGAGCCTCAGTGAGACAGTTAGGCATCACACAGGGAACACATACATATAGGCCACAAACTTATGAGCACTGGGGTCCTGGCTAGCAGGGTCCCAGTGACACATAACAAACATACTGAAAACATAGGGTTTTCACTATGAGCACTGGGCCCTGGCTAGCAGGATCCCAGTGAGACAGTGAAAACACCCTGACATACACTCACAAACAGGCCAAAAGTGGGGGTAACAAGGCTAGAAAGAGGCTACTTTCTCACAGTAACACCTCCACCCCACCCTATTCTCCCAGCGAAGGCCCGTCCTACCAACAACAGACCATCTATTGTTATGCTATCTGAGAGGAATACACAAAGACCAGTTGCCAACTACACCTAGTCATGTGACACAGGAACAGGCAGTAGGCACCAAATGGTTAGGACAAGACAATGCCAACTATCTAAAAGTGGTATTTTCAGAATTTTGACTCAAAATCTGACTTTACCATTAAAGATAGTTTTAAATTACAATTCTTCAGACACCAAACATGACATCCCTCCCTGTTCCCTCACAAACGTTATCATGTATTAAATGTAATAAGGAAACCCATCCTATGGGAGAGGTAGGCCTTAAAGCAGTGAAAACGTTTTTTTGAGTTTTTCACTATCAGGACATGTAAAACTTAAAAGGAACTGTTTAACTCTTTAAATGCAATTCACCCTGCTCTTTGGACTGTTTAGGGACCACCCTAATGGTGACACATGTATTAAAAAGGCAGACTTATGCCTGGCAAAGTGTTTATTTTGCCAGGTCCAAATGGCAGTCTAAAACTGCTCATAGGGGCAGCAATGGCGGGCATGATCAATATTTTAAAAGGCTACTTAAGTGGGCTGCACAATAAGTGTGCAGGCCCACGAGTATCAGTTAATTTACAGGCCCTGGGTATCATTAGTATCTCTTTGCAAGGGACCTATAACCAAAGTAAATGTGCAAATTGGATGTAAGCCAATTTCACCATATTTACAAGAGCGAACACAAGCACTTTAGCATAGGTTAGCAATGATAAAGTGCACATAGCACTAGAAGCCAACAAAAATGGGTTCAGAAAACAGGAGAAAGAAAGGCAAAAGTTTGGGGGTGACCCTGCAGAGGTCACCACGTCCAACAGGACTTGTGTAATTCTTATGAGTGAGTGCCTTAAGTAGCGGAGAATTTTTGGTTTTGGATTTCAGTAATTATATTCTAAAGTTCTGTTGATGAACACTTGGCTTCTGAGATGGATATGAAGTATTAGTTGACAGTAAAATGTGAGAATGCCCCGCTTCTACCAGAGTTTAACCGTTCAATCTTTATGCCGTAATATTTATTAATAGTGAAGGGATGGAAACATTGATTTGATTTATATGAGAATCAGTTCACTGTGATGAGATTATGAGGAGCAAAAAGTGTGTAAAAAGTGTGCACAGCTATTTGAGCCTGGGATAAATTGAGAATTTGAGAAAGATTGAGAAAGATTGAGAAATTATGGGTTAGAGATGAGGAACTTAGTCTTAGGTGGATATTTGATGTTGGGAGTTGTCAGGCCACCAAACCGCTAGAGTAACTAATTGCTCATCTCTACATGCCCCTTGGTAGCTTGTTTGTGATATTTCAACATCTCTGCCACTCAAACAGGTAATTGTCACAAAAAATGCACCTGCCACAATGGTGAGAGCACTTAGAGTAAAATATCATGCAGAGCAGGGTGCATTCCTATTTTAGAAATAAAACCCAAAGCAGGGGTTTGCTCCTGAAACGGAAAAAACAAATGTCCCTGACGCATAAAGGTTTTCACCCTGCAACTTGGGATATTTTCTTCTTTTCTTCACTGGAACTGCAATGCCTTTCAGGAAATACCCAGGCAGGAAAAATGCATATCAGATGGCACATTCCACTACTAGCTGTCGTGCTTTTTTTGGTACATGTCCTGCTTTGGGCTGAGTTATGCCCCACAAGTACAGATCAAACTGAAATTGGTTGGAGCCTATTGCTACATACTTAAGCGATTGTTGTGATATCAGAGACTTGACTAAGGAGAGGTTCATACAGTGGAGGAATAGATGAAGAATGTTTGTAAATAAGGACAGAGGATGTGAGGGAGGGATAGCAAGCACTGGATATATAGAGATTTGCATTCTGAAGAACAGTACTGACATACGGATCTGGGAGGTTGACACCATAAGTGGAAATGGCTTGTCCTCCCCTGAGATTCTTGGTGTGGAGGTTTCTGATAAGCAGTTCATAATCTTGTGTTTAGATGCACGTAGGATAGGTGCTGCATTGTCATTTAACTAGGTTGTAGTGATGGATAAGTAAGACAGGGCCTCAGTCAGATATTCATTCTTAGATGTTTAGATAATTCCTGTTTATTGATCTTGCCGCTAAAAGGATGCAAGAGAGGTGTTGAACAGAGTATAGGGGCAGAGGTTCTTATATATGGGGTTTGAGAGAAGAAGGGAGGGGGAAATACATTTCAGTGTCTGATCAAGAAAGCTATGTAGTGACTGCACAGGGTTTGGTAAGAGTGGGTAGAGACTGGGAACACAGTATAGCCAAAATAACTACGTGAGTGTAGTTTGGCCGAATGGAGAGAGGAGCTGAAAGAGTGGACTGGTTTGGTGAGTTAGAAAACTGAGTGGAAAGGCTGAAAATGAGTTGAGAGGATGAGGTAAATTTCATGTTGGGATAAGGCTGAACAGACGAATGCATATAGGTGAGAGGAGGCGGGTGATTGGAGTTGGGAAAAGCATGAGAGGATTTTAAGGTAATTAGATAGCGAATACAGAAGAAATCAGAGGAGGGAGAATGAGTGATGAAAAGAAGGGAGAAAGCAGAGAGTAATTGGAAATGGTGTTTAGTCAGGTCAGGTGGACAAGGAGTGACTTGATGAAAAGGTTTAGTCTAGTTGGGAGCAGCAGGGTCAGAGGTTTGCAGAGGGGGAGACTGAGTAGTATAAAAGTTGAGAGACAGAAAAGGAAAGACTGGTGCAAATGAAATGAGCAAGAGATGCTAGGAGTAGGTGAGAAAAAGAGGAAGGAATAGGATGGACAGGAGAGGGGGATGTGGTAAAAGTGAGGGTAAGGGAGGGCTGATAACATCATTGGCATGGCATAATACTATTCATTTTAGAGGTTTTATAGGATATTTTAGTCAGGATTATGACAGGATGACTCTGAAGCAAGCAAGGTTCAGCATCCAGGACTATTTATATTGTTAGATTTAAGACTATCTGGGTAGGAGGAAAGTGCCAAGATGGATGTCACTTGTGAGAGCTCCACTCCACTGCTGAAATATTAGCCCCTGTACACATCACCTGTAGTTCCAGAGTTCCCTACAATATCTGCCAACACCCAAAATACTATGCAGCTCTAGGAGGCATTAAGGAAAGGAGCCAGGAGAAGTGAGGCAGATGAACATAGGAGAGGACATTCCAGTGAAGAGGAGACAGCCATGTGAGTTGGGGTCGTTGGCTTGCATGTAGCTATACTGGGGCAGTGACTGATGGGTGATAGCCTGGAGAAGTAGCACGGCTCACTTGGACAGCCAAACAGGCCTTAACACAGACCACAGGAAGCAGAGATATCAGTACTGTAGATGGTAAAATTCTGTAGATAAGGTTTCATGAAGTTGAGTAGATAAGCTAACATGCACTCACAACACCATAAAGAAAGATGCAGCAAGGATGGCTCGGACACCCTTGAGGAGCAGGACAATAGCAGCAAGTCAAATCCTACTGATAACGGAATTGAAACAATTAAAGATGGCAACAAGCAGATTACAGAAAAGATTGTTAACATGGTCATAAAAATTACTGAGGCACAATTTGTATGAGCTTTCTGACAGAACATCTAATACAGAGCAGAAAATATGTGATTTGTTAGATGAAACTAACACTCATACAAGAAAAACATGTGAATTACAACATATAGTCAAGAGACAAGAAGATAAACTTGTGGACCTGGAGCGTAGGTCACAAAGAAATAATGTAAGACTCTTAGAAGTGCTGAAGGGCAAGAAATTGCATCCAGTGCAGACATTTTTTGAAAACCTTCTTGCCAAAACCCTTTGCAGATCAAGAAGCACTAGGATGCATCCAAGATTTTAGAGTGCAAAGGACACCTAAGCTAAGTCTATCTCCTGGAAGTCCACAGAAAATTATCCGCATGTAGATATACAAAGATAGATATTGACAGTGATACATCAACAGAAAGACATTTCCTACAACAGCAATAAACTGTCTCTTTACCTTGACTTTGGAAAAGGAACACAGAAAAGGTGTAAGACTTCTGATGAGTTAAGATGTAAACAGTTAATTAAAAACATTGTTTATGCATTACTCTCTACTGCTAAGTTGAAAATACACATGCAGGGTAAATGGCATTTCTTTGATCACTCAGATGAGAAACTTAAACATGTGGAATCGCTGTAGCTATTTTGTGATAAATGCTGTAGGTGAGCATGCGTTTAATGCCTGTTACATGTATGTGGGTGAAACGGGGCTTCTGAAACATCAGTTCTATGTTACAGAATATGTATGATGGTGTGACAGAAGTCACAAAGTAGTATATGATTAATAACTAATATTGATTGGTTCCTTTAGTGATCACAAGCAGGTTGTGATATCGCTCCTCAGACTTCCCTGATGGCTGAGGTGGGGCAAGTTCAGACATATAAAGAGGAACAGGTTAATTTACTACTAAGATCAACTCTATTTTTTGGGAGGGGAGTTTCCTTGCTAACAGACCACATTAGTCCATAGTGGATGGTGTGTTTTAACTGAGTTTGGGGTTGAATTACATGGGTGGGTATGAAATGAGAATTTCAGAAAGCTTTGTACATGTCAACAACAGTGATCAGTATAACAGAAAACTGAACCACATGGGGTAGTTGCAGGTCCGTTTGTAAAAAATAAAGAGAATGTTTAGTTAAGCAACGTTGGCATAGAGGCTTATGAATGGGGTGGTCAGGAGACATAGGATTTATTCTTATATGCAGAGAAGTAACATCAAGATTCTGATGTTAGAGGAGACACATCTGATACATCAGGAACATTTTAAACTATGTAATAAATGGAGAGGTCAGTATAAGCACTGTTAGACCTGTCATCCTTGGTGAAGTATTTCCCCAAAGGTTTTGCCATTATCCTGCTTTGCTGAACTTGTTTTTGTTGACTTTAGGACTTTGTGCAGTTTACCGCTGTTAACCATTGCTAAAGTGCTTGTGCACTCTTCCCAAAACATGGTAAAACTGTCCCACACCTGATTGGCACATTTCGGTTATTTATAAGTCTCTCGTATATGGCACTACATGTACCCAGTGCCGGTAAATTCAATGTTACTTGTAGGAAAGCACTCTTTTTGGCATGGTTAGCCCCCACATTTTCCCTGGTATCTGATGTAATTTTGACTGAAAGTCCACTGGGTTCCTGCTAACCAGGTCCTCAGTGTCAGATCCCTTTCGCCAAAACTGCACAGTTGTTTCCCCAATAGGCAATATCTTTAGCACCCTCTGTAAGTCCCTTGTAATTGGTACCCCTGGTACCTAGGGCCTGGGGTACTAAAGAGGGTCCCTAAGCGCTGCAGCACGAATTGTGCCACCCTAAGGGGCACCCTCACCAGGCACATGACAGGCTGCCATTGCAGGCTACGTGTCTTGGTGCAGACAAAATTGAACCACAACATGGCACACAGCCTGTCTGCCATGTGCCCTAACACTGTATGCAATATATGTAAGTCACCCCACTAGCAGGCCTTACAACCCTAAGGCAGGGTGCATTATATTACATGTGAGGACATATATGCATGAGCAGATATGCCCCTGCTATGTCTTTGTTGATTCTCGGGCATAGTAAGTGTCCAGGGAAGCCATTTTTGATACTTGTGCTGGACACTGGTCACCACTAGTTCCCCAGCTACATGACGGCTTCAATGAAGATAGGAATGTTTGGTATCAAACACCTCGTATTGGTGAACCGACACTGATGCAAGTATTGCATTTACCAATACATACACCCAGAGGACACCTCAGAGGTGCCCCCTGAAAACTTACCAACTACTAGTGTGTTAACTGACTGGTCCTGACCAATTCAGCCACCTTAGCCATGTTTTTGACTGTGTGAGATGAGTGCCAGCGATCTCGGAGGCCAGAGACAAAAGCCTGCACTTATTGGGGGTGTTGACTAATCCTCCAGGCTGAGTGGACATTCTAGGGCAGGAAGCTTTAAAGGCCTTGGTGCCTTTGTTATGTGACCCAGGTCTCTCCAAATGGTGGAGATGACCACCCCCCTGTCCTAACCCCACTTCTTGGCGACAAGACAGGCTGGAAAATTAGCCAGATTACGAGGCGGGCCCACGACATGCCAGTCCCACCCCTAAGGTGGACTAGCTGAAGTGGACACCACTTTTTAAATTCCTCCATCTTGTTCTGGGTGGAATTAGACCTCTAGGGTCATGGTTATGCCCACTTCCTAACTGAAGTGATCATAAAGAGGGTGTAGTCACCCTTCAGGTGGGCAACTTATTGGCTGCTCTCTTGAACTACCTCTAACGCCCCTACATTGAGTATTTAGGTGGCACCCCTGAACACAAGAACTCAGATCACTGCTGACCTGAATAAGAAGGACACTCTAGAGACCCAAAAGGCAAGAACTAAAGATCCGTGGCAGACTAAGCACCAACCTTGCCATCCTGCCTGTGGACTTCGACAATTGCAGGAAAGATGCCTCGTCCTCCAGCTGCTGAAACTTCCAAAAGCCCGGGGAGACTGCCAGCCTTCACATCAGCACAAGGAGGGGGTTCTGTGGGTCCCCATCCACTTTTACCACCACCGGTGACGGACACTGATGGTCCAAGAGCCCTCTGTACCCGGATGTCCCACACCAAGGAGATGAGGGCCACTGGTGTCCCTAAGTCCCCAAGCTTCGCAAGATCTGAACCCACTCAGTGGCTCACCCACACAAAACTCCCAGTCCTAGCCTGCAGCCTCCTTTCACAGTGACGCATTGGGCACCCAATGCTGTTTTGCACCCTGCACCCCACCACCCCTGTGCCACTGAGGGTGTACTGTGGGTGCTGCCTTGGACCTTGCCCACTACTTGCCTTAATCCCAGGAGATTGGTCCTATAAGTTGTTGTTCCCTACCTGATAGCTGACTTTGTTTTCCTCCCATAGGTGAACATTGAAAAACTCAATAATTGCACTTTCCTTTTTTGTAAATGAAAAGTATTTATGTTTAAAAACATGCTTACCTTGTAACGAAGTTCTTGGTTTCAATATATATATACATATATATATATATATATATATATATATATATATATATATATATATATATATAGCATTAGTACTATCTACTTTTGCCTTTGCAAACCAATTGAGGATCCACTGGACTCTCTGTATGGTGTACTTTTTTTTAGTGCGTCATACAACGAGACAGCTTACTACACTACTAGTGGGCCTGCTCCACTCGTGGCACCTACTAAAGTAACACTTTAAATCATGTCTCAGGTCTGCCTTTGCAGACTGTATAATTTAAACTGTCATTTCTCCCTAGCAAAATAAACCTTTTGCAAGCCTATCGCTTGCTTTTTAATACTTATAAGTCATCCCTAAGGGAGGCCCAAAAGGCTCATGGGCCAGGATGCATGGTATTTAAAAGGTAGTACATGTTGGTTTAAGTTTCACATGTCCTGGCAGTGAAAAAAATCATAAAGTCGTTATTCAGTGTTGTAAGACCTATCTATCCAGGAAGAAAGGAACTGCCGGTCTTCTTCCCAGGCTATCTAGAGTGATTTCAAAGGTCAGTTGCATGCCCTCCTGTGTGAGCTACAGAGACACAACAAGCTTCAGAGGCCTCCATGCAACTTCCAGCCCAGCTGACCTAATGCACTTGAACTGCAACTGGACCAGCCTAAGCCCTGCCTCTGAGTTGTGTGAGTTCTGATCCCCAAGAGGTGCCCCTAGGTCCTGGACCCTTGGCAGGCATCAGAGTGTACTCCTCCCTGTCTAAATGTGGGTTCCATCAAATCAGACACAGAGCGACGCAACCCAAAGCAGGACTTCACAGCACCTTGCAGCTCCTGATCAATTGCGTCATCGGAACTGATGCAGTGCAATGTCACTCAGCACAGAACCTCATATTGTGGCCCTCACAGCTACTGCCTAGAACTGATATAGTATGACACACCTCATCACAGGACCTCGCAGCTCCTTACTAGAATGGATGCAGCACTACGTAATTCTACTCAGGACTGTGTATCGCAGCACAACGCAGCTTCTGATTGGAACTGATGTCGAGCAACATGATGCTTGCATGAGGGATAAAAGTACAACTCTCAGCAGGGCTAACATGGTCTCTGTATTTGGCTTGTGCTCAATTGCGATCAGACTGAACTTCTAACTTTGTCCCAGTCTGGTGCGACCGGATATCCAGAGTTGTAGCTTTGTACTTCTTGGTGCTATTTTTACTTAAAATTTCAAAATTTAATTTCTCCAGTTCTACTGATTGTATTTATGTCGTGCGGGTGTCATTTTATTTATTAAAATGTATTCTATTTTTCTAAATTCTTTTGGAATTTTTCTTGTGTTGTGAAAACTTTTAAATTACCTCAACACCATGGAAGAATGCTGCCATGGTGAGGGCGGTCATTTTTATTTTTGACTTTCAAAAACAAAACCACGCTCAGGTATTTTATGTTTAAATAGAAAACAACTTTGAAAGATAGATGTAAGGTTCTGTTGCGTTGATGTAGCTGTCAGTCAAAGTTACAATGCCTTTCCAGGAACTGCTGTGATGACAGTTCCTGAAAATGCAAGATATGTCAGCATGGGAAGCTGGCATCTCTAAATATGGTGGTGGGGGGGTACCCTCGCCCTAGCAGGAGTAAGGTATTCCACCAAGGCAACGGTAATTACTCCAGCCACCTAAATTTAATTCAGCGTTTTCAAGCCTGGCATGGATTTGTCAACCTCATTAAAATCATTAAAATTAGAAATAAAAGAACAGGATTATTAGGGTCTTGACAAATCCAAATATGTATTTCTGTTTCATTATGCGTGTGCTCTTTATTTACCTCTACTCTGCCATGAATTTGTTAGTGCAGGAGGTTCTATTCAGTCCATACTCTCTGTACTGTGCAGCAAAGAAACAATTATTACATTGTTGCTCTTAAACTATTCTCACCAAACACTAGTGTACAATTATACAAAACACCGAGTTATCAGTTTGCTTTCAGGAAAATGCCAGTGCCGATTTATCTAGTTTTGTTTACTCCTTGTTTCTTTTGGCGCACTGCAAGCATTGTTGCTAACTTTACAACTCCTTAAGGCATAGTGTTCAGGTTTTCATGAGTTTCCATTACTGGTCACTACACCAAGTGTACTCATTCACAAATGCAGACCTTTTGTATTGAACAGAGTAACACCAATGCGCTTTAGAAGATAACACGGCATCTAATTATTTTCTCCTCTTTTTACACAACTGAACGAGAGGATGAAAACAGAGATGGCTTTTAAAGTCACGGGTAAGTTCAATTTGTACCAAAACACTATAGTGAATGTTTTTGTTTCAGTTTACTCGCTCATAGCACGACTAACCTCATTGACATTTGCCTTCACAGGAACCATTCAGATGATGGCAAGATGACGGAAATGGTCCAACCAATTATTTGGTCTTGGTGGCTTTAATCTCTTGATGTAAATAGTTCAAGTTAGTGGTTTCTGTTGTAACCACTCTCTCCAGCAAGATGTGAGGACTAACATTAGCCCCATGGGTGGCGCAGCTAAACAGAGAAGACAGGTCTAACATGACGGCCAACTCCTAGTATCTTCTGGATCCTTCTAGGATCCCGGGAAGGAATCTAAGATGACTCAATGGACAAAGCTGCTATCTTCAGGTGGTTCTTACCTGTCGGGAACATTGTGTTTGTGGGATCAGGGTATTGCAATGCGACTGGGGGTGGCGACTGCAGGATGAGTTCAGACCGGCCCCACTCACACTGTAAAGTCAATAGTGAGATGTCTGTTTAATGGGCCTCAATTAATTTTATGAAAAATGGGGACTAAGAATCACTCATTTCTGTGTGTGTGTATATATATATATATATAAAATTAGCAGCAGGAATCAGGAACGCCTGGCTGAAGGGCTGAAGGAACTGGAAATCCATGCTAGTATATATAAAATGATATTGTCATGGGTTTGGAGGGGGTTAGATGAAAGAACTGAACAAAGTATGTCTAAACAGAGAAACACTCACGTAGCAAGTCAGAACAAAAATAGGGCAATGATCTTGGTGAAGTTTTAGAGACTAAAAATTGGCAGAAAATATATGGTCTGTATAAATTAGTTGTTCACAACATCAAGATAAAAAGTACATTAGAAATGTATACACTGAATGCCACATATGCTTAACACACAAATGATGTAAAAGATTGATAAAAATAACAGTGATTTGTACACTAGATGTGGAGAAGTGGTTTCAAATACACACATGGTGGGGATGCTGACATTATTGCTTGAAGGTGGTGAATAAATTGAGGGACTGGACAAAAATCCAGTAGTAGAACTCCAGATATGATTTTTTTAAAGAATAAACTGTAAAATGACACTTAGAAACACAAAGCGCCAACCTGGGGTATGGGGGTCATATTGGACTGGGACAAAGTCAAAAGTTGGCTGACCGTGATGGAGATCGAGCCAGATACAGGGACTATGTTGGGCCCGCTGAAACAAAGTCGGTAAACTTTGTTGCTTTGACGCCGAAGATGCTTGAAGCAGGCTGCAGCAATGTGTTTCCCGCAGTAGAGGTGATATGTTGATCTTTCCCATGCAGTAAAGAAGAAGTGTCGAACTTCTACACGCATTAGCGGTGATGCATCGGGTCCGAGATGTGGCAGTTTTCGCTGGAGAGGTGATGCGACTACTCAAATCCACATAATGGGGGCAATGCACTGGTCCCGATTAACACAACAGGGGCAAGGCGCCGGGATGCATCGATTCAGCTGCAGCAAGCACCTTAAGTCCGCTTCCAAGGGTCCAGGACTGGGGTGCCACAACTTGGCAAGGCAGATTCACAGATGGCAGAGTCCAGGTGTAGGTTGTAGGTCTTTTATGTCCCTGAGACTTCAATCAGCAGACCAGTCAGCTGGCACTTAGAGTCACTCTGGGTTGTAGAGAAGCAGTCATAGTCCTTCTCACTTCCAGGCAAGAGGGCAGCAGGCTGCAGGTCAGCACAGCAAGCTAGTGTCCAGCAAAGTGGCAGTCATTCTGGCACCAACGCAGCTCTTCTGTCTTCAGGGCAAAGTATCCAAAGGTCCAGAAGTGTACTGAGATGGTGGTGTCAGAGGTCCAGTAGTTGGACCCATTTGTGATTTTGAAGTGGTGAGACTTCAATGAGATGCTTTTGAGGTGCACAGAATCCCTGCCCTTCCTGCCCTGGCTCCGGAATCACTACAGGGGTGTATGCAGCACAGGTATGTGGACAGGACACAGCCACAAATAGGCTGTGTCCAGCTCCTCCCTCTCATACAGTCCAGGATGGCCCATCAGGATACAGATGGCCCATCAAGTCGCACCTAAGCTCTCATGGGAGTACTGTATATTAGGCTTGTTTAAGAGACCCAAGAGCACAAAAGTAGTGTCCTGTTTTGTCGATTTGGTGCTGATACTGGCAAAGCCCCTCTTAATGAGACGCTATAAGTGCTAGACCGCGGCCATGGTCTCCATGTGGCGGGAACAGGTGGAGAAATGGTGTCTGGAAGAGAGCAGCTCTACGCTGGTAAGAATAGCGGGGATTACAGAAGAAACCCATTGCACTGGAATGGGATGCTCTATTGGAGTCCTTGAAAACATTAGACTCTGCAGACACTTAAGTTAGCACATTCAGTCCCCTATAAAGATGAGTATGGTACTGCATAATGCACCCTTACTGGTGCCCTGCTCAGACATGCCGCCTCTCTATGGCCCCAAGATTCTTTCGGGATCCATTTTGCATACAGTAACTAATGATGCACCTGACTGCTTCCTCATCTTTATTACTTGCACCCTTTTCACACAGCTTTGATAGGTCTCTGGGGTTTTTGACATGCTTATTACTAGCAGTGATGATGTTCAGTTTGGGGTGGGAGAGGGTTAACTCATTTAGATAAAATCATAGTTCGAATCTGTTGATCAATGATAGTGTGAGAAAAGGCCTCTTTTTGACATGGTTATCCCCCACTTTTTGCCTGATGTATGATGTAGCCTAGAAATTGTAGTTCTCAGCGCCCCTGCTAACCTGGTTCCCTGGGCTACAACTCTTTCCCTAAAACTGTTGTGATGCATTGGCACAATTGGATACACCTTTAGCTACCACTATAAGTCCCTAGTAAAAGGTACTTAGGTACCCAGGGCATGGGGTACTAAGGGTAGGAAACGGAGAGCAGCAGCACTGATTGTGCCACCCCCTAGAGCCATGCGTCCAGATGCCCCCAGCACTGCCATTGCAAGCTGGGTGTCCTGGTGCAAATCTAAAACACAAATTTGACGTGGCCTGTGTGACCTGTCCACCGAAAACTGCATATATTATGGGTAAGACACCCCTCTGGGAGGCCTTCCAGCCCTAAGGCAGCGTGCACCATATCATATGTGAGGGGACAGCTGCATAAGCAATATGACCCCACTGTGTCATTGCCAAACCTGGGACATAGTGACTGAACGGAACAGCCAATTTAATATATGTGCTGGACAATATTCAATACGAGTTTCCAGGCTACAAGATGGCTACACTGAACCCTGGGCTGTTTGGTATCAAACAACTCAGAAGGATAAATACAAGCTGGTACCAGTATTGGATTATCCCTAAATGTAACCAGGAGTCACTTTGGAGGTGCCCCCTGCAAAAGCTAAATACCCTGGCATGGTTGCTGACTGGTTCTATTCAGCCTGCCACCTCCAAACACAAAATCTTCAAACCTTGGGGAAGAGATCTGTCTCTTTGGTTTGTAAAACAAAGCCCTTCCTGGTTGGAGGTGCCAATACCCCCTCCCTCATGAATGTGCACTGCCCTGGTGGTGAGCTTCAAAGGGCTAACAGCTTTGAAACTCAACCCCCAGGCCTGCTGCTAGCATCAGAAGGTAACCCCAATGCAAATCCCCACTTTTGGCAGGAAATTCAAAGAGTAGGAGGCGTGGCCCCACCTGGCATGCACCACCCCTGAGGTGTTGCCTGCGAGGTGGGTATACCATTTCATTTTCCTCCATTTTGGATGAAAGGAAAAAAGCCAATCAGGGATAGGGAAGTGACCGGTCCCAAAGGAAGAGGTCACTTTAGTGGGTATAGCCACCCAAAGGTAAGTGATCTACTGGTCACTACCAGGTTCCCCCAAAAATGCCCACTAAAAACAGAATTTAGTGGGCATCCCTAGACCAGGAGATCAGATTTGACAGACAAATGAAGACCCGCAGCAAGGAGGTTCAAGGCAAGAGAACTGTGGACCATCTGCAACAAAGAAAAGGCCCCAAACCCTGCCTGCTGCACCCAGGACCCAACAATCGCCTCTGAGTAGCCGCTGGACAACTGGAATAACTCTAAAGAACCCCAGAGGACCTCCAGGCTTCAAAAATTCCCATGGAACTCCAGGAGGAGGCATCACCATCGTCCACAAGAACACCCTCAGGATCACGGCCAGCGCCGAAGACACCCACAGCACAGCCGAACACCTGCACTTCCCGATCCACACTGACCCAAACACCAACCTCCGAGGGACCCTTATCTACAGGCCCCCCGGCCCGACAGCGGCTCAGCGACTCCATCACCGACGTCATCAGCACGCACGCTCTCGCATCCACTGACTACATACTCCTCGGGGACTTAAACTTCCACCTCGAGAACACCAACAACAACACCGCCACCCTGCTCGACAACCTCTACAACCTCGGCCTCAAACAGCTCGTCACGACACCAACCCACTCCGCAGGACACACAATCAACCCTATTTTTTATGCCAGCAATCACGTCACCTTCAGCCACACCACTGATCTCCACTGGACAGACCACCGCTGCATCCACTTCTCCTTCAAGCGACCCACAACACACCACCACCCACAACGGATCCCCCACCACAGTTGGAACAAGGTCACCAAAGACCAACTTATCGCGACCCTCTCCAGGAACCCACCTATTGACACCACCGACACTGATGCAGCTGCCCGCAACTTCAGGCAATGGGTCAACACCTGTGCCAATACTCTCGTCCCAATCAAGAATCCCTCCAACAGACGCACTGACAAAAAGGCCTTCTGGTTTACTGTCAACCTCCATGAATCTAAGCAAACCTGCTGAAGACTAGAAAGAAAGTGGCACCAAGATCAGACTGTACAACCACACAGCCTTCAAAAACGCCATCCGCAGACACCACCAAATCATCCGAGCAGCCAAGAGAACCGCCTTCAAAGACCGAATCAACAACAACACACACAGCCACAAGGAGCTCTTCAATGTCGTGAAGGAACTCTCCAATCCCTGCTCCAAGGCCAACGTCATCCCCCATCCCAAGACCTCTACGACTCCCTAGCCTTCTACGTCCACAGCAAAATTGCAGACATCCACAACAGCTTTAGCACCCAGACCCCCTGGCAACCACCAACACCACAGATTCACCTCCGACCAACCTCCTGCTCTCCTGGACCCCCGTCAATGACAACGACAGCATCAAAATCATGAACACCATCCACTCTGGCTCTCCATCTGACCCCTGCCCTCACCACATCCTCAATAAAGCAAGCTCTGTCATCGCACCCCAACTACGGAAGATCATCAACAGCTCCTTCGAGTCCAACACCTTCCCGGAGAGCTGGAAACACACCGAGATAAACGCCCTCCTCAAAAAACCCAAGGTGGACCCAAAAGACCTCAAGAACTTCTGGCCTATCTCCCTGCTCCCCTTCCCGGCAAAAGTCATTGAAAAGGCTGTCAACAGACAACTAACCCGCTTCCTCGAGGAGAACTGCACCCTGGACCCTTCCCAATTTAGATTCCGCAGCAACCACAGTACTGAAACTGCCCTCATCGTCCCCACCGACAACATCAGAACCATACAGGACAATGGTGAAACCGCGGCCCTCATCCTCCTGGACCTCTCAGCCGCGTTCAACACCATCTGCCACCACACCCTACGCTCACGCCTCAGCAATACAGGAATCCACAACAGAGCCCTGGACTGGGTCACATCCTATCTCACCTGCAGAACCCAGAGAGTCCGCCTCCCCCAATTCCGCTCGGAGGCCACCGAAATCATCTGCGGCGTACCCCAGGGTTCGTCCCTTGGCCCGACCCTCTTCAACATTTACATGGCCCTGCTCGCTAACATCGTCCGATCCCACAACCTCAACATCATCTCATACGCAAACGACACCCAGCTGATCCTCTCCCTCACCACGGACTCCATCAAGACCAACCTACACCAAGATATAAAGGCCATCACCAAATGGATAAAGAGCAGCTGCCTTAAACTCAATTCAGACAAGATGGAAGCCCTCATCTTCAGCTCCACCCCCTCCTCATGGGATGACTCCTGGTGGCCTGCCACTCTCGGAGCAGCTCGGACTCCCACCGACCACTCACGAAACCTAGGATTCATCTTGACCTCCTCATTATCCATGACCCAGCAAGTCAACGCCATCTCCTCCTCCTGCTTCAACACCCTCCGCATGCGCCGAAAGATCTACAAATGTATACCCACTGAAATCAGAAGAACAGTCCCCCAAGCCCTCGTAAGCAGCAAACTGGACTACAGCAATGTCCTCTACGCAGGAACCACGGCCAAACTCCAGAAGAGGCTGCAACGCATCCAGAACACCTCCGCATGCCTCATTCTGGACAGGACATCCCCTGCCACATCACAGACCACCTAAGAAACCTGCACTGGCTCCCAGTCAGCAAGAGAATCACATTCAAACTCCTCACCCACGCTCATAAAGCACTGCATAACACCGGACCAGAATACCTCAACATACAGCTCTCCTTCTCCACCCCAGCCCGACATCTCCGCTCCGCCGACCTCGCACTCGCAACCGTCCGTGTCCGAAGAACTACAACTGGCGGTAGATCATTCTTGCACCTCACCACCAAAATGTGGAACACTCTTCCCATCCACCTGCGCCAGGCCACAGACCTCCTTACCTTCAGGAAATTTCTCAAGACCTGGCTGTTTGAGCAGTAACAGCACTTTCACCCCCTGCACTCTTACCTCCTCAGTGCCTTGAGACCCTCATGGGTGAGTAGTGCGCTTTACAAATTCCTGACAGATTGATTGATTGATTCAAGGTACCACTGTACAAAAGCAAGAAACCAGCAAACCAATGAGGGTCACTTCACTGACCAGCCGCTAACTCCTGAACTGTAAATCTCAGCTGAACCAAATGACACACCGACGACCGTGAGGACAAACCCTGCAAGTGTGCCAAGTGTGGTGGCACGTACCAATACCATGGGTATTGGTCAGCTAGCATCGTTCACCAAGAAAACCAGCCCGTCCTGGGCTCAAAAAGGACCAAGAGGAAGCCCCAGTCAAGGGACTTCAGGAATGCCCTGGACCTCCTGCCAGCGAGCCCCCATTGTCCCTTGGACCAACTAACCTCCTGCTCCAGAGGGCATCCTTGCGCACAGCTCCTGGCTCACTGATTCTCTCTGCATCCAGCAGCCCTGTGCCCTGAAACGAAGAACCTGATGTGCCCTAAGGATCCCCCACCCCTTGTGACCTCGACACTCCAAGGGGACCCCAAGAAACCATGTTTAAACTTACCAATGCAGTGTTTTTCCAAGTGGTCCCCCGCAGTGGCCCTGCACCAGCTCCAGAGACGTTTCATTAATCGCCGGAACCGGGAACCACCCGAACTTCTCCAGCGGACACAGTGTGCCCACTGAGGACCTCAACCAACCTGCAAATGAAGAACTTGGTAAACTAACTGTACGATTTTATATGCATTTTTAAAGGTGATCTACCATTGATTCCTATGGTGTGTAATTATGTGCAAAAAGACTATTTTATTAAACTTCAAAAATTCCTATGTCTAAAATTTTTTGGTAATCTTGGTCTTCAAAAATTACATAAAAATCTGAAGTGTTTTTAAAAATTTGCCTCAAGTTATTCCTTTGAGTGTGTGAGCTGCAAGATTTATACTGTGAGGATAACAAACGCTTTGCACTTTTCCAAGATTGGCCTAATTGCTTGGCCAAACTACCTTAAAAATTGGAGAATTATGTGATCTAGTTTTTGCCCCTGTAAACCAACGTGTGGTTGTCTGGACCCCCTGCACATTGTGCCTTGCTTTGCAAACTACATAGAGGGCCACCCTCCTATAGATAGTACCTTGCATGATGGTCTATCAACTAATTACTATACACTGCAGCAGTAGAATTTATCTCTTCACCACTGCAGTCCAATATAAAACACAGCATTCTGGAAGGAATAATTTGCTTCTTAACTACGGCAGCTAGAAAACAATGAATGCTCTCTGCGCTTGCCACTGCTGTCATAGAATATTTAACATCAGAGCATCCTGCTTGCGAAAAAAAATGCATAAATACAAAATGGCAAGGATAAGAACACATATAAGAATACAAAAAGTTACAAAGCATTATCATTTTTTCTAATGTTAATTGCACCAGCTAGCTATATAGGGATGTAATCTGATCCCTGCATAAATATATTACTTTCTGCCAACAGCTGTTCATAACTAGCCCCAACATCCAACTCTGCATCACTGGTTATCATAACTCTTAGATATCTTGCCATAATAATAACAAAAGTGTCAGATGTTTAGATGCCTCCTGTAGGTAGAATTTGGTGTTAAGTAGTTTACAGCCTTATAGGACCCCTAACTGTTCAAGTAAATGAATACCAATCTTTAAAGTCTCTGTAAGAATTTAAACAGCAAAATCATTGGCATAAGCAGTTATAGTCTCTTATAAATGAATCCTTCTTAGCAAAGATAAGGGCAAGGAGGCTTCTTAGACCTTAAATTGTAGCCTGTTGGTTTAAATGCAAGCGCAGGTACTTCTTGTTTAGCATGATCAGTATGTTGTGATTATGGCTCTGGTGGTACTGCTTTATTGGTGTGGGAACAAGAGGGCAAACCTGTGCATGTTACAGCTGTCAGTTGTGAACAAACCTTTGTAAGGCTCCTTTCAACCAGGTTGAAGGCAGTGACATGAGGTGTGGGCCTTCACATGGACCCAGTCGCCAGCTGAAGAGAATGTCCATCTGTTATCAGTGGGTCTGGAAGGGCTTGCAACACCTGGCGGTGAAGACAACACAATGGGCCTCATTAAGAGTATTTATGCTTAAAAACGTGCTTACCTTGTAATGAAGTTCTTGGTTTAAAAAAAAATATATATATATATATATATATATATATATATATATATATATATATATGAAGTGTTATTTTTCTAAATTGGTCTCAGATTAATTCTTTGAGTGTGTGTCTCATTTATTGAATCTGTAAGCACAACAAATGCTTAGCACTACCCTTTGATAAGCCTAACTGCTCACCCACACTACCACAAAATAGAACATTAGTACTATCTACTTTTGCCTCTGCAAACCAATTGGCGGTCCACTGGACTCTCGGCATGGTGTACTTCTTTTTAGTGCGTCATACAGAGAGCCAGCTCCTACTCTACTAGTGGGCCTGCTTCTCTCATGCCACCTACTAAAGTAGCACTTTAAATCATGCCTCTAACAATGCAGACTGTATTGTAGTTTTAATTTAAAGTACCATTTCTACCTAGCAAAATAAAGCTTTTGCAGGGCTAAACCTTTCTTTTTAATACTTACAAGTCATCCGTAAGTTAGGCCCGAAAGGCTCATATGCCAGGGTACATGGTATTTAAAAAGTGGTACATGTTGGTTTAAGTTTTACATGTCGCGGCAGTGAAAAAAATCATAAAGTCGTTATTCACTGTTGTAAGACATATCTATCCAGGAAGACAGGAACTGCCTGTCTTCATTCCCATGCTATCTAGAGTGATTCCAGTGGTCAGTTGGCTGCCCTCCTGTGTGAGCTACAGAGACACAACAAGCTTCAGAGGCCTCCCTGCAACTGCCCAATTGACCTGATGCACTTGACCTGCCCTGACCTGCAACTGGACCAGCCTAAGCCCTGCCTCTGACTTGTGTGAGTCCTGATCCCCAAGAGGTGCCCCCAGGTACTGGGCCCTTGGCTGGCATCAGATTGTACTCCTCCCTGTCTAAAGGAGGGTTCCATCAAATCAGACACAGAGCGTTGCAACCCAATGCAGGACATTGCAGCACCTTGCAGCTCTTCATCATCATCATATGCTTTATTTCGGTAGAAATGTACCATAAAAGCACAATACAAAACATTTAAGAAAATAGAAATAAGACATAAAGGGGGTCATGCCAACTTCGGCGGCCGCCCGCCAAAGTTCCCCCGCCAGATTACCACACCGCGGTCAAATGACCGCCGCGGTCATTCTGACTTTCCCGCTGGGCGGGCGGGCGACCGCCAAAAGCTGCCCGCCCGCCCAGCGGGAAAGACCCAGCAACGATGAAGCCGGCTCCGAATGGAGCCGGCGGAGTTGCTGGTGTGCGACGGGTGCAGTTGCACCCGTCGCGATTTTCAGTGTCTGCTTTGCAGACACTGAAAATCTTAATGGGGCCCTGTTAGGGGGCCCCTGCAGTGCCCATGCCAGTGGCATGGGCACTGCAGGGGCCCCCAGGGGCCCCACGACACCCGTTCCCGCCATCCTGTTTCTGGCGGTGAAAACCGCCAGAAACAGGATGTCGGGAAGGGGGTCGGAATCCCCATGGCGGCGCTGCCGTGGAGGATTCCCTGGGGCAGCGGAAAACCGGCCGGTTTCCGTTTTCTGACCGCGGCTTTACCGCCGCGGTCAGAATGGCCCCTGATGCACCGCCAGCCTGTTGGCGGTGCTTCCTCCATCCCCGGCCCTGGCGGTCCATGACCGCCAGGGTCGGAATGACCCCCAAAATCATAAAAATTTGAGATAATACTCTAAAATCCTAAAAGCTTAAAAAAAAAGTGAAGTGCCTGAAAATTTACATAAAAATACAAATATAGTAAAGGCGTTCAATAATAGTTGTGCATTGTCTGGGATATAATGCTAACCGTGCGTTATATTACACAACTATAAGACTGCATTGCCTGCTACCAATATCTATAGCTAAATTTTGTCTTTTACAATTTCAAGTCTAAAATGCCAGATAGATTCAAGAAATTTTGCCAAGGAACACGCCAGTATCACAGATGGATCCGATTTGAATATCCTCAAGGCCGGTAAACAGTTCTTAAAGCCCAAACGTTTACATAAAGAGATGATCCAAAGAGCCCTCTGCTTGGAATATGCAGGGCATTGGAAGAGAACATGGAACATAGATTCTTCATTCTCACAACCCATTGGGCATGTCTTGGAATTATTGGTTGTATTCGACCATTTATAGGTTAGGGTACACAAAGGAAGGGACCCTATTCTACAGAGTACGTGCAAGTGGAGAAAGTAATGTGTCCATAAAGTGCTCAAACTCGTAGTGGCATTTAATTTGTAATAAACTGCCAGTCATAGTAGAAGAGGAGACTTCTACCAAATGCAAGGTTTGGGCAATAAGACAAAATGCATCCTTCAATATCTGGATAGCATTTTTTGGAATAGAAGAAGGGTCCTCCCAATAGTTCCCCAAGCCAAGAGAAGAAAAGATCCGCTCTACATAATTGCACCACTTAATTTTTGAGGTAGAGTTGGTGCTCACCAGGTTGATCAGCCCGAGTCTGGATGGGATGAGAGAGTCAATTGGAAGGAGATTTAAATCTATTCGGATTGGCAAGGATTGGGCGCTAGATGGAACTCTTAGCAACATCTTTAAGAAAGAATTTTAAACCCTTACCAAATCCTCCAGGTTGCAATGGCCCCACAGCTCAGCTCCATCTAGGGCCCCCCCCTTGCTTGAGATTTGTACATTTCTAGAGCAGGAGTCATGGCAAATCTGGGGGATCTAGCTGCAAATCTCGCAATGCCGCCCGCCCTTTGTTTCAAACACATTGCTGATTTCTGGAGATGAGCATGCCATTTGTGTGAATCTTCCAATTTTAATCCTAAATAATCGAAAGCACCCACTCTTTCCAATGTGACGCCCTCGAGACAAATGGGGCTCCTCATCTTTTGTTTGATATCCCGAAACACCATGTATTTGGTTTTTGTTGAGTTAATTTCTAGGCCATAATCTTTGCAGAAGGCCACAAACCTCATGAGCAAATTAGAGAGGCCAGTAGCCGTTTGTGATATTAGCAAGGTGTCGTCTGCAAATAACAGGCATTGAATCTTTTGCCCTCCCAATCTGGGGGCATCACTAGAACATTCCAAAAGATAAGGGATGCATGCATTGATGAATAAAAGAAATAATGTAAGAGCAAGTACACAGCCCAGTCTCACACCGCGATTCGCGGGGAACTCCGATGTTAGCTCGCCTTTCGGGCCCCATCAGATTCTAGCACAATTGAGATGTACTGGTCAGCCAAACACACCATCTGCACATTCATAGAATGGTAACCCTTATGGTTTCTGTACACCTGTTCACTCCTGCTGGGGGGCCAAGGCCACATGTGTCCCATCAATGGCACCTATGATGTTGGGGATATGTCCCAGGGCATAGAAGTCACCTTTCACTGTAGGCAAATCCTCCACCTGAGGGAAAACGATGTAGCTGCACATGTGTTTCAGCAGGGCAGACAACACTCTGGACAACACGTTTGAGAACATAGGCTGGGACATCCCTGATGCAATGGCCACTGTTGTTTGAAAAGACCCACTGGCCAGGAAATGGAGTACTGACAGCACCTGCACTAGAGGGGGGATTCCTGTGGGATGGCGGATAGCTGACATCAGGTCTGGCTCCAACTGGGCACACAGTTCCTGGATTGTGGCACGGTCCAGTCTGTAGGTGACAATAACATGTCGCTCCTCCATTGTCGACAGGTCCACCAGCGGTCTGTACACCGGAGGATGCCGCCATCTCCTCACCTGCCCCAGCGGACGTGCTCTATGGAGGAGAAGAGAGAGCAGAGAGTCAGCCGACACTGAGGTACAAAAACACAACTTTATTCCACAATTTTTTAAATCCGCTATGTGCCTGTATTAGTGTGTATGCAAAGCCTAGATATGTGTGACACATTTAAAATTAATGCCATGTGGCCCCCTGAAATGGCGGCTGCCTGACCTGTAATATGGGACAAGGGGATATGAGGTAACGGCGCTGGCGTTGTACACCATTGCGGCGCAATCCTGCATTGGTTAACATTGGACCCTATGGGTCCCAGGAGCCAATGACGATGTACGCCGGCGGTGACGGTACGCACCACCGCGGAGGTCACCGCCATTTTCTGTCTGTTCACTCACTTGATACCTGATCTTCGACAGGAGAGGACCTACACTGCAAGTGCTGCTGTGACCTCAGTCTGGAAGAGACAATGGCTCATGTGTCTGGGGAAAGGGCCCCTGCCTTCACCATGGAGGAGTTGGAGGAACTAGAGGATGGGGTCCTCCCCCAGTACACGCTACTCTACGGTCCACTATGAGCATGCCGAATGGGCAATGCCTGTGTGGAGTGGTGTGGATGGAAGATAGGGGGGGGGATAATGAGGCGTGCATGAAACGACGGTGAGTGCATGTGCGTCATGGCAAGGGTAGGGATGCAGGCCTATTCCTCTAGGTCAGCGCTCACCAGAAGAAGGATATTTGGCGTGCCATCGCCAAGGAAGTCCAGACCCTGGGGGTCCACCACAGACGGAGCACCCACTGCCAGAAAAGATGGGAGGACATTCGCCGCTGGAACAAGAAGACGGCGGAGGCCCAGCTGGGGATGGCCTCCCAACGTGGGAGGGGTGCCCGTCGCACCATGACTCCCCTGATGTTCTGGATCCTGGAGGTGGCCTATCCAGAGTTGGATGGGTGCTTGAGGGCATCACAGCAGCCACAAGGGGGTGAGTACACTTTCATTCAGCTGATTCAGGGCGCATTGGAGATGTCTGGGTGGGGAAGGTGGGCTGTGGGTTCCCCTAGGCCAGGGCTAGTTTAGTATGCAAGGTCCCTTAGTAAGGCAGGCCATGTGGCACCCCACCCCACCTGTGTTCAGAGCCAACTACACCTCGTCAGGCTCCTGTGACTTTTATGTGTGCAGCAATCGGGCATAGGCCTTATACCCCATGTCCCTGTGATTAATTAGGGAACTCAAAGTGCACGGCATAGTCCAGGGGGCTTCTGTGTCTGTAGTGTCCGCCAACGGTAGCGGTATTGCATGCACTCAACATGTCTTTCGTCTGTCTCCCCCCACCTTTTTGTGGTCTCCCTGTTCCTGTGTGCATTAGCATCATCAGGCGGAGGAGCAGTGGCACCGGGGCAGGAGAGACCAGCATCCCACATGGCCCTGGAGGGCAACACAACGGAGTCTGAAGCCACCAGTGGGACGGAGGGCGAGGGGAGCTCCCCGGCGGGGACAGGAGCTGACACCAGCGACACGGACTCCTCCTCTGATGGGAGCTCCCTTGCGGTGGCGGGCCCCTCTGTGCCCACCGCATCTACAGGTACAGCCGCCACACCCCCTACCAGCACCGCCCTCCCAGCAGCCCCGCAGTGTGTGCCCCATGGCCGCTTACCCAGGAGGGTGGACATCTGCTTCGCCTCAGGCACCTCAGCCCCTGCCCCGTCAGCCCTGCTGCCCTCAATGAGGAGGCCATTGACCTCCTCAGGTCCCTCACTGTTGGGCAGTCTACCATTTTGAATGCCATCCAGGGTGTAGAGAGGCAGTTGCAACAGACCAATGCATACCTAGAGGGCATTCATTCTGGTCAGGCAGCCCAACAGCGAGCTTTTCAGACTCTGGCCTCAGCACTGATGGCAGCCATTGTCCCTGTGTCCAGCCTCCCCCCTCCAACTTCCTCCACCCAGACCCAAACACCTGTACCTCAGCCTATCCCAAGCAAACCATCAGACCAGCATGCACTCACCTCAACACACAAGGGAAGCTCTGGCAAACATAAGCACCACACATCCCACAGGCACTCACACAAGCATCATACCCATGCACACATACCAACATCCTATGTATCCACTGTGTCCCCCTCCTCCTCGTCTCCCTCCTCCCTCCCTGTCTCATCTCCACTCACACCTGCATGTACTACATCTTCAGCCACTACGTCCATCACCAGCACACCCATCACCACACCCCGCGCACTTGCACTCACCACCCCCACTACCATTCACACATCCCCTGTGTCCTCTCCCAGTGTGTCTGTGAGCCCACCTCCCAAGGTACACAAATGCAGCCACACACCCACCCAACAGCCATCCACCTCATGACAGCCTCCAACCCATGCACCTTCACCCAAAGTCAGCAAACGTACACCTCCTACAACCACTACCTCTTCCTCCACTCCCAAACCCCCTCCATCTACCCATCCCAGTGTGTCCAAAAAACTTTTCCTGTCCAACCTTGACCTCTTCCCCTCACCTCCCCCACCCCTTCAGTCCCCGGGGGCCCACCTTTCCAGGTCCCAACCCAGCACCTCAGCCACAACATCTGCGGGAACAGTGGTGCCAATAGTAACCGGCTTCTGGAGTGCGCCAGGCAGCAGGGCAGCCAGTGTGCCATGGAGCCAGACCACGGACAGTCCCCCACCTCAAAAGCACAAAAAGTTGGCCAGTGCCCGGCGGGAGAGAGGCAAAACATCTACCCAGGAGTAGATTTGGGAGTGGGAAGACAGCTGCGCCACCATCTAAGGTGGGGAAGGGGCACAGAAAGACAGGCAAGTCGTCGAAAACCTGCACGGCGGACAAGACCGCCACCAGCACCGCTGCCAAGGACACCGCCGCCACCAGCACTGCTTCACAGGACACCGCCGCCACCAGCACCGCTGCCAAGGACACCGCCGCCACCAGCACAGCTTCACAGGACTCCGCCGCCACCAGCACCGCTGCCAAGGACACCGCCATCACCAGCACCACTGCCATGGACACCGCCGCCACAAGCACTGCTGCCAAGGACACCGCCACCACCAGCACTGCTTCACAGGACACCGCCGCCACCAGCACCGCTATGAAGGACACCGCCGCCACCAGCACTGCTGCCAAGGACACCGCCGCCACCAGCGCCGCAGGCCAATGAGCGCCGACAGCTCCAACGCTACTGAGGCCGCCACGAGTAGGAAGAAGCACTCTGGGCACAAAGCCCCCTCCAGAACCAGTGGAGATGCACATCCACTACCTCAGTCCTTGGCAGGATGAAGCACTCTGGGCACAAAGCTTCCTCCAGAACCAGTGGAGAATGACATCCACAACCTCAGTCCTTGGCAGGATGAAGCACTCTGGGCACAAAGCCCCCTCCAGAACCAGTGGAGAAAGGCATCCACTACCTCAGTCCTTGGCAGGATGAAGCACTCTGTGCACAAAGCCCCCTCCAGAACCAGTGGAGATTTACATCCACTACTTCACTCCTTAGCAGGGTGAAGCACTCTGGGCACAAAGCCCCCTCCAGAACCAGTGGAGAATGACATCCACTACCTCAGTCCTTAGCAGGATGAAGCACTCTGGGCACAAATCCCCCTCCAGAACTAGTGGAGAAAGGCATCCACTACCTCAGTCCTTGGCAGGATGAACCACTCTGTGCCCAAAGCCCCCTCCAGAAACAGTGGAGAAAGGCATCCACTACCTCTGTCCTTGGCAGGATGGAGCACTCTGGGCACAAAGCCCCCTCCAGAACCAGTGGAGAATGACATCCACTACCTCAGTCCTTGGTAGGATGAAGCACTATGGGCACAAAGCCCCCTCCAGAACCAGTAGAGAATTACATCCATTACCTCAGTCGTTGGCAGTATGGAGCACTCTGGGCAAAAAGCCCCCTCCAGAACCAGTGGAGATTCACATCCACTACCTCAGTCCTTGGCAGGATGAAGCACTCTGGGCACAAAGCCCCCTCCAGAGCCAGTGGAGAATGACATCCACTACGTCAGTCCTTGGCAGGATGAAGCACTCTGGGCACAAGGCACCCTCCAGAACCAGTGGAAACTGTTATCCACTAGAGAGACTGTGGTTTTGCACTCCCCAGGATAAAGCAGTGGGCAACCCACCCACTGGAGAGACTTGTGAGACTGTGGCTTTACACTCCACAGGATAAGGCAGTGGGCAAACCACCCACTGGAGAGACTTGTGAGAATGTGGCTTTGCACTCCCCAGGATAAAGCAGTGGGAAACCCACCCACTGGAGAGACTTGTGAGACTGTGGCTTTGCACTCCCCCGAATAAATCAGTGTGCAAACCACCCACTGGAGAGACTTGTGAGACTGTGGCTTTGCACTCCACAGGATACAGCAGTGGGCATGGAGCCCCCTCGTGGATCTGCCCCCCCTTGCCTTCCCCCTGAGGTGCCTGTTGTATTTCTATCTGATGCCCCTGCAGTGTTCTCTCCGTTTTGATCGGGTAACTTGTGTGGGCCTCGCCCATGCATTTTGGGTCTAGTGGTCCACTGACTTTTATGGTGCAATACCTTGGACTTGTATTCTTGGCGTATATATTTGTTTATAGTGTATATATTTTTTGAGTACTGGATTTTAATCTATTACAAACGTTCAAATCATTTCTTTTTGTCTTTGCATTCTTCCAGGGGGGTTGGGGGGTGTAACTGTAATGTATCATGATGTATTAGTGTGTGTGTTGTAGTGGGTGAGGGTGGGGGTGGTGGTGGGGGTGTTGCGTGTGTGTGTCACTCTCTTTTCCCTCCCCCATCCCCTGTGTCGTAGGTGCAGTACTCACCGTGGTCTTCAAAGGCAGGGAGTATCTAGAGTTCCGGTTCCATGGCATCCTGGTTCCTCGTGGGGTGTGTAGAGGTGAGCGTTTTCCCTTCCAAGTCTTGTTCCCGCCGTGTTTTTGTTCGCGGTGAATCCGCCCCGGAAAAGGTGGCGGATTGGACTGTTGTAATACTGTGGGCGGTACATTGTGTTCCGCCTGTCTGTTGGCAGTTACTGCTGCAGTGTTTGTTTGTACCGCGGTGGTGGTTGGAGTGTTAAAGTGGCTGTCTATGTTGGCGGTTTCCGCCACAGTCGTAATTCCACTTTTTTTACCACCGGCCTGTTGGTGGTTTTACCGCCGCTTTAACACCGACCGCCAGGGTTGTAATGACCACCATAGTGCTTTCAGAAGTGATCACGGAAGATCTGCAGTGGTGCATTGATTTTTTAAGGCCTGGTGCGTCCTCAGAGGTTGGCAAGGGTCCGAGAGTGGAAGGATGATCAGTATTCAAGGAAGTTGTCTTGGTTCCGGAGAGGCAAAAAGTGTCTTTCCTCAAGGTAATACGTTTAAGGGAATTAAGAATTTCTGTCATTAGGATTTTCAGCTCTCGTACTTTGTTCTTTAAGCTGATTACCAAAGCTGTTAGATCCTCTTGAGGAGGGTCGCTCTCAGATTTAGATAGGGATAGACTAGCACAATGCAATGGTAAAGTAGGGGTTGTTTGGGGATGGTCCAATTCTTGTGCTTCCAATAAAGAAAAATGATTAGAACAAGGGATTTCATGGATAATCACATCGGAACTTCAGATATAGGATAAGTTACATGATGTGTAGAGGGGCTGGCATTCATAGAAGTGCTTTGGGAAGCCAGCACCTGGTAAAAGGCACTGGTAGGTTGTGAGTCATTATTAATATGGGATCCGGCAGTCAAAAACGGAATAAGGGTGCCCGTCCTCAGCCCTTTCCGTGGATATCTCTCCTTTTTATTTAGAATCAGTTCCACTTCTTCAATTAAATTATCAATCTCTTTAGTAACACAGTTTGAAAGAGGTTGTGTGACTTTAATACGTTTTGGAATCTTCGGCTTAACAGGGCCCAGAGCAGGACTACCCCTCACCTTGCACTTCCCATTATAAGTGGAAATGCTCAACACAAATGCAAAATGTTACTTTAACAATCGCAGGTGCGGAAGGGACCCAATGCCATACCTTCGGGCCCAGAGGGGAAGCCCAGCCCAGCCGCAACCAGACTCTGACGGGCGCAGATCGGCCCGCCCTTGGCCCAGGCTTCGCCCGGACGCGGCCCGCGCGCGGCCCATGCAGCGGCGGTGCGCGGTGTGCTTTATAGCGCCCATGAAGGTGGAGCACCAGCCCCCAGGCAGCAGAGGGCACCAGTGGATCCTGGGATTTAGAGTCCCTCCAAGAAGAGCAATGCGGGAGCAGAAACTGCAGCGGCGGTGCGCGGCGTGCTTTATAGCGCCTGTGTTGGTGGAGCACTAGCCCCCAGGCAGCAGACGGCACCAGTGGATCCTGGGACTTAGAGTCCCTCCAAGAAGAGCAATGCGGCAGCAGAAACACACATCAACAACCTGAAAATAATGATTTGTAAACGGGGGCGCCAGCCTGGGCAGGAAGTGTCACTGCAGTTCTTGATCAACTGTGTCCTCGGAACTGCTGCAGTGTGAAGCCACTCAGCACATGATTTCATATTGTAGCCTTCACAGCTACTGCTCAGAATTGATATAGTATGATGCACCTCGACACAGGACCTCGCATCACAGCCCTCGAAGCTCCTGAATAGAATGGATGCAGCACTACGTAACTCAACTCAGGACTTTGTATCACAGCAACATGAAGCTTCTGATTGGAACTGGCGTTGAGGAACATGAAGCTTGCATCAAAGATAAAGGTACAACTCTCAGCAGGGCTAACCTGGTCCCTGTATTTGGCTTATGCGCCATCGCGATCAGACTGAACTTCTAACTTTGTCCCAGTCTGGTGCGACCAGATATCTAGAGTTGTAGCTTTGTACTTCTTGGTGCTTTTTTTACTTAAAATTCAAAAAATGAATATCTCCAGTTCTACTGATTGTATTTTTGTTGTTCTGGTATCATGTTATTTATTAAAATGTATTCTATTTTTCTAAATTCGTTTGGAATTTTTCTTGTGTTGTGGAAACTTTTAAATGACCCCAACACCATGAAAGAATGACCCCATGCTGAGGGCGGTCATTTTTATTTTTTATTTTCGAAAAGAAAACCACGCTTAGATATTTTGGGCCATATTTATACTTTTTGACACACAACTGCGCCAACGCAGTTGTGCGTCAAAAATTTTAACGCCGGCTAACGCCATTCCAAAGCGCCATGCGGGCGCCTTATTTATTGAATGACGTTAGCCGGCGGAGCTGACTGGTGTGCGTCAAAAAAAATTACTCACACCAGGCAGCGCCGGCGTAGGGGAAAATGGAGCTTGGGCGTCAAAAAATGGGGCAAGTCAGGTCTGAGGCAAAAGTTTAACCTCAACCCGATTTGCGCCATTTTTTTTGACTCCCAACCCCCATTCAAATGACTCCTGTCTTAGCACAGACAGGAGTCATGCCCCCTTGCCCAATGGCCATGCCCAGGGGACTTATGTCCCCTGGGCATGGTCATTGGGCATAGTGGCATGTAGGGGGGCACAAATCAGGCCCCCCTATGCCACAAAAAAAAACAAAAAAAATACTTACCTGAACTTACCTTAAGTTCCCTGGGATGGGTCCCTCCATCCTTGGGCATCCTCCTGGGGTGGGCAAGGGTGGCAGGGGGTGTCCCTGGGGGCATGGGAGGGCACCTCTGGGCTCCTTCCGAGCCCACAGGTCCCTTAACGCCTGCCCTGACCAGGCGTTAAAAAATGACGCAAAAGCGGCTGGACGTCATTTTTTTTTTACCCCCCCACTCCCGTGCGTCATTTTTGCACAGGAGTTTAAATAAGGCGCACATGCCTTAGAGTCATTTTTTAGAAGGGAACGCCTACCTTGCATATCATTAACGCAAGGTAGGTGTCCACGCTAAAAAATGACGCAAACTCCAAGATCTTTGGCGCTAGACGGGTCTAACGCCAAAGTATAAATATGGAGTTAGCTTTGCGTCGGATTTGCGTAAAAAAAAAAGACGCAAATCCGGCGCAAACAGAGTATAAATATGCCCCTTTATGTTTAAATAGAAAATAACTTTAAAAGTTTGATGTAAGGTTCCATCGCGTTGATGGAGCTGTCACCCAAAGTTACAATGCATTTCCAGGAACTGCAAATGCAGTTCCTGAAAATGCAAGAGATGCCAGCAGGGGAAGCTGGCATCTCTAAATATGGTGGTGGAGGGGTACCCTCGCCCTAGCAGGAGTAAGGTATTCCACCAAGGCAAAGGTAATTACTCCAGACACCTAAATTTAATTCAGTGCCTCTTTCTCCTGTTCAAGCCTGGCATGGAGTTTTCAACCTCATTCAAATTAGAAATAAAAGAACAGGATTATTAGTGACTTGACCAATCCAAATATGTATTTCTGTTTAATTATGCATGTGCTCTTTATTTACCTCTACTCTGCCATGAATTTGTTAGTGCAGGAGGTTCTATTCAGTCCATACTCTCTGTACTGTGCAGCAAAGAAACAATTATTACATTGTTGCTCTTAAACTATTCTCACCAAACACTAGTGTACAATTATACAAAACACCGAGTTATCAGTTTGCTTTCAGGAAAATGCCAGTGCCGATTTATCTAGTTTTGTTTACTCCTTGTTTCTTTTGGCGCACTGCAAGCATTGTTGCTAACTTTACAACTCCTTAAGGCATAGTGTTCAGGTTTTCATGAGTTTCCATTACTGGTCACTACACCAAGTGTACTCATTCACAAATGCAGACCTTTTGTATTGAACAGAGTAACACCAATGCGCTTTAGAAGATAACACGGCATCTAATTATTTTCTCCTCTTTTTACACAACTGAACGAGAGGATGAAAACAGAGATGGCTTTTAAAGTCACGGGTAAGTTCAATTTGTACCAAAACACTATAGTGAATGTTTTTGTTTCAGTTTACTCGCTCATAGCACGACTAACCTCATTGACATTTGCCTTCACAGGAACCATTAAGATGATGGCAAGATGACGGAAATGGTCCAACCAATTATTTGGTCGTTTTTGTGGCTTTAATCTCTTGATGTAAATAGTTCAAGTTAGTGGTTTCTGTTGTAACCACTCTCTCCAGCAAGATGTGAGGACTAACATTAGCCCCATGGTTGGCGCAGCTAAACAGAGAAGACAGGTCTAACATGAAGGTCAATTCCTGCTATCTTCTGGATCTTCCTAGTATCCCGAGAAGGAATCTAAGGTGACTCAAAGGACAAAGCTGCTATATTCAGGTGGCCCTTACCTGTTGGAGACATTGGGAGTCATTCTGACACTGGCGGTCCAAGACCGCCAGGGCAAGAATGACGGAAGCACCGCCAACAGGCTGGCGGTGCTTCCCTGCCCATTCTGACCGCAGCGGTAAAGCCGCGGTCAGAAAACCGGGTCCGGCGGTTTCCCACCGGATTTCCCCCGGCTGGGCGAATCCGCCAGGGCAGCGCTGCAAGCAGCGCTGCCCAGGGGATTCTGACCCCCTTCCCGCCAGCCTGTTTCTGGCGGTTTTCTCCGCCAGGAAGAGGCTGGCGGGAACGGGAGTCCTGGGGCCCCTGGGGGCCCCTGCACTGCCCATGCCAGTGGCATGGGCACTGCAGGGGCCCCCTAACAGGGCCCCAGCCTGCTTTTCACTGTCTGCCTAGCAGACAGTGAAAAGCGCGACGGGTGCAACTGCACCCGTAGCACACCTGCAACACCGCCGGCTCCATTCGGAGCCGGCTTCAGTGTTGCAGGCCCCTTTCCCGCTGGGCCGGCGGGCGCTACCTTGGCTAGCGCCCGCCGGCCCAGCAGGAAAGTTGGAATGGCCCCAGCGGTCTTTTGACCGCGGAGCGGCCAAATGGCGGTTCCCGCCTGGCGGACGGCGACCGCCGCCCGCCAATGTTGGAATGAGGGCCATTGTGTTTGTGGGATCAGGGTATTGCAACGGGTGGCGAGTGTAGGATGTCAGACCGGCCCCACTCATACCTAAAGTCATAGTGAGATAGTTGTTTAATGGGTCTCAATTAATTTTGTGAGACTAAGAATCACTCATTTATATATATATATATATGTATATATATATATATATATATATATATATGAAATTAGCAGCAGGAATCAGGAACGCCTGGCTGAAGGACCTGGAAATCCATACTAGTATATATAAAATGTTATTGTCATGGGTTTGGAGGGGGGTAGATGAAAGAACTGAATAAAATATGTCTACACAGAGAATTACTCACAAAGCAAGTCAGAACAAAAATAGGGCAATTATCTTGGTGAAGTTTTAGAGACTGAAAATTTGCAGAAAATATATGGTCTGTGTAAATTAGTTGTTCACAACGTCAAGATAAAAAAATACATTAGAAATGTATAAACTGAATGCCAGATATACATAATTTGTGTTTTGAGCATAATATTGATAAAAGTAACAGTGATTTGTACACTAGATGTGGAGAAGTGGTCACAAATACACACATGGTGAGGATGCTGACATTATTGCATGAAGGTGGTGAATAAATTGAGGGATTGAGCAATAATCCATGAGTAGAACTCGAGATATGAATTTTTTTAAGAATAAACTGTTAAGCACATCTTAGAAACACAAAGCACCAACCTGGGATATGTGGTCACATCGGACTGGCACAAAGTCAAAAGTTCTGGTCGACCGTGATGGAGATTGAGCCAGAAACAGGAAACTTGTTGGGCCCGCTGAATCAAAGTACGTTAATCTTAGTTGCTTTGACGCTGAAGATGCGGGGAGCAGGCTGCAGCAATGTGTTGATATTGGATCCCGCAGTAGAGGTGATGCGTCAATCTATCCCACGCAGTAGAGAAGATGTGTAGATCTTCTCCATGCAATAGCAACGATGCATCGGGTCTGAGATGTGACAGTTCTGAAGGCGATGCACGGAGATCAAACCACGCTGGAGAGGCGATGCGTCGACTCCAGTCCACATAATGGGGGCAATGCACTGGTCCCGATAAACACAACAGGGGCAATGCGTGAGATGCATCGATTCAGCTGCAGCAAGCACCTTAAGTCCACTTCCAAGGGTCCAGGACTGGGGCGACAACCCCTAAGGTGTTGCCTACGAGGTGGGCACTCCATTTCATTTTCCTCCATCTTGGATGGAAGGACAATAGCCAATCAGGGACAGGGAAGTGACCCTTCTCCCAATAAGTGGTCACTTTAGTGGGTGTAGCCACCCAAAGGTAGGTGACCCATAGATCACTACCAGGTTCTCCCTATGACGCCCACTAAATTCAGTATTGAGTGGTATCACTACACCAGAAAATCAGATTCAACAGACAAAAGACGACCAGCACCAAGAAGAGTCAAGGCAAGAGAACTGTGGACATGCTGCAACAAAGAAAAGGCGCCAAAGCCTGCCTGAGCTTCTCTACCTGGTGCAGTGTGCCCACCGAGGACCTCGCCCAACCTGCAAATAAAGAACTTGGTAAACTAACTGTACGATTTTATATGTTTTTTTAAAGATGATCTTCCATTGATTCCTATGGTGTGTAATTACACACAAAAAGACAATTTTAATTAAACTTAAAAAATTCATATCCCAAAATGTACTTAACCAATTTTGATAATCCTGGTCTTACAAATTACTAAAAAATATTAAGTATTTTTTATAAATTCATCTCATGTTATTCATTTTAGCGTGTGAGTTGCAAGATTGATACTGTGAGTACAACAACTGCTTTGCACATCTCCAAGATTGGCCTAACTGCTCAACCAAACTACCCTAAAAATTAGAGCATTAGGTGATCAGTTTTACCCCTATAAACCAACATGTGGTTGCCTGGACCCCAAGCACATTATGACTAGCTTTGCATACTACATAGAGGGCCAGATTCCTACATTTGGTGGATCAGCAATGGGTTAAAGACTTTGCATTAGTTGATACCACTTTGTCAATTTTGTGAGCACACGGATAGGTCTCCAAATTGCTTTTAGTTAATTTATTTTTTATTTTTAATTGACTAAACATTTTTGTAAATTTTAAAAAAATTGTTAGGACCCTGGTTAGGTCCCTACAACTTTATCAAAAATATTTTTTAAAGTCCTTACTTTAGCTGGCCTTAAAAAGGTCCCAACTTTAGTTAAGTAAAAATGACAGAAGCAGAGACCAAGACCCAGGAGCTTGACCTGGAACCCTATGAGGCATATAGCTGTGGTCAATTAAGGAGACTCTGCAGGATGTACTAAATTTGTACTGGAAAGAGTCCCAGTGCACAGGCTGGTCAGCTGAAAATAAGGTACAAGATTATGATGGGCTGTATAACTGTTTCATGAAAGAGCATCTGCTGAATAATTGTTTTAATGATAGGCTACATCAAAATCTGGTAGACCTGGGTCCACTTTCCCCTCAAGAACTGGTGAGAAAGGAAGACCATTGGGTCAAGACAAAAGTTACCAAAACTACCACTGGTGAGGGAGACCAAAAGAAAGAGGCCAAAAATCCCCCCCACCCCAAGGGAAAGATGGGAGCCAAAGCAAAAATAAGACAAACTCTTCTCAATGCCCCCAAAAACCTGCACAGGAGGGTGGGCCCAGAGACTCTTCACAGTCTAGGGGTGGGTAACAAAGGTAGACTCTTTGATCCCAGCAACGCTTGGTGCCATGTCTGCAAAACTAAAGGGCACCAAACTGGAGACTTTAACTGTAAAAACAAAAAGAGACCGGTGGCAACGGGCGTCAAGATGGCGGTCGCACTCTAAGAGTGCTCCGGTCCCCTCCATCATCAGCCTAGCGGCGCCCTGGCAACCCTGTGCCCATTAAGTCCTTGTTTGGTCCCCATCCAAGTGGGAGTCAGCTGAGGCAGTGTGGGGGCCCAGACCCCCCTGTGAACTCTCAACAGAGCAGAGGAGAGGCTCGGTCGCTTGGAGCCAGCGCTTGCGGCCCGCCTCTGAAGCCCACCGCGCAGAGAAGACTTTCTGTGGGGCTGCGGTGGCCGTCTGGCGAGGCGCACAGCCTTTGTGGTGGCGCTTCCCAGGGGGTGTAGTGCCGCCGATTCCGGCTGGCGATCCTGGCAGCGACCTGCGACAAAAGTGACGAGAGGCACCCTGCTCCCCATGGGCCTCGGTCTGGGGCCTGTGCCGAGGCCAGGGGTGTGAGGAGGCCCTCCGGAGGCGGCGGGTAGGCCGGGGCCGCGCGGTGCGGCCCGGCCCCTGTGCCCCTGGGGGTCCGCGCATCAGAAGAGTATCGTGGATCCTGCCTGGCGGTCAGAGGCAGGGCGGGAAGTGCCGCCAGTAGCCCATCAGAGGTGGTGCAGTGGTCGGCGGTCCCGACCAGAGAGGCCGTGGACCTAGGCCGGGACTTGAAGAAACGATGCGACACACCAGGGGAGGGGTGCCAAGGGACCTTACGAGGTGGAGAGAGGCCCGCAGCCCCACAGCAGTTCTGAGGCCCCACAAGGCCTGTGGCTGCCCAGAAGAGTCAAGCAGCGACCAGGAGTTGGTGAGTGCAGGCCCTCGGGATGTGGCGTGGCCTGAGGCAGAGTGTCATTCCCCGAGAAGAGAAGTGAGTGACAAAGAACAGCCAAGGAGGAGGGCGGCCGGCCCCAGCGCGGCTCAACTTGCTGGAGAGAAACAGACTGGTGGCGGTCATGGCATAAGACAAAGCCAGTAAGCAGCTGCCTGCGTCGCAGCAATGCATCAACCAATTCACCAGGAACGCAGCCTCTCGCATGACGAACGTGCCGGTGCCAGAGCCCTCAGCGGCAGAAGGGGTGACTACGATCCTCCAGGACATCCAGTCCTCGCAGTTGGTAGTTGAGACTAGGGTTGGTGAGGTGCGAGAGGATGTAGGCCTGTTGCGACAGGATCTGCAGACATCGGTGGGTCATATTAAAGAAGTTGAAGACCAGGTCTTCCAGGCAGAGGATGAGGTTGTGGATCTCAAGGCAAAGGTTGCCCAGCTTCTGACTCGCACGTGTGAGCTCAACCGCAGGGCTGAAGACGCTGAGAACCGCTCCAGGCGGAATAACCTGTGTTTTGTGGGATTCCCAGAGGGAGCGGAGTCAAGCTGCACTATCGACTTCCTGGAGTGCTGGCTCAAGTCATGAGTCCCTGATCAGCGGCTCTCCCACTGGTTCGCTATTGAGCGCATCCACAGGGGCTTTGGTGCCCCCCCAGCGGCCGATGATTGTAAGATTCCTCAACTTCAAAGACCGGGATGTAATCCTTAGGAAGGCAAGAGCACACTTGGACCTCCACTGGGACAATCACAAGATCCTCATTTTCCCAGACTACACACGCGAGGTGCAGGCCAGGCGCCGCTCGTACGAAGGGGTCAAACAGAAACTCAGGGCAATGCAATTGACTTATATGCTCATGTAGGAAGTTGGCTCTGTGTATACTATCTCAAAGTGAGAGATAGTGTGCACAGAGTCCAAGGGTCCCCTTAGAGGTAAGATAGTGGCAAAATTAGATAATTTTAATGCTCTATTTTGTGGTAGTGTGGTTGAGAAGTAGGCTTATCAGAGGGTAGTGTTAAGCATTTGTTGTACACACAGACAATAAATGAGGAACACACACTCAAAGACTTAACTCCAGGCCCATAGTTTTTATATAGAATAATATATATTTTTAATTTACTTTAGAACCACAAGATTTGAAGTAAATACATAAAATGCAAGGTACTCCACACAGGTAAGTAAGGAACTTTGAATTAGAGCAATAACATACACAGTTTTAGTTAAAATGGCAATAAGTCATTTTAAAAGTGGACACAGTGCAAAAATCAACAGTTCCCGGGTGAGGTAAGTATTGGTTAGTTTTTCAGGTAAGTAAGGCACTTTTCAAGTTCCTGAGCATAGGCAGCCCACTGTTGGGGGTTCAAGGCAACCCCAAAGTCACTGTACCAGCAACACAGGGCCGGTCAGGTGCAGAGGTCAAAGGAGGGCCCAAAACACATAAATGCCTATGAAGAACAGGGGTGATCTGGTTCCAGTCTAGCAACAGGTAAGTACCTGCGTCTTCGGATGGCAGGGCCGGTAGGGCTGGGGCCAAAGCAGTTGTCGTCTCCGTCGTCTCTGCAGGGCTTTCAGTTCAGCAGTCCTTCTTTGTGTAGGTTGCAGGAATCTGATTTCCTGGGTTCTGGGGTGCCCCTAAATACTGAATTTAGGGGTGTGTTTAGGTCAGGAGCGCAGTAGCCAATGGTTACTGTCCTGGAGGGTGGCTACACCCTCTTTGTGCCTCCTCCCTGAGAGGAGGGGGATACATCCCTAACCCTATTGGGGGAATCCTCCAATCTCAAGATGGAGGATTTCTAAAGGCAGGGGTCACCTCAGCTCAGGACACCTTAAGGGCTGCCCTGACTGGTGGGTGACTCCTCCTTGTTTTTCTCATTATCTCCTCCAGCCTTGCAGCCGAAACTGGGGGCAGTGGCCAGAGTGGCGGGCATCTCCACTAGCTGGGATGCCTTGGGGTGCTGTAACAAAAGGCATGAGCCCTTGAGGCTCACCACCAGGTGTTACAGTTCCTGCGGGGGGAGGTGAGAAGCATCTCCATCCAGTACAGGCTTTGTTCCTGGACGCAGAGTGACAAAGCACTCTCCCCATGTGGCCAGCAACTCGTCTGGTTGTGGTAGGCTGGCAGAAACTGGTCAGTCTAGCACTAGGAGTTGGACTGGTATTCAAGGGGCATTTCTAAGATGCCCCCTGGGTGCATTTTACAATAAATTCCACACTGGCATCAGTGTGCATTTATTGTGCTGAGAAGTTTGATACCAAACTTCCCAGATTTCAGTGTAGCCATTATGGAACTGTGGAGTTTGTGTTTGACAAACTCCCAGACCACATAGTCTTTATGGCTACCCTGCACTTACAATGTCTAAGGTTTTGCTTAGACACTGTAGGGGCATAGTGCTCATGCACATATGCCCTCAACTGTGGTACAGTGCACCCTGCCTTAGGGCTGGAAGGCCTGTTAGAGGGGTGACTTACTTATGCCACAGGCAGTGTGAGGTGGGCATGGCACTCTGAGGGTAGTGCCATGTCGACTTAGTCATTTTCTCCCTACCAGCACACACAAGCTGTGAGGCAGTGTGCATGTGCTGAGTGAGGGGTCCTCAGGGTGTCATAATGCATGCTGCAGCCCTTAGAGACCTTCCCTGGCATCAGGGCCCTTGGTACCAGGGGTACCATTTACAAGGGACTCATCTGTGTGCCAGGGCTGTGCCAATTGTGGGAACAAAGGTACAGTTTAGGGAAAGAACACTGGTGCTGGGGCCTGGTTAGCAGGGTCCCAGCACACTTTCAATCATAACTGGCATCAACAAAAAGCAAAAAGTTAGGGGGTAACCATGCCAAGGAGGCATTTCCTTACAGCTCCTTTTCCCTGCACGCCTCGAGGTCCTCCTTCATGGGAAATCCTTCTTTTTTGACTCACCGAAGGCTGCGTGGGACTGGCTCCCTGAAGAGCATCGGATGGCTCGGAGGGCTCCCCTATCGGCTGAGGGACAGCCAGCTAGTGTCTGACCCCGGCGGCTGCCAGGGAGTGTGGGGAGGGCACAGGCGTACCCGTCCCGCCGGAGGAGGCGGAGTGGCATGCGCGGCATGTCGGCAGAAGATGGTCAAATGAGTCCAGGCCCCTTGGGGGGCAAGAGCACACCAGACAGCTCTGAAGAGAGGAGACTGGCTCCAGCTACAGAAGGGGAGCGCCTTAGTCAAGCCCCCTTGCTCTCCTGAGACTGACCCACATGTACTTTGTGTAGCTAGGGAGGGTATGGACAATGGCGCCCTCTCCGGCACTGGGCGTGGGACGGCAGCAGGCCGCATTGCAGATCTCTGACTTGATGGAGGGGTCCACCACTCCATTCTCATTATCAACACCCTGTTTTCACAGTTTTAGGTGACAGATGCTTCTGGGTTGGAAGTATGGGGTGGGGACAGTTGGGGGTCTTGTGTGAATGTTCACTCACAGTTTTCTATGGTTGGGTTTATGTTATGCTCTTTTGTTCTTGACTAGTTGGTCACAGTGAGATGTTCGGACGGGTGCACTTCACACAATATTACTGACTCCATACACATGCCAGAGCAGGCTAAACGGGTCCTCTCTTGGAGCGTAAATGAGCTCCTCGATAAAATTAAGCGATCTGTGGTTTTCTCCTTCATCCGTCGCTTTGCTCCGTCTATAGTCTTGCTCCTGGAGACCCACTTGCTTGGCACCAGGTGCCCTGTGATCATAATGGGGGGTTACGACAGGATTTACCACACAGGATTCTCCAGGGGCTCTAGGGGTGTGGCGGTTTTGTTGCACTGTTCCCTACCCATGATGGTTGCAGTCTCCCGGCTGGATCCACAAGGCAGATACCTGACAGTCTCCGGACTGCTCAGGGGACATCCAATCAATATCCTTAGTGTCTATGCCCCCCGGGTGCACAGGAGTGACTTCTTATGACACTCAGGGACGTGGTGGCGGGACCTCCCCCAGGCCTAACCATATTGGGAGGGGACTTCAACTCGGTCCTAAACCCGGAGTTGAACACCGTTGGGCCATTGTCTTCAAGACGAGTTTCCAGGGCGACAGGGTTGCGTAGATGGGTAGAGGGCCTTGGTCTCTGATGTGTGGCGGACTTGGCACCCCCAATTGCGACAATATACTCACACGTCAGCGGCACACCACACTCACGCCAGGATAGACCTCTTCTTTGTGCCAGCCCTTGATGTACCCGAGTCTCAGGAGTGGAGATACTCTTTCATAGGGTCTCAGACCATGCGCCGCTTATACTTCAACTGGACGATACTGACGCGATCCGGCGCCCAGTTTGGCGGCTCAATGCCTGGTACTTGCAGGACGCTCAAGTCCTCAGGGGCCGGTAAGCTGACTACTTTGCCTTTAATCTTGGGTCTGTGCAGTCCCTGGGTACACTCTGGGCTGCTTGTACAGCCACCCTTAGGGGGCATGCCAAACATCTCCTTCAGGAGTGGGAGCGCACGCGCAACCAAAACGTGTCGGTTCTCAAGGCTAGGGCAGTGCGTCTGGAGGGCCAGCTCACTGATTCCACGCATGCATCTGTCACATGGCAATTAGCCTTGGTCATAGAAGAGATTAGGCACACTACTCTTGAGACAGCGAAGCACATGTGGTGAGCCTCTGCGGCCTGTGTGTATGGGTGGGGCGACAAAAACGGCAAGCTCTTACACTGGCTTGCGACTAGACTGATGGCAAGCAGAATTGTTCCAGAAGTCGTTGATGACTCAGGAACAATGTCACTGATGACATACGAGATAGCACAGAGTTTCGCCAACGAAGAGTGACGTAGGCCCCAAGTGGAAAGCGAGGCCCCCTTGTTGGAGGACGTGTCCTTTCCAAAGATCTCTGTGGTGGAAAAACAGGACCTGGACGAGCCTATAGGCCTTGAGGAAGTCAAGGCTGCTATATCGGAACTGGCTACGGGCAAAACACCGGGTCCCGACGGCTTCCCGGCAGAGCTTTACACGAAGTTCCGCGATATCCTAACTCCCCACCTACTCAGCATGTTCGAGGAGGCTGAGAAGACCGGCGGTTCCCCCCGTGTCTAGACCAAGCCACCATAGTGGTGATTCCTAAGACTAGCCCCCCTTTGCAGTGCTGCTCTGCGTATCGCCCCATTTCGCTTCTCAACATTGAACTCAAGATACTTTCCACGGTTGGGGGGCGTGGCCTGCTGAGCAGCGAGATGGCGCTCTTTGAGTGTGCTCCGCCGGCCGGATTGAAATCCTTTAATGATCCTTAACATCGGGCCGAGCCCAAACTGCCAAAACCTGTATTAATGTGCGGAGGATGATGCGATGCAGATGGCGGCATGTGAATTGTTTTATTTTATTGCCTGCCTGGACTTGGGGGATAGTGCGGCCTGAAAGCGGAACCGGCGGTGTCGTCTGACGGAGCTTCTGGTGGAGGAGCCTGGGCTTGGGCTGGGAGCGTGTGCCGGCGGCGGAACTAGAGCAGTGGCGAAGCCGGGGCGCGGGAGGTCCCGGCATTGTCGGGCTGTCCCGGGGATCTCGCCGGAGCTGTGGAGCTGGAGCGGCCCCGGGCTGCCTGGGAGGTAGGCTCGCGGAGCCGCGCTGCTGGCGGTGGCTCTAAGCGCGGGACGCCGCTAGACAGTGCAGACGACGCCTACAAGATTAGGGACCCCAGATGGCGGCAAGAAGGGTGACATTTGGACTGCGCTCCGACGGACGGAGACGCTGGGCCTGCGGAGGGGGTCGATGAGGCGGACTTTAGAGGTGGCGACCGCCATTTTGGGGCCAAAAGTGCCAAAAACAGAATGAGGTGGCGCGGGGACTGGAGAGAAGCTGAGCACCGGCACGGAATCCCGTAAATGCCGAGGGCGCCCTGTGGAGGAGTTGGGAGCGTTTGAAAAGGTGGAAGTGTTTGATCTACCCTGAGACATGAATAGAGCGCTCCGAAGATGCAGAGGTGAGGCGCCTGGGGGCATGTGAGCAGACACAACTGGGCAAAAGGTGGAAAGTTGATAGAAGGGACAGGGGCTGCGAGGAGCTGTCCGATTGCCTCTTGTATGCGGTGGTGCGAACGTGGGGTCCCCCTTCCGTCGTCCTGCGCTGGTGAACAGCATAATGGACATTGGCTTGCACCCTGGCAACAGTTTGGGTTAGTTGCGGAGAGTCAATTTAAAGGAACCCAGCGGAGGTACAAGCGGCGACATAGTGACTTGTTAAAACGAAATCGGTCAGCGCGGGCGCGGCGAAAGAGGCAGGAGTGCCCAACTGTGGCTACGTGGGAACGGAGGTGGCTGTGGGACTCAGCTAATAACTAGTGGCAGTGGTAGGTGGATCTCTCGCTGCCATGGGAAAGCACGATGCTAAACAGCCGAAGCTAAACTTTGATCATAAGCGCTCCACGCGCCAGGGAGAGTTGGAGCAAGGGCCCCAGGCAGCAGAGGGGCGCGACCTGGCCGCAGACGACCAGGGCGAAGATTTGCGCACGTTGATGCTTGAGATGCGCTCCAGCCTCCGTAATATAGATACTAAACTAGACAATCTCGCCAGTCAGTTAGACTCTGTAAAAACCCAGGTGGCCACACACGAGACGAGGTTGGACACGCTTGAGACCCGCCAGTCAGAATGTCATGAGTTTCAAGTAGAAACAAGGGACCAGCTCCTGCACATGGACAAATTATTAGGAATAATCCATGCAAAGAATGAGGACTTGGAGGCACGGTCCCGGCGCAATAATCTACGCATCACAGGAATTCCACTGCCATAAATAAAATGGAAACATATACCACTGAACTCCTACGCGAACTGTTTGATCCCAGCCTCTCGGCGGTGTTTGCGGTGGAAAGGGCGCATAGGTCGTTGGGTCAGAAGCCCCCCGTGGGTACGCCGCCCCGACCCATAATTGCGAGAATCCTGAACTACCAAGACAGAGATTTGATCCTTAAGATGGCAAGAGAGAGAGGATCCATCACACACAAAGGAAATAACATCTCCTTTTACCCTGACTTCACCCCGGCGGTCCAGGCTGCCCGCCGAGAGTTTCTGCCTGCAAAACGGCTTCTTCTGCAGGCGCAGGTCCCGTACTCTCTCCTCTACCCGGCTAAATTGAAAGTGTCCTTCGAGGGGTCTGCCCACATATTCACTGATGCAAAGGAGGCGTTGAAATTCGCTAAACATGTGGGGCGCAAATCCGCACAACGCTCCAGGGACACTGTGAGGTCAGAGGACAGCAGGCTCTGCGACAATGAGTAAACGTCGATCCTACTTAATATCCCCTGTGGGGAACTGCTCCTAGTTAAAAGTGACTTCTACCCGCTAGAGATGGAGACGCACTTGTGTTGCTTGTTGTTCAATTTTGCCATCTGCTATTCTAGATAGATTTGATTACTAGGTTTTGTGCGGTGAGGATCCCCTGCAGATCTTCCGGCCACCCCGTTTTTATGCGGGGGAGAAGCCGGCATTGCCACACCCCCTCGGGAATGTTCCCTTGCTTATTAAAATGTCTCTTTGGGGATAGGAATGGGAAGGTTAATCTACGACCCGGTTGGGGGGTTGGAGTGGGTGGGGGGAGGTTGGTTGGGGCTGTTAGCTTGTTGTTTATTGCCAATATCTATTATATGCTACCTGTGTGGTGTCCTGAACGTGCAGCCTGGTTATTGTCAACATGTCTTACTAAACTTTACAAGATGTTTGTGAGAAATGCCAAGAACGGATAAAACCTTGAACTGTCTCACCTGGAATGTTAGGGGGCTCAACGACCACAGGAAGACTAGGTTGGTACATGCATATTTGGTGCGGCATAGGGTGGATGTCTGCCTATTGCAGGAAACACACTTGAACACTGCCCCTGCCCAAAGGCTAGATGGGGTCATGTTTATTCAGCTATTTACTCCAACTATGCCCGTGGGGTGGCGATACTCATAAGACGCGGGCTGGACTGGCGTGAGGGTGCAGTTCAATGTGACCCAGAGGGGAGATATGTTTGGGTACAGGGTATTGTGTGCGGTGTTTCGGTTGTATTCGTGGCTGTGTATGGGCCTAACGCAGATTCTCCAGGGTTCTTCCATAAGCTCTGGGGGCAGGTGAAAACCACTGGATGCGATACAATTGTATGGGGAGGTGATTTCAATGCCGTACTTGATGACAATGTAGATAGAAAGGGGGAAGCTCGCACATTGAACCCGTTGGCGGGTTCCGCCCTACGAGAGATAATGCTGGATGGCGCGCTGGTTGATGTATGGCGAGGTAGACACAGGGACCTGAGGGAGGGCACCTGTATATCGTCCTATAGAGGCGCGTGGTCCCATCTTGACTTCTGGCTTGTGTCGCGAGATGTTGCACTGTGGGCGTCGCAGGTAGAGCACATGCCTCGTACACTGTCCGACTATGCGCCCTGTATGTTGAGGTTGCTGCTCCCCGGGGGTCCTTCCCCGGCATTCTCTTGGCGACTCCCACCCCAGGCACTACTTGATGTTGCATTCAGGGAGGAGATACGGACCGACATTGCGGACTACTTTGAGCGTAATGCGGGGTCGGTGGACACGGAGGCGACTCTGTGGGAGGCCTTCAAGGTCATTATTAGAGGCCAATGTATAGCCCGGCAGGCGGGGGTATTGAAGGCGATACGGAGCACTCTGGTAGCACTTGAAGCCGATATAAAACGACTCGAACTCACTTTTTTGGAGGATGGGGAGTCAGAGGCGGCGGGGCTGTTGAAAACTAAATTACTGGAATATGAAGAGGAGGCATTGAGGGAGGTCAAGTTTCTAGGGAAATATGCGGAAGCGAGGCGCTACGGCGAAGGAGGGAGACCGGGGAAGGCCTAGCAAATATGGTTAGACTGCCGCGTCATGCGACATATATTCATGAGCTGCGCACAACTGATGGCGAACTGCTTCATGACAAGGAGAACATTGTAGGAGCATTCTCCAAGTTCTATTCTCGTTTATACACTAACACTCAAGATGAATGTCCGGAAGGGCTTATATCCTATCTAGATTCCATTGCATTGGTATGGCTCAATAATAACCACAGAGAATATATGGACCTTCCAATAGACGCCGGTGATGTGGCACAAGTTATCAGGAGCCTGCCGCCTGATAAGGCGCCGGGACCTGATGGGCTTACAACAGCCTTTTATAAGGCATACGTAGATGAGCTGTCTCCCCGGTTGCTGGCTGTGTACGAGGAGGCCCTGGAGAGAGGGGTGTTACCTGCCACTATGCGCGAAGCAATGATTATCACGCTGTTGAAGCCGGATAAACCTGCTGACGATCTAAACTCATATAGGCCCTTATCTCTGATTAATGTAGATGTGAAAATCTTGGCCAAACTACTTGCGAATCGAGTGCAGCCAATGCTTTCGATGGTCGCACTCCCAGACCAATCCGGTTTTATATCAGGAAGGGCGACCTCCCACAACCTGCGAACAATCTTCGCTAAATTACATTACCTGCACCCCGAAGTTAAAGCTGCCGTGGTATTTTTAGATGCAACTAAGGCCTTTGACACTATTGAATGGCCATATTTATTCCATATACTAAAAAGGATGGGTTTCAGTGCGCTGCTGCTTAGAAAAATTCGCCTGCTTTACACTTTACCTACAGCCAGAGTGCGGGTGAATGGTCTGGTATCTGCACCGTTGCCTGTCTTGCGTGGTACTAGGCAGGGTTGTCCTCTCCCCCCGCTGCTATTTGCCATAGCTATGGAGCCGTTGGCAGCGAGGATTAGGCAACATCATACTGCAAGAGGTATAGGATTCAGCTCTAGAAACCTTCTAATATCACTATACGCGGACGATGTGACCCTCTATCTCACAAATCCTGCGGACAACTTAGATCCCATCCTGCGGGAATTTGTTCCGTTTGAGGGGTTCGCGGGCATCTCCATCAACTGGTCTAAATCGGTAATCTTTCCCCTCACGGACGGCACTGCGGAGGTGCGCACTGAATACCCCCTGCGCTGGGAGGCGGAAAAAGTCAAATATCTGGGGATTTGGATAAGCCGGGACCTTCAGGAGATTTGGGGCCTCAACTTTGGCAGGGCTATGGTGTGGCTGAGCGAGAAAGTGAAATCATGGGCCTCCCTGCCCCTATCACTAACTGGGCGGATCGCGTTGACAAAAATGAGAGTGTTACCCAAATTCCTTTATCTATTCGTAAATATACCTATACCGCTTACAGCACACTTCTTTGCCACTCTGAGGTCATACCTGGTTGAGCTGGTGTGGGCGGGTGGACAGGCCAGGGTAGCGTGGGACACGCTGGTGCTGCCACTGCGGCAGGGAGGTTTGGGGGCCCCAGATATAAAACTGTATGCCCTCTGTGCTCAGGCTCAGTTCCTACATTTTTGGACCCACCCTGTCCCTTTCCAGCAGCACGTGGCGGTGGAGCGTGATATGGTGGCACCCATTCCACTTGGAGTGGCGATATGCGCTAAAGCAAGGCGCCCAAGAGAAGATGTAGATACGGCTAGGATGCTGCAGTGGGTATGGGAGGAGTTGCGTAGGAGGGCCGGAGTCCCGCTGTTGTATGCTCCATCGCTGCCTCTGCTGCATAACCCGATGCTGCCTTGTGTGGCTGATGGAACAGCTGGCCACCTGATTGACAAGATGAATCTCCGCACCTTTGCTGACCTTTTTCCCAATGGCAAGTTTATGCCTCCCCCTGCGCCAGAGGAGGGGGGTGAGGTGCCCTTTTCCGAATTATTCCTGTACCATAAACTACGTGCGGCGTGCCGGACACTGTGCGAGGGGGTTCCCTGACTCGCCGCCGATCTTTACAGCTTTGGAGGCGGTGGTGGGTTCCCCTTCTCCCCGTAAACTAGTAACTCGTATTTATCGCCATATGCAAAACATGACACCAGAGGTAGCGCCTAAATCTATGCTGTATTGGAACGAGGAGCTGCAGCCTGAGATTTCTGGGGAGCAGTGGGAGTTCTGCTGTGGGCAGCTTGCTGAGCTTTCGCCAAATTACAAGCTGCGTTTAATACATTTTAAATACCTACATAGGTTCTACAGAACCCCCATCAGCCTGAAAAGAATGAGGCTTAGAGAGACGGATGAATGCTGGCAATGTGGGTCGGCCTTGGCCTCTTTTTTACATATAGCGTGGTCCTGCCCGAGGTTGAAGGATTATTGGTCTCAGGTTTTTGCATCGGTAAACCAGATAGTGGGCCGCTCAGATGTCCCTTCCCCTCTGCTTGGGCTACTAGGATATGTCAGAGACACTCCGCCAGAAATGCGCAGGCTGCATGCATTACTTTTGCTGTTTGCTAAGAGACGGGTGGCGATTCATTGGGGTAGGCCGAGGGTGCCCGCGGTGAGGGATTGGCTGGCGGATGTAACTTACGGGCATACACAGTTAACCACATTCTGGGAGTTAATGCCAGCTGCATCTAGACCCCGCGACATCTGGGATCCGTTTGTGAGCTGGGCCCGGGAACAACAGAGCCAGGAATAAGAAGGAGATACCATGAGCGAATGTTCCCTGGGAGGGAGGTGTCGATGGGGCTATATCACACTCCTCGCTTCTCACATCATGGAGGAAATGACTTTAACACTAGCATGACCCTGACCGATACCCCTGTTTTATTTCGCGGCCGCCCTCTCTAGGCACTAAGGTAGAATGTTATGACCCTTTTGAGCCCCTGTGCCCAGTTTAGGTGCTTGCAATCTCAATTGATATGACATGTTGACTATGGTAATATGTTTCTTTTTATAGGACACCTAATTGCATACTATATGTAACACACTAACGATGATATCTGGCAAGTTTGTTTGTTGTATTTACTATGATGTAAAATGCTTAATAAATAAAAAAGAAAAAAAAAAAAGATACTTTCCACGGTTTTGGCCACTAGGTTAAAGAGGGTGTTGTCCTTGCTGATCCACCCAGACCAATGCGGCTTTATGCCCGCTAGGAGTAGCAGACATTGTATTAGGCGACTACACGTGGCACTGGGCAATCAGGCCCTTCTGAATTCTCCTCTGGTGCTCCTCCTCCTAGACTTCGAGAAGGCGTTCGACACGGAGGACTGGTCCTACCTTCAACGGGTAGAGTTGAAAGCTGGGCTCGGGCCACGATTCCGAGCACTGATGGGACTCCTTTAATCCAATCCTACGGCCCAGGTGCAGGTAAATGGGGCAATGTCAGACCAATTTTCTATTCTCCGGGGAACCCGCCAGGGATGTCCCCTATCCACGCGCCTATTCGCACTAACAATGGAACTGCTTGCAAAGCTAATAAGAGAACACCCCTTGGTTGACGGTTGGGCATGGCCTACTGGGAAGGAGGACTGAATTGCGTTATACGCCGGCGATGTACTCTTGTTCCTGGCCAATCCGGCCAGCAGTGGACCTAGGGTGATGCAACTGCTGGGACTGTTTACTGAGGCCTCAGGCCTGATAACTAACCCTAGTAAATCTCTGTTGATTCCGCTCTACCCTACCAGGGACTGCTATGACTGGCAAAATGCCATTACTATCCGTCGCAATAGTTTCCGGTATCTGGGAGTACATATATCGATGCTGCCCAAGCTGGCATGGTCCCTTAACGTCGAGCCAATAACCCAGAGGGTCAAGGAGGACCTCCGGAGATGGCAGTCCTTACCCCTCAACGTCCTGGGCCAGATAGCGCTATACAAAATGATGGTACTTCCCTGGTTCCTCTATCCGCTCCAGAACTTCCCCTACCACATCCCCAAGCGATACTGCAAGGAAATGGAGACTGCTGCCCGGCAGTTCCTATGGCATAATTCCCACCCCGGCTGGCATTCCGTTCCTGTCAGGGTGATGTGTACAAGGGTGGGCTGGGAATGTCTAACCTCTACCTTTATCACCTCGCGATGCATCTACTGGTAATAAATGACTGGTTGGAGGGGTTGGTCAGACCCTGCCTACCAGCTGGAACTTTTGACGATGGGTTTTTCTGGTTTGTTCGGGATGCTGTACGATGAACCCTTGCCACGTAAAATCCCAGAGGTGACGAGGGTGGTGCTGGTGGGGAGGAGGGCTGCACAGCGGGCGTCGGGGTGGTGGTGCCGTCTTACTCAACACACTCCGCTGTGGCAGGAAGCGTGGCTGGGAGAAATCTCAGCACTTGAAGGGTTTCATAAATGGGACCTTATTGGCATCTCGCTGCTCGGTGACATCTGGGTGGGTTCCCACATGCGGTCCTTCCAAGAGCTTCAGCAGCAGTTTTCGCTCGCTCACACCCAGTTCCATAAATATCTGCAGCTCTGCCACACATTGCATGTGTATGTCCAAAAGGGGACGGTCATCCCTGAATTTAGCCCTGTCGAGGCCAAGACACTGATGGGACATCTAGGTAAAGGGGGAGTGTCATGCATATACCACACCTTTGTCACTAACTCAACGCGGACGCTTGACAAGCTCCGAGAGCGTTGGGAACAAAGGGTGGGTTCGATGGAGGACGGGGACTGGAGAGAGGCTTTGATGGCCCCGAGGACATTGACCATGACTTCCCACCTCCGAGTGGTACAGACCTACTTTCTCCATACGGCGTATCTCACCCCTGACAGGTTACATAGAGCAGGCCTCCTGCCCCAGGCTGACTGTCCACGGTGTGCAGGCCCCAGAGCAGACTTTTTCCATATGGTGTGGACTTGCCCTCACATCGCAACCTACAGGCAAGCGGTGGTGACAGAGATTTCTAGAGTCCTGCAAGCAGAGGTAGAGGTTGCCCCGCTGCCAATCCTACTGGGAGTCCTCAAGAGGGTGGGTTCTAGCAGAGCAGACCAGGCCTTTGTGGGAATGGGCTGTCTAGTGGCCAAGAGAAACATTGCAGTGAATTGGAAAGCAGAGATGGCTCCTGCGATAGCCAAAAGGTGCTGAGGAGTCGACTGGTGCGCACAGCGAGAAAAACTTGTTTATGAAATACGAGGCTGTCCCGCCAAACATGATAGAGTGTGGGGGAAGTGGAAGGGGTCTTGGAGAAACGGAGCTGAAGATATGTCTCTAACGTAGGTTTGTTATGTGCTCTGTCCTAGACTACAAAGGCAGTTATTGACCATATGTTTCTGTATTATGTCCTACATTCGTGCGGTGCTCAGTCCGCAGAGTGCTACTGTGACCTGTTGGGTTCTATGTTGCTATATAAAACCAATAAAATTGCTTATAAAAAAAACAGAAAAAAAAGAATGCCTCTAGTCAACCTGCAGTAAATGCAGTTGCCAATCTCCAGATGGGATTAGAGCCTGTTAGTGACCCCACAGAGGCAACATTAGTCACTGGGGGTGGGGTAGAATTATCCTGTGCAGTATTGACAAGTAATGTGCAAAAATACAGACTGCACCCTTTGATTAATGGAGAGAAAGTGGAAGCACAGAGGGACACAGGAGCAAGTGTTACCACGTAACTCAGCACTTGGGGCCAGATGTAGGAAGCCGTTTGCACATCGCAAACAGCGAATTTCGCTGTTTGCCATGTGCAAAATGCACTTTGCAATGCACAAAACCCGTTTTGCGATTCGGTAACCTGGTTACTGAATCGCAAAACGGGTTTGCGAGTCGCAATTAAGAAGGGGTGTCCCCTTCCTCATTTTGAGTCACAGAGTAATGCAGGATTGCTTTCTGACTGCAAACGCGGTCACAAACCAATCGCAGTTTGCACCTTTTTGAAATGGGTGCTAACCCATTCGCAAATGGGAACGGGTCCCCATGGGACTCCTTCCCCGTTGTGAATGGGACTGCAAAAAAAATTTCAGAGCAGGCAGTGGTACTATGGACCACTGCCTGCTCTGAAAAAATGAAACAAAAACGTTTCATTTTTCGTTTTTGTAATGCATCTCGTTTTCTTTTAAGGAAAACGGGCTGCATTGCAAAAAAAAACCTGCTTTCTTAAAAAGCGGTCACATGAGGTGGGCCTTTGCGACCCCCTTGCGAGTTGCAGATGGTGTCAGGGACACCATCCAACATTCCAAATTGCGACTCGCAAATTGCGAGTTGCTCTGACTCGCAATTTGCGGGTCGCAATTCAGAATATTGCTACCTCTGGCCCTTGGTTCACTCAAATCAGTTCCTGGTAGGGAAGTCTTATCCTGTAACCAATGCTGACAATGAAACAAAGTTTCATCCCATGGTTATGGTAACCTTTGGTTGGGGGACTAATAGGGCAAAAAGAAGTGGTTGTGCCCTCATCCATACAAGTAAATTGCCTGCTTGCTTGGAAAATTACTTGGAGCTTTCCCCCTGGGCTGACGTAGAACTGACGACCCATGCAACAATGCTAGGGATCCCTATGTGGGCATGTGTCAGGACAAGGGCACAAAGCAAACTTCAGGAAGAAAAAGGAGAGCTGGATTCTGAAATAGTGGAACAGCCTCCCAAGAGAAAAGGCAAGAAGACTGGGGGAACCACCTTCACAACAGATCCCAAATCAGGACACCTCTTCCTAGAACTGAGCCTGAAGCGCTTGGGCCTTACCACCCAGAGCTCTTGTGCCCAGGGGGACCCTCTAGGGAAGATCTGTGCCAGGGGCAGAGGACCTGTCCCACTCTTGAAGTCCTGAGGCAGCGAGCTGCACAGGAAGAGTTAAGGAATGTAAGTGGTACCCACTGGGTTTACTAGGAGGAGGGGCTCCTGTACACTGAGGCCACAGACCTCAAACCTGGCTCAACCAGGAAGATGGTAGTACCCCAGCAGTTCAGAGAATTCCTCCTCACTCTAGCCCATGACATTCCCCTAGCTGGGTGTAGGAAGCTAGCCTGGTGTGTGGTGGGTACCTAAGGTACTTACACCTTATACCAGGTCCAGGTTCCCCCTATTAGTGTAGTGTAGTCAGTGTCTGGAAGCCAGGCTCTCTACAGGGAGTGCAGAATTATTAGGCAAATTAGTATTTTGACCACATCATCCTCTTTATGCATGTTGTCTTACTCCAAGCTGTATAGGCTCGAAAGCCTACTACCAATTAAGCATATTAGGTGATGTGCATCTCTGTAATGAGAAGGGGTGTGGTCTAATGACATCAACACCCTATATCAGGTGTGCATAATTATTAGGCAACTTCCTTTCCTTTGGCAAAATGGGTCAAAAGAAGGACTTGACAGGCTCAGAAAAGTCAAAAATAGTGAGATATCTTGCAGAGGGATGCAGCACTCTTAAAATTGCAAAGCTTCTGAAGCGTGATCATCGAACAATCAAGCGTTTCATTCAAAATAGTCAACAGGGTCGCAAGAAGCGTGTGGAAAAACCCAGGCGCAAAATAACTGCCCATGAACTGAGAAAAGTCAAGCGTGCAGCTGCCACGATGCCACTTGCCACCAGTTTGGCCCAAAGTGTGCAATACTCAGAGACATGGCCAAGGTAAGAAAGGCTGAAAGACGACCACCACTGAACAAGACACACAAGCTGAAACGTCAAGACTGGGCCAAGAAATATCTCAAGACTGATTTTCTAAGGTTTTATGGACTGATGAAATGAGAGTGAGTCTTGATGGGCCAGATGGATGGGCCCGTGGCTGGATTGGTAAAGGGCAGAGAGCTCCAGTCTGACTCAGACGCCAGCAAGGTGGAGGTGGAGTACTGGTTTGGGCTGGTATCATCAAAGATGAGCTTGTGGGGCCTTTTCGGGTTGAGGATGGAGTCAAGCTCAACTCCCAGTCCTACTGCCAGTTCCTGGTAGACACCTTCTTCAAGCAGTGGTACAGGAAGAAGTCTGCATCCTTCAAAAAAAACATGATTTTCATGCAGGACAATGCTCCATCACACGTGTCCAAGTACTCCACAGCGTGGCTGGCAAGAAAGGGTATAAAAGAAGGAAATCTAATGACATGGCCTCCTTGTTCACCTGATCTGAACCCCATTGAGAACCTGTGGTCCATCATCAAATGTGAGATTTACAAGGAGGGAAAACAGTACACCTCTCTGAACAGTGTCTGGGAGGCTGTGGTTGCTGCTGCACGCAATGTTGATGGTGAACAGATCAAAACACTGACAGAATCCATGGATGGCAGGCTTTTGAGTGTCCTTGCAAAGAAAGGTGGCTATATTGGTCACTGATTTGTTTTTGTTTTGTTTTTGAATGTCAGAAATGTATATTTGTGAATGTTGAGATGTTATATTGGTTTGACTGGTAATAATAAATAATTGAAATGGGTATATATTTGTTTTTTGTTAAGTTGCCTAATAATTATGCACAGTAATAGTCACCTGCACACACAGATATCCCCCTAACATAGCTAAAACTAAAAACAAACTAAAAACTACTTCCAAAAATATTCAGCTTTGATATTAATGAGTTTTTTGGGTTCATTGAGAACATGGTTGTTGTTCAATAATAAAATTAATCCTCAAAAATACAACTTGCCTAATAATTCTGCACTCCCTGTAGAGCTACTAGAGGTAGCTGTGGATGAGCAGTCAATTCTTATCTAGGAGACATGCAATACTACTGTAGTCACACAGTACTTACACACATGAAAGAAAACACTCAGGCCCTCATTACAACCTTGGCAGTAAATGCCACCTACCGCCGTGCTGACGGGGGCCAACATACTGTGACAGCGGCGGTATTCCGCTACGGGTATTATGACCAACAGAGAGAAAACTGCCACTACACAGACACCCACACAAGTCCGCCAGACCAAAGATCATTGATGAACTGGCGGTACCAAAACCCACACTGTTACGCCAACAGGAATACGCCCCCAGTATCATGACCCACGAATCACTGCGGCGGTCTTTCAACCGCTGTAAACCATTGGCGGTACACACTGCCGCGCTCAAAATACACACACACTTACAAAACTCCACCACATTGGACAATTCAAAATACACACACCTGATACAGAAACCAACACCACACCCACAAACTCACACCACTATAAAACACACACCCACATTACCCATAACCCTTTACAACCCAAACATTTTGGCAAGTGAGAGAGAGAGAAGCCAAGAGCACCACTCAATCAGAGCCACAAAACACCCTCACCCATAAACCATTCATATACCTCACACCACACACCCCAACACAGCACCCCACACACCTGCACACATATCACTCACACCACATCCACATTCATGACCCCCCTGATGTTCTGCATCCTGGTGGCGGTCTATCCAGAGTTGGATGAGCACTTGAAGGTATCACAGCAGCCACAAGGGGGTGAGTACAGATTCAGAATCATGACTTTACGCGCGTTAAGGTTTACATGGGTGGGGGGTTGGGGGATGTGGGCTGTGGGTGCCCCTAGGCTAGGATGAACATGGCAAGGTAGGTCCCTTGTTAGTCAGGCTCTGAAGCACTCCAACCCCAATAGTGTTAGTGGGCATCTACTACTGGGCAGGGTCCTCTTGGTTTCAAGTGTGTAGCTAATGGCGAAAGGCATTGTACCCCATGGGCTGGTGGCTATCTTAGTAACTGGTAGTGCATGGTCTAGTGCATAGGGCTGCTCCCTGTGTGTTGTGTACGCAAACGGTGGTGGTGTTGCTGGCATTGACCAAGTGTATCCTCTGTCTCTCCCCCTTTTTTATTTTGTCACCCTGTCCTTGTGTGCATTAGCATCATCTGGCGGAGGAGCAGAGGCACCGGCAACGGAGGGAGCTGCATCCCACATGGGCCTGGAGGCCAAATCCACCGACTGGGAGGGCACTAGTGGGACGGAGGACGAGGGGAGCACCATGATGGGGACAGGAGGGGACACCACAGACAGCGGCTCCTCGTCCGATGGATGCTCCCTGGCGGTGGCGGACACCTCTGTGCCCACCCCAACAACAGGTACAGCCGCCACCCCCCTACCAGTACCACCCTCCCAGCAGTCCCTCAGCATGTTTCCAGTGCCTGCTCACCCAGGAGGGTGGGCATCTCCTTCGCCCCAGGCACCTCAGGCCCTGCCCCAGTCAGCCCTGCTGCCCTCAGTGAGGAGGCTATTGACCTCCTGAGATCCCTCACTGTTGGGCAGTCAACCATTCTGAATACCATCCAGGGTGTTGTGAGGCATTTGCAACAAACAAATGCATACCTGGAGGGCATTCACTCTGGTGTGGCGGCCCAACCGAGAGCATTTCAGGGTCTGGCCTCCTCCCTGATGGTAGAACTTGTCCCGGTCTCTAGCCTCCCCCCTCCAACTTCCTCTATCCAGTCTCAATCCCCTCAGCCCCAACCTATCCCAAGCACACCTTCAGACCAGAATTCACCCAAATCAGCACACAAAAGTGGCTTAGGCAAACACATGCACCACACTTCATCTCACAGGCACTCACACAAGCACCATCCCCATGCAGACACACTAACATCCACTGACTCCACTGTGCCCCCCTCCTCCTCGTCATCAACCTCCCTCCCAGTAGCGTCTCCACTCACACCTGCATGCACTACATCCTCATCCACTACCTCCATCACCAGCACGCCAATGACAACACACCCCTCACTGGCAGTCACCACCCCCACATCCATGTACACGTTCCCTGTGTCCTCTCTCAGTGTGTCTGTGACCCCTCCGCCCAAAGTACACAAACGCAAGCACCCACCCACCCAACAACCATCCACCTCACAACAGCATCCAGTCCATGCACCTGCACCCAAACACAGCAGACACCTCCTACAACCACTCCCTCTTCCTCCACTCTCAAACCCTCTTCCCGCCCCAGTGTCTCTAAGAAGCTTTTCCTGGCAAACACTGGCCTCTTCCCTACCCCTCCCCATGTCCTTTCCCTCAGGCCCGGGTGTCTAGAACCCAGCCCAGTACCTCAGCCACCAAGTCGACGTCTGCTGTGGTTCCTGCAGCTAACAGAGACTCAAAGGGGCCACCCGTCAGCCCAGCCAGTGTGCCACCAACTGAGAAAATGTACATAAACTTAATCATACACCATAGCTGCTAGGCATCTGTTTATCTTTATTATGTTGCCATGTGCTCGACAAACCTCCTTAACTTTGATGATTGACCTTGTTTTCACAGCCTTGGGTTGCAATCTGATTATTGCTGTAATTTACTTGTTCTAACCGTAGTTCTGAGAATGTTTGTGCTTAATCAATAACTGCCAGAACAGGTTCGTACAGGTCGTTGCCACCTCCTGCCAGCTGCATCTGTACCTTCTCCCACCACACGTGTATCCCTGAAATATTCTGAAGGCCACAGAGGACCTTGAATACGCTAGGGGTGGAGTTGTCCTCTGACTAAGCAGTTTTGTGTGTATATAAGGTTGGGTGCCCCAGAGTGAAGGGGCAGCCTCTGTAGGATAGTCACTTGACTGTCATGGGACTCTGTATTAGCTCGAGCTATAATCCATGTAATAAACTTCTCTTTATTCCTCCAGTTGGTGATTCCGCTTGATTTGTGTACTCTCTGCTAAACGGACCCTGAGGACTAGGGTGTCCCTTCACTGCTGGGAAGGAGACCCCGGGTGGGGATTCTATCTTTCCTGGTTCCTCAGTTGGCGCCCGAACAGGGACCTAAGTCAGGCATCCAGGGGACCGACCAGGTGACGGAGGACTCACGATTGGACTTTCAAGGGAGGCGCCCCACACCAGATTCTGAGCTTCGTTCTCTGTCGTGGACCTGAGGATCTCCACTGTGTGTCTTCCAGCCGGCTCGACTTCTCCTAGCGCTGTCTGAATTCGGGTCTCTGTTTTCCGTGAACTACTAGAGTCCCCAACTGTCGGACTATAACAGAAGTGTCAGGTAAGGACAGGAGTTGAAAGATTCCTGTCTAAAAATAGGTCTGTGAGTATTGTACGGTTTCTATCGCTCTTTGCAAAGATCGACGTCAGTGGTAAGACTAACCTCAGTTGTCATTTAAGTATATAGGAAGCAAAGGGCATATTTGCCACTCATTTGGTGTATTCAAACCACTGTTGTAAGATTTTTTTTTTTTTAAATACTGGAAGAATGCCAGCGTTCAGTTGTTTTAGGAAATTGTGTTGTTGTCTATGCAGTATGGACTCCCGCCTGGAGGAAACATGCCCCTCTCCTCCGGCCAGGACTCCGAATCATGATATATATGTTAAATATGGCATAGGTCCGATTATCTGGTCTGATATATGGAGAAAAGGTAGTTCTGATTTACAATGGCCTATTCACGGGACATTTGATAAAGATAAATTAGACTATTTATAGGAACGTTTGTTTGTGACAAAAAGTAGACCAGGGATGTTTCATTCACTACGGACTTGGCAGAAAGAAGCAGACCAAAGACGTAGGAAGGCAGAGAAAGAATTACAGAGACATAAGACCAGGACGGTGACTGAAAAGGTATATGACTCTGACGTAGCTGAACATCAACAGAAAATTTTAGAACATGACCGAAGGCTTCACTTACAAACTGATAAGTGTTACCCTTCCAGGACAGTAGTGGATAAGCCACAAGAGGAAGACCCCCTTTTAAATGATATGTTAGATAAACCCCCGTTATATACTCCACCAATATATCCTACACTACATCCTCAACCTGCACCAGGTGACCCTATTGTGCCACCCCCGGTTGGATCTCAGGCGAGTGCTCCGCCACCCACCACCACCCCTCCTGTCACCAGACCTATAGAGGATACACCCCGCCTGACTGTACACACCCCTCGACTGGCCCCCGTTTGGCCCACCCCTGACTCCTGTTTAGACATCACACATGCCCCCCCTTCCCATGACCCCGCGAAAGCGCACCCTCCGCGGACACTTGTTCTCTAATTCACAAGAGGAAGATGTCATTGAAGAAATGACACGTAGATGGATGACTAATTGGAATGACTATGGGGTCAGGGACATTGTCCACACTATGAAACAATGGGATAGTTTAGTTCAGTTACATGCAGCTACCCTTATGTGCAACATTATAATATAAGAATATGAGGATGATGGTTCCTCAGCTCCCGTGGGACTGGTGGACCTCCGAAAACACGCCTCTACTGGACTGCAGTTTGGTTCTGGTCTACATGATTATGTTGTTACTCTTCTCATATATAGGGACCGCCTGTGGACATGTAGCCCTTCTATAAGGGCATCCATGTTTCCCATGACAGAGGTTCCACCGGTTTGGCGAGAGCCGGTGATGGATAACGCTGGCCAAGTTATTACTGCAGGGCATTTTCAACAAATGTGGGTACACACCCCATGGAAAAGATCTGAAACATATACCCTAAAAGCTGCCTTAGCTGACCCCCGTAAGAATCCTGCAGGATATTATAAAGAACTGCAACAAATTCTTGAATCCTGTACTATGACGTTATCCGCTATTGACATGTTAACGGCAGCAGTAGTCCCGCAGGCAGTATGGTCAAAACTACAGAGGCACGACCATGCTGAACTAGGGGGCACGTGGGACCAATTGCAAGCAGCAGAAAGGGACAGGGTTGGGGGAGCGAAACCACTATATTGGCTCTCCCACTGCGTATTTTGGATTTAATCAAGACCATACTTGCACCACACAGGATAAATTGGGATAAATTGGCCTCCTGTAAACAGAAAAAGGACGAGGGTGTTTCGGACTTTTATACAAGGTTTGAGGGTGTCTTTTCTGATTACAGCGGCCAAGACATGACTACTGAAGGGGGGATAAGACTCTTTGTTGGCAAATTCGTGGACAATTTATTACCAGACATAAAGGGAAAATTGAAATTGTGTGAAAGTACGTGGCCAGTCTCTACTGCCACTGGAATACTGACAATGGCCCAATATTATGAGAACAGGGAGATAGAAGAACAAGAAAAGAACGAGAAAAAAATGAAGGAGTTGAAAACGAAGGTGTTATTTCAGCAGGCCTACTCTCAGCCCGTCAACAGCAGGCCAGATCAAGGTCACAAGAACCTCCCAATGACAGAAGGCAGTCCCAACGCCCTCCCCGTTCTTCCCTCTCCTACAATCAGTGCGCCTATTGCAAGCAGGAGGGCCACTGGAAGAATGACTGCCCCAATAAGGACAACTCCACAGGCCGCCCCATACCCCCACCGCAACAGCACAACAGACCACGTGGTAGGTCTGGTCCTGCAGACAGACCCCGCCAGCAGGCCCCTTCACAGTCCCACAGTACCCCCCACCCGAATTATTTTGATGCTTCATCCCAGCGTCAATATTTTAATGACGACTATGATGCGTATGAAGATCAGGGGTCCTCCTTTGACTAGGACAGCCTTCGACAGAGGGGGGTGGGACCAGTTTCTATCCCTGTTAGGCAAAATGGCCCTCACGTTGAGGTACAATTAGACGGTACTCCACATGATTTTTTGGTAGATACTGGGGCCACCAAAAGTTCTGTTAAACAGTAAGAGGTCCCTCTGTCTGGCAATATTAACGTCTCTATGGGTTTTTCTGGTGTTCCGGTGGCTAACCCCGTCTCCCAGCCGCTGCATGTTGCTATAGGTCCTTACACCATTAGCTCCCCTCTCATTCTTACTTCGGCCTGTAGTGAGAATTTATTGGGATTGGACCTATTAAAGAAATTGTACGCCCCCATTTATTGCTCTCCGGATGGAGTTCATGTCACTTTAGGTCCAAATATTTCCCCGTCACAATTTTTGTCAAAACCACTTCCACCCGAACTTCGAGATTTGCCAGACATTTTATGGGCCACACATAAGGACGATGTTGGATGTCTGGACATACCACCGTATGTCTTACGCTTGAAAGCCAATGCCAAATTGCCTCATCTTCCCCAATACAAATGATCCCAACACATTGAACAACAACTCAAAAATATTGTGACCCACTTTATTGATTTGGGTGTCATTGAAGAAACATGTGGTAATGATTGTAACAGTCCTGTCCTTCCTGTTCATAAAAAATTATCTGATGGCACCTCGTCTCCAGGACTCCGATTTGTTATTGATTTACGGGCGGTCAATAAGATTGTAATACCCCAGTTCCCTGTTGTTCCTGACCTTACGACATTATTAACAATGATACCTGCCTCCGCTACTTGGTTCTCTGTTATCAATCTTAAAAATGCATTCTTTAGCATTCCCATTCATCCAGATAGCAGACACATCTTTGGGTTTTCACTGGGTGGTCGCAGTTTCCGGTTCTGTCGCGCTCCACAAGGCTATACTGAATCGCCTAGCATTTTCAGCCAGGCCCTCAAGGGTCAATTAGATACCCTTGTTTTTCCTTGCTCCTCGATGCTGGTTCAATATGTGGATGACCTTTTAATAGCATCCACTTCAGAACAAAATTGTAAAACAGATACTGTAGCCTTATTGAAACATCTTGCACACCATCACCATAAGGTCTCCCTCTCTAAATTGCAATATTGTAGGCAGGAGGTTATATACCTAGGACACCTCCTGTCTAAGGAGGGACGTACGTTGACGGCTGAGAGAATACAAGCTATATGAGACATACCGGTTCCAAGGACACAGAGAGAGGTTAGGGCCTTTATAGGTATTACCTCCTTCTGTCGTCAATGGTTTCCTAATTATTCTCTTTTGATAAAACCGTTTTTGCATCTCACCCACAAAGATTGTCCTGAAACAATTGAATGGAATGACGATTTTCAGTTTGGTTGTGATGAATTGAAAAATACACTATGCACAGCACCTGTACTGGGTACGCCTGATTATCATAAAGATTTTCAGTTATTTGTGAGCGAGAGAAATGGCTGTTCACTATCAGTGTTAACCCAAGAGCATGGCGGCAAACAACGCCCCTGTGCTTATTTTTCGGTCCTACTGGATCCAGTGGCCCGTGCACTCCCGAGTTGTCTACGGGCAGTAGGCGCTGCAGCGGTCGCAGTGCGCAAGTCGGCCGGGATAGTCATGGATTCACCCCTCACCCTGTTGGTCCCACACCCTGTTGACGCACTATTAAACAAAACAAAAACACAGCATCTTACTAATGCACGATTAACTACTTATGAACTGACACTTTTAGCTACTCATATAACATTAAAAAGGTGCAACACGCTCAATCCTGCCACTTTATAGCCAATTACTGAAAATACAGAAGATTCTTATGACATACATGACTGCATTCTCCGGACGGAGGATGAAACAAAAGGGAGAGTGGACTTACAGGACACTCCACAGAAAGACCCTGATGGCATATTATACGTAGATGGCTCATGCATCAAGCTACCCGATGGCACTACCTCTGCAGCCTATGCAGTTACAACAGCTACCACTGTAGTTGAAACAGCTAGAATACCACATAGCTCTGCTCAGGCCACAGAATTAATAGCTCTAACACGAGCCTGTGAGTTAAGGAAAGGACTTAATGTGAATGTTTACATGGACAGTCAGTATGCATTTGGCGTAGCACACAATTTTGGTCACTTGTGGGCAGAATGAGGATTCCTCACCTCACATGGGACACGTATTCAACATGGGACCCTTATAACTAACTTACTTTCTGCCCTGGCATTGCCCAAAACAATGGCTATCATGAAGTGTAGTGCACACAAAAAGGTGACAGATGAAACTGGACGGGGCAATGCCCTAGCCGATCAGACAGCAAAAGATACAGCGTATGCAAAGACAGGACACATGAATGTGGTAGATAGTACAGAGAAGGTTTGTCCCCATGAAATATTTGGGAACACAGTAGAGAGTGTCAGGAAGATACAGGATGAGGCAACTGAACAGGAGAAAAAGGAATGGGAAGAAGGGAAGGCCAAGTTAGATGAAAATACGCTGTGCTGGACAGATCTGTCACAGAGGGAAAGATGGATGTTACCTGATGCATTCGTTCTGCTAGTAGTGACTATGGCCCATGGTCCTGCACACGTTAGTAAGAAAAGCATCTGTGATTTGCTTGATCCGGTTTGGTCTAATAAAAATATCAGAAGAGTAGCTGGCCAACTGGTTCAATCCTGCATGATTTGTTTACAACATAATATAGGGAAGGGTGCCTCAGTCCCCGCTGGGCATTTTTCACCACCAACGTATCCCTTTGAAGTACTACAAATGGATTATATTGAGATGGAAAGGTGTAACAACATGAAATATGTCCTAGTTGTGGTCTGTATGTTTAGTAAGTGGGTAGAAGCTTACCCTACTAAAGATAATACTGCCCTTACTACCGCAAAGGTACTTCTGAAGGAGTTCTTCCCACGGTTTGGGGTCCCAAGGTGTGTCTGGTCAGATAATGGGAGTCATTTTGTAGGGCAGGTGATGAAAAGGGTGTGTGAAGGGTTGGGCCTCGGCCAGAAGTTTCATGCAGCTAACCACCCCCAGTCAGCAGGACAAGTTGAAAAATATAATGGCACACTTAAATTGAAGATGTCAAAGATATGCGCAGAACGCGGTATACGGTGGCCGGACGCGTTGCCCCTGGCTTTAATGTCTGTCAGGATGACGCCTCACTCTAGATCAGGGTTGTCACCCCATGAGATAGTGATGGGAAGGCCAGCAAATGTCTGGGGGGTCCCTCGACCTCACAAGTACTCAGAACTAGAACATCCTGTTTTGATGGACTATGTAAATGAACTCACTAATTCTTTGCGTTCTATTCACCAGCAGGTGTGTGAAGCACTCCCATCTGTATCCACTGATCCAGGTCACAAGATACTATCTGGCGACTGGGTTCTCACAAAGAATTTCCAGCGGAAAAAGAGTCTTGAACCTCGATGGAAAGGTCCGCAACAGGTCCTTCTTGCTACTCGAACAGCAGTTAAAGTCGAGGGAGCTAAGAATTGGATACATGCATCCCACTGTAAAAAAGTACCCCTACTCGTACCCTTTGATGAAATAAAAAGTGGTGACCACCCGACGACTGAGGACCATTTCAGCAACACTATGCGGAGTGATAAAAAACAGAACGACAGTGTGCTGCAGGAGGTTCCCTCAGATTTAGGTCACACTGAACAATTGTTTCCTGACCATCCCATACCACAGTCCACAAGATACGATTTGCGCCCACGAAAATAAGAAAATGAACAATGAACTGATTGCTTGTCCCCTGTACTAAGTCTGACGATAGCTGCAGGGCCGTGATTTTGTCTGTCGGGGTGGACCAGTGTGTGTCAATAGGACTGCTGGTATCACCCCACAGTGAAGCAACCACCAGTCACGGGCAGCACTTAGGTCGGACTGAACTGCTAGTGGGACAAGCAATAAAGAGAAATGGGTGTTATACAAGAAGACAAGAGGAAAAAGAAGAAAATAAGTAATTTAAAAAGACTATTAGGCCCACGTATCGCTTGTCTCACCATAACAATACTATTTTTGGTACCTCTGTCCTGCATTGGGTGGGTAATACATGATTCTGATTTAGAGGTCTCACCAACGACGCCACCGCCTTCAGAACACAGCCATGTTTCCTTACCACCCCATGAGGAAGGACGACGTAAGGAATATGAAAACAATACCTTCATATCTATGTTACATCAACATCAGCTGGCTGTAAATAGAACAAATTGTTGGATATGTGGCTTGCTACCGAGTTCCGTGCAAAGAAGGTTGACATATATTTCATTCCCTTTTTCTTTTGATGGCTCCTGCAGCGCCTGGTATGAACTATCAGCCATTTGGGCTACCTCAATGGATGCTACTAATTCCGGACTACTGGTCACCCACCTATACCGGTTATGCTGGCCCACTGGAACAAGAGTTTATGGAACAAAGGAAGAAAAGTCAGAATATGCTGACCGACGAAATAGGTCTACTGACATATATTTTTTATCCTTTAATACCACACCCCGGATTGGCCGGAGATTTTTTGTAACACAGGTCAAGGCTCCACTTTGTTTTCAGAAAAGTGGTAATAGAAGTGTAGGTGCCAGTAACTGTAATGCTACAGTAATATTGAATGGAACTATTTGGCCTACCATGATACCATCACGAAACTCGTATTTTGTTTGTGGTAATAATGCCAACACCTCCTTGGTGCCCACCTGGACCGGCACATGTTACATTGCTTGGTTACTACCACCATCTTACACAGCTGGCCCTCAACACCACAGGACTCGGAGAGGGGTAATATCTGCAGAAGATACCTCAGCACAAGAAGCATTGGACTACTTTAAAGGAGTCCTTTCATTTTGGGGCCCTATGATGAACAGTAGGGATATCAGACATCTCACACGAGTCGTGGAAGCAACAATAAATGAAACAGCAGGCGCTCTGAGTAACATCACTGCAGAGCTCGCTACTGACAGCCTTGTTACTCTTCAAAACAGAATGGTTCTTGACATCATCTTGGTGGACCGTGGTGGAGTTTGTACTTTGATCGGATCAAGCTGCTGCGTTTATATACCAGACAATGCCCCTTCAGTGTATAAAGCTATTCAAAGTTTGCATACGATAGCTTCCACCAAGACGAAGGAACATGGTCCTTAACCGACTGGTTTTGGGGTTTGATTAGCCAATGGGGCTGGAAGATACTAATATTCCTTTTTGTGCTCGCTGCTGTATTCCTCACCTGTTGTCTTTGTGTACAGTGCCTACCTGCTTTGTGCGGTTGCTGTATGGCATCCCTTGCCCCCTGGCCTGTTCTCTCTCCTCAACACACGGCTATGCTGTCCCTTGAGCAGGAGATAAAAGACCTTATGTCCATTAACATAGACACTGAATGACGTTCAAACTTGCCTCACAATGGCAATAGGAGGGATTGAGAAAATGTACATAAACTTAATCACACACCATAGCTGCTAGGCATCTGTTTATCTTCATTATGTTGCCATGTGCTCGACAAACCTGCTGAACTTTGATGATTGACCTTGTGTTCACAGCCTTGGGCTGCAATCTGCTTATCGCTGTAATTTACTTGTTCTAACCGTAGTTCCGAGAATGTTTGTGCTTAATCAGTAACTGCCAGAACAGGTTCGTACAGGTCGTTGCCACCTCCTGCCAGCTGCATCTGTACCTTCTCCCACCACACGTGTATCCCTGAAATATTCTGAAGGCCACAGAGGACCTAGAATACGCTAGAGGTGGAGTTGTCCTCTGACTAAGCAGTTTTGTGTGTGTATAAGGTTGGGTGCCCCAGAGTGAAGGGGCAGCCTCCGTAGGATAGTCACTTGACTGTCCTGGGACTCTGTATTAGCTCGAGCTATAATCCATGTAATAAACTTCTCTTTATTCCTCCAGTTGGTGACTCAGCTTGATTTGTGTACTCTCTGCTAAACGGACCCTGAGGACTAGGGTGTCCCTCCACCGCTGGGAAGGAGACCCCGGGTGGGGATTCTATCTTTCCTGGTTCCTCACAACGCCTGCCAAGGACAAAACCATTCCACCACCTGCCAAGGTGAAGAGGGGGACAGCATGCAGCAAAGGGAAGGAGCACCAACCACCCAGCAAGGCCACCTCAAAGACTCCAGCTGCCAGACCCAAGGTGACATCACCATCTGCCAAGGTGAGGATGGGGCAGAAAACACCAGGTAAGGCACTTCAGCCGTCGGAGCCTGCAGGTGAAGGACTGGTGGCTACCAGCACAACTGCCAGTACCACCACCTGCACCGCGGGCAGCACTGCCAGCAGTCCCGCCACTAGCACCGCCGCAAGCACCGCCACCTGCACAGCCTCAAGCACCACTACTGTCAGCAGCAGCAGCAGCCGCAGTGGGCAGCCGTTCGAGTCTGCAGGAGAAGGGCTGGAGCCTCCTACCACCACTGGCAGCACCCCCCCAATAGCACCGGCACTACAACCAGTATGCAGCCTTAGCTGCCGCTGGATGGAGTCTAGCTTTGCCTCCATGGACTATCCTGCAACCTGGTCCCTGCAAATCTCGTGCCTCAGACACCCAGGTGAGGGACTGTGAACTGCCACACCCCGTGTTGCATCACTGGGCACAAGGCCCCCTCCAGGACCAGTGGAGAAAGGCATCCACTCACCCAATCCTAGGCAGGATGAAGCACACTGGGCACAAAGCCCCCTCCAGAACCAGTGGAGAAAGGCACCCACTAGAGAGACTGTGGCTTTGCACTCCCCAGGACCAAGCAGTGGGCAAACCACCTAATTGAGAGACTGTGGCTTTGCACTCCCCAGGACCAAGCAGTGGGCAATGCACCCACTTGAGAGACTGTGGATTTGTACTCCCCAGGACCAAGCAGTGGGCATGGAGCCCCCTCGAGGAGCAGTGGTGTTATTCCATCTTCCGGCCTGACGTGACCCCCCTTCCCAATCCCCCAGAAGTGCCTGTGTGTTTTCGACCTGATGCCCCTGCAGTGTTCTCTCCATATTGAGGCAGGAGTCAAGTGTGGGCTTGGCCCATGATTTTTGGCCCAGTGGCCCACGGACATTTGGCATGGACAATGTACCGCCTTACGTACATATTATATATTTTTGTAAATACTGTTTTTCTGTTTATTACGTGTATCTGACTATTTCTAATATATCACTGATTTGACTCTATTCCTTTTGTCCTTGCGTTCTTCCAAGGGGTTACGGGGTGTAAATGTAATGTTGATGCATGTTTTTTTGTGTACTGTGTTGTGGGTGAGGGTGGGGGTGGGTGTGTTGCAAGTGTGTCACTCTCTTTTTCTTTCCCCTTCCCCTCCCCTGTGTACTAGGTGCTGTACTCACCATGGTTGTCGCCACCACCGCCTTTCGTATTCCTAGTAGTTGAGGAGGTAGACCAGCATGGGCAGGACCTGCTGCTCGGGCTCCATGGCATCCTAGTTCTTCGTTTGTGTTGAGCGGTGAGTTATTTCCCTACCACCCCAGAAAAGCTGGCGGATTGTGATGGGGTGGGCGGTACATTGTCTTCCGCCTGTCTGTTGCGGTTACCGCCGCGGTGTTTGTTGCTACCGCCGTGGTGGAGTGCTAAAGTGGCTGTCTGCATTGGCAATTTCCACCGTGGTTGTGATCCCATTTTTTTTTACCGCCGGCTTGTTGGCGGTATTACCGCCGCTTTAACACCGACGGCCATGGTTGTAATAAGGGCCTCAGTGTTACAAAAGTAAAGGTACTTTATTTTAGTGACACAATAACAAAAGGTTCTAGAAGGCAACTCTCCAATAGGAGGTAAGTAACACACCAAATATATACACTAGTTACCAAAAATAGGTATAGAAAGTGATAGAAAACAGAGCAAATGCAGTTAGACAATCGTGACCCTAGGGGGAGCCCAAATCATATAGTAGAAAATATAATGCAAATACAGGACCCCTGACTAGGTAAGTAAAATATGTAGAGGGAAGCTGGGGGTACTAGGAAACCCCAAAGGTAAGTACCATAGTGCCCCCTTGTGACCAGGAGAAAAGGAGTAAGAAACTGTATTTTCCCCAAACCACCCAAAAGAAAGGAAAATAAGAAAATGCAACAGCCAGACAAGACTGCAAGAAGCGGTGGATTCCTTAAGAGGAAGACCTGTGGAAGAAGGGGACCAAGTCCAGAAGTCACAGGAGAGACCAAGAGGAGTTGCAGCTACTACCCACCCAGCTGTGGATGCAGGAGTTGGTCGAAGGTGATGTGAAGAAGGTCAGCATGGCAGCCCTGGAGCTGGTGAAGATTTCCTGAGGGATGCAGACAATGTCCCACACCGGTAAAAAAATTGCAGTTGGGTGTTGGTGCAGGAAGTCCACCAAAAAGCCTTGGCAAAGGCAAATGTTACGGTTGGCGGAAACTAGAGCTGCCGGGTACCAGCAAGGCCCAGAAGGACTCAACCCAGGAGGGAGAGTCACAGGGAATCCTCAGCGACACATAGAGCCCACAGGAGCAGAGACACCACCCACAGGAGACCCACAGGATAGGGACACAGGAGTCCAGCACAACTGGAGGAGGGTCCTGAGCCGCAGGAGAACCCTGCAGAGGGCTGTGCATCGCAGGAAGGAGTGCTGGAGGCTAGAGATACACATAGCCTGAAGATCCCTTGGATCCCTTGGAGAAGATGCAAACAAGCCTTGGCAGCTGCAAGAGATGCAGTGCAAGGGGGTACTGTCCTGCATGGGAAGGCAAGGGCTTACCTCCACCAAAGTTGGACAGGTGGCAGAGGGGACCAAGATGATTACTCTGGACTACCACCTATGATGCAGGATCCACGCAGCTCAGGATGAGAGGAGATTCACGCAGCAGGTTGTCGTTGTAGTAGGTGCCTGCGGATGCAGTAGTGTGACTAGGGAGATTCTTTCTTCCTTCTCGTGCAGACTGAAGACTTGCCGCCCTCAGAGGATGCACAGCCAGGGAAATGTTGCAGAAGCTGGAAGGATCTGTGGAAACAATGTTACAAGCAGAGTCTTCTTCGTGGATGCAGACTGTCGGTTCCTGGAGAGTCCAGTCGCGGTTCCAGTGGCTAGAAGATGAAGTAAGGTTGCAGAAGAGTCCTGCTGGAATCTTGCAAGCCGGATCTGAGAACCCACCCAAGAGAAAGACCCTAAATAGCCCAGAAAGGGGGATTGGTCATCTAGCCAGGGGAGCACCTATAAGGAGGTGGCTCTGACACCACCTGCCTGGCCTGGCCACTCAGATGCTCCCAGAGGTCCCTGCCAATCTTGGATTCAAGATGGCAGAACTCAGGAACCCTCTGGAGGAGCTCTGGGCACCACCTCTGGGGTGGTGATGGACAGGGGAGTTGTCACTCCCCTTTCCATTTTCCAGTTTCGCGCTAGAGCAGGGACTGGAGGTCCCTAAACAGGTGTAGACTTGTTTATGCACAGAGAGCAGCAAATGTGCCCTTCAATGCATACCAGTGGCTTGGGGAGGTTATCCTTCCCAAGCCATGTAACACCTATTTCCAAAGGGAGAGGGTGTTACTCCTCTCTCCCAAAGGAAATCCTTTATTCTGCCTTCATGGGCTTGGGCTGCTCAAGCAGCAGGAGGACAGAAACCTGAATGAGGGATGCAGCAGCTTGGGCTGCCTGGAAAACCCTGGAAGACTGGTAGGAGCAATGCTGGGGTCCTCTAAGGAGCCCCCCAGAGTGCATATAATCATACTTCCAATACTGGCAACACTATTGGGGTTTGATTCCAACATGTTTGATACCAAACATGCCTAGGTTCAGAGTTATCATTATGTAGCTGGATATAGGTAGTGACCTATGTCCAATACACACATAAAATGGTGTGCCTGCACTCACACAACCTGCAGTTGCCAAAGCCCTCCTCTGGATCTTCACTAGGGTAGGGTTTCTAAAGGAGGTAGTATCAGACAGAGGGGGTGATTCTGACCTTGGCGGTCTTTTCGCAAGACCGCCGAGTTACCGCCGCGGTAAAGACCGCCGACCGCGGCGGTATGCCGCGGCGCGTATTCCGACCGCTGGGAGCGTTCCGCCGGAAAACCGCCAGCAGCCACACTGGCGGTCGGCGGGAAAGTGGAGACTGGTCAACCTCCACCGCCACGCCAGCAGAACACCGCCCACAGAATTACGACCCACATTTCTGTGTGGCGGTCTTCTGTTGGCGGTCTTCTGTTGGCGGTCACGTCCCTATGGCTCCCGTCGCCTCCCGGAGGACCAACGCAAGGTAAGTTGATCGTCCGTGAGGGGTGGGGGTGGGGGGGGTGTTGTGTGATGTGTGCGTGCATGGGGGTGTGTAGAGGGGGTGTGTGAGTGCGTGCATGCGGGCGGGGGGTGCTGCTGTGCCTATGGGCAATGTGTGTAGTTCGGCGGGTGCGCATGTTGGCATGTATGTGTGCGGGTATGTGCCCCCGTTGTGTATGTGTGTGTGTAGGGGGTGTGAATATGTGCATGTTGGGGGTGCGTGCATGTCGGGGTGCATGTATGTGCATGTCGGGGTGGGGGGGGCAGGGGGTTTGTAACATCTCTGGGGGGTGGCAGGGGGTGGAGGGTGTGGGGGGGGGACTCGTGGGGGGTAGTGGGGGGTGGGGGAGACCCCTATCAGTGCCAGGGATGGAATTCCCTGGCCCCGATAGTGCCTACCGCCATGGTTCGCATGGCGGTTCCCGACCGCCAAAAACTGCGGCGGTAATCAGGGTCATGATGCGGTTGGCGGTCTTGGGTCGACCGCCGGGCTGGAGTGCGCAAACTCCAGCCCGGCGGTCATGACCGCCGTGGCGGTCGGAGTGGGAAAGTGGCGGTCGATCGCGGCGGTGACCGCCGCGGTCAGAATGCCATTTTTTGGACCGCCGGTCTGTTCGCGGTCCGACCGCCGCCTCTCCGCCGACCGCCGGGGTTAGAATCACCCCCAGAGATTCCAACTTCATGTCTGCATACTTAAAACACATGCGGAAGGAATGTGGGGGTGACCTAGAAGTTCACGCCCCATACCACCCTCAAACAAACGGGCTGGTTGAGAGATTTACCCAGACCATAAAGGAGATGATTCAAGGACTCCCTGAAAAACTCAGAAGGAGATTGGATGTCATGATTCCTTGCCTAATGTTTGCCTACAGGGAAATAACATAAGGGAGTAGGTTTCTCTCCATTTGAACTTTTGTATGGGCACCCTGTTAGGGGACCACTAAGTCTTGTTAGGGAAGGTTAGGAGACGCCCCTCAAAGAAAGATAAGCTCTGGTATTACCAGAAAGTTGCTATGGTGGAGTTCCAACCAGGGCAGAAAGTTTGGGTGTTGGAGCCTGCCGTTCCAAGGGCAATCCAGGACAAATAGTCTGGGCTCTATCCCATACTTGAGAGAAAAGAGGAGGCCACTTATCTAGTTCACCTGGGCAGTTGCAAAAACCCCAAAAGAATAATTTGTCAGCCGCCTAAAACCCTTCTATGAGAGACCTGATGAGACCATGCTCACGGTTACAGATGAGGGACAGGAGGATGAGAGTGAGCCTCTCCTGATCTCCTCTCCAACAACCAACAAGATGGTCCTCTGGATGGAGTGGTCTGATTAGACACCCTCACAGAACAACAGCAAACTGATTAAGGCAAGTCCTCAACCAGTATGCTGAGTTGTTCTCTCTGACCCCTGGAAAGACAAACTGGTGTACCCATGATGTTGACACTGGTGACTGCTTGCCTGTCAAAAACAAGATTTACAGCCAGTCAGATCATACCAGAGAGAGTATTCAAGCTGAAGTTAAGAAGATGCTGGATTTGGGTGTAATTAAACCCTTTGAGAGTCCCTGGGCTAGCCCAGTAGTTTTAGTCCTCCCTTCAAATGAGAGAAAAATGACATGAGGTTTTGGCTGGACTTCAGGGGCCTCAATTCTGTTACAAAAACTGACGCATACCCAATTGCAAGAGCTGATGAGCTCATAGACAGACTAGGGGCATCCAAATACCTGAGTACCTTTGAACTGACATCTGGGTATTAGCAGATTGGGCTGACCCCAGGAACAAAAGAGAGATCAGCATTTTCTACTCCTAGTGGGCATAATCAGTTCATGGTTATGCCCTTTGGAGTAAAGAATGCACCTGACACCTTCCAGAGGTTGGTGAACCAAGTCCTTGCTATACTGGACACCTTTAGTGCAGCTTATCTGGATGACATAGCAGTCTATAGTTCTACCTGGCAGGATCACCTGAGCCACCTAGGGAATGTCCTTGAGGCTCTGCAGAATGTAGGCCTCACTATCAAGGCCAGTAAGTGCCAGACAGGGCAGGAAAAAGTTTTTTACTTGGGTCACCTGGTTGGTGGAGGCCAAGTACAACCCCTCCAACCCAAGATAAAGACTACTCTGGTTTAGGAAGCTCCCACAACCCCGACACAATTTAGGGCATTCCTTGGATTGACTCAGTACTATAGGAGAGTTGTGAAGGATTATGGCACTATAGCTGCTCCCCTCACAGAACTAACATCCAAGGAAATACTCAAAAAGGTTAACTGGACAGTGAGTTGTCCAAGGGCCTTTGACACTCTGAAGAATGCTATGTGCTCTGCTCCAGTACTACAAACACCAGACTACTCCAGGCCATTCATAGTCCAAACAGATGTCTCTGAAATGGGAATAGGAGTGGTCCTTTCCTAGGAAAATGATGATGGACATGACCAGCCAGTTACTTTTATAAGCAACAAACTACTCCATAGGGAACAAATTGGACTGCCATAGAGAGGGAAGCCTTTGCTGTGGTTTGGGCCCTGAGAACCTGAGGCAATACACGGTTGGCTCCCACTTCATAGTTCAGACTGACCACAGGCCTCTAAGATAACTACAACAGTAGTCAAACCAAGAAATGCCCTGACTTGTGTCTGGGCTGTGGGAGCTTCCCAAGCCAGAATAGTCTTAATCTTGGGTTGGAGGGGTTGCACTTGGCCTCCACCAACCAGGTGACCCAAGTAAACGACTTTTCCCTGCCCTGTCTGGCACTTACTGGCCTTGATAGTGGGGTTTTCACACCCCAAACTGGTTAGGTGGTACATTTCCCTACAGTGAATGGACTTTCAAGTGGAACACAGACCTGCGACTGCTCATGCCAATGTAGATGAACTTTTGAGGATCTTCCACTTAGATGATGAAGACCCACTAGGGAAACGGTAGTCCCATCCTCTTTCGTTTGGAGGAGTAGTGTGAGAAAAGGTCTCTTTTTTACATGGTTAGCCCCCACTTTTTGCCTGATGTATGATGCAGCCTAGAAATTGTCGTTTTCAGAGCCCCTGTTAACCAGGTCCCTTGGGACAGAGCTCTATCCCTAAAACTGTTGTGATGCATTGGCACAATTGGATACACCTTTAACTACCACTATAAGTCCCAAGTAAAAAGTACTTAGGTACCAATGGCATGGGGTACTAAGGGTAGGCCCCTGAGGGCAGCAGCACTGATTGTGCCACCCTCTAGGGCCATGCATCCAGATGCCCCCAGCATTGCCATTGCCTGTGTCCAGGTGCAAACTTGAAACACAGACTCGGCATGGCACACTTCCTGCGCCCATATACTGCAAACATTACGGGTAGGAGACCCCTCTGGCAGGCCTTCCAGCCCTAAGGCAGGGTGTACCATATCATATGTGAGGGCATAGCTGCATGAGCAATATGCCTCCACTGTGTCCTTGCCAAACCTGGGACATGTGCTGGACAATAGTCAATATGAGTTTCTCAACTACATGATGGCCACACTGAACCCTGGGTTGTCTGGTATCAAACAACTCAGAAGGATAAATCTAAACCTGTACCAGTTTTGGGTTTATCCCTAAATGTACCCAGAGGTCACCATAGAGGTGCCCCTTGCAAAAGCTAACTACCCTGGCATGGTTGCTTACATGTTCTATCCAGTCTGCCACCTCTAGACACCCAATCTACAAACCTTGGGGGAGAGTTCAGTCTCTCTGGTTTGTAGAACAAAGCCCTTCCTGAGTGGAGGTGCGAATACCCTCTCCCTCAGGAATGTGCATTGTCCTGGTGGCGAGCTTCAAAGGGCTAACTGCCTTTGAAATTTAACACCCAGGCCTGCTGCTAGCAGCGGAAGGTAACCACATTGCAAATCCCCACTTTTGGTGGGAAACTCAAACAAAGAGTAGGAGGCGTGCCCCACCTGGCATGCACCACCCCTGAGGTGTTGCCTGCGGGGTGGGCACACCATTTCATTTTCCTCCATTTTGGATGGAATGAAAATAGCCAATCAGGGATAAGGAAGTGACCTTTCCCAAAGGAAGTGGTCACTTTAGTGGATACAGCCATCCAAAGGTAGGTGATCCATTGGTCACCACCACGTTCCCCCCCTAAAACGCCCACCAAATACATTATTTAATGGGCATCCCTGAACCAGGAAGTTAGATTTGACGGACAAAAGAAGACCCACACCAAGAAGATCCAAGGCAAGAGAACCGTGGACCTGCCGCAACAAAAAAAGGTGCCAAATCCTGCCTGCTGCACCAAGGACCCAACAATCACCATTGAGGAGCTGCTGGACAACTGGGAAACTCTAAAGAACCCCAGAGGACCTCCAGGTTTCACAAGTCGCCATGGAACTCCCTCCAGAGTGGAGGCACCACTCTACAATAGCAAGAAACCAGCAAACCATTGAGGGTCACTTCATTGACCAGCCACTAACTCCCAAACTGGAAGTCACAGTTGGACCAAATGAAACTCCGGCGACCACGAGGACAAACCATGCAAGTGTGCCAAGCTTGGTGGCACTGCGCCTTCCAGTGGTCAAACCAAATCAATACCATGGGTACTGGTGAGGTAGCATTGGACACCAAGAAAACCAGCCCATCCTGAGATGATGAAGGACCAGGGGGAAACCCCAGTCGAGGGACTTCAGGAACACCTTAGACCTCCCACCAGAGAGCCCCCGTTGTCCTGCAAATGAGCCTTGAACCAACTTACCTTCTGCTCCAGAGGGGATCCTTGTGCACAGCTCCAAACTAGCCGATTCGCTCTGCACCCAGCCGCCCTGTGCCCTGCAACAAAAAACCTGCTGTGCCCTAAGGGTCCCCAGCCCCTTGTGACCTTGACACTCCAATGGGACCCCAGGAAACCATCTTTAAACTTACCTGCACAGTGCTTCTCCAAGTGGTGCCCCGCGGTGGTCCTGCACGAGCTCCAGAGACCTTTCACTGCTGCTCACGCCGGAACTAGGAACTGCCCAAACTGTCATACACAGATCCAGGAAACTTGGTTGTGACTTGTGAGTCGTACTGGTCTGTCAGACATATCACCTGAACATTTATTGAGTGGTAGTTCTTCCTGTTCCTATAGACCTGTTCATTGACACTGGGAGGGACTAGGGCTATAAGGGTGCCATCAATGGCCCTTATCACATGAGGGATGTGTTCCATATCATACAAGTATGCCTTAACATAGGCCAAATCCACATGTTGGGGGAACCTGATCTAGCTGTCCAGGTGTTTCAGCAATACACACAGTACATCCTTCAACACAAGACTGAACATGGGCTGACATCCCTGGTGTCAAGCCCACTGTATTATGAAAGGAGCCTGTGGCAAGAAAGTGTAGCACTGACAGGACTTGTACTGTGGGAGGGATGCAATAGTGATTGTGTATGGCTGATAAGAGATCAGGCTCCAATTGTGTACATAGATCCATGATGGTCTAACGATTCAAACAATAGGTCTGGATGACATGCCTGTCCTCCATGGTTGCAAGGTCAACTGGTTGTCTCAATCTCCTCATGCCAGGATACCTAAGTAGAGAGGAGAGAATGTACACTGAGGAATGCACTTGACACATGTAAGCAGAACATGTCAAAATAGCACACACCTAACACTGTAGGACATGCGTAACACTGCTGGCATATACTATTATGGGCATGCTGAATCGCTCTGGACACCATTCTTGCAGAACATTGCTGTACGTGTAAGTCATATAGGACACATATCACATGTGTAATGTACCATATGTGGCAGACTGAGCTGTCCTGCACTGATCAATAGAATACTTATGGGATATACCAATATAATGCCACAGTATCTAAACATGCCCATCATCAGATATACTGCCACACTGCATCACTGTGTCATGCATGACCCATTTCTTAGCACTACCATGATGGCACAACATAGGCTTACTCCGCCATTTGGCAAATATGTGTATGGCGCACTTATTTTGGCACATCAATGCATGATATGTGCACAAAATGGCAGCTGCCTGTCCTGCTGCACTGGACAGTTGGAAGTGACCTAAGTCCACCGGCATATGTCATCATGGTGGTTGCAACCGCTGTGCTACTTGCATTGGTTAACATTGCTGCCTATGGCAGACTGGGGCCAATGACGATGACAGCCGGTGGTGAAGGTCCTGTACGTGGCGGCTGTGACCAACATTTTCTGCAGCCTTGCTTACTTGACTCCTGACACTGTTGGTAGCAAGAACTCCAAGACCTGAGCTGCTGTGTACTGTCTCTGGGAGCCATCATGTCACGTCCTGCAGGTGATAGGGCCCTAGCCTTCACCCCAGAAGAGCTGGAGAAGCTTGTGGAGGAGGTCCTACCCCTGTATGGAAAACTATATGGGGCATCAGAGGAGCAGGTGACTCCAATGACATAGCCATGTGTGATAGGGGTTGCGAGTGACGGTGAATGGAGTTAGTGTACCAGTTAGGGAGTATATGCATACAGGGAGCATAAAGTGAAGGCGTTTGAGCAGAGAGGATGGGTATGTGTGTGCACTTCGTGAGTCAGGTGTAGATAGGCCACTCCTGTTGGTATGGTGCCAGTGTACATGGCTTTCTCCTTATGTCTGTGGCATCCATGTAGGTGAACGCCAATCAGAAGAAAGGGATCTGGTGTGCCATCACCAAGCAAGCGCAGACCCTGGGGGTGCACAGCCTGTGGAGCACCCATTGTCGCAAGTGGTGGGAGACTAAGCTGGGGATGTCCTCCCAACAAGGGAGGGGAGCCCGTCAGACCCTGATCCCCCTAATGCCCCGCAGTTTGGCAGGGCCTACCCCAAGGTGGATGGGCTTTTGAGGGCAGCACAGCAGACACATGGGGGTGAGTACTGACTGTATCCTGGGACTTGGTTCGGGTTGTATGGGATTAGATGCCTCACTGTAGCTTATGTGACAATGTAGTCAATGCAACATGTATGTAGACTAGTGGGAATGGGTAGCAACCACCCGGCCTGACTAGAAGTTGTAGATGTGTTTTGATGGTTTGCTGTCAATGGATGTACAGCTCCCACATCAAGACATCTCCATGTCTGCATTGTGGAGATGGTCTAATGACATTGGCAAATGTGTGACTCCATCCTGCCTTTACAATGTATGTGAGCCTGTGTATCACTCTACCCATTGAGTATGACCTGCTCCATCCATCTGCATTTGAGCATTTGTGGCTCTAAGGTGTAAGTCCACTCCCATTTGTATAGCACACCTGTATAAGCAACTGAGTGACTCTCGTTTTGTCACAGGAACTATACACATCAAGTACTGGTATTGGTATTGACTCCATGTGAGGCAGCTATTACATTTCCTCCACAGATATGGCCTATATAGGACTGGACCAATGGCTTGATATTTGTATACCCATATATTGGTCATCTGCTATCTATAGGGTATGTGAAGGTTGCTAAAGGAGGATAAATTTAAATGTACGTTTGATTTGGTCTGCTTGCAATCATCATGCATTTCTAAGTTAGATAGACTTGTGGGGATGAAACCTTGAACCCAATGGGATAGTACTAGAGGTGGCAAGTGCCTAGGCAGACCTCGTCATTATGAATATGTAACATAAATGCCATGTATGCCAATGCCCTAGCAATTACAGTGCAAAATAGCTTAGTTATTGCCTACATCATGTCCCAATGGTTACTTGGTTGCACATCTGATGGAGTGTGACAATCTCTGCTTCCCTTGGCCAGCTGAAGTGGCAGATTAGGACATGACTGGGTATTGCATGACTTATGAGATGTTGATGTGGATTAAATGTTGCATTTTCTCTCCTGAAGCTGCCCTATGTAGTAGTGGGATGTGTTGTCAGTGCAAAGGCAGTGGTGTTGGTCCACGTGTGCATAATGTTTACATGTATTTACCATCTGAGATGTGTGTTGCCTGGACTTGGGTACAGGTATTCACAAATCTGGAATGGCGTGAGTGAGGATGAAGTTATTGTGTTATGAAGTCCTACTGGTAAAACTGCATGTGTGGTGGTATTGTATGTGGACCATTATGTCATATGTGTGTTCCTGAAGTTCATCAGTTGTGACACTGCTCTCAGTGATGGAGTATGGGTGTGTAATATGTGCAATATGGCCCATTGTAGATGCACTTAGATGTATGATTAGTTGTGATATATATATATATATATATATATATATATATATATATATATATATGTTTGGTGTCTGCAGATCTTCCTCTGTTATTGGTCCAGACTAATCACATGCATGTACCCCAGACCTGTATTGTACACATCAGATGTCACCTGTATGGGTATCTAACTTGTAGTGGCTAAATCAGTTATTACATCTATATTGGCATAACTGTACAGGTCAGCCATGTAATGTGACAGGCAGATGCGTTGTGGTGTGTGAGTGGAGTAGTCTTCACTGTCATGGATATTTAACAAAGGACATTGACAGATCAGCTGTTGTAACTGATAGGAGTATGGAGAGTTATAATGTGAAATCAGGGAGTCATTTGTACTTCATCCAGTGCCTTATGTGCATTCAAACATGGCTTTGGTGGTGATCATGTGGATGACTCGAGTTGTGCTGACCACCTTGTAATTAGATGTAGGTGTGAGGGTTGGCATACAGTAGTGGGTGGTAGTGACATGTTGTAACATGATGTAGGATATGTGTATGTGAGGTACGTTACTCCTCTCTCTCCCTTCCTCTATTTGTGTGCATCAGCATCAGCAGGCAAAGGAGAAGGGGTACAGGCGAGTGGGGATGCTGCAGGCCACAGGAACTGGAGTGCTGCTACCAGCGACAGTGAGGGATCCAGTGGCACAGAGGGCAAGGGGAGTGCCACAGGGGAGAACGGATCTTCCACATCATCTTTGGAATCCTCCTCCAGTGGACACTACCTGGCGGTGGCAGACCCCTCTGTGACCACTCCAGCACCATCTCAGTCCGCCACTCCCCTTACTACCACCGCCCTCCCTGTGGCTCCCCACACAGTTGCACATGCCTGCTCATTCAGGAACTAGGAATCCGCGAAAGAGTCCTGGAATGGATCCACTCTTTCCTCTCCGGGAGGACGCAGAGGGTCAGACTACCACCCTACACTTCCATCCACACAGGAGTCAACTGCAGAGTCCCCCAAGGATCCTTACTGAGTCCACACTGTACAAATTATACATGGCCCCTCAAGCTGTCATCGCCAGAAGCCACAGTATAAACATTGTGTCATATGCAGATGACACACAACTCATAATTTCCCTCACCGAAGACCCGGACACGGCCAAAAGGAACTTCCACTCAGCAATGGAAGCCGTCGCCACCTGGATGAGAGAAAGCTGCCTCCAACAAGACTGAGCTCATCATCTTCGGAAATGCCACCTCAGCTTGGGACGACTACTGGTGACATCCCTCAGCCTCCCCCCCTGCACCGACTGAGCACACCCACAACCTAGGAATCATCCTCGACTCCTCCCTATCCATGACCCGCCAGTTACATTCAGTCGCCTTATCCTGCTGGCACACACTCCGCAAACTTCTGAAGATCTTCAGATGGATCCCAGAAGACTGTTGCAGGACAGTCATCCACACTTTAGTCACTAGCAAGCTCGACTACAGCACTACGTCGACAAATCAACTAGAAACATAAAAAAACTACAGCTCATCCAGAACGTTGCCGCCAGACTCATTCTGGACCTCCCTCGCCGAGAACACATCTCCCAACACCTGAGGACCCTCCACTGACTACAGGTCGAGAAGCGAATCACCTTCAAGCTACTCACCCACACGTTCAGCCTACCTGAACCACTGTGTCTCCTTCCAGACCCCCGCCAGATCCCTCCACTCCACCCAGATGGTCTTGGTCACCATCCGCCAGAGGGCGATCCTTCACCTACACTGCAGCAAAGAACTGGAACAACCTCCCCCTACACCCCAGACAAAGCCCGTTGCTCACCATCTACAGGAAGAATCTCAAGACGTGGCTCTTCAGATGAGGCTCCTCCCCCCCAGAGCCTGGAGAACCTCACCGGTGAGTCACTGTGCTTTACAGAAACAGATTGACTCAAGAGGGTGGACATCTCCTTCACAGCAGGCACCTCTACTCCTGCCCCAGTCAACCCTGCTGCCCTTAGTGAGGAGGCTATTGACCTCCTGAGGTCGATCTCTGTGGGTCAGTCGACCATCGTGAATGCCATCCAGGGACTGGCAGTTCAAGTCCAGCAGAGCAATGCGTTCCTGGAGGGCATTCATGGTGCACTGGCTGGGATACAGGAATCCTTTCAGGCTCTGGCCTCCACACTGAAGGCAGCCAGTCACCCTTTGTATACCGTCTCCCCTTCCACCTACCTCTTCCCAATCCCAAATCCCTCTTCCCAAACCCAGCCAAAGTACACAGACAGACAAGCATGCATCTACCTCAACATCCAAGGGTAGTGCAGACAAACACAAGCACCACAAGACACACCACCAGCATGCACACAAACAACACCCACCTGCAGACACACCAACACTCACTACCTGCATGGACTCCTCCACCACCCCCACCTTCTCAGACACTACACCAGACACACCTGCAGCCACCACACCAACATTTACGGATCTAGCCACAACTCCTACCTTACCCACAGTCAGCACAATATCAGACCTGCAGAAATCCACCCCAGTCACCACATCCGGAGACACCACAACCATTGACACACCCACATGCAGCACATCTTCCATACCTGCAGACACCACCCCAACAGTCACCCATCCAGCATGGCATCTTCCTGCACCTCCTGCCCCCTCCTCCCAAGACACATAAAAGCCTGCACTCACCCACCCATCAGACACCCAGCCCCCACAATCATTCCTCGCACACACATGCACCAAGACACCCACCAAGAGACCTCTTACAGCCACTCCCTCTACTTCCACTCCCAACCCTTTTTGCCATGACTGCCCTGTGTGTCTAAGAAGGTGTTCCTCTCTGAGTTTTCCCTGTTCCCTACTCCTCTCCCACCGAGTGATACCCCCAAATGGTCTGTGTCCCTCCCCAAGTTCAACCCTTTCACCTCCAAGTCCTCCCCTGCTCCCTCTGCTGGTACCCATGCCCCTTTCCCTGCCAAGAAGTTAACCCCTACCAAGCCCAAGCCCAAAGCCCCCGCCTCCCAAACCCACCACCCCCCAATCCAAGAGATGACTGCCTGCCCCCTTGATTCCCCTACCCCGTGGAGGTCATCTAGCAGTCAGGAGTCATGTAGAGGCACACAGAAATGCCATTTGTGCCTTGAGCATATATATATATATATATATATATATATATATATATATATATATATATATATATATATATATATACTAGAAGTTGAAGGATCACAAGAAAACAACATCCAGCCAGGGCAAAAATCTATATCTCAAAGAATGCAATGAGTCACAAGAAAATGTAATATCAAGAAGTGACTCAAACAGATGATCTCACCAAAGAACAAAAATATATTTCTACTGCAACGTCCCAGCTTCTGCCTTCCTCAGGTAGTACAAGATGGTTTGCTCAGTGGCTGCACAGCTGACACTGCTGGATTTTCAAAAAGCGTCATGACTGAAGATTCCAATTGGAATGTAGAATCAATGTGGTCCTGAGAACTCTTCAGATATGCAGAAATCAAGTGGTATTGTCAGTGATGTTCAGTCCATCTGGATGCAGTGATTTTAAACGGTACATCCAGATGTTCTCTCTGATGTCCAGGAGTTCTTCCTTTAAAACATGTTCCACAGGGAAAATCTTCAAATCTGATAGTAAGTGGTCCACAAGGTTAAAATGATTGGTTACAGGCTGGTCAAGTTTCTTGTTAATTATTGCTGATTTGTGGTTCCTGAATCGTGTACGGAGGTCATTCTCTGTTTGGCCTACAGATTGTTTTTTACAGCTTTGACGTTGGCACTGAATCACATAAATAATGCATGTTGAGCGACATGTAAGATGCTGTCTTATTCCGTAGCTCCTTCTTGTAACAGAACTAGTTACTAATGATGTCTTTAAAAGGTATTCACATGTGATGCACCTTTTAGAATCACAGCAATGAACTCCTGCATTTGTTACAGCTTGCTTAAGTTCAGCTCTCACAATAAACGATGTTAAATTGTGAGCTCTGCGCTAAGCAATGACTGGTGGTTTTGGAAAAAGCTTTTGCAATTTTTCACAAGTGGATAGTAATATATATTTATGATAGCGGGGCCAACCAGTTGTTGGTTCGATGGTAACATTCTTGTCCTGCCTTTCTTAACACATGGCTGTTTTGGTCTTGCCTGCTTTGGTTTGTGTTTGAGTAACATGTGTATGTGTGTTGGTTGTGCTGGTTGTTGTGTCTCCACATAAAACAATGACAAGAGCAACCCAAAATGTTCATGTGAACCTGGGTACAGTTATTACATAACACATATTCATGTGAAACTCGTTTACAATCTATCTATATACTGTAGCAGAAAAATCTAGCTACTGACTTAATCATATCGCAATTTCTGAATAAAGATGAAAATCATCTATTTAGAACACTTCAGAAAGGTTCCACTGCATCCAGTAGCAAAACATGTGTGACAACATACGTTTATTCATATGAGAAAGGCATTGCCGTGTCATAGAAAATCCTTTATGTAATCAAACTATGAAGACATAATCACAAAGTGCTCCCCAAGTGAACAAGAGACACTCCAACAAAGAGACATTCAAAGATGCACTTGTAGTGCTGTATTCCTTGGTGTAGCTCTAAAAGACAGCTTCTTGTTAAACTAAAGAGTATTCTTGTCAGAACAATCATTAATCAGTCACAACATAACCAAAGAGGTCTTGTCCAATAACAATGCTGACAACGTTTCGACCCTCTCACAGGGCACCAGGGTCTCATCAGGACAAAAATAACCTGGAAAACTAACAAGAAAAGGATCATCATTCAAGGGGTACTATAACATAAAAACAAGAAAATAATTCCATGACTAAAAAAAGAAAAAATATATACATACTGATGTTTGTTACTGATTGCAAATTTTAAGGACCTCAGAATGGTGAAGGATAATGGTATCTGCAGTAAAATAATAATACGGATATATAAATTATTTCTAGACACCAAGGTGATCATTATAAACATGTCGGTAAACACCGCCCCACCGGCGGTAATTACCACCAACATGCTGGCGGTCTGGACCGCCAAATAATGAAGCCAATGAGAAACAAGTAGCGGTCCATCCACACACCGCCATCTTTGTAGTCTCGATGAGGACAGAGGAGACCTCCCACAGGCCGGCAGAAAGATCCTACCCGCCCACCAAATAATGAAACACAAGGCCACCCATCAGTTCCGGGGCAGGAACCACCGCCAGCAAAGCGTAGCAGAAACAAACAATATAAAAGGACACACTCACCGGAGGCACACAGAACATGCCGACATGGACAGAGAGTTTGAAATAATGCCAGTGCTGCTCCTTGCCGATAAAAGAGCAGCACTGGCATTATTTCAAACTCTCAAACTCCAGGACCGTAACCGCCGATAAAGACGACGACAGTAAGTACCGCAACCTAGTACACATGGGAAGAAAGGGCACAGTTACACATGCAACGCACTCCCAACCCCTCCCACATCCCAAGCCATACATACCAAAACAAGATGTACTTACCAGACACAAGCCAACAAAGACCTGCACCAAAGAACACACATGTGCAAACCACACCCCCACAGTGAAACGCTGAACAATGTCTCTATATTATGCCAACAGCACTACTGGGCACTCAAATTTATTCACATGAAAAAAACGTAATGTCCAAATAAGGCCATTGGCCAGTCCTTTGTAAATACTCTGAAGGGCCAAACTAGGCCTAACTTGACTCCCACATGTGCAAAGGGTACTCCACTTGAAAGGGGCATCAATGGGGCAGCCAGGCACCTTAGGGAACACAGGCCGGGGGTGGCGGGAGTGGGTACTTACTTCTGGAAGGTGGGGATTTAGGCTTAGGTTTGAGAGGCGGAGAGGGTTTGGGCTTGCCCTTGGAAGGAGGGGGAGTGGGCTTGGACCAGGGGGGGGGGGGGGGGGGGCAGAGGGAGCTGGGGCGCAACACAGGGCTTTTTCCTCCCTGAGGAAGGGGCACAGGAATGGGAAGGGCGGACTGGGGCGGACTTGGAAGGAGTGGTCTGGACAAGGAGATGGGCCTGTTTAGGGACGAGACGGGGTGGGCCAGTAAGTACGAACAGGTTAATACGGGAGAGGAAAAGCTTCTTAGGCGCAGTTGGAGGGGATTTGGAGGCAGGTCTGGGAGTGGAGGTTGAGGGAGTGTCAGGTGTAGATGTGCCGGACATGGATGCAGGTGCCTGTAAAGTATGCCGATGTTATGTTATGTATATCTATATATTGCATGGCTACCCGGAGGCCTCCCAGCGCTAGGACACTTTCAGTCGAGGATGAAAAAGGGAGGATTTATGTTTTGAACAGCCAAGTCTTTAAAGCCTTGCGGAAGGTTAATTCATGGCTGGTCGTCCGTAGGCTAAGTGGTAGGGAGTTCCATAACTTTTCCCCCTGATAAGCTAGGGATCTTCCACTCTATCTGGCCTTCTACACTTTAGGGGTCACTACTAAGAATGCTGTAGAGGATCTAAGTGGCCTATTAGGTGAGTAGAAGGAAGCTAAAGTCCTCAACAATTCTGGACCTCTATTGTGCAGTGCTCTATGCATATGGCACAGTGTCTTAAATTGTCTCCGCTTAGCCACAGGAAGCCAGTGGAAAGAGGAAATTCCTGCTTTTATAGATTCATGTTTAGGTATGTTCAGAAGCAAACGTGCAGAAGCATTCTGGACTACCTGCAACTTTTTGATCACATATCCTAGGTGCTCCAATATACAATGCATTTCCATAGTCCAGACGTGAACCAATCAATGCCTGTATAATAATTATTTTGGCTATCAAAGGTAAGATTGTAAGGACCTTCCTTAGAAGCCTGAGGAGGTTGAAAGAGGTGGCAGCAGTTTTATTAGCTTGATGCACCATGGACAATTGTGGATCAAGCCAGACACCAAGATTCTTAAAGAGTCCTTTGGGTGGAGGTAGGTATCCCAGACCCTCCGTGATCGATGGATTGGAAATGGGTTTTGTATGATGCCTGAGTATCATCACTTCCATCTTATTATCATTGAGTTTTAACTTGCTTACGGACATCCATGCCGCCACAGCTTGGAGGCATGGATCAAGTGCTGAACTTCTAGTGCAGGAGTCATTAGATAGTGATACAACTAGCTGTGTGTCGTCTGCATATGATACCAGGGCCAGCCCAAAGGGCTTGACAATTTCGGCAAGAGGTAACATGTAGATATTAAATAAGGTGAGGCAGAGGGAAGACCCCTGCGGGACTCCACAGCTGTTCTTAACATGCTCTGAGAAATATGATCTGTCAAAAACTTGATATGATCTGTTCTTAATAAAGGGATTGATCCAGTCTAATAGCTGCCTCCAAACCCCGGTCTAAGCGCCTTCTGGCCTCTTCTCTGACAGCGATCGGTGCCGTCTCAGTACCATGTAGTGGTCTGAAACCCATCTGAGTAGCATGAAGGATATTATTATCTTCCATGAAATGGGAAAGTTGAGTATTAACATGCTTTTCAATTATTTGAACACGGGCTAGCAATGAGATGGGTTTATAGTTGCTAAGTGATGCAGGATCAAGATAAGGTTTCTTCAAAAGTGGTTTAATAATGGCATGTATCCATTGTTCTGGTACTGACCTAGAGGACAGTGAAAGGTTCAAGACATTTGTATTAGCAGGAATCGTCGCTGGGGCACCCAATGCCAACACCTGGGGAGGGGCTGGATCAAGGGGGGATCCTGACTTAAGAGATGAAAGGTATTTACCCACGTCTTCTTCAGATATCGTGGAGAAATCTAAGAGAATAGCAGAACCCATAGACTTCTGTTTCAATACCTTCTGTGCCTGGTCAGCAGCTCTAGGGAAGGTCGAATAGATGTCTGGTACTTTTTGTTGGAAGTACATTGCAAGATTGTTAACATGTTCCTGGGAGGTGTCCAAGAGTTCCAGGTCTTCCTGTGGCTGGGTAATCTCACTGAATATGCAAAAAATCTCTTTAGGAGAATTCACCGCCAGCTCAATTTTTGCAGAGTAATTGCCGGTTTGGACTATTTTTATTTCAGTGTGATAGGACCAAATGGCTTTCCTGTACTCTTGTTTTAGCGCTTCATCATATAATTTTTGCCATCTCCTTTCCAGTTTTCTACATTCTCTTTTGAGATGCAGAAGATGCGGGGTAAACAAAGGAGAGCTCTGTCTACAGCGTCCTTTGACTTTAGTGGAAAAAGGCAAAAGAGCATCTAAGCTGCAGGTGATCCAATTATTAAAGGATTCTAACATATCCATAATATTATTTTTGGTAGATGGTTTATACCTCTCTAGAATATTAATCCAGGCATCGGCTTTAAGATTACGCCAGCATCTGGTAGGTAAAGATGTTTTATGGATGAGTTTCCTATGCCTAAAAATGGCTAATTCAAGTGTTTTTAGAAAGTGGTCTGACCAGCTTTAGTTCTGTGACATTAAAAAAAACTAAGCCAATCGTATGACCCCTATTATGCGTCGGACCCTTGATCAATTGTACCAGATTTAAGGCATCCATGTCAGAGAGTAAGGATTTAGGGCCATATGTACTAAAGCATTTTTCCATGGACACAGAATGGGTAAGACCGCTTTGTACATCTGGCCCCTAGTTACTGAATTGTCTACTTCCTCTACATGAATGTTGAAATCACCCTGTACAGTGAAATTAGGTGTGGTGGATGTGTGTGGTGTTGATGTGTAAGAATATCTGAGTGTTTTGGGAGGGGGGTGGACACAGTGGGAGAAGACAGGCTGCCAGTGTACATGGATGTTGTCTGGGTGTCTGCAGGTCTGGTGAGTCTGCTGCAAATGTCTGTCAATGTAGTTGTGGTGAGTGCAGGTGTGGTGTCTGGGGTGCATGTCTGGATGTCAGACGTGGTGACTGCATGAATGGGGGCAGCAGCAGTGACTGAGGGTGCAGTGCGTGTGGATGTGCATGGTGAAGTGACAGACAGGGTGGCGGGGAGGTTGACACACAGGGGAAATGGATGTTGTTGTGTGTGCTTTGGCATGTTGGGTGTGTGCCTATCTGTGGTGGGAAGTGTGGTGCTTGTGTTTGTCTGTGTGCTTCTTGTGTGTTGATCGGTGTGCATGTCTGTCTGTATGTGTGCTTGGGATGGGTGAAGGGAGTGGGGTGATGGAAGGGGTAGAGGTGGTGGGAGGGGGGACGGAAAGACCAGGGACACAGGCTGCCCTCAAAGAGGAGGCCAGAGACTGAAAAGATCTCTGTAGGCCAAACATGGCACTGTGAATACCTTCCGGGAATATATTGCATTGCTGCATCTGGGATGCTAGCCCCTGGATGGCATTCACAATGGTTGTGTGCCCTATAGAGATGGTTCTCAGGAGGTCAATAGCCTCCTCTGTGAGGGCAGCAGGGCTGACTGGGGCAGGAGATGAGGTATCTGGGGCGAAGGAGACGCCCACCCTCCTGGGTGAGCGGGCACGGGCAACTGGGTGGGGAGTAACTGGGAGGGTGGTGATTGCATGGGGGGTGGCGGAAGATGGCATAGAATGGGTGTGCCCAGTAGGGTCCGCCACCATCAGCGAGCTCCGATCAGAGGAGGTATCAGAGTCACTACCTCCAATGGTAGTTACCTCCCCTGTGGTACTCCCATTGCCCTCTAACCCACTGGTCCCCTTGGCATCGCTCAACTCTGCCTCCTTGGAACCGTGGGCTGCTGCATCCCCACTTGCCAGTGCCACTGCTCCCTTGCCAGATTATGCTGATGTACACAAAGGACACAAGAGCACCGGGTGGAGAGACAAAACAAGGGAGAACTTTGTCAAAAACTGAATATATGTACATCTCAGGCCCACACACACTCCCATCCAGGTCACACACCTACACACAGCACCTACAACATATGTCATGACTGTGCCCATGACTAGTGGCCATTACCCCAGAATACCCCACTTTACCCGGAGAAAACACTGACCTGATACACTGTGTGGAGTACACCCATGAAAGACCATGCCCAGCCAATGCACTTACAAGTCTATGAGGCCACAAAGCATACCAAATGACAGAAGGAGACACCCCATGTGCCTATGGAGACTGCCCAAACTAGCCCTCACACCCTTCCAGGGACTTTGAGGGTTCAGGACTGCAGGAACACACCTGTCCAGGTGCCTGGCACTAGGATACATACATACCACAGCACCACCAAACATCCATCAAAGCAGTATCACAACAGTGATGGTATTCACCCCCTTGTAGCTGCTGCACTGCTTTCAAGTGCCCATCTAAATCCGGATAGCTCACCGCCAGAATGCGGGCCATTAGGGGGGGTCAGGGTCAGACAGGCACCCCTTCCTCATTGTAGGCCTTCCCAAGCTGGGCCCCTCTGGTCATCCTGGCCCACCGGCTCAGGTCCTCCCACTGCTTCCTGCAGTCCACACCTCCTTGGCGATGGCTTGACACAGGCCTTTCTTTTAATGGGCTCTGACCTACATTGGACACACAGAGCAAAAAAAATAGACGTCAGTATGTGTGCACCGAATACAAATGCCATGCCGTTCCCTATGGAACAGCCGTTGTTGAAAGTCATCAACTCAAATACAGTACATGCCAGTCTATGGCTGGGTAGTCACACATCGAACCCACATGCATACAGGCATCCGCCACAATCATAGACATCTAAGGGTGACAGCTGCCAACTCAACTGCTCCTCTGGTCGTCCATACAACTTGGCATACAGGGGTAGGACCCCGTCCACCAGCTTCTCCAGCTCCTCCACGGTGAAGGCCGGGGCCTGTTCCCCTGTGACCCGCGCCATCTCAGGGACCAGAGGAAGAACACAACAGCACATGCAGTGGAGTACTACCCTGCACAGGAATCAGGAGTCAAGTGTCAAGGGTCTGACGGGATGGCGTAGGTACCGCAGCAGTGTGCTCATGATGGGCCCAGGTTCCCCACTGACACCATGACAACTAACGCCAGTGGAATTAAGTCACTTCCAGTCTCTCATACCTGGATGGCAGGAGGCTGCCATTTTGCTACCACCACGTCACCATAGCCTGGCCAGGGGCCTCATCCAGAGCCTCAAAATTTAGGACCTTAGTCGCTTTCTGACAGGAGTCTAGGATCCACACATGCACCCATCTTTGGAATTGTGTCCACAATGGGATGCCATTATGACAGAGTTAACTCAGCACACATGTGGCTGACGGTGTACTTGATACTTTGCATCTGTGTGTGTTACCTACGTGTCACACTTACAAAGATACAGTGACATCATGTGATGCAAGTGCATGTTCACACTCAATATGTGTTCTTTCCACCCATGTGGCAAGGGAGGACCCCATCTGTTTTCAGACCTCTGGTTGATTTGGAAACTATGGAGGAAAGTCACATCATTGTCACCTACAGACTCAATAGAGCTACTGTCCATGACCTCTGTGCATTAATGGATCCTGTACTGAGACTGGCTAATTGGAATCAGCATGCCATCCCTACAGCTGTGCAAGTGCTATCTGTACTCCATTTTGTGGCCACAGGCTCATTTCAGGTGACAGTGGGCATGGGTGCAAGGGTCTCACAACCAAGTTCAGCCTCATCCTGTCAAAATTCCTGGATGCATTTGTCCTACACCTGCAAGCATATGCCCAGTTTCCCCAAAGGGCTGAAGTTCCTGCCATCAAATCTGGATTTTATGCCTTTGCTAACATCCCCCATGTGATTGGTGCCATTGATGAAACACACATAGCTCTCATACCCCCAAAAGTGAATGAACAGGTTACAGGAATCGTAAGAACTATCACTCCATAAATATACAATTGGTGTGTACTGCTGACCAGTACATATCACATGTCAATGCCAGGTTCCCAGGCTCAGTTCATGATTCCTTTGTCCTGAGAAACAGCAGTGTAGCACACTTGATGGAACAACTACAATGGGACAGAGGATGGTTCATCTGTGAATGTGTATGACACTAGGTCTGTACCTATCTGACAGCCAGCCAATGTGCATGTAAAGTCAGTGTAGGAAGTTGGCCTGGTATGCACTATTTCAAAGTAAGGAATAGTATGCACAGAGTCCAATGGTTCCCCTTAGAGATAAGATAGTGGCAAAAAGAGATAATACTAATGCTCTATTTTGTGGTAGTGTGATCGAGCAGTAGGCTTATCAAAGGAGTAGTGTTAAGCATTTGTTGTACATACACACAGGCAATAAATGAGGAACACTCAGAGACAATTCCAGGCCAGTAGGTTTTTGTATAGAAAAATATATTTTCTTAGTTTATTTTAAGAACCACAGGTTCAAATTCTACATGCAATATCTCATTTGAAAGGTATTGCAGGTAAGTACTTTAGGAACTTTGAATAATCACAATAGCATATATACTTTTTACATAAAACACATATAGCTGTTTTAAAAGTGGACACAGTGCAATTTTCACAGTTCCTAGGAGAGGTAAGTTATTGTTAGTTCTTGCAGGTAAGTAAACCACATACAGGGTTCAAATTGGGGTCCAAGGTAGCACACCGTTGGGGGTTCAGAGCAACTCCAAAGTCACCACACCAGCAGCTCAGGGCCGGTCAGGTGCAGAGTTCAAATTGGTGCCCAAAACACATAGGCTTCAATGGAGAAGGGGGTGCCCCGGTTCCAGTCTGCCAGCAGGTAAGTACCCCCGTCTTCGGAGGGCAGACCAGGGGGGTTTTGTAGGGCACCCGGGGGGACACAAGTCCACACAAAAAGTACACCCTCAGCAGCGCGGGGGCGGCCGGGTGCAGTGTGCAAACAAGCGTCAGGTTTGTAATAGAAATCAATGGGAGACCAAGGGGTCTCTTCAGCGGTGCAGGCAGGAAAGGGGGGGGCTCCTCGGGGTAGCCACCACCTGGGCAAGGGAGAGGGCCTCCTGGGGGTCACTCCTGCACTGGAGTTCCGATACTTCAGGTCCTGGGGGCTGCGGGTGCAGGGTCTTTTCCAGGCGTCGAGATCTTAGAGTCAGGCAGTCGCGGTCAGGGGGAGCCTCGGGATTCCCTCTGCAGGCGTTGCTGTGGGGGCTCAGGGGGGACAACTTTGGTTACTCACAGTCTCGGAGTCGCCGGAGGTTCCTCCCTGAGGTGTTGTTTCTCCACCAGTCAAGTCGGGGTCGCCGGGTGCAGTGTTGCAAGTCTCACGCTTCTTGCAGGGATGGTAGGGGTCTTTAAATCTGCTCCTCTGGAAACAAAGTTGCAGTCTTTGTTGAACAGGGCCGCTGTTCTCGGGAGTTTCTTGGTCTTTTGGAAGCAGGGCAGTCCTCTGAGGATTCAGAGGTCGCTGGTCCTGGGGAAAGCGTCGCTGGAGCAGTTTTCTTCTGAAGGAGGGAGACAGGCCGGTAGGGCTGGGGCCAAAGCAGTTGGTGTCTCCGTCTTCTTCGTAAGTTGCAGGAATCTAAATTCTTAGGTTCAGGGGAGCCCTTAAATACTAAATCTAAGGGCGTGTTTAGGTCTGGGGGGGTTAGTAGCCAATGGCTACTAGCCCTGAGGGTGGGTACACCCTCTTTGTGCCTCCTCCCAAGGGGAGGGGGTCACATTCCTATCCCTATTGGGGGAATCCTCCATCTGCAAGATGGAGGATTTCTAAAAGTTAGAGTCACTTCAGCTCAGGACACCTTAGGGGCTGTCCTGACTGGTCAGTGACTCCTCCTTGTTATTCTCATTATTTCTTCCGGCCTTGCCGCCAAAAGTGGGGCCGTGGCCGGAGGGGGCGGGCAACTCCACTAGCTGGAGTGCCCTGTGGTGCTGGAACAAAGGGGGTGAGCCTTTGAGGCTCACCGCCAGGTGTTACAGCTCCTGCCTGGGGGAGGTGATAGCATCTCCACCCAGTGCAGGCTTTGTTACTGGCCACAGAGTGACAAAGGCACTCTCCCCATGTGGCCAGCAACATGTCTCGAGTGTGGCAGGCTGCTAAAACCAGTCAGCCTACACGGGTAGTTGGTGCGATCTTCGTGTTCTCCCGAGGTCACAAGAAAATTGGAGACAGCTGGGGGGAGCACACGTTTGGCATGTGGAGGACAGAGACGAAACCGTGTTGATATGTAAACTAAAATGCTTTCGATTCAAGAACCGTCTAGCTGTGAAAACTGAAAAAAGAGGGGGTGGAGAGCCGCGTGAGGTCTCGAACCCCAAACTAAGGCCGCTAACACGAGAGCGGTACACATGTGGAAGTGGTTCAGTGGCCCAAAATATATTAAAAATGAGAACTGCCAGCTTAGTCGGATCGTGCTGGCAACAAAATACTGATGTACACCGTTTAAAGAATTAATTGATATTTTAGGACACTTAATGGAATTGTGACAAGAAATGTTGAAGATTTTTTTTTTTTTTTAGTAATATGAACTGGTCGGGAATCGAAACCTACACCTTGGTCATATTGAGTAAAGGAATTGCCAGTATGCTAACAGGAAGGAAATAGAAACAATTTTTAAAATTGAAGGTAAAATGGCAATGGTAAAGTGGTTCAGGTGTGGTGGGCAACAGTGGTACGGGTATTTGTCAATAACAAAAAGGTATTTAATACACTGGACCAACAAATGATTTCTTAATAGGAAGCTTAATATTGGAAGTGTGATGTCCATGCCAGAGAAGCAGGCTTACATACTCATTAAAGCTGAAAAAATGATCTGATGAATTTAGAGCTACAAGCAAACTAAAAACAACAGGGTGCGGAAATTGTCGCTGAGTTGGTTAGGGAGATATGTTGGCTAACTCAGTTGATCATAAACGAAATTGGAGAATGCAACATATGTCTAATGGGCAGACCCAAAAAGATTTATTCACTGGGAGGAATGAATGGAATCAGTTTCCAGGAGAGAGGCAGACCTGCAGGCAGCATTACAAGTGGGTCCAGAGGGCCTCTAAGTAATCCATCTTTGCCCACTATGAACAATGTTTTTATTTCCCCTGACTATTCCGAATCAGACGTTCGACAACCTACTCCTATTTTTTATTTATCACAGCATGAACTAAATCAAAATGGCTCTCCTTATAGAACAAAGGTTTGTTTTTCATTTTTCAAATTAAATTCGGAGTTGCACCGTTTTTTTTAAGAAGCTCCAGCTATTCTACTTTTTCCATGATAAGGAATCCCTAGATACACCACAACTGTCACAGCTGAGACCACATTCTTGTTTTTTACCCCCTAATGCACTTATGCCACCATAAATATTAGCGTTTGAGCAAGTGGTTCTGAAAGACACTGGTAATCTTAGAAATGAGAGGTCCTATGTACCATACAACAATTCTAGATTTGAGAGAGAATCACTTCAAACTCTGAAGTCTGACACCTCTATTATAATCTAACCAGCAGATAATGGAGGTGGTATAGTTATTCAAGATAGAGAATCATATGAGGCTGAAATTATGAGTCAGCTCAATGATTCAAGACAATATAGGGACTGCAAATCCCTTACCGGAAATTAATCGCATTATCTTTGGCATAACATCTCGAGGCCTAGAACAAGGAATTCTCTCCTAACAGTAATTTGAATTCCTAAATAAAAAATTTCCCAGGACCCCTGTCGTTTACACGTTGGGCAAAATTCATAAAGATATTAGAAGCCCTCCTGGATGTCTCAACCTTTCTGGCTGTGACTCTGTAGTGGAACCAGTGGGTGAATATATCAACAATTTTATTAAAGACTTTGGCCCTCATTATGACATTGGTGGTCAGCTGACCGCCACGCCGGCAAAGGCAGTAGTACCGTCGCCAGGCTGGTGGTGAACACAGCCAAATTATGACCATGGCGGTGATCCTTCCCGTAGACAGCCAATGTACCACCCGAACCGCCCGTAAGGTCCATCCACTGACCACGGCGGTTGCCATCTTTAGGCTGGCGGAAGACATCACCCCACCCACCATATTATGACATAGCAGACCGCCAGGATTTCGGGGGCAGGAACACCGCCACCAAAAAGCTGGCAGAAACACATCATATAAAAAGAGACACTCACCTCGAGGGACACAGAGGAGTCAGCGGCTGCCATGGAAACCGACCTGGAAGTCCTGCTGATGCTGTACCACGTGATGGCAGTCCAGGAGCAGCAATGCTGATGAAGGTGACAACGGTGAGTACAGCCGCCTAGCACACAAGGGAGGGAAGGAGAGTGGCACACCCACACGTGGCAACACACATACCAGACACTGAGAACTACCTACAGAGTTATATAACAACAACATAACCCAGGAACAAAGGAAGCCAGGACATACTTGACTCCTGACAGCCCAAGTCACTCCACTGGGCAGGGGCATCATGGTGGTGGTAGGCAGGCACTTCCGGGGTCAGTGGGGTTCTTGGGAGGGAGGTCCTTGGACCTGGTTTTGGGAGGGGGCTGGTCTTTGCTCCGTTGTTTAGGAGGTGGAGGTGGTTGCTTGGGACTGGGGGGCTGCAGTGCCTCTCTTGTGCCCCTTAGTGGCAGGTGTAGCTTTAGTGGGAAGAACAGGAGTGGACTGGGGGCTGAAGGTAGTGGGCTGCGGGAGAGGGATCTTCCTCTTACAGACAGGACGGGGGAGGGAAGAGGTCAAAGCGGGAAAGGAAATGTTTCTTAGGACCAATGGGGCGAGCTATGGTAGGAGGTTTGGGAGTGGAGGTAAAGGGAGTGGTTGTAAAAGGAGTAGGTGTGCTGGACTTGGTTGCAGGTGCATGGACAGTGTGCGTGTGTTAGGTAGATGGCTGTTGAGTGTCAGAGTGGGAGCGTTTATGTGTTTTTGGAAGGGGTGGGCAGACAGGGTGGGAGAGGACAAACAGGACATGTGTATGTATGTTGTGGTGTCTGCAAGTGAGGTGGTTGTGCTGCTTGAGGTTGTGATGAGGGTGACTGAGCATGTGGTGAATGGGGTGCTAGTCTGTGTGTCTGCTGTTGTGGTGACTGTGTGCAAGGCTGTACAGGTGGCAGGATCTGGGATTGATGATGCAGTGCATGCAGGTGTGTGTGTTGGTGTGATTGTGAGGGAGGCAGGGGGAGACAGTGGAGGCAGTGGCTGTTGTAGTATGTGCTTCTGTGTGTTGGTTGTGTGTGTGCCTGTGGAGTGAAGTGTGGTGCCTTTGCATGTCTGTGCAAGTCCTGTCTGTTGTCTAGGGTGCATGCTTGTCTGATTGTGTGCGTGGGATGGGTTGGGGGAGAGGACTTTGGGACTAGGAACAGGTAGTTGGAGGTGGGACAGAAGAACCAGGGTCACTGGCTGCCATCAAAGAGGAGGCCAGAGCCTGAAACAACCTCTGTAGGGCAGCCAAGCCACTGTGAATACCCTCCAGGTAGGCATTGCATTGCTGCACCTGGGATGCCAGCCCCTGGATGGCATTCACTATGGTTGACTGCCCTACAGAGATGGATCTCATGAAGTCAAAAGCCTCCTCACTGAGGGCAGCAGTACTGACTGGGGCAAGGCCTGAGGTCCCTAGGGCAAAAGAGACGTCCACCCTCCTTGGTGAGCAGGCATGGGCAACTGGGTGGGGGGCTACTGGGAGTGTGGTGTGGTATGGGGGGTGGCGGAAGATGTAGTAGCTGGGGTGGTCCCAGAGGGGTCCATCACCACCAGGGAGCTTCCATCAGAGGAGGAATCAGAGTCTGTAGTCTCTGCTCCAGTCTCCCCCGTGGTGCACCCTTCGCCCTCCAACCCACTGGTGCCCTCGGCATGGGTGGACTCTGCCTCCTGGGTCCTGTGGGCTGCAGCTTCGCACTCACTGGTGCCCCTGCTCCTTTGCCAGATGATGCTAATGCACACATAAATAGGTAGACAAAAGGAGAGAGGGGTGGAGAGAGAAAGGGAGCACAGGGTCAGTCTCAGCACCAACAGCACAGAAAGCACACACATCACTGTCACACACTGAGACTGAGAATGGGCAGTATGTACCACACTGGCATACCATTGGCTAATTACCACAGCAGGTAGGAGCCAAACACTGCGAGCTACACACCAACTGGGACCAGCTAAGCCCTGAGATGGGAAGCCACCTACCTAGCTATCTAATACATGCTTTCTACCCTATTAATCTGAGCTGGACCACGCAACAATGTCTGAACTGGCATATTGGGGCATCCACTGACTAGTACCCTGCACCCACATCCCATGCCAGGGAACAGAGTTTGTTGACAAACACACTGTACTCAACCCCTTGTGGCTGCTGTGATGCCCTCAGGCGCCCATCCAGCTCTGGGTAGGACACCGCCAGTATGCGGGCCATTAGGGGGTCAGGTTCTGATGGGCACCCTTCACTCGTTGGGAGGCCGTCCCCAGCTGGGCCTCAGCAGTCTTCCGGGCCCAGCATCTCACCGTTTCATACAGTGGGTGGTCTGCCGGCTATAGACCCCCAGGGTCCGCACGTCCTTGGCGATGGCATTCCACAACCCTTTCTTCTGATGGGCGCTGACCTGCATAGGGAACACAGACGGATGGACACCATGAACTCAACACTCCATTCTGTTACAGAAATGGCTTACATACTGCATAGAGCCCACATTAAGCACACACATGACCCGTACCTCTGCTTACACATTGCATGCAGCCAAAACACCCCACCCAAATGACACACTGCCAGCACACACATACATCTTCATGCAGCCATGTTGCATCCAACATACTCGTGATGTACTCACCTGTTGGTCTCGAGGCCCACACAACTGCCCATACAAGGGTAGGACCCCATCCACAAGCTTATCCAACTCCTCCGATGTGAAGGCTGGGGCCCTTTCCCCTGTAACATGGGCCATCGCAGGATCCAGACACAGGACACAGCAGCACACGCACTGGAGGTATTGAGCTGTACAGAGTCAGGAATCAAGTGAACTGGTACAGAGAAAATGGCAGTCATGTCCGCAGCGGTGAACAACGACACCGCCGGCGTTGATCATCATTGGTTCCTGTGCTCCATAGAGCTCCATGTTAGCAAATGAGGAGTTGCACGGCACGCGAGGTCACTTCCACTGCCCCTGCATTCAGGACAGCCAGTTGTCATTTCCTAATGCTGCTACTTATGTTGGACAATTTAATGCGCGTCATAGGTATCGATGGTACACACTAAACGAATTCCAGTCTGCTACATACATACATGCTCTGTCTACTGTGATATTGTGGCCCTCATTACAACATTGGCAGTAAATGCCACTTACCTCCATGCAGAAGACCGCCAACACACCGCCACAGCCGCGGAATTCCGCCACAGCTATTACGACCCACAGCTCAGAAACTGCCAAAATCTAGACACCCACACAAGTCCGCCACACCAAAGGTCAGTGATAAACTTGCGATAACAAAACCTCCACCGTCACGCCAACAGGAATACGCCCACACTATCACGACCCACGAATCCACGTGGCGGTCTTTGAACCGTGGTATTCCGTTGGCGGTACACACCACGTGCTCAAAATACACACACATTTACAAAACACTACCACATTGAACAAATTGAAATACACACACCTGATACACATACACACACCACTCCCACACACCCAATACAATATAAAACACACACCCACATTACCCACAAACCCTTACTACCCAAAGATTTGAAGAAGGCCAGAGAGACAGCACAGCAAAGACAACACCAGCATACTGTGGCACACAACACCATCACACATACACATCCACGCACAAAACACCACACACAACTAAACATCACCCCACACATCACAACACACACCACCCCACACATCACCCACACCACCCCATGGCACCGCAAAGACACCCCAGGTTTTCTGAGGAGGAGTCAGGGTCATGGTGGAGGAAATCATCCGTGTAGAACCACAGCTATTCGGATCACAGTTGCAGCACAACACCATAGCTAGGAAGATGGAGCTATGGTGCAGAATCGTGGACAGGGTCAACGCAGTGGGACAGCACCCAAGAATACGGGATGACATCAGGAAGAGGTGGAACGACCTACGGGAAACGGTGTGTTCGGTGGTCTCAAGACACCACATTGCGGTTCAGAGGACTGGCGGCAGACCCCCACCTCCTCCCCCACAACTAACAACATAGGAGGAGCAGGTCTTGGCTATACTGCATCCTGAGGGCCTCTCAGGAGTAGCTGGCGGAATGGACTCTGGTAAGTTAAATCTTTAACTACTTCATCCCCCACCCTACCTGCATGCTATCACATACCCCCACCCTCGCCCTCACCCCCATCACTCCAACTCCTCACATATGTGCCACTATCACAAACCACACATCCCAACACCAAACCCTGCATGCAACAACAAAGCATGGACACCCATCACCAATGCATGTCCACTACACATACCCACACAGACCCCTAAACAATTATCATACAAGGTCCTACACAGGAATGGAAGCACTGGGGTGCAGGGTCACCCACCCATTGCACACCATGGCACACACAGATGCAATAATCATGCTTTTACACCCCTGCAGGACCCCTACCCAACATCACTGGATAGGAGGTTCCAGACATGTCCACTCCACCCACAGAAGAGGCCCACAGTGATGACAGCAGCTCTGTCCAACTGGCTCTAGATGACCAGCCCGGCCCATCGGGGACCTCGGGACTGTTGGTTCCCCTCACACAGTCACAGGCCACCACAGAGCCTCCCCCCTCAGGAAACACCAGCACAGCACCCACCCAGCAGGCCCATACCTCTGTCCCCAGGACACGTCAAGCAGCAGTGTCCTCACCACTACAGGGAACCCAGGCTAACCCACCACCCCAAGAACAGCAGGGACCTGGGGGCAGTGGTAGTGGGCACACAGTTCAGGGGACAGAGGCCCAGGAAAACAGGGGAACTGGGAAGGCTGCTGTGTGACAGGGGGAGGACAGGCCCAGGGAACCCACTCTCCACGAGGCCCTCTCCAACATCATGGGAGCCTACCATTATTCCCAGTAGATGATGGCAATGGTACTGGGCAAGTTTCAGGAGACCCAGCGGCTGTAGGAGGAACAGTATTTGGGGTTCAGGGAGGAACTCAAATCCATCAATACAACCCTGGGCACCATTGTAGGGGTGCTGAAGGACCTCGTGAACACCAGGAGGGACACTGTGGCACAACAAGGGGCCCCTGACACTAGCTTGGACGATGAACTGCCCACCACCTCCACCGGCGCTAGTGGACAGGAGGCACCGCCATAGGACCACGACACCAGCACCCCACCCCATGCAGATAGAGAACCACCCTGCAAGCGGTCCCTGAGATCCAGGACAAAGACAGAGAACAATGCCAAGACCCCCGGCAAGAAATTAGACCACCCTGATTGTTATCCTCTGTCCCACTTTGTCACCCTGCCCATCCTTAAACTGCCCTAGCTCCACTTCCTATGCACCTTCAGACAATGCACATGTGAGACAAATAGGCTGGACTCTGCCATGGACATTCCTCCACCATCACCCCTGACCATTGTACAACCCCTTTCACTAATTTGCACTTAATTAAACACCCTTGAATCACAAAACAATCTGGAGTCATTCTGTGCTTTCACAAATGTGTATTTGCTATAAATAAGGAAAATACCAATGTCCATTGTATTGTCAACATACCTATGTCACACAGCTCTAGTCCATGAGGTAACATAGCAGAGGACACACAGTGGGACCCACATCTGTGAAATCGAAAGGGAAAGTGACAAATCAGGGTCCATAAACTGGGTGAAAGTGACAGACAGATGAGAGGTCGAACAATTTTATCAGATGTAGGAGGCAGTGAGGTCTTGTGTCTCACTGGAAGTATTGATGGATCACAGTGTTTCTGTTGTCTATGTCCTCTTCTTCTGCCTCGTCTTCTTCACTGTCCACAAGCTCCACAGCTGCCACAACACCTCCTTCAGGACCATCCTCCTGCAGAAAAGGCACCTGTCGTCGCAAAGCCAAGTTGTGCAGCATACAGCAGGCCACGATGATCTGGCACACCTTCTTTGGTGAGTAGTATAGGGAACCTCCTGTCATATGGAGGCACCTGAACCTGGCCTTCAGGAGGCCGAAGGTCCTCTCTATAACCCTCTGTAGCCGGCTATCGGATATCCCAGCTACTGACGTCACAGAATCGGGAGCGGCATCCCGATTCTGCTTAGTGGATGACACCCCGCCCGGACGTCATGGCAACGGCGACGCCGGAAATCTCCCAGGGAACCCGGATATCCGGGTTCCCGAAAGAGTTGAAAGAGAGAATGGACTGGGCGCGCGGGAGGCAGAGAGACAGGAGAACGCCGTTGAAGGAGAGCGAGGTGGAAACAAACGAACAAAGTACCGAGAAAGAAACTTGAACAACGGAGAAACCCTGGAGGAAGGCGAACAAGGGCAGATCGAGATTCAAGGGAGACCCGAAGGACGCGGAATCTACCACGTCCCGGGAGGGACGTGGCTTAACAAGGTACGGTCCTTTTTAAAGGACAACTTCTGGGACCAAAGGAGAATGGCAATAGGAGAGGGGAGAGATAGTACGGGGAGAGGGGAGGGGGGTATTTGAGAGGGGAGGAAGAGAGAAGGGACATCAACAAGGGAAAAGAAGAGACAGAAGGAATAGAACAAAAGGTGAAAGAGCTGAAATCTGGAAAATAAAGAGAACTACAAGGAAACAGTTAGAGAGCATCAAGGGGTAGAAACATTTTCTTAGAAGACACTACGAGGTGATTATTTCCTGCACACTCTGATTTTCAACCTCAACACACTTTCCAAAAAGGGTCTGTCTCTGTCTCTCTCTCTCTCTCCTGTACTATTAATACTACCTGTACCCCTTTAACATCCCGACTTACCCATATCTCCATTCTTCTTCTTTCCGATGCGTCAGGGAGTCTGAGGAGAACATCTTCGCCAGTCAAGAGGGGACCTAGAAAGGAGAGAAGAGACATTCTATTCTGGAGAGCACACCTTCCATATATATTATTGAAGAATTTCACATATCTTTCAAGAACGTTAAATAAAGTCATTCTAACTGACTCGAGCAGCCTAGTCCTTATTGTCGCCACACCCACTGCCACACCCTCCTAGTTCACCCATGTGCCTCATTGTAGCGTTCCTCTGCTCTTGTCCTGGGATTCCTCACTGGGGTCAGTAGCCATGACAGGTTGGGGTAGCCAGAGTCACCTCCAAATGTCGAGGGACAACTGTTAGACACACACTAACCCTTAGGGACAGACCCAGACAACTATTCACACTGTATAGGGTCCATGTCCTCACCTAATAGCCACAGACGGTGCCTCTGGAGTTGCCCCATCACATAAGGGGTGCTGCTATTCCTCAGAATGTAAGCGTCATGCACTGAGCCAGGAATTTTGGCATTCACATGGGAGATGTACTGGTCAGCCAAACACACCATCTGCACATTCATTGAATAGTAACTCTTCCGGTTTCTGTACACCTGTTCACTCCTGCAGTGGGGTATAAAGGCCACAAGTGTCCCATCAATGGCACGTATGATGTTGGGGATATGTCCCAGGGCATAGAAGTCACCTTTCACTGTAGGCAGATCCTCCACCTGAGGGAAAACGATGTAGCTGCGCATGTGTTTCAGCAGGGCAGACAACACTCTGGACAACACTTTAGAGAACATTGGCTGGGACATGCCTGATGCAATGGCCACTGTTGTTTGAAAGGACCCACTTGCCAGGAAATGGAGTACTGACAGGACCTGCACTAGAGGGGGGATTCTTGTGGGATGGCGGATAGCTGACATCCGGTCTGGCTCCAACTAGGCACACAGTTCATGGATTGTGGCACGATCAAGTCTGTAGGTGACTATTACATGTCGTTCTTCCGTTGTCAACAGGTCCACCAGCGGTCCGTACACCGGAGGATGCCGCAATCTCCTCACCTGCCCCAGCGGACGTGCCCTATGGATGAGAACAGCGATCAGCAACTTTATTGCTATGTGTCTGTCTTAGTGTGTATGCAAGGCCTAGATATGTGTGACACATTTAAAATGAATGCCATGTGGCCCCCTGAAATGGCGGCTGCCTGACCTGTAATGTGGGACAAGGGGATATGAGGTAACTGCGCTGGCGTTGTACACCATCGCGGTAGGCGGTCGAAGACCACGGCGCAATCCTGCATTGGGTAACATTGGACCCTATGGGTCCCAGGAGCCAATGACGATGTACGTCGGGTGGTGACGGTATGCACCGACGCAGACGTGACCTCCATTTTCTCTCTGTTCACTCACTTGATACCTGATCTTCGACAGGAGAGGACCTACACTGCAAGTGCTGCTGTGACCTCAGTCTGAAAGCGGCGATGGCTCAGGTGTCTGGGGAAAGGGCCTGTGCCTTCACATCGGAGGAGTTGGACAAACTAGCGGATGGGGTCCTCCCCCAGTACACGCTAATTTACGGTCCTCCAGACAAACAGGTGAGTACACTGTGAGCATGCTGTATGGGCAATGCCTGTTTGGAGTGGTGTGGATTGGAGATAGGGGGAGGGAATGAGGCGTGCATGAAACGATGGTGAGGAACGTGGGGCAATGACTGTGACGGTCTGGACGGTTATAGTTTTTCCTTTTACCCTGTACTATTCCTGTAGGTCAGCACCCACCAGAAGAAGGATATTTGGCGTGCCATTGGCAAGGACATCCGGGCCCTGGGGGGTCCACCACAGACGGAGCACCCACTGCCGTAAAAGATGGGAGGACATTCGCCGCTGGAGCAAGAAGACGGCAGAGGCCCAGCTGGGGATGGCCTCCCAACATTGGAGGGGTGCCCGTCGCACCATGACTCCCCTGATGTTCCGGATCCTGGTGGTGGCGTATCCGGAGTTGGATGGGCACTTGAGGGCATCACAGCAGTCACAAGGGGTGAGTACCGTCACATCCATCTGATTCAACGCGCATTGGAGGTGTCTGGGTGGGGGAGGTGGGCTGTGGGTTCCCCTGGGCCAGGGCGAGTTCTGTAGGCAAGGACCCTTCGTGAGGCAGGCTATGTGGCAACCCATCCCACCAGTGTTAAGAGTCATCTACCCCTAGTCAGGCTCCTGTGACTTCCATGTGTGCAGCAATCAGGAATAGGCCTTGTACCCCATGTCCCTGGGATTAATTAGGGGACTCTAAGTGCATGGCGTAGTACAGAGGGCTGCTGTGTCTGTAGTGTCCACCAACAGTTGCCGTATTGCATGCACTGAACATGTCTTTCTACTTTCTTTCCCCTCCTTTTTGTGGTCTCCCTGTTCTTGTGTGCATTAGCATCATCAGACGGAGGAGCTGTGCCACCGGAGCAGGAGGGAGCTGCATCCCACCTGGCCCTGGAGGGTGAGACTACGGACTCAGAATTCACCAGTGGAACGGAGGGCGAGGGGAGCTCTACGGCGGGGACAGGAGCTGAGACCAGCGACACCGACTCCTCCTCTGATGGGAGCTCCCTTGCAGTGGCGGGCACCTCTGTGCCTACCGCACCTACAGGTACAGCCGCCACCACTCCTACCTGCACCGCCCTCCAAGCAGCCCCTCAGCGTGTGCCCCGTGGCCGCTCACCCAGGAGGGTGGGCATCTCCTTTGCCCCAGGCACCTCAGCCCCTGCCCCAGTCAGCCCTGCTGCCCTCAGTGAGGAGGCCATTGACCTCCTCAGATCTCTCACTGTTGGGCAGTCTACCATTCTGAATGCCATCCAGGGTGTAGAGAGGCAGTTGCAACAGACAAATGCATACCTGGAGGGCATTCATTCTGGTCAAGCAGCCCAACAGCGAGCTTTTCAGACTCTGGCATCAGCACTGATGGCAGCCATTGTCCCTGTGTCCAGCCTCTCCCTCCAACTTCCTCCACCAAGACCCAATCCCCAGTACCTCAGCCTATCCCAAGCACACCATCAGACCAGCATGCACACACCTCAACACACAAGGGTAGATCTGGCAAACATAAGCACCACACATCCCAGAGGCACTCACACAAGCTTCATACCCATGCACATATACCAACAGCCACTGCCTCCACTGTGTCCCCCTCTTCCACGTCTCCTTCCTCCCTCCATGTCACGTCTCCACTCACACCTGCATGCACTACATCTTCAGCCACTTTGGCCATCACCAGCACACCCATCACCACACCCCGCTCACTTGCACTCACCACCCCCACTACCATTCACACATTCCCTGTGTCCTCTCCCAGTGTGTCTGTGAGTCCTCCTCCCAAACTACACAAACGCAGTCACACACCCACCCAACAGCCATCCACCTAACAACCGCCTCCAGCCCATGCACCTTCGCCCAAAGTCAGCAATCGTACACCTCCTACAACCACTACCTCTTCCTCCACTCCCAAACCCCCTCCATCTACCCATCCCAGTGTGTCTAAAAAACTTTTACTGTCAAACCTTGACCTTTCCCTTCATCTCCCCCACCCCTTCCGTCCCCTAGGGCCCACCTCTCCAGGTCCCACCCCAGCACCTCAGCCACCACATCACCTGGAACAGTGGTGCCAGCAATAACCGGCTTCTGAAGTGCGCCAAGCAGCAGGGCAGCCAGTGTCCCAAGGAGCCAGGCCAAGGACATTCCCCCACCTCCAAAACAAAAGAAGTTGCCCACAACCCGGAGGGAAAAGGCCAAGACACCTGCCACCAAGGGCTCAGCCAGGACAACAGTTGGGAGTGACAAGATGTCGCGCCGCTGCAGCAGGCTCAGGCAGCCGCGGCGCTGCATTTTACCGCGGCCTGCGTGCGGGCCGCGGGGAAAGCGCGGCCTGTGTGCGGGCCGCGTGGAAAGCGTGGCCTGCATGCGGACCGCGGGGGAAGCCTCGGCTTGCATGCAGGCCGCGGGGGAAGCCGTGGCTTGCGTGCAGGCCGCGGGGGAAACTGCGAGTCCGGCCAGGGGTCGCGGCACTCGCTGCGCCCCCTTCTTTTGTCTTTACAGTAAAGACAAACGCGGCAGGAGATAAGACCCCGAGTTGGGTCTAGATCCTGCCGCGCATAGCGCATTTAGTGCGCTTTACATTTAGACATTAGGTACTTCTGCACTTACCAGCATGCACAGGCAAAAGCCGGATACCTGCACATGATGGTGCTTTTATGCAGGCCTTTTCCCTTTTCCAGCATGCTACCCACTTCCTCTCTTCCCAGCATGCATAGTTTCTTTTTGTTGGACGCATGTTCTTTATTCAACGTTATTACTCTTTTCCCCAATCCAAGATGATGGTGTTTCTACTTCCTGTTTCCTACTTCCTGTCTAGGGGTATATAAGGGGAATTCAGCTGCCTGTTCATTGCGTTGCAACACTCCTTTGGTGGTAGTCACGCTCTGGCTGGTTTCTTCTTGTGAATCCAGTATTTCCTGACCTGTCTTCGTCTCCAGTCTTCCTGTACTATCGGATCCTCAGTTCTAACGCCCTTGTGCCCTCCTTCTGTTTCAGGGAGTTCCTGTTGAAGGTTTTTTACCCTATTGGGGTTTTTCCTCTGGGACTCCTTCTGGAGGGCACTGACTGTAGTGGCTTGCTATTGTCAAACAGCACCGCGGCTACCGGAAGGGGTCGCCCCTACCTCGGCCAGAGTAGAACCTGCCGGAACCGGGGTCGTTCCCCAACTCTCATCAACTTCGACGGTAAGCCCCGTGAAAACCATGACACAAGAGAGCTGCGCCACCATCCAAGGTGTGGAAGGGGCAGAGAAAGAAAGGGAAGTCGCCGCCAACCTGCACGGCGGACAAGACAGCCACATGCACCGCAGCCACGGCCGCCCAGGACACCGCCGCCAGCAGCACGCTCAGTGAGCCCCCCACCAGCACCACCACCCAGGACACCGCTGCCAGCAGCACGCTCAGTGAGCCCCCACCAGCACCGCTGTCCAATGAGCGCCACAAGCACCGCCGCTACTGAGGCCACCGCCAGCACCGCCAGTGGCCACACCACATCCTGTGCCAGTGGCACCACCGCAGACATGGCTGCCATCCCCAGTGGTCAGTCGTACAAGGCTGGTGGTCAGTTTCAGGGGCCTGAACAGCTTCCATGTTGCCCCACCATCAGGGGAGTGTCAGATCCACTACCTCAGTCCTTGGCAGGATGAAGCACTCTGGGCACAAATGCCCCTCCAGAACCAGTGGAGAATGACATCCACTACCTCTGTCCTTGGCAGGATGAAGCACTCTGGGCACAAAGCCCCCTCCAGAACCAGTGGAGAATGACATCCGCTACCTCTGTCCTTGGCTGGATGAAGCACTCTGGGCACAAAGCCCCCTCCAGAACCAGTGGAGACTGTTATCCACTTGAGAGACTGTGGCTTTGCTCTCCCCAGGATAAAGCAGTGGGCAAGCCACCCACTGGAGAGACTTGAGAGACTGTGGCTTTGCACTCCCCAGGATAAAGCAGTGGGCAACCCACCCACTGGAGAGACTTGAGAGACTGTGGCTTTGCACTCCCCAGGATAAAGCAGTGGGCAACCCACCCACTGGAGAGACTTGAGAGATTGCAGCTTTGCACTCCCCAGGATAAAGCAGTGGGCAAACCACCCACTGAAGAGACTTGAGAGACTGTGGCTTTGCACTCCCCAGGATATTGCAGTGGGCAAACCACTCACTTGAGAGACTTGAGAGACTGTGGCTTTGCACTCCCCAGGATAAAGCAGTGGACAAACCACCCACTGGAGAGACTTGAGAGACTGTGGCGCTGCACTCCCCAGGATACATCAATGGGCATGGAGCCCGCTCCTGGAGCTAGCGTCGTGCACTCATCCGGCTGAGGTGCCCCCCTTGCCTTCCCCCTGAGGTGCCTGTTTTATTTCGATCTGATGCCCCTGCATTGTTCTCTCCGTTTGGATTGGGTATTGAGTGAGGGCCTCGCCCATGCATTTTGGGTCCAGTTGTACACGGACTATGTAGGTGCAGTACATGGACTTGAATTCTTGGTGTACATATTTGTTAATAGTGTATATATATATATATTTTTGATTAATGGATTTTTCCTGATTACAATCTCTCCAGGGGGGGATGTAAATATAATGTTCCAGCATGTATTGGTGTGTGTGTTATTGTGTGTGAGGGTGAGGGTGGGGGCGGGGCTGTTGCGTGTGTGTGTCACTCTCTTGTTAAAATGGCTGCCTATGTTGGCGGTTTCTGCCGCGGTCATAATTCCCTTTTTTTTTACCGCCGGCCTGTTGGCGGTCTTACCGCCGTTTAACACCGACCGCCAGGGTTGTATTGAGGGCCTGTGTGTCTATACTTCCTGTAGTCACACACATCTCATGTTTAGTTTATTTAGATACCTACCACTGCGGAGGAGGCAAGCACCAGTGTACAGACCCCTAGTGGACTTGGATACACTGGAGGAACAGCACATCATAATCACCTATCGTCTGGACAGGACCACAATTACTAAGCTGTGTCAACAATTGGAGCCAGATCTGAATCCTGCTATCTGTAGCACTACAGCAATACCCCCTGCAGTCGAGGTACTGTCAGTGCTCCACTTCCTGGCAAGTGGTTCTTTCCGGGTGACTGTGGGCTTGGCTCCAAGAATGTCGCAGCCAATGTTTTTGACTGTGTTTGGAAGGGTTTTTGCTGCCTTGCTCAAACACCTGAGCAGCTACATCTTATTCCTGAACAGTGAAGTTTTGCCCACTGTGAAGACTGCATGGGAGACATACCACATGTGACTGGGGCCGCTGACGGGATCCATATTGCCTTGGTCCCTCCCAGGGCAAATGAGTAGATCTACAGGAATAGGAAGAGTTGCCACTCTCTAAATGGCCAGATGGTGTTCCTTGTTCATCAATACATCTCCAAAGTCCCTGCCAAGTTTCCTGGATCTATGCATGATGCCTATGTGTTGAGGAATAGCAGCGTCCCACAGGTGATGGCACGATTACTGAGGCAGAGAGTGTGGCACGTAGGTAAGCTTGAGCCTTCACCCAATGTATGTCAGTGTATGCCAACTGAAGTTGTACACCATGCCACTGTACATCAATAATGTGTGTCGCTCACTACTTCTAGGTGACTCTGGCTACCCAAACCTGTCCTGGCTGTTGACCCCAGTGAGGAATCAGAGGACAGGGGCAGAAAATAGGTACAATGAAGCATATGGCCGTACCAAGAGGGTTGTTGAATGTACATTTGGTCTACTGACAGCCAGATTCAGGTGCCTCCATTTTACTGGTGGATCCCTATGTTACGCCCCTAAGAAGGTCTGCCAGATAGTGGTGGCTTTCTGCATGATGCACAATTTGGCCCTCAGACGCCATGTGCTCTACCTGCAGGAGGAGGGGGGAGACAATACACCTGTGGCAGCAGAGGACACTGTAGACAGTGAGGAGGAGGAGGATATGGACAACAGGACACATGTGATACAGCAGTACTTCCAATGACACTCAGGTAAGACTGTACTACTGTTCATATCTCTATTTCAGTTCAATTCTGTGTGACTGCTGTGTTGTGCCAAGCACTATCTTTTCTTCTCAATTGACTGTCACTTATGCTTTCCCTTTTGCAGATGTTGGTGTGGTCACAACTGTGTACTGATGTGATGATTACAGACTGGTTAAACACATTTGTTGGATGGATTTACACATTTAAACTGGATAATGAAGTTCAATACATTGCATATTGTTGTGTTCAAGGGTGTTTATTTCAGTGACAAAAAGGATGGGATAGTGCAATAGAGTGCGGTGATGGTGGCTGAAAACTTCAGTGTAGTGGCCCAGTTGGTTTGTAGCACAGGTCCATTATCCATGGGGACATAGGTAAAGGTGCAATGGCAGTCCAAAGTAAACAAGGTGACTCAGTGGCACACAAGGGAGACATTCTGGAGGGGCTCATTTCCTGGCAGTGCTTTTGGTCTTGGCAACAGTCTCTGGTGTCTATCTGGGTCACAGGGAACATTTGCGGGGTGGTTCACCTTCTGCAGGGGGAGGGGTGCTGGTGGCCTGTGAGTGGTGTTGCAGGTCCTCCTGTCCACTAGCTGCAGCAGATGTTGTTGGCTGGTGAGTGGACTGGCTAGTGGAAGGGGCCCGCTGGTGTGCTCTGTTCTCACACAACGTGTTGGCCATGTCACCCATTACCCCTGCAATGGAGGCCATGTTGGCATTTACACCCCGCAACTACTGCATGACCTCCTGGTGGTGTACCCCCTGCAGCCACTGGTTCTCCTGCAGGATGGGGGAGGCAGCCTGAAGAATGATGCAGGAACAACAAGGGTTGTTGTGCACAAAAGCAGAATGCTCTCTTGAATGACCCTGTTTTCCTCTGCTTTAACCACGCATGTCCAGAACAACGACCATGTGTGGTTAAGGCAGAGGAAAACAGACTCCGGATCGGACAGGTAAGTGGAGCTGGGGTAGGGCGCTAGTTTTAGGGGCGGAGGTGGGGGTAATTTTAGTTTTTAGGGGCAGGGGCGGGGTGGGTGGTTGGGTAATTTTAGGTTTTAGGGCCAGGGGTGGGGGGTCGCAATAGCTTTAGGGGCTGGGGTGGGGAGTTGGGATAGTTTAGGTTTTAGGGGTGGGGTGGGGTGGGAGGGGTAGTTTTAGGTTTTAGGAGTGAGGGTGGGGTGTTGGGGTACTTTCAGGTTTTAGGGGCGGGTTGCAGCAGTTTCAGGGGCGGGGTCGCTGTAGTTTCAGGGGTGGGGGGTTGGGGTAGTTTAGGTTTTAGGTGCGGGTGTAGAGGGGTCGGGGTAGTTTTAGGTTGTAGGAGCGAGGGTGGGGGGTCGGGGTACTTTTAGGTTTTAGGGGAGGTTGCAGTAATTTTAGGGGCAGGGTGGGGGGGGTCGGGGTAATTTTAGGTTTTAGGGGCGGGGTTAGGGGTCATGGTAGTTTTAGGGTCAGGGGTGGGGTTTGGGGTAGTTTAGCTTTTAGGGGCTGGGTCGGGGTAGTTTTAGGTTTTAGGGATGGGGGTTGGGGTACGTTTAGGTTTTAGGGGCAGGGGTTGGGGTTGCAGTAGTTTTAGGAGTGGGGGTTGGGGTAGTTTTAGGGGTGGGGTGGGGTGGGGGTTGCAGTAGTTTTAGGGGTGAGGGTTGGGGGTCAGGGTACTTTTAGGTTTTAGTGGTAGGGTGGAGGGTCACAATAGGTTTAGGGGTGGGGGGTTGGGGTAGTTTAGGATTAGGGGTGGGGTGGGGGTTGGGGTAGTTTTAGGGGTGGAGTGGGGGGCTTGGGGTAGTTTTAGGGGCGGGATGGGGGGGTCACATGCTGGAACCATGCATGTCATTCCACGCATGCCTTTAAAAGGAATGCCCTTAGAACGAAAAATTGTTGTTAAGGGATTCATGGTAAAGGCATTAGTAGTAACAATGTGGCCGTTCTTCCGACTGCGTTGTTCAGGCAAGCGTGGTTCCAGCATGTGTTGTTTCGACATATATTCGCAAGATGGTTATCACCTGCCCCATCCTATCCTAGGATTGTTGGTATGCCCCTAGGACATGTGTGAGTGTCTCCTGGGCAGTCGGTTCCCAGGGTCTGACCTCCCCCTGGCACACAGCTGACCTCCCAGTGGCCCTGCCCCCATGTGCCTCTGTCCCCTGAATGGTGTGGGGGGGGCCCTGTGGTGGATTGTGTGTGGGATGTGGAAGCAGACTGAGCAGTGGTCCCAGATGGGACAGGGAGTTCATCCAGATCGGGACATCTAGAGTTGCTGTCATCACTAAGGGCATCCTCTGGTGGAGGACTGGGTTGCCGTGGCACATGCTCGCTGCTGACTTTGGCTGGGGCACCTGTGGACATGTAAGTGATTTGTTACAATCATTGTGTGTCACATATTCCACATTTCTGGCTTTCCCCTATGGGTTGGGTGTTGTCATCCCACCTTTGAACAGTGAATGCTGGTGGATTGTGGGAATGGTAGTACTACATGCTGCCTATGCATTACTGTTGTGTGTGCTTGCAGAGTTGGTAGGGGTGTGCTTGCAGAAGGTGGGGCATACAGGGGTATGCAATTGAGGGTGGTCCTGGGGGTGGTTCACTGTATGGTTTGCAGTGGTGTGATGGGAGTCAGGGTGAGGGGGTGACATGCCTTGCAGGTATCAGTGGTGGTAGGGTAGTAATGGTGACTTACCCGTGTCCAGCCCTCCAGTGAGGTCCTCTGGATGCAGGATTGCCAAGACTTGCTCCTCCCATGCTGTCAACTGTTGGGGAGAAGGCGGGGGACGACCGCCAGTCCTCATAATGATGACCTGGTGCATAGCTGTAATGTAACGCACCTTCCCCGTAGGTCGTTTCACCTCTTTCGAATGTTGTTCCTTGTGTGTGGATATTGTCCCACGGAGTTCACCCTGTCCACTATCCTCCACCACGGCTCCATCTTCCTGCAATGGATTTCTGCTGGACATGTGCACCAAACAGCTGTGGCTCTACCCTGATGATTTTCTTCACCATCACCTGCAACACCTCATCTGTGAAGCGGGGATTCTTCTGTGGGGACATGCCTGTTGTGTGGTGGGTGTAGTGTGTATGTTGTGCAAAGGGTGTTAAGTGTTGAGGTATGGTGTGTGGTGTGTGATGCATGATGGGTGTATAGGTAGTTTTGGTTTGTGTGTGCAGTTCTGTAAACGTTTGGCCTGGCAACGTGTAGCTAGATTTTGGCATTTGCAAAGGATTGTGGGTTGTGCGGGGGGGGTTATAGTGCTGTTGGTGGGTGTGTATGGTGTGTTTATATGTGTCAGGTGTATGTTTTTTAATCTGGCCAATGCTGGCTTCTGCTGGGTGTCCAATTCTACTGCGGCGGACCGCCAATGACTGACTGCCGTTGACTGTCCGCTGTGGTGTTTCGTGGGTCATAACTTGAAGGGCTGTGTACTGCTGGCGTAGCAGGGAGGGTAGTGGGTCCGACACTTTTTCGCCTCCATTGGGTCTGGCGGAATTGTTGTTGTGGCTGGTTTCTGTCTGTTTTGTATTTGTGTGTCATCTGGTGGGCGGTTTACCGCCTCCACGGCGATCTGTTGGCGGATGTCATCATGGCGTCTTCGGAAAAGACCGCCAATGTCATAATGAGGGGCTTTGTCCCTATTTTAGATACTTAGGTAAGGGACAGTACATATATGATCAATTTAATTGAAGGAATGAGATATGATCCTCCTAGTGAAATTTTGGTGACATTAGACATTGAGTCATTATACACTAACATCCCCCAGAAAGACAGTATAGAAGTGATTAGGCAGGTTTTAAATACTACATCTGCCCTGTGTAAGGTCCCAACAGATTTAATTGTTGAGTTACTTGAAGTTGCTTTATCTAGAAATTACTTCTTATTTGGCACAGTGTTTTATTAACAATGCTCCAGTACACCTATGGGAGCTATTTTTGCCCCAAAGCTGGCTAACCTGTATGCTGGTGATTTTGAACGTATGTTTGTTACTATGGATGATAACCCTTTCTTCAGAAATATACACTTTTGGAAGAGGTATATTGATGATATCTTCATGATTTGGGAAGGTAATGATGAAACATTAATGCCATTTGTTCACTACTTAAATAGCTGCCAGCTTTATCTCAAGTTCACTTACAATGCCAAGCAATATAGCATATCTTTTCTGGACCTTCTCATCAAAAATGACAGTAATCAAATTGTCATGCTCTTTCACAAACCAACAGAACGTAACAGTACAAGAGTTTCCATCCTAGGGTACTGAAAGATGGATTACTATTTGGCCAATTCCTCTGACTTTGCGGGAATTGCACCATGAAGATTAACTACTTTAGAGAGGGAGCAATACTCCGCCAAAAACTATTAGAAGGTGGGTTACCCTAGACAACTAATCAAGAATTCCTTCAAAAGGGCTTGGCACAATCCAATGGAGGCAATACTACAAACTCCAGAAAGGCCCCCATGGATAAAATAGTCTGTGTTACCACATTTTGGGGGTCATTCTGACCTCAGCGGTAAAAGGCGCATACCGCCGGTCAGAAGACCGCCATAACACCGCCGCGGCCGCGGTAAACCGCCACGGTCATTCTGACCCGCAACTGCCAAACCTCCAAAAACCCGACATCCACAAAAGTCCACCATACCAAAGGTCGGCGAAAAAATGGCGATGACCAAACCTCCACCGTCACGCCAACAGAAATACGCCCACACTATCACGACACACGATTCCACGCGGCGGTCTTTCAAACGCGGTATTCCATTGGCGGTACACCCCGCCACGGTCAAAATACACACACACATAGAAAACTCAGACACATTGGTCATTTTGAAACACACACACCTGATACACATACTAACACCACTCCCACCCATCCCAAAACCTAGCCCTGCATGCGACCACAAAGCATGCACACCCATCACCAAAGCATGCCCACTGCACACACACATCACCCCCACAAGCCACCCTCACAAAAGCCCACACAAGGGAATGCCTGGCCTTGGGTACACGGACACCCACCCATCACACGAAATGCCACAAACAGAAGCAATAACCATACCTTAATACCCCTGTAGGACCCGAACACCACCACACCGCCACGGAGGGTACAGAAATGTCCATCCCACCCCCAGAAGAGGCCCCCAGCGATGACAGCAGCTCTGTCTCCCTGGACCCAGATGACCAGCCCTGACCATCGGGTACCTCGGGACAGTCGGTTCCCCACAGACAGCCACAGGCTATACCAGACCCAAACCCCTCTGGGAACACCAGCACAGCTCTCACCCAGCGGGCCCATGCCTCTGTCTCCAGGACACGTCAATCAGCGGTGTGTCCGCCACTACAGGGCACCCAGGTTGACCCACCACCCCAACAACAGGGACCTGGGGGCAGTGGTAGTGGGCACACCGTCCAGGGGACAGAGGCCCAGGAACACAGGGGAACTGGGAGGGCTGCTGTGCGACAGGGGGGGGACAGGCCCAGGTAACCCACTCTCCAAGAGGCCCTCTCCTCCATCATGGGAGCTTACCACCACTCCCAGGAGACGATGGCGACGGTACTGGCCAGGTTCCAGGAGATCCAGGCACAGCAGGAGGAACGGTACATGGGGTTCAGAGAGGAACTGAGGAACATCGGTTCCGCAATGGGGACCATCGTCGTGGCCCTTAACCAGATAGTCACCACATTGCGGTACCATGTGGCACCCCAAAGGGCCCCTGTCACTAGCCCAGGCCAGGAACAGCCTACCACCTCCGCCGGCGCTAGTGGACAGGAGGCCCCCACACAACAACAGGCCACCAGAACCCCACCTCCTGCAGAAGAAGAACCACCCCGCAAGCGCAACCTGAGATCTCACAAGAAGACAGAGTAGGATTGCAAGACCCCCGCCAGCATAAGATACCCCCTGATGTCATCCCACTGTCCCACATTGTCACCCTGTCCAACCTTTAACTGCCCCTGCTCCATCCTTCCACAGGCATATGGACAATGCACCTGTGCGTCTGAGAACTGGACTCTGCCATGGACATTACTCCACCCCCACCCATCACCGTTTTACAACCATGTACCGATATGTAGCACTTAAAATAAATCACTGATTGCACTTAAAATAACAGGAGTCTGCTTGTATTCTTAACAAATGTATTACACATAACGGTCCAATAATGTCCAGTAACTTTGTGACGACAACATACCAATTTCAATAAGCTTTAGTCCATGGGCAAACAAAGCAGAAGTCACGCAGTGGGTCATACAGCTCTGAAAAGGGAAGGGAAAGTCACAAATCAGTTAACAGGAACTGGGGGGAAACACAGACAGCACAGACGCATGTGGCCTTAAGTAAATGTAATATGGCGTGGGTGATTCTTACCTGTGTGCTACTGAAAATATTGTTGTATGACTGTATCCCTGTTGTCCGTGTCTTCCCCGTCGTCTTCCTCCTCTTCACTCTCCACAGGCTCCACAGCTGCTACAACACCACCATCTGGACCATCCTCCTGTAGAAAGGCACCTGGCGTCGCAAAGCAAGATCGTGAAGCATACAGCAGGCCACGATGATATGGCACACCTTCTTTGGTGAGTACATAAGGGATCCCCCTGTCATATGCAGGCACCTAAACATGGCCTTCAGGAGCCCGAAGGTCCTTTCTATGATCCTCCTAGTTCACCCATGGGCCTCATTGTACCGTTCCTCTGCCCTGGTCCGGGGATTCCTCACTGGGGTCAGTAGCCACGACAGGTTGGGGTAACCAGAGTCACCTATTAGCCACACACGGTGTCTCTGTAGCTGTTCCATGACATAAGGGATGCTGCTATTTCGCATGACATACGCGTCATGCACTGACCCAGGGAACTTGCCATTTACATGGGAGATGTACTGGTCAGCCAAACAGACCACCTGGACATTCATAGAATGATAACTTTTTCTGTTTCTGTACACCTGCTCACTTTCACTGGGGGGAACCGAAGCCACATGGGTCCCATCAATGGCAGCAATGATGTTGGGGATATGTCCAAGGGCATAGAAATCACCCTTCACTGTAGCTAAATCGCCCGCCTCAGGGAAAATAATGTAGCTCCGCATGTATTTCATCAGGGCAGACAACACTCTGGACAAAACCTTAGAAAACATAGGCTGAGACAACCCTGATGATATGGCCACTGTTGTCTGAAAAGACCCAATTGCCAAAAAATGGAGTACTGACAGAACCTGCACCAGAGGGGGAATCCCTGTGGGTTGGCGGATGGGGGACATCAGGTCTGGCTCCAGCTGGGCACACAGTTCATGTATAGTTGCTCTGTCAAGCCGGTATGTAAGTATGATATGTTGTTCTTCCATTGTCGACAGGTCCACCAGCGGTCGGTACACGGGAGGATTCCTCCTTCTCCTCGCAATTCCCAGCAGACGGTGCCTAGGAAGGACAACATGGAGCACACAGTCAAGCAACCCACAGGTTCGTACACACAGCTTGCACAGTACACGATTCGCTATGCATTGAAAGGCATGTATGAGTGGCAATGCAAGGCCTAGGCCGGTGTGACGCAGTAGAAATCAAGCCATGTGGGCCCTTGAAATGGCGGCTGCCTGACCTGTGAAGTGTGACAGTGGGATGTGAGGTCAATGCGCTGGCGTGGCACACCGTGGCGGTAGGCGGTCGAAGACCGCGGTGCAAAGTCGCATTGGTTAACATTGAACCCTATGGGTTTCAGTAGCCAATGACGATGTGCGCCGGCGGTCGCGGTACGCACCGCCGCGGGCGTGACCACCATTTTCTATCTGATTAATCACTCGAGACCTGATCATCCACAGGAGAGGACCTATACTGCAAGTGCTGCTGTGACCTCGGTCTGGGAGATACAATGGCTGCTGCGACTGGGGAAAGGGCCCCTGCCTTCACTTCAGAAGAATTGGAGAAACTTGTTGATGGGGTCCTCCCCCAGTATGCGCTACTCTACGGTCCTCCAGACCAACAGGTTAGTACACAGGGTGCACGTTGAATGGGCTATGCCTGTGTTGAGTGGGGTGGATGTAAGATGGTGGGGAGGGGAGCGAATGAGGAGTGCAACGCACGAAAGATGAGAGCATGTGCCACATGGCAAGGTTGGGGAGGGGGGGGCCACTCACATTGACCAGGCAGAAAAGTGATGATATTTATTTTTCAACCCTGTACATGTCACATAGGTCAGCGCCCATCAGAAGATCGACATTTGGCGTGCCATCGCCAAGGACGTCCGGGCCCTGGGGGTCCACAACAGACGGGGCACCCACTGCCGAAAGAGGTGGGAGGACATCCGCCGCGAGACCAGAAAGACCGCTGAGTCTCTGCTGGGGATGGCCTCCCAACGTAGGAGGGGTGCCAGCCGCCAATTGACCCCCCTGATGTCCCGGATCCTGGCGGAGGCTTACCCCGATTTGGATGGGCGCGTGAGGACATCACAGCAGACACAAGGGGGTGAGTATCAGCACAATCTGCTATCTTTGCACGCAGTGAAGGTGTCTGGGTGGGGGAGGAGGGCTGGGGCTATCTCTAGGCCAGGGCGCATTCTGTAGACTAGGCCCCTCCGTTAGGCATGGCCCTGTGCCCCCGCACCCCACGTCTGTAGGGTGCCAAGTACAGCTATCCATGGTCCGGCCTCACCCATGTGTGCATTTGTCGTCCATAGACCTGTAGGCCTACTCATAATAACTGAGTAGTGTACCCAGATTGCGCGGCCTAGTGCAGGGGGCTTCTGTGTCTGTCCTCTCCGCCAACGGTGTTGCCAATGCATGCACTCAACCTGTCTTCATTTCTCCCCCCCCCCCACATTTTCTTTGTCTTCCTGTTCATGTGTGCATTAGCATCATCAGGCGGAGGAGAAGTGGCATCGGCGCACGAGGGAGCTGCATCTCACATGGCCCCGGAGGGCAATGCAACAGAATCCGAGTACACCAGTGAGACGGAGGGCGAGTGGAGCTCCACAACGGGGACCCGTGGAGACGTCAGCGACACCGACACGTCCTCGGAAGGGAGCTCCCTTGCGGTGGCGGCAACATCCGTGCCCACCGCCACAACAGGTACAGCCGCCACCCAGCGCACCAGCGCCGCCCTCCCAGCAGCCCCTCAGCCTTCGCTCCGTGCCCGCTCGCCCAGGAAGGCGGGCATCTCCTTCGCCCCAGGCACCTCATGCCCTGCCCCAGTTACCCCTGCTGCCCTCAGTGAGTAGGTCATTGACCTCCTGAGGATGCTCATTGTTGGGTAGTCTACCCTTTTGAATGCCATCCAGGGGGTAGAAAGGGAGGTGCATCAGAGCAATGCATAACTGAGGGCATTCATTCGGGTCAGGCTGCCCATCAGCGATCGTTCAACGCTCTGGCCTCAGCACTGACGGCAGCCATTGTCCCTGTCTCCAGCCTCCCTCTTCTGACTCCCTCCACCCAGTCCCAGTCTCCTGTTCCTCTGCCTATCCCATCCACACCATCAGACCAGCCTGCACACACCTCAACACCCAAGGGCAGCTCATCCAGACATAAGCACCACAGATCACACAAGCATTCACACAAGCAACATCCAGATGCAGACATGCCAACAGTCACTACCACCTCTTGTCCCCCACCTCCTAATCTCCCTCCTCCCTCCCTGTGACGTCTCCACTCACACCTGCATGCACACCACCATCAGCCAGTACTTCCATCACCAGCACACCCTCCATTACAGTCCGCACACGTGCAGTCACCACCCCCACTGCCATTTACACGTCCCCTGTGTCCTCTCCCAGTGTGTCTGTCACCCCCTCTTCCAAACCACTCAAACGCAGGCAGCCACCCACCCAACAGCCATCCACCTCACGACAGCCTCCGTCACAAGCACCTGCACCCAAAGACAGCACACTTGACTCTCCTACAACCACATCCTCTTCCTCCACTCCCATGCCCACTGCACCTACCCTTCCCATGGCTCCTAAAATACTTTCCTCTCCAAAATTGACCTCTTTGCCTCACCTGACCCACCCCCTCCACCTGGTAAGAGTCCAAACAGCACCTCAGCCACCACCAGCCCTGCATCTACTGTGACCATAGTGCAGGGCTATTGGAGTCCACCAGCTCCTAGGGCAGGAACATCGGCCAGCAGCAAGGGGACAGCCAGCCCACCCCCTGGGAAGAGGACAAAAAAGAATAAGGGCCGGCGCGACAAGCCTGAGACGGCTGCCACCAAGAACAGTAGCCTTGCCCCGTCACCTGCCACATCATCAAAGGGAGGTAAGGGCCACAGAGCTTCAGCGAAGGAGGGCAAGGGCAGCAGGGCGGAGAAGTCAGGCAGCAGGCGAGCTGCCCAGGAGGGCCCCACCAGCCCCATTCCGGTTGTGACGGACGACACCCACGGGCCCAGGACTCCATCACAGGAGGGCCCGCGACCGCACCGTCGGATGCCGAGTGAGCAGGAACTCTTGGCCAGGTCTGGCTCCCTAGAAACACAGGACAAGCACCGCTGAACAGGGCCCCGCCGTGAGAAGCACCGCTGAACAGGGCCCCGCCGTGAGAAGCACCGCTGAACAGGGCCCCGCCGTGAGAAGCACCGCTGAACAGGGCCCCGGCGTGAGAAGAACCGCTGAACAGGGCCCCGCCGTGAGAAGCACCGCTGAACAGGGCCCCGCCATCAGAAGCACCGCTGAACAGGGCCCCGCCGTGAGAAGCACCGCTCCGCTGGGCCCTTCATCTCAAGCACCGCTCCGCTGGGCCCTTCATCTCAAGCACCGCTCCGCTGGGCCCTTCATCTCAAGCACCGCTCCGCTGGGCCCTTCATCTCAAGCACCGCTCCGCTGGGCTCTTCATCTCAAGCACCGCTCCACTGGGCCCTTCATCTCAAGCACCGCTCCGCTGGGCCCTTCATCTCAAGCACCGCTCCGCTGGGCCCTTCCTGTCAAGCACCGCTCCGCTGGGCCCTTCATCTCAAGCACCGCTCCGCTGGGCCCTTCATCTCAAGCACCGCTACGCTGGGCCCTTCCTGTCAAGCACCGCTCCGCTGGGCCCTTCATCTCAAGCACCGCTCCGCTGGGCCCTTCATCTCAAGCACCGCTCCGCTGGGCCCTTCATCTCAAGCACCGCTCCACTGGGCCCTTCCTGTCAAGCACCGCTCCGCTGGACCCTTCATCTCAAGCACCGCTCCGCTGGGCCCTTCATCTCAAGCACCGCTCCGCTGGGCCCTTCCTGGCAAGCACCGCTCCGCTGGGCCCTTCATCTCAAGCACCGCTCCGCTGGGCCCTTCATCTCAAGCACCGCTCTGCTGGGCAACGCCGTCTCAAGCACCGCTGGCTCATTGACAGTGCCGGTTCTGTGTCGGGCAGGGCTTCACGTAGCACTCTGGGCACCGTGCCTCCTCCTTTCACAGTGGAGTCAATAATCCATCTGATGGACTGTGGCTTTGCACTCCCCAGGATGATACAGTGGGCAAGCCACCCACTGTAGAGACTTGTGAGACTGTGGCTTTGCACTCCCCAGGATGGAACAGTGGGCAAGCCACCCACTGTAGAGACTTGTGAGACTGTGGCTTTGCACTCCCCAGGATGGCACAGTGGGCAAGCCACCCACTGTAGAGACTTGTGAGACTGTGGCTTTGCACTCCCCAGGATGGCACAGTGGGCAAGCCACCCACTGTAGAGACTTGTGAGACTGTGGCTTTGCACTCCCCAGGATGGAACAGTGGGCAAGCCACCCACTGTAGAGACTTGTGAGACTATGGCTTTGCACTCCCCAGGATGGCACAGTGGGCAAGCCACCCACTGTAGAGACTTGTGAGACTGTGGCTTTGAACTCCCCAGGATGGTGCAGTGGGCATGGAGGCCCCTCGTGAAACTGGCGTTGTGGACTCATGTGGCTCAGGTGCCCCCCCTTCCCTTCCCCCTGAGGTGCCTGTAGTTTTGTCATCTGATGCCCCAGCAGTGTTCTCTCCAATTGATTCGGGTCTCCTGTGTGGGCTTTGCCCCTGTGTTTGTGCACATTGGCCCACGGACTATGGAACTTTGACAGAATGGGCAGGACTTATTGCATATGTATATATTTTTAACTATGTTCATTCCTTATTTTGTATCTTTCATATTTCATATTTCACATTACTTCATTTGTGCTATAATATACTTCAATTTCAATGTCCATTTTATTTTGTCTTTGCATTATTCCGTGGGGTTTGGGGGGTGTCACTCTGACTTGTTGCTCGGCATTGGTGTGTAGGTATTTGGGGGTGGGTGTATCGCGTATGTGTGTGCCCCTAACCCTTCCTCCTCCCCCCTCCCCTGTGTCGTAGGTGCAGTACTCACCGTTGTCCTCTGCGCCGGCGTTCGTACTCGTGGTAGATAAGCAGGTAGACAATAGCTGGTAGGATGTTTAATTCGGGTTCCATGCTGTCCTCCTTCCTCATGGAGTGTGTATAGGTGAGCGTTTTCCCGTGCGTAGTCTGTTTCCGCCATGTTTTTATCGGCGGGGCTCCCGCCCCGGAAAAGGTGGCGGATTGGTGAGTTGTGATAGGGTGGGCGGTACATTGTCTGCCGCCTGCCTGTTGGCGGTGACCGCCGCGCTGTTTGTTTGTCCCGCCGTGGCGGTCGGAGTGTTAAAGTGGCGGGCTGTGTTGGCGGTTCCCGCCAGGGTCAGAATTCCATTTTTTTGACCGCCTGCCTGTTGGCGGGTTGGCCGCCGCTTTATCACTGACCGCCAGGGTCAGAATGACCCCCTTTGTCTACAAACGAATAAGATTGTCAAAATCATTAAGAAACAATAGTCCATTCTCAGGACCATAGCCCCATTTTGAGATACCCCCCCCCCACCTTACTCATATAACAAAGGTAAAAACATTAAGGGCCACTTGGTTCATGCTAACACACGATTTCAAAAAGATCCTTTGACACTGCCTTCTCTTTTTGGTTTAGAACCGATTAAAGGACATTACAAGTATGCCAATTGCGCTGCCTGCCAATATACGTCCAACACGAAAATGTTTGTTCATGGTGACATTCAATACACTTTAAGATGACATACCAACTGAGCCTCTACCAATGGTATTTATTGTATTTGGTGCCCTTGTGATTTGATTTACATTGGACAGACTACCCAACAAGTACGAACAAGAATTAGTAAACACAGAAGCCGCATCATATGCTGCGTTGAAAAAGCCCCAGTGGTCCAACATTACCAGGAACGGCAACACACCCTGTAAGAGTTTAGATGGCAAGTCCTCGAAAAGGTTGTTCCATCACCTAGAGGGGGCAACATTGCATTGAACTCACAGAGACTGGATTGCAAAGGGATTGACAAATGTGATTCCATAAGAAAAGGGCTGAATTCTATAGAAAAATTGAGGAAGTACACTACACTATTGAGGTCCTTAAATTTTTCAATCAGTAACAACCATCAGTAAGTATATATATTGTTTCTTTTTTTAGTCACGGAATTCTTTTCTTGTTTTTATGTTATAGTACCCCTTGAATGATGATCCTTTTCTTGTGAGTTAACCAGGTTATTTTTGTCCTGATGAGACCCTGGTGCCCTGTGAGAGGGTCAAAACGTCGTCAACGTTCTTATTAGACAAGACCTCTTTGGTTATGTTGTGACTGATTAATGAGTGTTCTGACAAGAATAGGCTACAATTTAACAAGAGGTTGTCTTTTAGAGATACACCAAGGAATACAGCACACAGGCAAACTTTTGAATGTCTCTTTGTGGGGTGTCTCTTGCTCACTTGGGAAGCGCTTTTTGATTATGTCGTCATAGTTTGATTACAGAAAGAATTTTCTATGACATGGCAATGCTCTTCTAATTTGAATAAACATATGTTGTCACACAGGTTTGGGTAATGGATTTAGTGGAGCCTTTTTTAGATGTTCTAAGTACATGGTTTTCATCTTTATTCAGAAGTTGTGGTATGAATAAGTCAGTAGCAAGATTTTTCTGCTACAATATCTAAATAGGTTGTAAATGAGTTTCACATGAATATGTGTTATGTAATACCTATTGTGTTTGGGCAGAATGTGTGGTTTTGGCCCTGCCATTTGTCCCGCTGTGATGGCTGTGTGTTCTGTGCAGGATCTCTTTGTTTTGGAACATGCAGGTAAGTTGATAATTTGTCTATTGTTTCTGTTGACATGTGTAATGGTGGTGTTGTGTGCTCTTGTGTAGTTGTTGTGTGTGCGTGCATGTGTGTGGTGATGGGTATGTCATAAGCGTTGTGTGTTGTTTTAGAGTGTCTTACATGTTGTCATGTGGAGGTGTGCAATGTGTTAGCTTGACGAAGTGTTTGTGTTGTTGCAGTTGTCATGTAGTTGTGTGACTCGGTGGTGTTGTGTATTGTTGTGTTGGACTGTGCCAGTGCAGTGTATCTGCGGGTTGGTGTGTGAATTGTAAGTGTGTGTTGGCCTTGGTGTGTGTAGTATGCGTGTGTCGCTGTCACCTGCCATCCCAGATGTGTAAGTTGTGTGTGCATGTGTGTAAGAAAATGCCACTGTTGGCATGGGTACCCCCCCACTTTGTGCTAGTGTTGATGCCAACTCTGATTTAAAGTGGATTGGGACCCAGTGTTCTTTCCCTAAAACTGTACCTTTGTTCCACAATTGGCACAACCCAGGCACACAGTTAAGTCCCTTTTAAAAGTACCCATGGTACCAAGGGCCCTGTGGCCATGGATTATGCCATCCTAGGGGACCCCTCACTAAGCCTTGCAGCTTGTGTGTGCTGGTGAGGAGCAAAAGTCAAAGTCAACATGGCACCCCTCTCAGGGTGCCATGCCCACACATCACTGCTTATGGCATAGGTAAGTCACCCTCTAGCAGGCCTTACAGCCCTAAGGCAGGGTACACAATACTACAGGTGAGGGCATAGCTGCATGAGCAATATGCCCCTACAGTGTCTATGTCCATTCTTAGACATTGTACATGGAGTGTAGCCATATAGAGTATATGCTCTGTGAGTTTGTCATTACAAACTCTACAGCTCCATATTGGCTTCACTGAATACTGGGAAATTTGGTATCAAACTTCTCAGCAGAGTAAACCCAAACTGATGCCAGTGTGGGATTTATTGAAAAATGTACACAGAGGGCATCTCAGAGATGCCCCTTGTATGTTAGCAGAGATGCCCCACTTTTAGTGGCAAGTCTGGCAGGGAAAATTAGGGAAAACAGGGAGGAGTGCACCCCCCAGCCAGGACCACCCCTAAGGTGTCCAGAGCTGAGGTGACCCCCTCCCTGCGGAACCCTCCATCTTGGTTTGGAGGACAGGGACCAATGGGGATAGGAATGTGCCCCCCTCCCCAAAGGGAGTGAGCACAAGGAGGGTGTAGCCACCCTATGGCCAGTAGCCATTGGCTACTGCCCTCTGACCCCTAAACGTCCCTGAATCTAGGATTTAAGGGACTCCCTAAACCCAGCTCACCAGTTTCCTGGTGATCTCACAAGAAGGACTGCATAGCTGAAACCCCTGCACAGAAGAAGTACGACGCAAACTAATTTGGCTGCAGCCCTACCAGCCAGTGTCCTGCTTCAGAGAACCTGCACCAAGAAAGTGATGCATCCAACTGGACTAGCGACTTCTGCCGAGCTCCAGAGGACTGCCCTGCACCACCGACTGAAATCTCCTGAGGACAGTGGCTCTGTCCACAAAGAAACAACCTTCAAGGACTCCAGCAGCACTCTGGATGTGCGAGTCCTGACCACTCTGCACCAGACGGCCGTGGCCCAACCAACCAGAGAGGATCCCCAGGTGATTGCGAGCAAGAGCCTACCATGGGTTGACCTCTCCACCCCTCCACTACGACACCATGAGAGGGGATCCCCAGGACCCCCCTGAGTGCGAAAGCTCCGGATGAAGATAACCAACGTCTAAGGACATACTGCACCTGCAGCCCCCAGCCATGGAGAACCAGACACCGGGTGCATCTACGTTCAGAAGGCGGCCCTCCTTACTGTCCAAACAGCAGTGTGCCTGAGACACCCCCTCAGACCTCGCCTGCAGCCTCTGAGTGACCCCACTGCACCTACTGTTGATGGATGATAGGCACAGTGAAGTTTCAGCATTATTTCCAATCCTTTTATTTCCTGGGAGACAAAATTAGCCCATTGTCTGAGCTCAGTTGTTTCAGGACTCCAGAGTGTGGTTTAATTCTTCTGAAAAGCATTTGACAACAGTTAATGCACCACAGTTCTTGGTTGGTAAGGTCTCCATCCATTTACTGAACATGCAGATTGTTAGAAATTGGGGCTCTAGTTGGCAGAGGCATACACCCTGTCCAAGTAGGGACCACAATCCTAGTCGGGTAAGACACCCTATAATAACCTGATAGCTAGGCACAAAACAGTCCATCTCTACCTAAGAAGAAATGTGTAAAGTATTTGTGCAGCAGTTGATTACAGTAACACAGTAAAAGAAATCACAAAAAGACTCCACACCAGTTTAGGAAAATAGCATTTATCTGATTAAAACACGACCAAAACAACAAAAATCCTGGTTCATGAGTTATGCACTCTCATAGATATTTGAACAAATACAGCATTTGAGGTACTGCACAGGACCGATGATCACACCAGGTAACATGGTCAAGTTTCTTAATGTATGTAAAGCAGAGTTCTGTGTGTTGGTTTAGCACTGTGTTTGGAAATTATGTGGGTCTCGCAGCTGCGCCAGGGTAATGCGGTCAAGTTTCATAATGCATGCAAAAAACAGTGGTCCACATATCTTGCTGCATGCAGGAGCTTGGAAAAACAGCAACCACTCCCCCAGAACCTCAATAAACACTGTTCTTTGTACTGTATCTGTTCGGCCGGGAGATGGCTTTGAGGCCAAAAGCAGTTGCAGGGTGACAGTGGCCATGAAAGCAGGGTCCGCAATGTTGCTCTTTTCGTGAGGAGGCGTTGAGGCAACAGGAAATGGCATAGAGACTGCAGGTGCAGGGAGACAGGGAGTCCTGGCAACCACTGGAATGCTTTTTGAGCTACGCTGGAACAGTTTCCCTAAGCACCACAGAGAATTGGAAATGACATGCTGTCTGCAATCAGCATAGGTGTTGTTTCTTGCTTCTTCATGATGCAGGTCGGAAGGCGAAGAGCTCAACCTTTGTGGAGTTCCTCTGAGGTTGGAAACAAGGTGCTGACCTGGGTTGCAAGACTCACAGGTAGCAGAGTCCAGTCACAGCATAGAGGGGAAACTGAGCATTTTCTTTCCCTGCGACTCCTTAACAGAAGAGGTAGCAAGCCAACACAGCAGTGCACAGTGCAAAGTGGCAGTCCCTCCTGGCAGAACAGCAATCAGAAGGCAGCAGGCCAACACAGCAAAGTGGCAGTCCTTCCTGGCAGCACAACTCCTCTTAGGTGCAGAGTCTCCTCAGGACCCCAAAGTGAACTGGCTTGGTGAGGTTTAGGGACCAGTACTTATACCCATAAAGGCCTTTGATGTAGAGGAACTTCAAATAGGTTCTATGAAGTGCACAAAGGTCCCTTTGCATATTAGCCCTGTCTGACAGGCTATCTATAATCAGTCCGTTTGTGTGGTTATGTGACACTACCCATTGAAGGGTAAGTGTGAATCGCTACCTTCCCTATGCCCAGGAAGACACATCAGTATGCAGATAAATGCAGATGCACCTAAGTGTCCTGTGTTTGTGGCTGTCTAGGGGGAATTCACAAAGTAAAGCTGTCACTCAGCCCAGCCCAGACATGTATTCAGACACAGAATGGTTAAATGAAGAAAATGTACATTGTCTAAAAGTGGCATTTTCAGACTTACAATTTAAAATCCAACTTCACCATAAGCTGTGTGTAGAGGCTGTGGGACTGCGTTATCGGAGGGGAGATGTAAATAACCCGGTCATAGTCCCAATATTTTGCAGTGATGTTATTTTATTAGTAAGTGGACTTGTTTTATTGTCTTTGATGTCCTTAAAAGTTTTTATCTTTTTCCCTTCTCTGTATTCTTATTCTTTTCTTTTTTCTTTTTTTTAGGGTGTTTTCTTTGGGTGAAGACTCGTCGGCGTCAGGAGGTGTCAGCAGGAGCCGTCAGCCAGAAGGAAACAAAGGTGAAGAGAAAGGTAAGTGGCTTGTTCTGACTTCGGTCTACAAAGGTAAGTGAGGGGGGGTGGGAGTGGTGGGTCAAAACAAACAATAAACAGTGGTTTGCGCCCGGATTCTCACCACAGTGTTCTAGTGTTCATTGTGAGAAACAGAAATGTTTTCTACCATCTGATTCACAAGCCTGTTATCTCCACAGTGCTCGTTTCCCTCACTGTGTGTTCTTTGAGGGTTAGGACAACAAACAGAAAAAAATATATAGATGAGCGCTATCTATATGTCTGACTATTGACTGGAATTGGTCAATCAAGGGCATTAATCACTTTATGCTGGTGAATTTATTTACCTCCTCCCTCCTGCTGTTAATCCCAAACCACCTGCCTTCCTTTCCCGCCACTGAAATATCCTGTTGGGCTTAGTAACCAGGTACGTACCTGCGATAGCCACGTCGCTCCAGGGACGTGGCGGGAGTTCCCATCCAAGGTCCAACTGGCCGTTGGTGTGTCCATGCCTCCAGGGCTCGTTGGCTCCCCGGTTGCCTTGGCCCTCGTCTCAGGTAGGTGGTCTGCCTCTCTTCTCCGTCGCTCTTCTCCTAGCACGCCGTCCGCTTCTCCTCACGGTTCGGCTTCCGCGTCTCCACTAGGTTCTCCCATCAAACCCTGTATATGGGTTCCTAGTCCCTTTTCAGTGTCCGCTGTTACCCGGCTATCCGGGTTTGCTGAGGTCATCTTGGTTCCTTGCCTTTTCCTGGTGCCCCCTGGGTATCGGTTGGATGGTCCTGGGTCGTGATTCGGGAACAGTGTCTCCGCGACAGTATTCCACTGTGATTTTAAATTGCGGGTCCAGAGACACCAAACTCTAAATTTCTATCTTCTCCTGACTGGGAACTACACTTAAAAGATATTTTTAAGGCATTCCCAATTAACCTATTGGAGAGATAGGCCTTGCAGCAGTGGTAAACACATTTAAGAGTTTCCCACTCCCAGGACATGATAAACTAAAAAGTACATGTCCAACTTTTTAAAATACACTGCACCCTGCCCTTGGGGCTAACTGAAGCCTGCCTTAGGGGTGACTTATATCTAAGGTTTGGTCCTGGCAAGTGTGTGCACTTGTTAGGTCAAAATGGCAGTTTAAAACTGTGCACACAGGCTCTGCAGTGCAGGCCTGAGACATGATTTGAGGACTACTGTACTGGGTGGCACAATCACTACTGCAGGCCCACTATAAGTATTTAACTTATAGACCCTGGGCACACCTAGTGCACTTTAATAGGACCTTACAGTAACTAAAAAATGCCAATTGTGGATAAGTCAATGTTGCCTTGTACAGAGCACCTACACCTTAGCACTGGTCAGCAGCAGTAGAGTGCACAGAATCCTAAAAGCCACCAAAAATAAGTCAGAAAACAGGAGGTCAGAGGGCAGAAAGTCAGTTGAAGCCACACCAAGGGTGCCAGGCCTAATAGAGACAATGGCCAAAACATACTTGTATTTGTTACAAGGGCAATTCAATAAAATCAATTTGTAAACTTTCAAATGGCCCGTGGGTGGGGAAACATTTCCTGATTCTGTTGGCGCACTTTTACCAACATTATATTGTGCACATACAGTGTAACTTTTACACAGTCTTTCATTTTCCTAACAAACATTGGGATGGTAACAATATTGAGAAAATAACCTGATCATTCCATCCTCTCACCAAGCATTCTTAAACAGATTGCAATGGGTTCAGAATGCGAAAGCCAGACAGGTGTTGAACATCTTTAAATGCCAATCTATTTGAAATTACCTAAAAAGCCACCACTGGCTTCCTGTCAAGCAAGAATAAAGTTCAAAGCCCTGACAATAGCATTCGGACTACTCAATAAAAAAGCCTGTCATATATCAGTGACAAAATCAAAAGATACCTTCCTCGCAGAGCTCTACACTCAGCAAACTACAACTTGCTTTGCATTCCCAATATTAAAAAGACCAGAGCAGGAGAGCAGTCCGTCTCTACCTTGGCCCTGAAGCTTTGGAATCTTCTACATGATCATATTAGATGTGCCACTTCAGAGAAATCTTTCAAGAGCCTTCTGAAGACCCATCTTTGCCAGCTACCTTGTGCCAGGATGCACCTTTATGAGCAGCTGTTTGCACTATAAATGTATTTCATTCATTTATACATGGGAGGGGCCATTCTTCTTTAAGATGATAAAAGCACATTCACATTCTTGAAAATAAGGAACTGGGTCAGTCACATTCAAGTGGGCCAAGACTTGCATATGATGGGCTATCAAAGAAAGATTCGGAATACAGTGAGCACCATCATCAACATCTCCTTCCTCTTTTTAGTTTCCCTTCTTGCTCTACTAACAGTCTAAATTACTAAATTGCACTGAGTACTTTACCATAGAGTTGTGCTGGGACACTGAACCATACAGCTCCCAGGCAGAATGGCGCTCTAGTGGTTCAAACATCAACAACATAAAATGGCAGCTGGGCAGTGGGCGTGCAGTGTGTAGGAAAGTAGCATCTTTCTGGCACAGTTACCCCCACTTTTTGTCTGGTGTCAGTGTGTTTAGACTGTAGAACCCTGGGATCCTGCTAACCAGGACCCCAGTGTCAGTGCTCTCTCCCCCTAAATTCAGTTGTAAGGTAAGTTTTTACAGCACAATTGGCATACTGGTGTCCCCATCTAAGTCGTTAGTATATGGTACTTAGGTACCCAAGCATTGGTACACCAGGGGTCCCCCGTGGGCTGCAGCATGTATTGTGCCACCCATGGGGGCCATTCAAACTGTGACTGCAGGCCTGCCATTGCAGCCTGTGTGAAATGGTGCCTGCACCTTTTCACTTTAGATATAAGGGTTGCCTTATATCATGGTCACTGCACTCAAGCCATGTAAGTCACCTCTAAGGTAGGTCCTTTAGCCCAAGGGCAGGGTGCATGGTTCTCAGGGCGAGGGCACCCCTATATGAGCAGAGGTGCCCTACAAAGCCCAGTCTCTATTCCCTGGGCTTTGTAAGTGCGGGGAAGCCATCTTAAGGAGTGTAGTAGACACTGGGCAACATGAGTAGTCCAACTACATAATGGTTTCACCAAACCGAGGCATGTTAGATATCAAACATGTTGGAATCATGCAACTACACTGATTCTAGTGTTAATTACATGATACAATGTACTCTGGGGGTTCCCTAAGAGATTCCCCGTGTCTGCCTGTACAGCTTTGCGGGGTCTGCATGCCAGCCTGTGCTGCTGCTGATCCCAGACACTGTTCTGCCCTCCTGCTGCTGAGCCTAACTCACGCATGGGAAGGCAGAACAAAGATTTTCCTGTAGGGCGGAGGTGTGATCACCTCTTCTTTAGAAATAGGTGTCACTGTGCTGGGGGGGGGGGGTGCCCCTGACACCACCAGACTGCTTTGAAAGGCACATTTGGTGCCCTCCTTTCATAAAATGTTTTGCACCAGTACAGGAACCCCTGGTTCCCGCTCTGGCACAAAACCACACAAAGGAGGGGGGAGTGACCACCTCCCTGTCCACCTCCTCCCCTAGAGAGGTGCCCAGAACTCTGCTATAAGGCCACTTGATTCTGCCATCTTGGAAATAAGATGTGCAGAGGCCCCTGGGAGCATTTGACTGGTTTGTCCAGGTGGGTGAAATCCCTAACCACCTCTGATAGGCGGGTCACTGCAGATAGTGTCCAACTCCCTTTTAGGGTTATTTAAGGGCTCCCCTGAGGGTGGGTCCCTAGATTCATCTGCAAGACTTAAGGAACCATCTGAAAGTCTTCTCTGCAACACGCTTCTGCCGCCTGGACACTGGAACCACTGCTGTACTTTAGGAACCAAGAACAAACTTGGAACCAGTAGGAGGGGTCCTGCTGAAACTGTGTTTCTCCTTTCTGCAAAGACTTCTGCAACCCCATGGCTTCACATTCTCCTTAGTCACTGGAACTCTGCCTACACTCAGGAAGGTAAGAAGGAATCTCTCTTGGAGTGAAGGAATCACTCCCCGAACATCCACAGGCACTTCAAGGACGACAACTGGCTTGTGGATCTCTTCAAGGCTCTGCAACAGAGGTGGTGGTTCTGTTGCTCTCCAGAGGTCTGACCTTTCTTCCTTGCAACTGGGAAGCTTGTGGCTCCTCGCTGGAGCTGTTTGGCTGGAACTCCTGTGCACCGCGTCTGTCGTTGATAAGGCTTGTTGGCATTCCAGTCTGAAGACTTCCTAGCTCCAAGAAGCCCCGGCCTTCAGCACTCTCCAGCACCAAGAGCGACGTCCTCTCTGCAACTACTGCAACGTGGGCATTTATCTTTGCTGTGCTGCTGAGGCTTCCATGTGACTCCCTGTGCCTGCTGCCAGAGGGTCCTGCTGGCTGGCTCCAACGATTCCTGCTGGCTCTCCTGACTGATGGCACAGACCTACCTACCAAGGTTGGGTCACATGGACCTTGCTGGTCCTCAAAACGTATGCAAACTCTGCTCAATGCTTCTTGCATTTGCCAAGGCCCTGTTGGTGGTCCAGCTGACCACTGACCCTCTCCCCTTGCAAATCAAGGACCGGCATGGGACAGCTTGTGGGTGACTTTTGGGATCCTCCTGCATCGCCTGGACTCCACAGCTGCATTTCTTCACCCACCGTTCTTCATGAAGCATCACCAAGAAGATTGAGCACCACTGGGTGATTTGGAGTCCGTCCTCTCTTTCCTTAGGTCCTCTTCCTACAGACTCCATGCCTGGTTTCCTAAGACCTGGTCCTCGGGTCACGACAGCAGCTAGACAACCGAGGTCCCCATTGACTCCAGCAGGAGGTTCTGACATGACTTCACCGATATGCACCTGGGCTCCCTGGTGTAGGTATTCTACTTTTCTGGGTATCCACAACGCAAAAACTAAAACCGCGACTTCTCATGTTATCCTATAGACACTAACTTGAGATTTCTACTCTGCACACGAGCACCTGGGGAATCCTACCTACTTACGTTTGGGGTGTTAGTACTTCCCCAGTTCTAAGAGTCCATGGGTGGTAGTGTGGGTTGGGCGTGGTTTTCGGGCATTCCATTTTTTTTAGTAATTGGTTTGGCCCCCCCATAGGGGCCTGTTATTTTCTCCCTTTAGTTACCTTTTACTAAATATATTTGTGTATGACCATATCTCCAGTTAGGAGATATACCCAAGGTAGTTCTAGAGTGTGTTATAATAAATATTACATATTTCTCTAAGAAATGTGGTTCTTTCCTGTGTGAACTTCATTTACTGACCTGTGTGGTGTTTGCAACAGCTTTACACCCTCCTGGATAAGCCTTAGCTGGTCTATAAAGCTACCCCTATGAGAGCTCTGGTTATCTAGAGCCGCCTGCACTATCACTAAGGGTTGCTTGGACTCAGAATAAGGTGCCTCACCTATAAGTGTACACTATATACTGAGGCAATGCCCTACACAGTGGATGTGCGCTGCTGACGTGCCAAAGGCGCGCCTATATGCGCCCAAATGGACCAGAGACCCTGTCCTAAACCACCAAAACATAGTCACTCCATGCAGCAACTTGTCGACTTAAGATGACAAGTGTCTCCACTCTTTCGACCTGCCCACCGGAAACCTAGTGTGTAAGTACTGTGCCTACATTTCCCCCACTGTCCCTCCATTCAGAGAACACCAGTCACCCCCAAGTCTGGCTGGAAAACGTTCCAATTAAATTGTAAATCCCTTCCAATCCACAAGCTGGAAATCCTACTTTTGTGATCTTCCTAGCTGAAACCTGACTAAATGAGGAGTCCGGACCAGATATTGTCCAAGCTGTATACCCCAATTATTATATCACGTGCAGAGATAGAGAAAACAGGAAGGGAAGGGGGCTCTCAATCAAACTAAAGGTTTTACTCACATGTATAAGTGAACCCCTCCCATTTTCCAATTGTGAAAACCTGATGTAAGGAAATGCCTCCTTGGCATGGTTACCCCCTAACGTTTTTCTTTTGCTGATGCTAAGTTATGATTTGAAAGTGTGCTGGGACCCTGCTAACCAGGCCCCAGCACCAGTGTTCTGTCCCTAAACTATACCTTTGTCTCCACAATTGGCACAACCCTGGCATCCAGGTTAGTCCCTTGTAACTGGTACCCCTGGTACCAAGGGCCCTGATGCCAGGGAAGGTCTCTAAGGGCTGCTGCATGTCTTATGCCACCCTGGGGACCTCTCACTCAGCACAAGCACACTGCCTCACAGTTTGTGTGTGCTGGTGGGGAGAAAATGACTAAGTCAGCATGGCACTCCCCTCAGAGTGCCATGCCAACCTCACACTGCCTTTGGCATAGGTAAGTCACCCATCTAGCAGGCCTTACAGTCCTAAGGCAGTGTGCACTATACCACAGGTGAGGGCATATGTGCATGAGCACTATGCCCCTACAGTACAGTGTCTAAGCAAAACCTTGCACATTGTAAGTGCAGGGTAGCCATAAGAATATATGGTCTGGGAGTTTGTCAAACACGAACTCCACAGTTCCATATTGGCTACACTGAAACGGGGAAGTTTGGTATCAAAATTCTCAGCACAATAAATGCACACTGGTGCCAGTGTGCAATTTATTGTAACATACACCCAGAGGGCATCTTAGAGATGCCCCTGAATACCAATTTCACTTCTAGTGTAGGCTGATCAGTTTCTGCCAGCCTGCCACACACCAGACATGTTGCTGGCCACATGGGGAGAGTGCCTTTGTCACTCTGTGGCCAGGAACAAAGCCTGTACTGGGTGGAGGTGCTTCTCACCTCCCCCTGCAAGAACTGTAACAACTGGCGGTGAGCCTCAAAGGCTCACCCCTTTTGTTACAGCGCCCCAGGGCATCCCAGCTAGTGGAGCTGCCCGCCCCTCTGGCCACTGCCCCCACTTTTGGCGGCAAGGCTGAAGGAGATAATGAGAAAAACAAGGAGTCACCCACCAGTCAGGACAGCCCCTAAGGTGTCCTGAGCTGAGGGACCCCTGCCTTTAGAAATCCTCCATCTTGCGTTTGGAGGATTCCCCCAATAGTATTAGGGATGTGCCCCCCTCCCCACAGGGAGGAGGCAAAAAGAGGGTGTAGCCACCCTCAAGGACAGTAGCCATTGGCTACTGCCCTCCAAGACCTAAACACACCCCTACATTCAGTATTTAGGGGCTCCCCAGATCCCAGGAAATCAGATTCCTGCAACCTGAAGAAACAAGAAGGACTGCTGACCTACAAGCCTGCAGAGAAGGAGGAAGACGACAACTGCTTTGGCCCCAGCCCTACCGGCCTGTCTCCAACTTCGAAAGCCTGCAAACAGCGACGCATCCAACAGGGACCAGCGACCTCTGAAGCCTCAGGGGACTGCCCTGCAGTAAAGGACCAGGAAACTCCAGTGAACAGTGGCCCAGCTAATTCTTTGCAACAAAGAAGCAACTTTCAAAGACTGCACGTTTCCCACCGGAAGCGTGAGACTTCACACTCTGCACCCGATGCCCCTGGCTCGAGATCCAGAGAATAAACACCACAGGGAGGACTCCCCGACGACTGCGAGCCCGTGAGTAACCAGAGACGACCCCCCTGAGCTCCCACAGCGACGCCTGCAGAGAGAATCCAGGGGCTCCCCCTGACCGCGACTACTTGTAACAAGGGACCCGACGCCTGGAACCAACACTACACCTGCAGCTCCCAGGACCTGAAGTAACCGAACCTCAGTGCAGGAGTGACCCCCCAGGTGACCCTCTGCCTTGCCCAGGTGGTGGCTGTCCCGAGAAGCCCCCCCTCTGTGCCTGCCTGCACCGCTAGAGTGACCCCCGGGTCCCTCCATTGTTTCCTATCTGAAACCAGACGCCTGCTTTGCACCCGGCCGCCCCTGTGTCGCTGACGGTGTGTTTTGTGTGCCTACTTGTGTCCCCCCCAGTGCTCTACAAAACCCCCCTGGTCTGCTCCCCGAGGACGCAGGTACTTACCTGCTGGCAGACTGGAACCGGAGCACCCCTGTTCTCCATAGGCGCCTATGTGTTTTGGGCAACTCTTTGACCTCTGCACCTGACCGGCCCTGAGCTGCTGGTGTGATAACTTTGGGGTTGCCTTGAACCCCCAACGGTGGACTGCCTAGGCCCCAGAACTGAGACTTGTAAGTGTTTTACTTACCTCCTAATCTAACCTTTACTTACCTCCTCCAGGAACTGTTGATTTGTGCACTGTGTCCACTTTGAAAATAGCGTATTGCCATTTTTACAAAGACTGTATATGATATTGCTTTTATTCAAAGTTCCTAAAGTATCTAAGTGAAGTACCTTACATTTATAGTGTTTACTGTCAAGCTTGAACCTGTGGTTCTTAAAATAAACTAAGAAAATATATATTTTTTAATAAAAACTTATTGGCCTGGAGTAAGTCTTTGAGTGTGTGTTCCTCATTTATTGCCTGTGTGTGTACAACAAATGCTTTACACTACCCTCTGATAAGCCTACTGCTGGACCACACTACCACAAAATAGTGCATTAGAAGTATCTACTTTTGCACCTATCTTGCCTCTAAGGGAAACCCTTGGACTCTGTGCACACTATTTCTTACTTTGAAATAGTATATACAGTCCCAACTTCCTACACCTGACATTTGCCATTTCCCTGTCCCCCCCATTCACATTCTCCTGAGTCCTAATCAATAGCCCCCCTGCCCATGCAAGCCTATTCACCCAGGCCTTACCAGAGCCCCTTGCCAGCTTAGCAATCAGGAAAACCCATCTCACGGTTCTGGAAGATCCAAATTTACATCTTCATGAACCCTCAGACACTCAAGCAGATGGTCTCCTGCAAGACCTTTTAACCATTCAACTCACTCAAAGAGTGCAGGGTCCTTCTCATGTAAAGGGTCACCTCTTAGACACTATTTTTACCAACAACATTCTTGAAGAGATGCCAAAATCTTCACTATGCTCAAGCTGATGGTATAAGGAGTTCAGATCTCGTTTAGAAAATCAGCGGGCTCCGCTGGGGTTGCTGATGACATTGTCTAATAGTTGAGTGATGTGCTGCTTTTGCTTTAAGGTGTTATGTGCTAGTCGCATATCAATGCAAATCCTAATGCTTCCTGGTTGCTTAGGTATGCTCACGATCACCATGGGGAAGAGCAAGTGGTATGACCAGAAACCGTCTTGATGACCCTTCAGTTTTTTTTGCAGTTTTTATATAGCTCAAACACGACTCAAAGGTATTGGAGGGCTTTACAGGAGCACCAGTTACGTTACACAAGGACACACTTTTTTGGTGGGCACAGAAAATAAGAGATTTGCCCAGAATCCCAGGATATTGAGCTGACGAAGAGGCATGAACTTGGTTTACCAACTTCAAAGTGTGCAGCTCTGGCCCTTACGTCACATTCTCTCCCAAGCTGCCAAGCTGCAACTCTGCCTCCACAGCTGGTTAAAGATGAAAGGGAATTAATGTTGAGGTATCACTTCATTACATGTATCCTGACACATTACAGAAGCTTTGTCATAATCAAGGTGCCAGTCTCGTAATAGATTTCCAAATTTAAAGTGGTTTTGTTCTCAATGTTTTCATTGCTATTGATGTCAACCTGGTCTGTCATATTTGTCCTAATTCCTACTGCTATGTTCAGTTTCAAATCGGATTCCAATTCATGTTTCACATCATTTGCGTTTAATAGCAATCTATACAGCCAAAGCAATGGTAATGGGAAAGCTATGTGATAAAACCAGTCAGAAAGGCTGTAAACACATTATTCTGCGAGATCAATGGAAAATAAAAACTGAGCTGCCAACGTGTGGTAATGGGCCATTCTCATACTCTAATACCAGAGTCTAAAAACTCCTACCTCCTTAACCCCTTCCATGCCGGGGACGTCATGGTTACATCCACAGGCACAGTGCTCATGTGCTGAGGACGTAACCATTGCGTCCTCGGCACTGAGCTCAGAGGGGGCTTACCTCCCACCCCCCCCGAAGACAGGGATGGAAGGGGAAGCCCTTACCCTTCTACCCCCGACCCCTCAGTGACGTCTGATGACGTCAGCACGCATTTGTGCGCTGGCCTCATCAGAGGCCACTTCCCCATGCGCGATCGGAACAGAAATGCAAAGCATTTCTCTTCCAATCATGTGATGGGGGCCCTGAGGGGCTTCAAAGGGAATTTCCTTCCCTTTGAAGTCTCTCAGAGCATTTCAAAAGCTTGATCGTAAAGCGAACCGGCTTTTGAAATGCCCACTAGACACCAGGGATATTTTAGAAAAATGAAACTGGCACAAGGGGAGCAACCCCTTGGACAAGGGTCGCTCCCCAGGGGGGCAATATTTTGCAAGGCCTTTGCTGCCCCACCTGGGGGCAGATCGGCCTATTGTTATTAGGCCGATTTGCCCCCAGGGGTGGCAGAAACCTCTAGGCGCCAGGGATAAAAAAAAAATTTTTTTTTTTTTTTTTTTTTAGAGGTGGGGAGTGATCCCTTAGGCAAGTGTCGCTCCCCTGGGGGGCAAATTGTATTTAGACCATTTCTCCCCCCCTTGGGGGCAGATCAGCCGATTTTTGTTAGGCCAATCTGCCCCCAAGGGGGGCAGAAACCAGTTAGGCACCAGGGATTGGTGTGTGTGTGTGTATGCGTGTGTTTTCTTTAGGAGGGCAGCCCCTTGGGTAAGGGTTGCTCCCCATGGGGGCACATTACTGTTGCCCATATCTGCCCCCTTTGGGGGCAGATGGGCCTATTTTTGGAAGGCCCATCTGCCCCCAAGGGGGGGCATAAAGCCCACCAGAGACCAGGGAAGTTTTTTTTTCAAAAATAAGAGGGGGGGTTATGGCCATACCCCCACCCGAAATAAATGGGGCCAAAAGGCAATTACCCATGATCCACACTGCGGGGAGGCAGAGAGTCTACTAGATGCCAGGGAATTAAAAATATATATATATACTGGGGTGGTGGCTACCAACCAGTATGGGCCCGGTTATGCCCCCACCCCAACTGAAGGGGGTAACAGTCTTTCAGCTCTCCCCCGCACTCTAAAACATCTTATCCTACAGCAAGCAAGAAGACATTTGATTATTTTGGGTTTTGGTTTTACATTTGGGCCATGAGAGCTTGGCTAACTCTCAAAATCGTCCCACTTGGAATGGTGAGGGCTGAACTTTATGGACTTTGGGACGCTGCCATGTAAAAAAAATCCACAAGACCTAGACACATCTGAAAACTAAACATCTGGGTGATTCCAGGGTGGTGTGTTTCACATGCACCCCGCACTATTTTTGTACCCACAATGCCCTGTAAACCTCCAACGTTGCTGGAAATCACACATTTTTTTTTCCACGTTTTTGTGATTGAACCTTTGGGAATCTGCAGGAATCCACAAAATTCCTACCACCCAGCATTGTCTCATCTACACCGATAAAGATTCTGCTGCACTTGTCAGCCTAAAAATGTTTTTTGCAAACTGCCCTTTTGGACCCCCTTTGGTTCACCCTCAATATCGACATGTTTTTGGCTCTTCCCTTTCACAAGAACTTGGCCCATCTACAAAAATTAGGTAGCATTTTTACAGGGAGACTGAGGGGAACATTGGGTGGTATGAAATCTGTCCCAGTGCCGTGACCCTACACAGAAATGTGGGAAAATTTGATTTTTTAGCTAAATTTGAGGTTTGCTGAGGATAGTGGGTAAGAAGACATTAGGGGATCCACGCAAGTCACACCTCACTGGACTCCCTCAGGTGTCTAGTTTTCAGAAATGTCTGGGTTTGGTAGGTTTCCCTACAAGGCTGCTGAACCCAGGACCAAAAAAGCAGGTGCCCCCCACCCCCGCAAAAACAGGTAGTTTCGTATTTGATAATTTTGATGTGTCCAGATAGTGTTTTGGGCCATTTCCTTTTGCGGGCAGTAGGCCTACCCACAAAAGTGAGGTACCATTTTTATCGGGAGACTTGGGGGAACGCTGGGTGGAAGGAAATTTGTGGCTCCTCTCTGATTCCAGAACTTTCTGTCACCGAAATGAGAGGGGAAAGGTTTTTTTGGGCCAAATGTTAAGGTTTGCAAAGGATTCTGGGTAACAGAACCTGGTCAGAGCGCCACAAGTCACCCCATCTTGGACTCCCCTGGTGTTTAGTTTTTAAAACTGAGCAGGTGTGCTAGATTTCACTAGGTGGTGGTTGAGCCAGAGGCCAAAATCCACAGCTAGGCACTTTGTAAAAAACAGCTCTGTTTTCTTTGTGAAAATGTGATGTGTCCACGTTGTGTTTTGGGGCTTTTCCTGTCGCTGGCGCTAGGCCCACCCCGACAAGTGAGGTACCATTTTTATTGGGAGACTTGGGGGAACACTGGGTGGAAGGAAATTTGTGGATCCTCTCTGATTCCAGAACTTTCTGTCACCGAAATTAGAGGAAAAAGTATTTTTTGGGCCAAATTCTGAGGTGTAAGGGTTCTGGGTAACAGAATCTAGTCAGAACCGCACAAGTCACCCCATCTTGGATTCCCCTAGGTGTCTATTTTTCAAAACTACGCAGGTTTGCTAGGTTTCCCTAGATGCCGTCTGAGCTAGAGGCCAAAATCCACAGCTAGGCACTTTGCAAAAAAACAGCTGTTTTCTTTGTGAAAATGTGATGTTTCCACATTGTGTTTTGGGTCTTTTCCTGTTGATGGCGCTAGGCCTACCCCCACCAGTGAAGTATGCTGGGTGGAAGGAAATTTGTGGCTCCTCTCTGACTCCAACTTTCTGTCACTGAAATGAGAGGAAAAAGTGTTTTTTTGGCCAAAGTTTGAGGTGTGCAAAGGATTCTGGGTAACAGAACCTGGTCAGAGCCCCACAAGTGACCCCATCTTGGATTCCCCTAGGTGTCTAGTTTTCAAAACTGCGCAGGTTTGCTAGGTTTCCCTAGGTGCCGGCTGAGCTAGAGGCAACAATCCACAGCTAGCCACTTTGCAAAAAACAGCTCTGTTTTCTTTGAGAACATGTGATGTGTCCACGATGTGTTTTGGGGCATTTTCTGTTGCGGTGGCTAGGCTTACCCACGCAAGTGAGGTAACATTTTTATTGGGAGACTTGGGGGAACACAGAATAACAAAACAAGTGTTATTGTCCCTTGTCTTTCTCTACATTTTTTCCTTCCAAATGTAAGACAGTGTGTAAAAAAGAAGTCTATTTGAGAAATGCCCTGTAATTCACATGCTAGTCTGGTCACCCCGGAATTCAGAGATGTGCAAATAACCACTGCTTCTCAACACCTTATCTTGTGGCCATTTTGGAAATACAAAGGTTTTCTTGATACTTATTTTTCACTTTGTATATTGCAGCAAATGAATAGCTGTATACCCGGTATAGAATGAAAACCCATTGCAAGGTGCAGCTCATTTATTGGCTCTGGGTACCTAGAGTTCTTGATGAACCTACAAGCCCTATATATCCCAGCAACCAGAAGAGTCCAGCTGACGTAACGGTATATTGCTTTAAAAGAATCTGACATTGCAGGAAAAAGTTAGAGTAAAACGTGGAGGAAAATGGCTGTTTTTTCACCTCAATGTCAATATTCTTTTATTTCAGCTGTTATTTTCTGTAGGAAACACTTGTAGGATCTACACAAATGACCCCTTGCTGAATTCAGAAGTGTGTCTACTTTTCAGAAATGTTAAGCTTTCTGGGATCCAGCATTGGTTTCTCATCCATTTCGGTCACTAACTGGAAGGAGACTGAAAGAACAAAAAATAGTAAAAATGGGGTATGTCCCAGTAAAATGTCAGAAGTGTGTTGAAAAATTGGGTTTTCTAATTCAAGTCTGCCTGTTCCTAAAAGCAGGGAAGATGGTGATTTTACCACTGCAAACCCTTTGTTAATGCCATTTTTCAGGGAAAAAACACGAGCAGTCTTCTGCAGCCCTTTTTTCCAATTTTTTGAAAAAAATGGGAAAATGTTGCTGTATTTTGGCTAATTTATTGGTTTCCTTCAGGGGAACCCACAAAGTCTGGGTACCTCTAGATTCCCTAGGATGTTGGGGAAAAAAAGGACGCAAATTTGGCGTGGGTAGCTTATCTGAACAAAAAGTTATGAGGGCCTAAGCACGAACTGCCCCAATATCCAAAAAAGGGTCGGCACAGAAGGAAAAAAAAGGCCTGACCAAGAACACAGTTAAAGACAAATTCTGCAACACGGCCATTATACAAAATCAGTTCTGTCTAGCGCCGAAATAGTTCCAGAGTGAAATTCGGGTAACAGGCGGCAATACATTCCCTTTTTAGGTAATTACGTTTTTGACAATAATGAGTGGTGTGCGCGTAGTCTGTGGCGACCAGCTGCTACTACACAAAGATCTTCATGGATAGGAATTAATAATATGGTGTCCATAAGTGGAGAGACACAACACACACAATGGCAGGAGCGAAAGGTGCCGAAAAGTAAGCTTTGCCGTATTATTGCATTTTGGCACTTCTCGCTAGAGGCTTCTCAATGCAATAATTTAGGGGGGGAAATAGCTAAATTAGTGACCAAACAGTGTAGCTACGCAACCACCCGCTTCTACAATACGCACGCTGTTCTTACGCAATTTCGTTGGACTTATCGCATTCCCGAATACGGCTGGTGCACTGCGGCTGTGCTGCAGCGCAACCAACCTTTCCCCCTATCTTGTCAACGCCCTACCCCGCCCCCACAACGTTCCATTGGCCACGTCTCGCGAAAGAACGCGTCACTAACTGAAGCTCGGACGCCAATTGGTTCCGTTTCCGACTACTAATTGTCGGCTCGTAAGCCTGGCTGGCTTTAGTTGACACTGGTTTGTGAGATTGAAAGTTTGGCGTCTGAGTCGACGCAGTAACAGTACTGAGAGAGCTCAATGGCGGAACAGTAGTTGCTGCAGTCGCTCGCCCCGCATCTGCGCTGCCGTCCCCACGCTCTCCCCCCTTCCCCATCACCCTTTTTTATTTTTTCTCCTCTGTCGGTGTCACTGAAAGCTGAGAAGCTGAAGAAGCCGTGAGACAAGTAAGGAGATTGTTTCCCTGCGCGATGCATGGCGCGGCGGCGTCGTCTCAAAATGGCCGCCATGGCTCTTAAGTAGAAAATGGCGTCAGGCGGTGCATGTTGGGAGGGTATACACTTACCAACTGTCGATAACACTTTGTTTCCCAAAAGGAATATTTTTGTCATCCTTTACTTGCCACAAGGTTCAGTTTTGGGCTAGAGCGGGGACATCGTAAGTAGTGGAAGAGGCTTGTGATGCGTCTGTGTTCCCCAGCAAGAAATTGAAAATCTGATACCGGCGAAAAGCTTAATTTCACATTATTAATAGTTTATCCTTGTTGACATGCCTTATGTTAACGTTTCTGTATCACGTTATGTACTGGTTGGGTATTTCCTTAAGAGACTACGTCCTTGTGAGTGGCCTCATTAGGCAATAGTACGAAATTTATGCCGGTAACGCCGCCCGCAGGTAGACCTATTGTGCGTATAGCTCGCTTAATCCAGTAATCGGATGCTGGGTTGCCTTTTATGTGTACTGGAGAGGGTAACTTGCCGAGGTACTCTGCCCCACCTCGATTTTCAGTTCAGAGCGACACTGGCCCGCAATGCGTGGGCGTTGTGAAAACCAAGAGAACAAAGAGCTCTGTGCGTTTTCCGCCAGGGTGCTCCCTCTCGTATGTCAACAGTAAATCACGTACTTGGTTAGGATCTAGTCAGGACATCAGTGTGTCACTGCTCCTGGGTTAATAGGCCGAGCTGGGCTCAGGCGGCTTTTCAGCGAGAAACATAAAGGGACTCGCCAGGTGGGTCCCTAGGCGTGGCCATGGCATATAGAGAATCAGGGTCGTGCGAGATTGCGAAATAATCGAGCGTTGAAACCCGCATTTCTCAAAAGGCTTCGTAGTGGCCAAGAATGGAATCTACAATACTGAGGTCTGCGGTATACACGGAAGCTTCTTCTAATTTTGCTAATTGCTATTTATGACATCTGATCGTTAAGGGTACTTGCAGCACCCTGCCATAGACAAACCTACGCAGTCTCTGCCAATTGCCCCCACGCCACCGTTAGACTCCTGTCTAATTGGTCGCGTTACATAGAAATGTATCTCCCAAGAAGGCAACACCAACGCTAAGCTTTAATATTGGTTATCGGTCAGCGACATTTTCATTCAAACAGTAGGTCCTTTAGGCGTGAAATACGAAGCGTGTAGAAGAAGGCTGTCTTAAAAAAAAAAAAAAAATGCCCCGGAAGTAGACGCTCCTAATGTCTCCACCCCCTAGTTTTCTATGTTACAATCCCATTTTTTTCTACTTGCAGTCCTTCCCCTCATTACAAATTATTCCGCGTTGGATAAAACGAACCAAGCGTTCAACCACGAGACTCCAGCGACGTTCAGTCTGGAAAAAATGAGTGCGTGCAGCCAATCGAGTAGGTTCCCCCTTGCTGGTGCTATACCATCGCAGCTCCTGAGTGCCAGGAAGGTTTCTGGCTGGTTTGTACTCTGTTACGTTATTTTTTTCTCTCGCAATAGGCTTTGAGATGTATGTGCCAAGCTTCTAATTTGGTTCCCACTTTGGTCTCCATTGGTGTGTTTTTAGTTAAGGCGCGTGGTCCTTTTGATGGCGGTGGTGGCACATCGTAGCATTCTGTAGGCTTTGCCGACATTTTTTTTTTTTTTTTTTTTTTTTTTGCTGAGGCAGTTTTGATGATACATCACTCTAGGCGGGGCTTGACGTAAAGGGATGATTTTGTAGAGTAAGGAGTGCTGGCTATTGACCATTGCTTTAAGCTGTGGAACCAGTGAGTTTTTTTTTTTTTAGATTAGCCACAGATTCAAAGGTTGTTGATTGATGATAGAAGCGGACGTCGAATGCAAATAAATGGAGGCCAGTCGAACGGTAGTAGGGTGAGCCCTTATTCCTATTTTGATGCACCGGACTAGTTTCCGGTCACGCAGAGGAACCTACACGACACACTATAAGCTATTTAGTCTTGGCACTCTACGATGCTAATAACGTTTGTGTTGTCTTATTCTTTGTTCTGCTCAAACCTGTGCTAAAGGACTTACATAGGTGTTTAACAGTGGTCGGGAAAGGGACGAATCTTGGAAGGCCGCATGTGTGGAGGGATCATTGGTTCCCATGCTGGTCATTTGACTGAGTTTAGGGAGGAGATTTTATCTAGAAGATGGCAGTGTCCAGTCCCTACTCAATTTACTGTCAAAATTCTCTTGTCAATGTATTATCTTGCTTGAGACTATCAAGCTTGGCTGTTGGACTTGTGCAGCAGCGGTAGACCAAAATGTGTTGCATGATTCAACAAACTAGGTCAAATGAGAGAATAATTAAGGGTATTTCGCCAATTAGTAATATTCATACCACCATGGCCAGGTTATAATTTCTTTAATGTCTGTTAACAGTCAATAGAATTATGAATACTAATGTTGCCGTGTCTAGAGCTTATTTGCACCGTTCGTTAATTTGTTTTCTACCATTTGACCTGCGCACACTAGAATACTTGAAATAATTTCTTTTGTCTCTCCCCTTCGTGATGGAGCTCAGTGTGAACAGACACAACAGCATTAACTCAATCTGCGATATTGGATAACTGGTCACGTTGTTCACTGTTTCCTAATCGGAGTAATTTCTTATGCCTCTCCCCTTATAACACTTGAAATTGGTGAATGCTTTACCTAAAACAGAAATCCTTAGTGAAAGCGGCTTTCCTGGTACAGTGGGAGACCAGATACTACAATAGTCACTGTATTCAGGGAAAACTACCCATAATGCTTTGTGTAGGACATTACTTTCACAAAACATTTTTGCTCCTAACTCAGTTGGCTGTCCTAAGACAATGGAACCATCACCAAAACGTTAACATGCTTTTTCAGTCTACATCATCTTTGGGACCCTGGAACCACCCCTCCCACCATTTAGTGTCTAAGCTCTTTCATGACTGAAATGTTTGTTTTTATAGCTGGAAGTTGCCTGTGTTTTAAGGGCCTTGTTTGTAACATCATTGTTATAGGCCTGTTGTAACTGTACATATGTAATGCACTATGGTGTCCAGTGGCTAAATATATGGTTACACTGCATTATTTATTGCCATTTTTTTTGGGTGTGGTTATGCTCATTAGGGGCTAACTATAGTTACATCAGCATGTTTTTTATAATTGTGGCATGGAAATTTTAACCCATAATGCTTTGCAGGGCGTTGTTTTTACCAATCATTTTTGGTCATAACTCAGCCCGTGGTAGTCCTAGTACAATGGAACCACCTTCAGAACATTGAACACCATGTGCTCGGACTGTCTACATCATGCCTGGGTCCCCACACTGTTAGTGGGGACTCCAAACTAACCCCTGCCACCATTCATTACCTTCAGCTTTCTCGTGGCTGGAACTTATGTTTTTTCAGCTGGGAGTTTGTTTTATGGGGCTTTGTAATCTCATTGCAATAATCCTGCTAGCCTTAGAAATTGTACAATGCACTAGGCCCTCCAGGGGCTAAATATATGGTTACACTGCATTACATTCTACCATTCTTTTTTCATGTGGATATGCTCTCTAAGGTATGGTCATATATGACCATGTTCTTTCCAAATGCTGTTTTTATTGTGGTGCCTTTTTGGGGCTGTTTTGAGCATTGTAGTCAACATACTATAATATTCATGCCACACACTCGCCCTAGAATGCTTTGCAGGGCGTTACTTTACAAAATATTTTTGCACATAACTCACCACCTTTAAAATGTTCGTTCTGTCTACATTATCTCTGGGGCCCCCAAAACAATAACTCCTCCCACCTTTTTAGTGGCTTACGTTTTCTCATGGCTACTACTTTTGTTTTACAGCTAAGAAGTTTTGTTTTAAAGGCCCTGTTTGTAATATGATTGCAGTAGGCTCGCTAACCCTAAACATGCCCTTTAGGGGCTAAACATGTGGTTGTTACACTGCATTACGTTCTCTTGTTTTTTTGTTTTCCTTCTTTTTTCATTCATTATCCCTCTAGGGGCTAATGATATGGTTAAATGACCATGTTTCTTACAAATTATTTTTATGGTGCCCTCTAAGGACTGGTTTGAGCATTACAGTCTAATGCCAAACATTTTATTTCTGATACAGGTTTGTATAATTGTATGTGTTTTAATAATCTGTCCTTATTTCAGTTATGGCCATAATTCAGGCCAACTTAACATCCCTAATTACACTGACTGAACACTCTCTTGATATGTTCATTTCTCCTCTGTAGCTGCCTTGTCTTTTTCTGGAAGTTCTTAGCTAGCCAGCAACTCTGATGGTGGGGTGGTGAAAGTGGGATTAGTATAGCAGATTTAAATTAAGATGCTAAATGCCAACACTCATTTTTTGCTGCAGATAGCGGAAGGAGGTAATTAAAAGTGCTTTAGTTATATGCCGGTGCACTGGAATTATATGGCAGGCAAAGACGAAACTATGAGGCAGGATTGACCACATTACATTGCGAAAAAAAGTCCATTTACAATAGCCATAGCTTTAACTCAAGCAAATGCGAGACCTGTCGCATTGTAAATGCTTGTTTGTTGTGCAGGTCAGCAGTATTTATATTTGACTTGGTCTGCTTGCTTCGATTCCTGGTGGGTATGGAAGCGTCTCCAGCCCATTCCTTTTTAGACTTTATAGACTATTTTGCCTTTGTGAAGCACGCACATCCTTTGTATTTTCCGTTCTCTAGTTCCCAAGGCAACATAGTATTTCTGAAAACGGCTGGTGTTGAGAGTAGTACATAGGTGCTGTATTCTGATTTGAGTCTCTCTGCTCCAGGCAATACTCTAGATTAGCTTTACTGCTTTAAATTAAGTACCCCGGCCCTAAATATCTTAAATCAAGCCCCAGGGCTTAACTGGATCACCCATTGGAGTGCAAAAATATTGAGGCGCCACCGATGAAAATCCTTTCCTAGCCAATATCTGTCACGCTGTCAGTCACCGCATTGCGTTAAGGAGGAGTGGGTAGCTGCAGTTGTCAGCGGGGTTCTTCAAGTGGCATTTTCACTGCATTTTTAGGGGTCTGGCCTGAGTCCTTAGGTGGGAGAGAGTAAGTATTTTACTTCACTTTTGGGAACCCATGACATTATCAATCGGGGTTCAGTCTGTCACTTGGTATTTCAGTAGAAATCAAATTGACAGCTCCGACACCTAGTTGTTAGTGATCAAGTCTGGGGGCCGCTAGGATGGCCTGTTCGCTACAAACGTGTACGCACATAGTTTTACCAGTCTTTATTGTCGGTGTGTGGGTTCCAAGTCTGTCTCTTGTTGGAAGAACCTTAGGCCAGCTTTGTTAATGTAATGCACCTCCCTGTCCTTGTTTTGTGCTTGCATGGCTTATTTTGGATTCTGACTGTAGGGTTTTGATTCCAGCCACGGTAATTTCTTGCCCGTTTCTTTCGCCCCTAGACTTTGTGGTGTTGGGGAATGCATTTTAAGCCAGTTTCGTTTCTAGTCACGTCCTAGTCCTGGTTGATGTGCTCCAGAATACATATGGGGAAGGCAACAGGGACAGGTATGCTCTTCTCATTTACATAGAGAGCCCTTTTTGGATAGAATAACTGAGCCGAGTCCTTTTATGCATTTCTCTTTGAGCTGAGAGTTTGTGGATGAATTAAGTTACACGAATTTGAGAGATTCCTGTCTGCATGTAACATGCTATTTTTGGCATTAATATATATTGGGGGTAGCACGTTGTTGGGAGCATGGCATAGGCTGGCATTGTTGTAGTTTTGATCTTGGAAAGCTGCTGTTGCAGAGGCTTGAATGTTCTTTTATTAATGCCAGAAGCTTTCAAGTATTCGGTCATTTGTTTGGATTTTAACTGCACCCCAAAATATCTGAGAATTGAAAACCGACCGTAAACAAAGTTCTCACATTTAAAAAAAAAAAAAAAAAACCCAGTATAGCTTGGAGACAAAAACTAATAGCTTTGATATGTTGCTAAGTTAGTTTATACATATTATGCATTATTTCTAGAAATCTGCTCCTATTTTGTCCACTGTGCATACATTCCATTCTTTATATCTGATTCATGTAAATCAATATATACTACCCCCAAATTGTTCTTGTTCGATTTACAGCAGATATGCTTGCAGGGTGACGGTATCATAAGTCAGAACTCTGGCATAGGAGCAATACAATTGTTCGATCCACAAGGCCTTCAGTGCATTTCTTCCCTGCTAAGAGATAGCCTTTTCCACATCCCATCACAAAATGCCACTTTTCGAACAGGAAAGCCATAGCACTATATTATTTGTAATGGTAATTTATACATTTTGAGGACCCCTATAATGTAATACATTACTGTCAAGGCTGCATTACCATCTTTTATCTGAGAAAGCGTTTTAAAGGTACCGTCAAGAAATAGATCTCCCATGTTTGATATTCAGTCCCCACTGTAGTCACATGTCCCTCTGTCTAGCATGGCAGGCAACCCAGCGCACCTTTCCACATGCATAACACACGGATAAAGGTATGGAGTTTGATTAAGTAACCATCCCTATTGTGTGTAGCGACAAGCCCACCAGATCTATAACAACCTCTGTCCAAAAGTGTGGCAAATTTGTTGGGACCTGGTAATAGGATAACTAGCCTGCACAAAATATTGACACAGCCCCGGATCTGAAGTCCCCCTGTTATTAGTGTGCCATACTGTATGTTGACATTTAACTCTAGGGTTGTTTCCCCACCCACACTAGCTTCAGCAATAAACTGCCTATGTCAGGAAAAAATGTGTGAGGATTATGGGGATATTCAGAAATAGCTATAGAGCTTTGGCAGGATCACTTTTTTCCTTTGTTAGTTACACTGCGCTTGTCTTAGGTAGGAGCTTTGGGGTCCGTATGCATAAGCCAGATCAATTTGGGAAACAGCTTCTCAACTCTCATCCAGAAAATACAGTAAACAAAATATCCCACTTAATCAAGTCTGAGGTGTTTTCGGCGTCAAGGTAGCCTGCATCTCCATTCACTTTTGGACCTAATTGTGAGATTGTACAGGTTATCCTTCCGGAATGAAGCCAGATTGCCCCAGGAGACTAGCTCAGACATTTATTTTTGCCAGATATTGTAGGCTAGTGTTGTATAGCGAGAGTGGTCTATATGAGGCACTCTAATGCACTTTTCAGACTTAGGGATAGGTACCACTAATGCCTCCCTCGTCGTGGGTAGGAGTCCACCATTTTCCATCGTTTAGAAAATTGTAGTTATTTGAAATTAATTCTTATGTACTTTCTTTATGAAAGTTGGTAGATCAGTTCTCGCAGCCCATCCATCCTAACCGGAGTTAGGAGGATATCCTGATGTGCATTTTCAAGCCAGACCATAGCCAGTTTGTCAAGGTAATTTATAATATTTCTTTGGGACTCACTGTTTACGGGGTTTCAGGTGCATGACTACAAGGCACAATCCCTTTAGTTAATTTATAGCTTAGTAACTGCACTGGTGATTTCGTTGGGCACTCTCCCTCAGCACATATTGTAGCCCTCTCATATTCTCCTACATGTTTAACCTCCCCATATCTGCCATATCGATATATTTTTACTTAGCAGGTACAGATGTTCAAAGCTTTAGCCTCTCCTGGTAGAGCATTTCCTGCTCCAACTTTGCCAGGCTGTGCCGAAGGACCTCAACACTTCTGCACGTTTAGCCATACTCATGCTCTCCGTAGGAAAGCACCATTTAATAAAATATCTACTTGTCCATGGGTCACATAGCTTCATAAATCTACTTGTCAAAAAGGCAAAAATCCACTGGTCCCTGCAGTGCGACTTAGTGCTGCAATAAATAACAGTAACCTCGTTATATGAGATCTGATAATCCCCCCCCCCCCTCCCAATTATGCCAGGCCTACTTCTACAGCACCTTTCAAGAGATCTACATACTGGGGCTGGAAATGGCATAAATCAATAATTCCAGGGCTGGAATGTGCTTTGGAGTCTCCAAACCTACTAACTTGCATGTTTTAGGGATTTTCACCAGCTCGTCTCAGGTTGTGGTGGTCCCAGGACAATGGAACCACCACCAAAACATTCACATGCTCTTTCTATCTACATCTTTGGGTCCCCTGAAACAATCTCTTCTCTTCTCCCCCCCCCCCCCCCCAGAAATTATAACCCCTGCCACTATTTATTATCTTTAAGTTTTCTCATGGCTGGAATTTGTTTTGCAGCTGAAGTTATTTTTTGGGCCTTGTTTGTAATCTCGTAGCAATAATCCTGATAGCCTTAAACATTGTGTAGTGCACTATGCCCTCCAAGCATGCTGTTTATAAAAAAAAAAAAGTATTTTGTTTGATTAAATATACTAAACGTTTGCTCCATGTATAATCTAGTCCACATATAGAGTACTCATGATCCTTGCAGGACTTGCTTCGTAGTTTACTAATACCTTTACCATCAGGGCAGGAGTGTTTCTCAGTGTGTTTAAGCACTCACTTTTAATAAATATATTACTAAAGCATGATGTGGTTGCGCACTGTGATTTACAGACAGTACATTTCAGAGAAATGTCCAAAAACCTTCCCACTAACTGGCACCTTTACTGATAAAACTAACTAGTGTATTAACAATCTGAAACACAGCACCAAGTAGTGTTCTGTGTGATGAAAAAAAGATTTTAATAGGATGAAAAAAGTCAGAAGTACAAAATGGTCTTTCACAGCTACTGAAATATATTTTGAAATGTTTGTAAAGTTGTCTTAGTTATATAAATGTTAGGAAAACCTGATACCAAAAGCCTTTCATTTCACATAGGTATGAGAAGTTCACCTTAAAAAATCCTGGAACTCTGCAGTCAAAAGGAAAACTACTTGCATGGCAAGAAGACAAGCTGACTTTTGATCTGTCTCTGAACTCAGAGCAAATGTGACAAGAATAAGATTTAAAGTCATCTTAATTGCTATTTCAGTTTCAGAATGAACAGAACAGCTGTTCTTTGTCTATTTATCTCATAAAATAAAGCTATAGGAGTGGTCCAGTAGATTTTTCAAGCATTGATACTGCTTTGCAGGGCATTACTTTTACAAAACATTTTTGCTTATATTTCACCACCTTTAAAATGTTTGTCTACGTCATCTCTGGGTCCCCACACTGTTAGTGGGGACCCCAAAATAACTCCTCCCACCATTCAGTGTCTTAGGTTTTTCTCATGGCTGCAACTTTAGTTTCACAGCTGGGAGAAGTTTTTTTTTTTTTTTTAAATGCCTTGTTTGTAATATGATTGCAGTAGGCTCGCTAGCCCTAAACATGTCATTTAGGGGCTAAACACTGCATTACGTTCTCCTGTTTTTTGCATGGTTTATACTTCTAGCGGCTAAGGGTATGGCTAATTGACAATGTTTCTTACAAATTATATTTTTTATAGTGCCCTCTAGGGACTGTTTTGAGCATTAGTCTAATGCCAAAAGTTTATTTCTGATAAAGGTTTGTATGACTGTATGTTGCAGTAATCTCTCCTTATTACAATTATGACCATAATGCAGGCCAACTTAACATCCTTATACTATGACTGAACACTGTTTTTCTCCTCTGACTGTCTTGTGAATTGTTAGCTAGCCAGCAACTCTGATGGTGGGGTGGTGAAAGTGGTATTCTATTGGGATTAGGATGGCAGATTTAAATTAAGATGCTAAATGGCAACATTCTAATTTTTTGCTGCAGATAGTGGAAGTAGGTAATTGAAAGGGCTATAGTTATATGCCGGGCTACTGGAATTATATGGCAGGAAAAGTCGAAACTGAGGCAGGATTGACCACATTGCGTGGCAAAGAAAGTCTAGTTAAACATTTACTATGTCAATAGCTTTAACTGAAGCAAATGCAAAACCTGTCGCATTGTAAATGGTTGGTTGTTGTGCAGGTTAGCAGTATCTATATTTGACTTGGTCTTGCTTCGATTGCTGGTTGGTGAGGGAGCGTCCCCTACCATTCCTTTATATGCTATTCTCCCCCTGTGAAGCACGCACATCCTTTGTATTTTCCGTTCTCTTGTTCCCAAGCCAACATAGTATTAATCTGTCCGGAGATCTGGACCCAGTGCACTGGTAATTTCAGCTGGTGATGAGGCTAATGTTAAGAGTTGTACATATGTGCTAGATTCTCATTTGAGCCTGCATCTCTGCCCCCGACAATGCTCTAGATTGGCTCTACTGCTTGCCCCAACTGACAAGGACCGAAATAACACTTCTTCCACAATTGGGGAAAAAGTGGCTGTCTCCATCCGCAGACAGGTGGACCAGAGGGGATACCATCCAGGTTCTGCTAGACTTGTCAGCAGCCTTTGACACCACCTCTCCAGCTCGAATTTTTCAAAGGCTGAAGCAGGCTGGTTTGGGGAATGTGGCACTGAAGCTCTTGGAGTCCTTTCTGTGTGAAAGCTCGAACATTGTGAGCTGTGGAGACTTCAGGGCCACTCCCTTTCAGCTCCCCTCGAGTCCCTCAAGGTTCTTCTTTGAACCCGACTCTTTAATCTTTGTGGCTCCTCTAGCAAAACTTGTTGGAACTTTTGGGTCCATGATGTCATCCTATGCTGATGACATCCAGCTCATCAGTTCTACCCTGGATGACTGGTGCTAAGGTAGCTACTATGTCTTGAGCCTGCACGCAGGAAGTGGGCAGCTGCATGAAGGCGAATTGGCAAAAATTTAATGGAGTAAAAGCAGTTTATATATATATATATATATAAAATGTTTCAATTGGAATGGGCAATGGTGGCCTGAGTGTTGCGGTGCATTACCAGTTGCGCTAACAGCAGCTACAAATTTGGGGGTGATGTTTAATAATGCTCTGACATCCAGGCGAACATTAGGGTCACAGCACGTGATTCTGGCTGATTTGTGTTGAGGAAAATGTTACTTCTTCTACCGCAAGATCTTAGGGTCTCTGTGGTTCTAGCCCTCATATCTTCTTGGCAAGACTATTATAATGCCCTATATTTGTACATAAACCAGGTCTCTCAAATTACAAATCATCCAGAATGCAGCTGCTCAACTAGTTCTGGGTTTGCCCAGACATGGGTCTATTCGTGAGGGGCTGCACCAACTACACTGGCTACCTATTTAAAAAAACATCTCTTTGAAGGCCCGCTATCTGGTGCTTAAAGCTCTTCACTCACAAGCTTCTGGCTATTTGGCTGCTATGAACTGATATGTACCTTTGCCACTGCTGAGATCAGGTAGCTTTTTGGTAGATATTCCCTGGGCTATGAAAGCCAGCTGGGGAGATCGGGCCTTCTTGACAGCAGCTGGTATGTTGTGTAATTCCCTTACAGAAAATAGCCACAGGATGGAGCGTTTAGCATTTCGCAAACTTGTTAAAATATGGCTTTTTACACTGTATGAGGGGATTGTCGTCATGCCCTTATTAGGGCTAAGTGAGACTGCTGACTCCTGGTGGTCTCCGGGGTTTTTTTTTTTTTTTTTTTTCCCCGTCACTGCTCTGATACCTGACGGTCATGCGCACAATAAATACAACAGATAATTTTACCGGTTTCTTTAGCTGCTGCTGGAGGGCCTTCTGGCCCTCTTTACTCCAGATTAGTCTGGCACTGAATCTATTAATAACCGGCAGTAGGTTGCATAAAAGTGAGTCGTTAAAATTAGGACTGTGGGTGTTTGCTGTTATAAGTTGTTTCCCTTGTGTTCCCGTCATTGTATTGCAATCATATTTATATAGCGCTTACTACCCCTGACGAGGCGTTGAAGCTCTTTTCAGTGAGTAGCGCGCTACTCTGGAACCCAACAAGAATTAGTGATGGATTAGTATCGGGAAATGAGTACAGTTTTAGTATTATGAGTTAATGTGAGCCGCAGATATAAGTTTGTTAGTTAGCTTGACTGGAGTAATGGAGGGGTGGAGGAGGAAAGAAATCCAGAAGTGTTAATTGGGAGTATATCCTTCATTTACTCAACCCGAAGGCTTGGGATGAGTAAAGGGGGATGGAGGAGGGAAGAGTATGTGGAAGGGTTAGGGAGAGCATAGTAGCAGGGTGAGATAAATGCAGGAGAATTTAGTAGGGTTGTGTGGGAGGTCACGGTAGTAGAGAGGTTTGGTGAGTTAGATGTGGAAGTGGAGGGAAGAGCTTAGGCAGAGTATTTAGGAGATGAAAGTAGTAGAAAGGATTTGGGATGAGTCAGAGTGAGAATGGAGGATAGTTTGAGAGAGACATGACCTGATGATGGTTAGATAAGTGTGATAAGATGAGAGCAGGAAATCATAGATATCTAGTACAACAACCCACCCAGGAGCCATGCAATGACCCACAAATATACACACACACAACATAATTAGAACCATGGGCAAAATATACTTAGTCAAACAGGTTTAAGGTGTGTGTTTATTTTATTGTTGACATAGTAGCGATACATATTTTCTAAAGAAACTATACATAACTAGAAATATACACAATCTGAAAAAATATTTATCAACGTAGGCATATGTAGTTCATGGTTGTTTGAATATGGTGGTTATGAAGGAAAGAGCCAAGTCTTGTTTGTGTGTTAAAGAGCACATATTTGGCACACATTTGACAACCATTCCTAACGATAATACCCCCGCCCCACCACCCATGCTCCCACGTTGCATAACACTGACGACCCAAACTACAGTTATCCTTCATTTATCCTCACAGTGGTATTAAGTACTTTCCCCAGATCACCAAATTACCTTATGCCGAATTGCTTCGCTTCCACTAAAATGATGTGCATTTTACCAAGCTGCTTCAAAGTCTAACAGTAATATGTGCAAATGTTATTAAAATATATTCGGATCAAAATCTGACCAAAGTACTGTTGCCTTGGGTGTGACAAGTAAGGTTGGTTAACTGAAGTATTTGTTGTGGGCAATAGCTTACGTTTTAGGTCTAGGACTGGCTTTTGACAGCACAGCTGTCAAAGTGACCTGTTGCTGGTAATATACTGAGTGGGTTATGGGTCTTCCCCATTCAGTAGTGGCTTCCTTCGGCAGCCTCGATTCAGCCATTAGCTTAAGACTGTCAATCACATAATTAGCTTGGCTTAGCCCAGTGGAGCGTCCACTTAACTAAATGTTTGGCTCTGCCCATCTGCCTTGGCTTAGGTGGGTGCATTGTTCTGCAAGAGGCACTAGCTACTACTGTAGCACTCTTTCAGCTCCTGCTGGCTCCCTGTGTTAACACGTGTTGGCACATTAATCCCAGACCTGTTTGCTTTGCCACTGCTTGTTATCTATTTGTAGTTATCAGCAGTGGATCTAGTCTTTTCTTGGTATTGCCCCTTCTGCCAGCATTTTGTGTAGTGTTTACTAGACATGTGGCATAGTCCACAGTTAATCAGCTTTCCTAAGATGGTGTTTAGTTTTGGCCGATTACTTATTTGATGGTCGAAATTAAAATGCTTCTGAATTTAAATTTAAAAAAAATAAACTGTACACGGATAGAAAATACTTGGCCTAAAAGGCTTGACAGTGCCTCTGCAGTGTGGGCAGGTGCCATGCCCACATAAATGGATTGACAGTAGTCTGGTGGCAGTCTCTTGTTCTTACCAGAGATATGTAGGTTTGCAGACCTGTTTCTCTTTAAAATGAAACACCCCCTGCATTAAGACTTTGGTATTGTACTAGATCATGACATACCAAACCAAAAGTTAGGTGAAATGGTAACTGGTGGTCATGGTTTACCTGCCAGGGGCTTTTCTGACCATTCTCATCTGATAGTGTGGCTTGGGAGTAAAGGCGGGGATCCCAGAGATGGAGGCTGGGGACCTGGGACCTACAGGATCGAGAGGTGGTGCATGGGCTCAGAGTAGACACTGAACTATATTTCTTGGAAAAGGTGGTGTCAGTTGAGTCTCCTGTGGTGCTCTGAGAGGCGCATAAGACAGTGATCTGTGATAGTGATCATAACTTGGTGGCATGAAAGAGAAGGAAGGCGTCAAACACTGGAAAACTATGTGCAACAGCTTCTGGAGTTGGAGGAGGCTTTAGGTTGGGCTCCTGACCCTTCTGTCCTTCACCAGTTGGAGCTGGTTAAGTCTGGGTATAGGGAAACAGCGGCGAAGGAGAGTAGAACTCTGCTGCGCACCGTCCAACATAGGCTGTATGAAACAGGTGATACAGCAGGGAAACTGCTGGCTTGGAAGAAAGGAAATGGAAGCGAGGTGGGTAGATGAGGTTGTGACACCAGAGGGAGCTACGGTTTCCTCGAAATAAAGAAATTACTAGGGCCTTTGCCGGCCAGTATGCGGTTCTATACCAGCCACGCCTGCTACAGGATGCACACCGGATTAGGGAATACCTACAAAATAGTTGTCCCAGTCTTAGATGCAGAGGCTTGGGTGGTTTTAGATGGAGACATCACCTTAGAGATTAAAACCGCCACGACAAAGCTGCACTCCGGAAAGGCCCCAGGCTCTAATGGGTTCCCAGTGGAGCAGTTCAAAAGACTTAAAGATCTCTTAGCCACTCATCTTAATAGGTTCCGGGAGGTGAGAACCCAAGGAGCCCTCCCTTCAGGCTTGAGGCGGGCAGAGAGTGGTAATCCATAAAGGGAGGCCCAGTGTCCTGTGCTTCATATAGACCGATTTCCCTCCTTAAGGTAGAGGTGAAGGTTTTGGCCACCGTTCTAGTGATGTGCTTCCATGTTATAACCCCTCCAGTCCATAGGGACCAATCTGGCTTCATGCAAGGAAGGTCCACAAGATATAATTTGAGACTATTCCAGAACTAGATATGTACTGTCATGCACTGCCCGGATCCACTCATTTTTGGCTCTGGATATTGAAGGCATTCAAGGCAGTGCATTGGCCCTTCTTGGAGGGTACCTTGGAGAGATTGAGTTGGCCCAAGATATCTGTAGTGGGTGAGGCTGCTCTACTGTAATCCGGTATCAGTGGTTAGTGTAAATGGGACCCTCATCAGAGTTTCCCATTGCTAGGGGCACCAGACAGGGGTGTCCCTTGTCCCCCTTGTTTGCCCTCACACTAGAATCTCTGGCGTGCTCGATCTGTGTCCATCCTCAGTTACATGGGTTCAGGCTGAGAGGGGGAGGAGGGACGCCTTTCCTTATATGCTGACGACCTATTTTATGTGGTGAGACCTCTAGACTATCTTCCAAGACTTTCTCGGGTATTTGCAGAGTATGGGTGCTATTCTGGGTACTACATTAACTGGAATAAATCTTTGTTGTATGCTCCTCAGGAGAACACGCTTCTCCACTCCCTTCCATGTCAATTACAAATTTCAATTAAGGGATTTAAATATTTTGGGATATTTATGATACATAAGGAGGACCTTTGCTACACCTGAAACTTGGGGAGGGTGTCCCACTTACTTTGATACTTTGGGTTGGGTGGCTATTTAAGATGATCCCTCCCCTGAAGTTGCTGTATGTCTTACAAAATACATATTACTTGACCCCCCTGGAATTTTGCAAGACCCTGCCGCAAGACATACAGCTTTTTCTGTGGGGGAAGAAACCCCCTCGAATAGCACTTAAATCAGTGCAGCATAACCAGTATAGTGGGGGTCTGTCTATACCAGATGTAGAGGCATACTATTGGGCGGCGCACCTGATCAATGTTAATGAGTGGCTTTATGTCCTGGGGGACCATCCTACTTTCGACTGGAGAACCTGCAGTGGGAGGGGAAATTGTCTCCAGTACTTATATGGAGGAGGGTGGGAAAGAGGCATTTCTTACCCACTACCCGGGCGGCTCTTGGGGCGTGGGGCCATGGTCACCAGGGTGCTGGGATGGATACACATGCCCACCAAGATGACCCCTCTGTGGTAAGGATGCTCATTGCTGGAAATTAGTAAATTGACCAGCTTTGAGGCTTGGGGTTGCATTAGTTTCCAACATAGATGTTAGAAGGGGGAGATCTCGGTCACTACTGGTTGCATATGGGCTCAACAGGACAAGTTCTTCCACTATGCTCGATTGAGACATGCATGGAGGGCAGAGGGCCTCCTGAGGGAGAGAGTACTTGAATATGCTCCAATGGAAGGCAGATTGTTAATGGAAATGTTGAATATTAATGCAGTCTATAGTGTATAGGACAATTAAGAATAATACGCTTTGCAGACTACATTGTCTGTGGGAGGCTGATATAAGGGAAAGGGAAGACAGACTGGAAAGCAGCGCTGATGTTTCCATGAGAAGTAGCCATTAGGCCAAGGTTGCAGCTAATCCAGTTCAAGATCCTTCTTAGGGTTTACTGTGATAGACAGCATCTACATACTATGGGGAGGGTGCAGCACCCAAACTTTCTTCGATGCCAGGAGCAAATTGGTACTTTCTTACATACCATTTGGGGGTGCCCGGTTATACAGGAATGTTGCACAAAGATTGCAGGGGGTGCTGATGGAGTAGATCCTGCTGGACCCCAAATTTATTCTACTGGGAATCCCCAACGACATTGACTTTCCCCGGGTCAGACTCGTATTCTGTAATCTTGGGTTAGTGGTGGCTAAGAGGTATGTTTCCGTCTTTGGGGATCTGAGTTAGGCTCCATGGTGGACATGTGGAGAAGAGGGATGGATTCATGAAGGTTGAAAAGGTAACCTATGCAAACAGAGGCTGTCCACGAAAGTTTGGGAGGGTCTGGCGGGGCCTGGACGGTGTACCACTCAATAATAATGTAGGTATTTGTGGAATATGGATCCACTGGAGTGTGATGCAGACTGTAAAATACGGACTATTGCGAGGCAGAAGGATTGGAATACATACGGTGTGGAACAGAGACCAATTAACATGCATGAGGATATGCTTATGTGTCTGGGTGTTTTTTGGGGGCAGAGGGGTGGAGACTAGACTGTTCATTTTCAAAAACACCGGTGCCTCTGTAGAGTACTGTATACTTTCTCTGGATATAGTATGCACCTGTTGAAAATCAAAGTTTTAGAATATCAAAAAAACAAAATAATCTAATAATGGTTCCAAATTCACAAACGTTACTTGTGGTTGTATTAAAATGACGAGTTAACTTGCATCTGCTTTTTTTCATGCGTGGCCTTTGGCCCATTCGAGGTTTAATGTAGATTCAAAGTCATTAAAAACTGACATGAACATTATCCATGTGTGCTGTTAACGACTAGTTAATAAGAGGATGGTGCTGGAGATGAACCATTTGTAGTGTGGATTAATTCCAGCGTTTTTGGCAGATCTGTCCTGCATCTCTCTGCCCAAATAGTTAGGAGACTGATGCCCGAAGATACTTATGTTAATGTGTTAAACTATTACGAATGTTATAGCTGAATACATTAAAGAAGCATTGGGCATTGTAACCTGACGTCTAAAAATGTTTTGTCTTTGTTCTGTAGGTTTCGTTTCTCCCCACCCCGACCTTCCATTGAACATTATTCTTTTGAAGATTCTTAGTTGTCAAGCCGCCAAAGTGGAGAGTGCGATTGCAGAAGGGGGTGCTTCTCGTTTCGGGTAAGTTACATTTATTTTCATTTGCAACTTAAAGTGACTTGGGTGTCAAAAATCACTTGAGGTTTATACAGTTACCTTCATGTGTAAACGAAGGTCAAGCTACTTAAGTGTAGTAACTTTTAAGGTTGTTAAAGCGGTCCTCTGCTTTTGATTGGCTATTGTTCCCTTTCCTAACTTTCTTGACATGAAGGTTTCATATAGGATCCTTAAACTTAGAATGCTCATCTGTTATTTTAAGAATGACAACTTCGGGTGTGCCACGTTTAGTTGGGATCCTCATACGTACTTTTTCGATAAACGTGAACGGATGGTAGGCATATGTAGCAGTGAATGTATAAAGTGACATAGGGCAAATGAGAGCCTGTGAATCGCCTGTGTGTGAAGAGGCAGGAACTGCATTCGGAAGTATCATTCTAAAAATAAAGTATTTTGGTGCCTAAGGAAAGTGGACGTAGCAGCTAGGCAATTCACGTACCCCACCTTGCTTGTTTAGTCTTGTCAGAGTTTTCCTTTTGGCGCTCTTGCTAGTTAAATGCTTCACTGAAAGAGTTTGCGAGTTGTTTAACGAGTGTATTTGAACGAAACCGATAAAAGTACAGTTGAAAGCTGAAGTACTAAATGAAATGAGGCTTGACAATAGCCTAAGAACTACACTGTTGAGAGGTTAACTTACGTTTGCCTATTTCTGCTTTAGATGACTAGTCTTAATTGGCTAGTGTGGCGCCTCAGTCTCCTCGCATTCTACTGTACTAAAGTTTCGTATAATTCGGGTCCTCTGGCAATGAATCGTAAACTCCATCATGAATTGCAGCCGTACTTTGCCTAGAAAACCGTGTTCTAGCTCATTTATGTTCGCTTGCCAAAGCAGTTTTGTCTCCTCTCAGTTTTAGATGTTAATGATGATACTGTATCTAAATACGAAATTGTCATGAACATGGTTCAGCATAGATCACCCTGTTTTCCTTCTGCCAGGGTAATAAATCTGAGCAGGGATTATCTATGGCAGGCTGATTTAGCTTAACAAATTAAAATTTCTAATGTTGTTTAAAAGTACAGTTTTGCCGACATTTGCAGCATTGGATTAGTCAGAACCATTTTAAAAGCATTATAGTTTGCTCCGAGATCTAGAAAAAAAGTGGCCGCTTCTGAACAGCAGGGTGTAAGTTTCTTTTGCAAGGCCCTGGCTACATGTATGTAGTCCATTTGCCATATTTTCTTTAGTTTCACCCGTGGAGACTTGTGTTAAGTTTTCCGGATCCCTGCTAATGTCTGGTATTCTCCAGCTCATGCTTAATTGTTAGGCCCTATTATTGGAGGTTTCATAGCTAACCATTGTGATTTTTTTTTTTTTTTTATTTATGGCATTTGATGCCACGGGTGTATGCACCAGTCCTTAAACTGTTCTTACAGTGGTCATTATATTTTCCACCGCCCTGTTTCAAATTGGGGCAAAGGTTTAAGAAAACTTGTTGGATCACACACCGCTAGCCCTGAGTTTTGAACTGTATTTGTAATATTTTGCTTTGTGTTGTGGTGCCATCCGTGCCTTTGTTTCCAAAGGCATCCAAAAAGGTTCATGCCTTAGGAGAATGTCGAAGTTCTGTAGCTCACATGTATTCACAACTCATTTTTTTCCATTTCTTATATGGTGCACTTGCAAAACTGGGCACCTCTCTAGATCTGCCTAACCATACTTAATTGGAGTAGACCGATTGTGAGACACTGGCTTTATATTTTTAGGAAGAGCAGCTGTGGGAAGAGCTGCAGTTTCTGAGGAGGGTAAAGGATGATCAATATTTCACCCTATAACTGACCATTTCCAGGTTTGCCAATGGATGGTCTAGCTTATCCTTTTCAGCACCAACAACTGGCAGGCTGAAATGTAGCGTTGGTATGACATTCCACAACGCTCTGGCATCTTTAGAAAAGAGTGTGTGTCCATGAGCAGGTGTACAATTTACCTGTTAGAACGCAGCCAATCAAACGTCCTTTTTTTTTTTTGGTAACTGGTTTTTCACGCACCACAGTTCCCAACAGCCATCAAGGGGACGCCAATCTTTTTTTTTTTTTTCTCCATTTATGGAATTTGGAGCTGTTGATTTGTGGTAATTAAAATTCATTCTTGGCCAGTCCCTGTGTAATCTAGGAATATAAAGGAAATTGTTCTAAAAGTGTTGATTTTTTTTTTTTTTTTTTTTTAGATGGAAGTGTGAAAAGTGCATTTTTTTTTCTTTAGGCAGGTCGCTGAGGATGTTTAGTGTTCAACAATAGGGGTCGTTTGGTTCCATTTTGATAAGTGTGGAAAACGGCACTTTAATTTGCAGACTTAATCCCTTTTGTAGTGTGGCTTGATTTCAGTTTTTCTGTGATGGATATTCTAATTGTCATCTCCGCTGTACAGTATTTCTGGCGGAATCTTAGTAGGTAACGTTTCATTAGCAGACCAACTACGCAGACTGTTTTGAAAGGAACCTTATTTAAACTGAAGGACTGCCTGCTGTGTGTGGTCCCTCTTCCCCATATGTGAAGTTGGTTGACTGGCAGTTTGTGGGTCGGTGAAATAGTGGTGTCCATTTGGAAAGCAGCATTGGGTGCATATAGTAGTTTCTCTGCATCAGGTTTTTGGTTCCTTCCAACATATCCCTTGTACTTATATACCCTTGCTTTTTAAGTGTAGGTTCCTGTCGCCTTTCTTTGTTGACTATAACGTACCCATTCGTCTTTAAAAGCAACCCCCCTCTTGTTCTGGGTTTAAGATACAGCCACACATTAACTAGTCCAAATAGGCTTGTGTGTGGGTGTCCTGCTCTGGGAACAACACTCCGGCTGAATCGGGAAAACGGTAGTTCATTTCAAACCATTGTATCTAATTCTGTTTGATCAGAAGCCTGGCATTCCTGCAGGAACAACCCATAACTTGCTGCATGAAACCTGGGTATGGTGGAATGCGACAACTCTCCTCCTATCCCTTCTTTTACATCCCTTTAGCCCCCTCTCTATCCCCTTCCCCATCTAGCCCACAGCCACTACTTCAACCACCATTTTTTGGGGACAGTTGTGACCTACCATATCTTAACACCAATGCTCGTGAGACCAGCTTTATCATATTAAAAATGCCATTGTAAAGCCCTAAGGTCAAGGGTCACACTCAGACTGAAATATAATTGGGACTGGTTGTTTAGGAGACGGCCACTAAAGCTTGATTTCCCCAAGGACTGCATAGCTGGTTCTTACTGTCCTCTATCTAGTATAGTTGCTGACCTTTGTTTGTTTGAGACCGCAAGCTTTGGCCTGTTGTAATCCATCTTGGAGCTTTTAACCATGCCCATCACGAACATGGGCTTGCCTTTCAAAAATTCTTTCTCATTGGTAAATGCTGTACGTTTGTCCCTCCTAGGGGCAGTTTTGTTACTGCCTTGGCCAATTACCCGTTACATGGATATTTGCACTTTCGCTGATATGTTTGACTGCAAGCAAACTTTTTTTTCTTTTGTGTCTCTCCTTTGCGCTCATGTTCCTGGCAGCCATAGTGCGTTAAATTTCAGCTTGTTTTAAGCTTAAACTTCAGATCCTTCTATGAAGGTAAAGTGCAGACATGACATTGTTTAGTATACTGTTGTGAGGTCTACCTCAGTGGCTTTCAACCTGTGGTCCAGGGACCCCTGGGGGTCCGTGACTACTTAAAAAAAATTAAATAACCGATTAGGTCCCAACAGTCAGAGGGGGGCCCCCTGGGTTTCAATAATAAAGTGGGGGTCCACAGACCACAAAAGGTTGGGAAACCACTGATCTATCTGATTTTCAAACTCTTACCACCTCCTAGACTAAGCCATGGACAGTCGAATGCCTGCTGGGAAAAATGATTATGTACCTGGTGTGTAGTAGTATTGAGGTGGTTTGGGTAACATAACAATACCAACACTGTATGCAGCCCAGTAACCACTGACTAGTCCTTTTCCTTCAAAGGCCCTGTGCCTCCAACATGACATTGCGCCGAGAGCAGTTTCCTACATTAGTGCGAGCAATCCGTTAAAGGTGATTTTTCACTTACTCCAATATTCTGGAGAATCAGACTCCACTTTTAGACTCACTTTTGATTAAAGTTGAGGAAAAACTAGATTTATGACAATATTTAACGTTTTTTTCCTTTAAGGACAAAAGCGGTGCTAGTTTTATTGAATGCTCCTGGATAGGGAAACTGGTGGGACTTATCTTGTAACATTTTTATTAAAAGTAAACAGTGGATTACATTTATACATTGGCCTCCATAGCTGGTGGGGGGAGGAATGCATGCTCTTGTGTGGGTTCAGTCTTGGCTGACAAGTGTAACTGCCCTGCTTTCTAAAACGCCCCTATCAATCCTGTACACAGCTTCCCATGTCCAACTCTGATTGGTTCCTATTGCGCACACTGAGCCAGAACACCTTCCTCTTTGTCCTCGTGCTAGACTAAACTTCCCTGAGACTAATGGTTTAGGAAGTTCGAAACAGTTCACTTCGTACATAGGTCCCCTTAATTTTTGTTGAGGTGGTAGTGGTTTACTGTGAGGAGGGGACTAACCCAACCTGACTGCTGCTGCAGCAGATATCTTGGCGCTTAGGCATTTCCACCCAGTTCTCAATATACTGGCCTGCAGAAAAGGCAGTTCAAAGGACGTTGGTGCTGTATTTGGTTTCTCGTGGATTTGCCATTTTATCTGTGAACCTCCTAATTACTAGAAGATTCTAGTTGAGGTTTGGCATTACTGGGCTGCTTGGTATAGAGGCAAGCATTGGCATACACTGCTGTCCATGCTTTCATATCCGTTCGTACCAATGGGACGGGGTAGAGGTGTAAATAGAGTGGGTCCTTATAAAATACCAGCAGTGTAAAGGTGCAGTGAATGAGGGGAGGTTTGTTAAACCATTTTTTTTTTTTCTTGACATCGCTACCAAATAAATCTGACCTGGTGAAAACGGCAGTATTCCATTACGGAAATTCCACTGCGGAATAGTCCGTTTTGTATTTCTTGTTTATTTGGTTCATTGTAATTTGTAATGGTGGGTTAACTGTCCTTCCTGTAGTTACTCCTTTTGCATTGCGATTGAATTTAAATATAAATATTAAAAACGTAAGTAACCGCTTAATGAATTATAGTTTTACAGACGTTGAGTTACCACATTGCTAACTCGTTACAATATACATCTTGCTTATTGGAAGTCTTTTACTTTGTAACAATGGTCAGGTCAAATTGAATTGATATGAAATAGGCTTAAGATATTGCTTTAATTTCATTATTTCTGATGACAGTGCTTCTTCGGGCGGAGGAGGAGGTAGGGGTGCACCTCAGCACTATCCCAAGACTGTCTGCAACAGGTATCAATACTTTGTTTTACTTAAACATTGTGGTAGTATTTTAATAGGCTATCATGTAGAAATGGTGGCAGATACCAGCTCTAGTTACATTGTAGCCATTATTTTTTTTTGGTTACCAAAGCTTAAGTTGGTTTGTTGTTTACCATTAAGACTAACATACATGCTGCTTTCGAGATGCCAGTAATTATGCTTGGCACCTTTAAAATTTATAATTTGGCTATCCTTCCTGAAAGAAAATCCGTGCGCGCCTAAGATTTATAAAAAAAAAAAAAAGCGAACAGTTTCATTTTGCACTTGTGTCCCAGTAGCATTCAGTACGGATGGTGCTGGGGATCCCGTGAATGCAGTCTGAGCTGGTGGGTTTCATAATTTGCCTCCATGGGGTGTGTAAGGTAGTGACTTATGTCTGTATATCATACCTCCTCCAAAGCTTAATCACAGTGCTGAAAAAGCCATTATTTTTCTTTAGGAATGTTTGATTGCAGTGCTTATTTTGTGTGTTCTTTTTCTTTTCACCCCCCCAGACAATACGAATTTTCACATGACAGTTTCCCAGCAATCGTATATACCCTTCCCGGATTGAGTAGCGCACATTTGTGCAACATGCTTTTTCGTTAGTGCAGGTAGCAGATGTTAGGACATTGTGCTTTGAGGCTTGGTGGTTTAATGTACAAAGGTACTTTGAAACCGTCGCCAAAGCCAGCTCCCCGAAACATTATTCTGTTGCAGTAGTCATTACCTATACACCGAGAAGCCTTTACAATTGAGAAGTAAATTGCGTATATTGGTGTAAGTTAACTCTGCAGACTGCATTAACCTGATCTCCAAGTGCAAATATAAGAAAGCTACATGGGACATGGTGTGAATTGAGGCCACAGCCATTTACATAACTTTATATAATAGTTCAGTGAAGCAGCACAACATCTGCTTATGACGTGCATTACTGGCATCGGCTTTAAGCCGTCTGTTATCAGTAACTTGTTTGGTAACGGCATGTTGAAACGTGAATGACTCGCTCTACATGATTTTAACGCTTCCCTTCCCACTTTGGCTCGTTGTCCCCCATTTGCGACTAGGCTGCTACAAAGCAGTGATGAGCAGTTTTTACCTTTATTAGGATAGGGTATGAATTATCTTGGATTAAAGGATAGTTTGAACTGCCCCAAACTCCTTGTTAGCTGCTTGCGAACGGGTGTATTTTATGAACGCCGCATCTTCCGCAGTTGCATGCAGAGTGCGCTAGGATAAGTAAATTGCGAGTTGTGCATGCCAACCTTGCAGTTTCGTGTAGTGGCCGAAACGGTATTTTTCTGTATTGTACGTTGCAAGCTTTAGATATAAAATGATAACACGAGCAATTGATGTTAGTAAGAGCAGCTCACCCAGTTCTAATATTAAAACATTAAATCTTGCAAGTTTTTCCCCCCAGTCCTTATAATTTCTCCTGCATGCGGCGTGTACCAATCCTTAACTGGGTTGCGATTTTTTCCATGTGGACCCCTGCAATAAGTATATTTTGGAACTCTACTGAAACCTCCCTAGATATGTTTAAGGTATCTACATCAGTGAGCAGTTATTGTACTGTATGGCTATTGCGTTATTCATGTAATACATATTGCTTTCTTCGTCCATCCACGCCATTTGCTTTCAAGCCGCCAGCCTTTGGCTTGAGATGTCGCCAATCATCTTTTGGATCGGCCCACTCAAGTGTGTGTGTTTTTTTTTTTTTTTTTTTTTTTTTTTTTTTTGGTAGGTCTTTTTTTTTTTTTTTTTGGGTTGTTTGGGTGTTCCACCTCAATTGGAATGAATATATGAAGGTCTATTGTATATCTGGAATCGATTGTTAAACTGCCTGGTAGCACCGTATAGAGCGACCACTGATGAAAGCATTTGAATTATTGATGCTGCACAAGGTTTGCTCCTTTTGCTGTATAGTCGGTTTTCAGATTATTTTATTTGCACTCACTCCCCATTGCTGCCTGGCAATTAAGCATTGCTACGCTGCGTGCACAAGCGCGATACACATGTAATTGTTTTTTGCTAATTTTGTTTAAAAAAAAAAAAATATATATATATATATACACTGAGATCTAATGAAGTATTTTGTAAGTGATATTTTAGAAGAGTGCCTACTTGTCAATTAGCTTGATCGGCTGCCAAACATGTGCGGAAGTGTTTGACTGTTGGTGTTTAGTCGCTACAGTGTAATTTGACTTGAGACGTTACTTTTGTTAGAATGCTTTTTATTTTAATAGCGAGTACCTGGGGAAAACCCCAGGGCCTGGCGTTCAGAAATGGATTCCTTCACGAAGCACTAGACGAGATGTCAATCCCTCTAACAACTCCGCAATTAACCCTGCGAGCAACTCCGCGAGTGAGAAAGAACGACACGATGCCATTTTTAGGAAAGTACGAGGGTAAGTTGTGGCTGCCACATTTTTAATTAGTTTGAAGTTATAAAACAGTGGGCTTTCTAATGTGTGCTGGTGTACCACAGATCCGCAATACTGTACCATTTTTTTTTTCTGCCTTTCCTTGTACTTCCTGCGTCTTTTTTTTTTTTTTTTGCTGGCAATTGGGTAAAACCTCATTGGGGTGCGTGTCTCCCTGAGCGGGCCACTACATTTTGTGGCCTAACGTAAGTGGTAACAGACTTTGACTAAAAATTTCTACAAGATCTTGATCAGATTCCAAGATGTTTTCATGCAGGCAAGCAGCTTCTATAAAGGCATTAGGTTTTGTCTCCAGATGACATGACGTGGTCCCCGTGTTTGCAGCCACTGACTCTGGGTGCAGAATGCAATACCTGAAAGGATATTGGGCCCACCAATTTGTGGGGGGGGTTTGGGGGTCGGGGGGGCATGAAAGAGTACAGATCCTTTCTATGGTACTGACGGGGTCCTGAAATTCTGGTACGTTCATTTCCCTTTCGTCCAGACTAGTGGGGTGTAGGAAGTTGGCTCTGTATGCACTATTTCAAAGTAAGGAATAGTATGCACAGAGTCCAAGGGTTCCCCTTAGAGGTAAGATAGTGGCAAAAAGAGATAATACTAATGCTCTATTTTGTGGTAGTGTGGTCGAGCAGTAGGCTTATCCAAGGAGTAGTGTTAAGCATTTGTTGTACATCCACATAGACAATAAATGAGGTACACACACTCAGAGACAAGTCCAGCCAATAGGTTTTGTTATAGAAAAATATATTTTCTTAGTTTATTTTAAGAACCACAGGTTCAAATTTTACATGTAATAGCTCATTTGAAAGGTATTGCAGGTAAGTACTCTAGGAACTTTGAATCATTACTTTAACATGTATACTTTTTACATAAAACACAATAAGCTGTTTTAAAAGTGGACACAGTGCAATTTTCACAGTTCCTGGGGGAGGTAAGTTATTGTTAGTTTCAACAGGTAAGTAAGTCACTTACAGGTTTCAGTTTTTGGTCCAAGGTAGCCCACCGTTGGGGGTTCAGAGCAACCCCAAAGTTATCACACCAGCAGCTCAGGGCCGGTCAGGTGCAAAGGTCAAAGAGGTGCCCAAAACACATAGGCTATAATGGAGAGAAGGGGGTGCCCCGGTTCCAGTCTGCCAGCAGGTAAGTACCCGTGTCTTCGGAGGGCAGACCAGGGGGGGTTTTGTAGGGCACGGGGGGGGGGGGACACAAAGTAGCACAGAAAGTACACCCTCAGCAGCACGGGGGCGGCCGGGTGCAGGGTGCAAACACGCGTCGGGTTTCCTTCAGTTTTCAATGGGAGACCAAGGGGTCTCTTCAGCGATGCAGGCAAGGGGGGGGGGGGCTCCTCGGGGTAGCCACCACCTGGGCAAGGGAGAGGGCCTCCTGGGGGTCACTCCTGCACAGAAGTTCCGTTTCTTTAGGGGCTGGGGGCTGCGGGTGCAGGGTCTTTTCCAGCCGTCGGGAAATGGAGTTCAGACAGTCGCGGTCAGGGGGAGCCTGGGGATTCCCTCTGCAGGCGTCGCTGTGGGGGCTCAGGGGGGACAACTTTGGTTACTCAGTCGTAGAGTCGCCGGAGGGTCCTCCCTGAGTTGGTTGTTCTCCACCAGTCGAGTCTGGGTCGCTGGGTGCAGTGTTGCAAGTCTCACGCTTCTTGCGGGGAATTGCAGGGGTCTTTAAATCTGCTCCTTGTAACAAAGTTGCAGTTCTTTTGGAGCAGTGCCGCTGTCCTCGGGAGTTTCTTGTCTTTTTCGAAGCAGGGCAGTCCTCAGAGGATTCAGAGGTCGCTGGTCCCTTGGAAAGCGTCGCTGGAGCAGGTTTCTTTGGAAGGCAGGAGACAGGCTGGTAAGTCTGGGGCCTAGGCAGTTGGTGTCTTCTGTTCTTCCTCTGCAGGGGTTTGTCAGCTCAGCAGTCCTTCTTCTTGTAGTTGCAGGAATCTAAATCTTTAGGTTCAGGGAAGCCCTTAAATACTAAATTTAAGGGCGTGTTTAGGTCTGGGGGGTTAGTAGCCAATGGCTACTAGCCCTGAGGGTGGGTACACCCTCTTTGTGCCTCCTCCCAAGGGGAGGGGGTCACATCCCTAATCCTATTGGGGGAATCCTCCATCTGCAAGATGGAGGATTTCTAAAAGTTAGTCACTTCAGCTCAGGACACCTTAGGGGCTGTCCTGACTGGCCAGTGACTCCTCCTTGTTGTTTTCTTTGTTTCCTCCAGCCTTGCTGCCAAAAGTGGGGGCCGTGGCTGGAGGGGGCGGGCAACTTCACTAAGCTGGAGTATCCTGCGGTGCTGTGACAAAGGGGTGAGCCTTTGAGGCTCACCGCCAGGTGTTACAGCTCCTGCCTGGGGGAGGTGTTAGCATCTCCACCCAGTGCAGGCTTTGTTACTGGCCTCAGAGTGACAAAGGCACTCTCCCCATGGGGCTAGCAACATGTCTCTAGTGTGGCAGGCTGCTGGAACCAGTCAGCCTACACAGATAGTCGGTTAGGTTTCAGGGGGCACCTCTAAGGTGCCCTCTGTGGTGTATTTTACAATAAAATGTACACTGGCATCAGTGTGCATTTATTGTGCTGAGAAGTTTGATACCAAACTTCCCAGTTTTCAGTGTAGCCATTATGGTGCTGTGGAGTTCGTGTAAAACAGACTCCCAGACCATATACTCTTATGGCTACCCTGCACTTACAATGTCTAAGGTATTGCTTAGACACTGTAGGGGCACAGTGCTCATGCACTGGTGCCCTCACCTATGGTATAGTGCACCCTGCCTTAGGGCTGTAAGGCCTACTAGAGGGGTGACTTATCTATACCTGCATAGGCAGTGAGAGGCTGGCATGGCACCCTGAGGGGAGTGCCATGTCGACTTACTCGTTTTGTTCTCACCAGCACACACAAGCTGGCAAGCAGTGTGTCTGTGCTGAGTGAGGGGTCTCCAGGGTGGCATAAGACATGCTGCAGCCCTTAGAGACCTTCCTTGGCATCAGGGCCCTTGGTAACAGGGGTACCACTTACAAGGGACTTATCTGGATGCCAGGGTGTGCCAATTGTGGAATCAAAAGTACAGGTTAGGGAAAGAACACTGGTGCTGGGGCCTGGTTAGCAGGCCTCAGCACACTTTCAATTCAAAACATAGCATCAGCAAAGGCAAAAAGTCAGGGGGTAACCATGCCAAGGAGGCATTTCCTTACATGGGGTGTCCAGCAATTAGCCTTAAATAGACTTTTTTTTTTTTAACCAGTAGACCCTGTACCATGCACACCCAAAACCACAAGTCCCCATCCACATGCTTTCACACGTAGAGGATTTTTGTGTGATACACTCCTGTACAAAACTGCTGCTGGCGTTTTGAAATAATGGATGCATTTGTGAGAGAACAGGAGTTTAGGTGAAATGAGGAGGCATGGAGTGAGTTTATTGTCCTGCTCATTCCCGATTCCTTGACTCTCGGCTCGGACCTTCTCAGATACTTTTTAGTGTGCCAGTCCATCACAGAAAACTTAAGTCTTCCCACCACCTTGTAGGGAAATAGCATCTTTCTGACATGGTTACCCCCACTTTTTGCCTGGTGTCAGTGTGTTTAGACTGTAGTGCACTTGGATTCTGCTATTCAGGACCCTGGTGTCGGTGCTTTATCCTCTAAATGTGGTTGTTGGGTAACTGTTACACCCCACAATTGGTATACTGGTACACCCATGTAAGTCCCTAGTATATCGTACTTGGGTATCCAGGTCATTGGTACATCAGGACAGTGCTTACTTTGTGCTTGTTGTTTCTGGTGCTGAGCACCTGCACTTATTTTTCTGCCTCAAGCATATATTGTGAGCAAAAGGAACAAATGGTAAAGACTGAGGAAGAGAAAAACGAAAAAAGTGTCACAAAGGGAGCAAGCTGCAAGAGTGAGCTGAAGGGGCAGGGTGTGCTGTAAATGGATTAAAGAGGCCCAAGATGGCTTCAGGATTACGCTGCCTCAGTAGTCTGTGTGCTTGCACATTTAATTGCAGCAGCCGCCTGTTTAAGAGAGGCTTTGGGCACGGCATGTTTATTTACAAATTAAGCACTGCGCCAGGAGTCTCCTGTGGGCTGCTACATGTATTATGCCACCCACAGAAGCACATGAAACTGTCTGCAGGCCTGCCATAGGTATAAGGCTTACCTTATATCGCAGTCTCTGCACTGGGACACTGTAAATTACCCCTCTGGTAGTTCCTTCAGCCCAAGGGCAAGGTGCATGGCCCTAAGTGTGAGGGTACCCCTGCAGGAGCAGAGGTGCCCCTACAAACCCCAGACTCCATTCCCCGCGCTTTGTAAGTGCGAGAAAGCCATCTTAAGGTATGTAGTGGACACTGGCCAACACAAGTGTGTCCAACCACATAATGGCTGCTACGGACCTAGACATGTTTGGTATCATGCAACTACAGATTCCAGTGCTAGTTGCATGAAACCATGTACTGGAGGGTTCCTTAGAGGATCCCCCAGTTCTGCCTGTACAGCCTTGCAGGGTCTGCATGCCAGCCCATGCCGCAGCCAACCCTAGACAGTGTTCTGTACTCCTGCTGATGAGCCTAACTCTGGGTTGGGGAGCCTCGGACTGCTATGAAGGGCACAGTTCATTGCATTACCCTGTTTGCACCAGTGCAGATACCCCTGGTTTCGGCTCTGGTGCGAAACCACACAAAGGACAGGAGTGACCCACCCCACTGTCCACCTCCTCCATTAGGGAGTGGCTGATTCTTCCATCTTGGAAACAAGATTGACAGAGGCCCCTGGAAGCATCTGTCTGGTTAGGCCAGGTAGGTGATGTCCCTGAATCCCCCCCCCCCCCCCTCCAAAACCTCCTCACAAGATAAGTGGGTCGCTGTAAATAGTGACCAACCCCCTTTTCCGGTTACTTAAGGGCTCCCTTGAAGGTGGGTCTTCAAATTAGTTGAGCAAGACTACAACAGGAACTCGCTACAAGACGTCTGCTCCTGGCCTCCAGAACCCTGCTGGGTTGCCTTTGGAACTGAAACAAGACTGTATCCAGTTGGGAGGGCTCCCATTGCATCATTGTTTTGTCAGCTTTCGCAGTATTTCTGAAACATCTGTGGCTGTGCATTCTCCAGGGTCACAAGGACTCGGCATGCATCAAGAAGCAAAATGGAATCTCTTAGAGTGAAGGAGTCCCACCTCTGCAGTTGCAGGCACCTAAAGATGACAATGACTGGCTGGTGGATTCTGCTGTCATTGACACTGACATTGGAATGCTCAGCAGCACATGTGGTGGTTCTGTGGTCCTCTCCAGGTCCTACTTGTCTTCTGAGCAACTTCGGAGAGGGTGGGCCTGTGCTGCAGCCTCTGGATTGGAACCCCTGTGCACTGACTTTTGCGCTTACCGAGGTTTGTTGGCTCTTCCTCCAGTAGATCTTCAAGCTCCAAGAAGCTCCAGCACTCTGCAGTGTGGGACTCTCTCTTTTTTGTGCTGCTGAGGCCTCCCTGTGAATCCCTGTGCATGCTGCCAGTGTCACTCTTGGGAGTTCCAACGATTCCTGCTGGCTTTTCCTTCCTGCTGAGGGCCAGCCCTGACTCCCCTCCAAGGGTGAGTTGTGTGGACCTTGCTGGTCCCCAAATACCTTTAACCTTCCCTGTCACAGCCTTTGCCAGTGCTTGTTGAGTGGTCCTGCTGACCAATGACCCTTTTGTGGTCTGGCAACTGACGTAGGCCAGCTTGTGGGGGGGACTCCAAGGCTGTGTTCCTGCATCCCCTCGACTCTGCAGCTGGACTTCCTCCGTCACTGTCCTGCAGGAACTTCGCCTGTAGGAGGGTGGGCATTGCCTGCGTGGACATCTCCTCCGAGTGGTCTGGACACTGGCCCCTTCATTATCAGGTTCATGTCCAGAATCTACATTTGGGTTCCACTGGCCTGTCCACGGGTCATAACAGCAGCTGGACAAATGAGATTCCCATTGACTGAGGTTTTCAGACTCCACTTCACCCCTATCCATCTAGGCTCCCTGGTGCAGGTATGCCAGTTTTCTGGGTATCCACAGTTGGGGTACTGTCAAACCTTCTTTGTGCCAACTGGTTTCCGTGTGGGGGGGGGGGGGAGAGGAGGGGAGGAGGGGTGTGCTTTACACTCCTTTGTTAAGCCTTTGCTGCTCTCCAGTTACCCCTAGTGAGCTTTGGTTATCTAGGCAACAAAACACAATCACTAAGGGTTGCTTGGACTCAGTATAGGGGACGCACCATAAGTGTACACCATAAACTGAGTCAGCCTCCTACACAACTTAACAGGAATGTGGGTGGCCATGTGTTAGTTCTCGTAGATAATGCTCTAATCTTATTTGAGTAAATATGTTTTGGAAGCCTAAAAGTACTCTATAGGAGTGGTGCTTGAATATGCAGGAGGGAGCTTGTGCAGTACCTCAACAAAACCAATTTCTGTGTAAAATCTCAATCATTTGTGAAGTTCAAATGCATTATTTTATTTGAATGCAGGTTTTGTCCCACCCTAACTTTCTTTGCCAACTGAGTTTTCCATCCAATCTTTGATGCTGTCTGCATACTTTTTGGCTTGTAGTATTAATCAATAACATCCATGTTCAGTGCAACCCCTGACTTTTCTCTTCCAGTGTGAAAGAAATCTAACCCTTAGTTGTTACATATAGGGGAGGAAGTATTTTGTTGTAGGCTAAAGCCTATGGAGACTCACTTTCTCGTAGTCTAAAGCTTCCTTCCAACAACTCCTGTCAATGGGAAGGAACATTATTCCCATGGGCTCCTTATAAGGCCTCTTTAACGAGTGTACTTCCCTTCAAATGAAGAGCGATTGTTGCATGGGGAGCAGCAAAAATGTTTCTTGTGGATCAGCTAAGCATGCTGCATCATTGATTTAACTTTTTTTTGTATGCTTGTTAATTGGTTCACTCTAGAGTATGAAATGAAGAGTAAAGTGAACCTGTCTTTATTTTTATTTTTTCCCCAGCATACTAAACAAGCTTGTCCCGGAGAAGTTCGACAAGCTATGCCTTGAGCTCCTCAATGTCGGCATAGATACAAAACTCCTCCTTAAAGGGGTGATCCTTCTGGTAAGTAGAAAATCATATTTTTTCTCCAGGTGGTCAGTTAATTTTTTTTCGTATTGGGCTTATTGTAGGCAAACCTTTTATATTTAGTTCCTGGCTTAGCCGCTTTCCAAATTGTTTGTGTGCCACTTGGTGCTTTTGTGTAGGGGTAAGTTGGGGAGCTAGGATAGTGGTCAGATGGAGTTGAGTGGAATTTGAGCACCTCTAGCCTATGCTGTACTAGCCTTTAAATACAGAGGATCCAGATTCCAAGTAAGGGCTGTACAGTGTATGCCTTTGATAGTATTAAATCTTGGTGCTAAAATGACTAATTTCTCCAGGAAGCGTGCCTAAAATGAAAAATCGTGCTGAGGGGGGCCTGTCTGCTTTAAGCCTTCATTTTCAATCAATGGATTTTTAAGATGCATAGTAAATTATTTCTTCCCAGCCTGAGGATCCCCTTGTCATCAATGTGGAGAGTAGAGATTTCTGCTTGCCTTAGTTAAGCTGCTACGGTTTTGTAGTGCAGGCTGTAAATTCGGAATCCAGGTTTGCTTTAAGGTGTTACTTTATAGGTCGAGCGCGTGAGCGCTTTCACCTGTTGTAAGTATTGTGGGCTTTTAACCATGCCCATGTCACACCCAAGACTTTCATTCCTTCGTGGACTTGACTTTCAAAAATCACTTGATGTCATTGGTAAATGTTTTACGTTTGCCCCGCCTTGAGGCTGTTTGTCACACCTTGCAGACTGCCCTGTTTGCGTGGATTATTGCACAACTGGAGACCGGAGACTAGAGTAAAAAAAAAGAAAAGAGAAATCTATCTTCGTCAAAAAGAGCATCTTGTAAGTGCCAAAAGATCTGCCTTCCCCGGAGGAAGCTACCACCCTGCTATGCCTTAGGGCCCATCTTGTATCTGGACAGGTGGGAAAATAACTTATGGAAGAGGCATGTCACACTTCCAGACTGGGAACACCCCTAGGGTGGCTAGCCTGAAGTGGATATAACTTGGGAAATTCAGCCATTTTGCGTGTGGTGAAATTTAGGGACTGGGTGATGCCCACTCCCCACAGGTAAGTAACCCATTGGCTACTACCTTTAACTCCCCTTAACGGCCCCTGATACCAGATCGTCAGGTCTTCACATGACACAAAAGAAGTGGATGAGAAGCCTGCTGAACCTGAGGAGCACGACTCACTTGACGCTAACTCTGCCTGCCCGCCTCCTGCACCCAACCCTTAAGGAACTGTTGGTGTAGCGTTGGACTTTGCCCCAAATCCCCTTAAGTCCAGGAGATTGGTTACGTAAATAATTGTACTCTACCTGAATTGCTGTCTGTTTTCCTCTATGGGATAGCAGTGCAGCTTTCCTGAAAAGGGAAGTCTACTTTTGAAAAGTACAGAAATTCATAACTAAAAGTACTCACCTGATTCCAGTGATCTTGGTATCAAAGTTTCATATAAAAGTACATGCCATATTTAAAAATTGGTGTTCAATTTCTTTGAGTGTCTCATTATACTGTTGGTGTGTGCCTTAAACATGCTTAACACTACCGTCTGATATGCCTAACTGCTCAACCACACTACCAAAAAAGAGCATTCATGATGTCATTTGTGCTTCTGATACCTCTGGGGAATGTTTGGACTGTTTGCACATTGTTCTTCATTTTGGTCCTCTAAAGAGCCAGCTTCCTACAGCCGTTCTCATGTTGGACTTCTTTTGACTAATTGGATGTTTCACAGCTGAATATTCCCCTGCAGTAGAAATTACTTGTGACTCGTCAGCTGTGTGCTACGCGTTCTGGACTCTTGCATCTGTCACTTTCTGTTCTGCCTTGCTAGTTTTGTTACTCCATCTACCACACAGGCAGTTTTTCCATCTGCTAGTCAACTGTTAGTTGCTAGACTTTTTCACAATTGTTAATTCTCATGTTGGTCGTCATGCCATTATCTGTACAAATGGCGGTTATGACCTTGATTGCATTAAACGATTCTCCAGGATCTAGGGACCCTCCCTTTGCTGCCCTTCCAACTGTACTGTACCCTAGTAATATACAGCAGTCACAAGTCAAGTTTTTAATAAAAGCATGAGTCTGTTCATAACCAGGCATATCAAAGCTTTTGAAATCTGGATGGATGAGCAGTGGTGGATGGGCTTACTAATTTTGCTAAAAATCAAATCCTTGAGTAAGTGGATTGCCTCATTTCTAGTTTCTCACACTAATCAGGTTTAAACCAGAACCAGCCTTCGGACAATCAAAAACACAGAAGCCTTTCTTCTATTGAAAATGTATGTACAGCCCTTGGTTATCTGGAATATTGGCTTTAGAAATTCTGCAATTAGGTGAGCATCCACTCTTCTGCTTGACTAATTTTGTGGCACCAAAAATGTCTCCTCATTACCCTATTATGAAAGTTCTTCATTGGTTCCATCTCCAAACTAGAATAACGTTAAGTTGAATGCATTACCTACAAAACTCGTGTGCCCCAGGATAGTGAAAATCCCTGCAGAGTCCAGAAACTGACACGGAGGCGACACACAGAAATCAAGGTGGGTAATGCAGCATCTCAAGCCTTTGCTACTGCTGCGCCTCCAACTTTGCTCTCCCACACTTTAAAGCTCAGAACTATGGAAATCCTGTTTAGCAGAAAGATAGGGACCCCTCATTTAAACTAGCAACACCAAACTGTCCAAGACACCAGAGGAGAAGGCATATATTGTGACTGACTCTTGAGACCACCCCGTGAATTTAACTGCTTGACCTTTTGGGCTTCCATGCACTACTGAACAGGACACCTGGGAAATTCATACAGTTTCTCCCACCGAGAATCCATGCTTTAAGTTTGCTTTTAAAGCAAATTTTGAAGTCATTTAGGATATCCATTCATTTGTGGGAGGAAGGCCTCTCCCACATGGAGAAAGCAACATCTTTCAGTATGTAGTCTGAAACAAAAATGCAACCGGCCCTGAGCTGCTGGTGTGTTAACTTTGGGGTTGCTCTGAACCCCCAACGGTGGGCTACCTTGGACCCAAACTTGAACCCCGTAGGTGATTTACTTACCTGCAAAACTAACAAACACTTACCTCCCCCAGGAACTGTTGAAAATTGCACTGTCTAGTTTTAAAATAGCTGTCATTTGTATGAAAGCTATATGCTATTTTGCTAATTCAAAGTTCCTAAAGTTCCTAAGTGAAATACCTTTCATTTGAAGTATTACTTGTAAATCTTGAACCTGTGGTTCTTAAAATAAACTAAGAAAAGAGATTTTTCTATACAAAAACCTATTGGCCTGGAATTGTCTGAGTGTGTTCCTCATTTATTGCCTGTGTGTACAACAAATGCTTAACACTACCCTCTAAGCCTACTGCTCGACCACACTACCACAAAATAGAGCATTAGAATGATCTTTTTTCCACTATCTTACCTCGAAGGGGAACACTTGGACTCTGCATGCAATTTCTTACTTTGAAATAGTGCATACAGAGCCATCTTCCTACAACTCTCCACCATTCACCTGGTGGCAAGAGCATCTTCCACGAATGGGCAACAACTTTGTTGACCTGCTCAGCAGAATGCCGCAAGTTGATGAATGGGAACTCCATCCTCAAGTTCTTGGAAAATAATTCCTACGTTTGGGAACTCCTCAGACTTTTTCAGCGGAGAATGCAACATGCCCAAGGTTCCCCTCCAGATCCTCTTTCTAAAGCGCAGCGCTCCGTGGATGAGCTGGTCAGGGATATTTACTTAGTTTTCCACCTTTACGCCTCTCATTCGATTTCTGGTTCTGAAGATTAAACTGCAGTCTCTCACCATGATCCTGGTTGGTCCCACTTGGGTGTGTGAGCAGCAGTTCACTACACATCTGGACCTCTCAGTAATTCCCCAAGAAAAGTTCACTAACAGGCCGGGCCTTCACACTCAAAATCAAGACAGATCAGACATCCAGACCCAAAGTCACCCAGTCTTGCAATATGGCTCCTGAAGTCATAGTTTGCTTACTTAGGATTACCTGTGGAATGTGTGCACACTCAGGGAAGCTCGTAGACCCGCAACCAGTTATTCCACCCAGAGTGCCTCTTGCACCATACTGGGACCTCAATATTTTGTTTGCCAGGCTCATGGGCCCTCCTGGTGAGCCACTTCATTTATGCTGGCTTTATTAGTCCGTTACTTCACTTGGGTATGTTTTGTGAGCTCCAGGTCCTAACCTTGGAAGTCCCTTTATTTCAGATCTAAAGGGACAAGGTTGTAACTCACACAAACCCCAAGTTCCTTCCTAAAGTAATTTCCCAATTCCATATCAACCAATCCATTGAACTACCAGTCTTTCAGGATCCTGAATCAGTTTCAGAAAGAGCTCGCAACACTGTTAAACAAGCACTTACGTTTTTTACATTGACCGAACCAAAGACTGTACTTCTACACTCCTTTTTCTCGTCCGCCTGCGGGAAAACAAACTCGACAAAGGAGTTGATGCCCATGTGCAGTATCCCAAAAGGAGTCACTCGATCCTGTGACTCAAGTTTCTTTGAGGAAAAAATGGCTGATCTCTGAACCCAATGCTAGATGGCAGGAGTATGGAGAGCATGTGAATCTACAGCACTACATGCCATGAACAGATGCTTACTGGGTAAGTAACATTTTCCGTGGAGATATGTGGTTTTGTGTGCATATATGTATATAATCTCGAGAGATTCTGGTCTGTTTCAAGTGCATTTACCTATGTCCTGCATTACAATAGTTTCAAAAGTAGAGTTGTCAAAAACAAGTGACATTATTTTTTTAGATTGTAGACAAAGCCCTTGAAGAGCCCAAGTATAGCTCGATATATGCTCAACTATGTCTGAGGTTAGCGGAAGATGCTCCAAACTTTGATGGCCCACCACCAGAGGGTCAGCCACAGAAGCAAAGCACAGTAAGATTTGTAGTTTACATTACCAGTAACACTTTTACGTTCACAACTTATTGGCTTTATGTGCTGCTAACAATATTATCCCCTTCAACAGACATTCAGGCGCCTACTAATTTCAAAACTACAAGATGAATTTGAAAATCGCTCCAGAAATGTTGACGGTAAGATGAGATTTGAGTTCTTTATTTCTACCTTGTGTTAATATACACATATAACTGTTAATTTTTTCCCCTTAGTTTATGACAAGAACGACAGCCCTCTCCTTCCAGAGGAGGAGGAACAAAGAAACATTGCTAAAATCAAGATGCTGGGCAACATCAAATTCATTGGTGAACTTGGGAAGCTTGATCTTATTCATGAATCTATCCTTCATAAGTGCATCAAAACAGTAAGTTTTTTTTTTTTTTTTTTTAAGGGCACGTTTACTATACTTCAGCGCAGCCATAACTTTTTGAAAGGCGTAGCAGCTCGTTAACAAATTGTTACGCGTGCATCTGAGTATCATGGATCTATTACTATATTGGTATTAGCAGCTGTTATGACAGTTTTTGTTCCATGAAGTATTCATTAACATTTTTGTGGCAGCAGTAGACAGTTATTGCTTCCTGCAGCTGGGTTAACTCTTGGAGCAGGTGCTACTAATCTCCCATTGTCAGTTGAACAGAGAAATGAGTGATCCCAAACTTTATTGCCCTCACCTACCCATAGCTAAACAGCATACTCGATACAGCAGTCTTGCATCATATTTAGCACCATGCATATCAGTCAGAACGGTAAAGTGCCAAAGGAAGCTTGTGTATTAAGGAAATGTAAGGAGTAATTTGTGACAAGTGTAGGAAAGTGCCATCTTTCTAGCATAGTTCCGCCACTTTTTTGTCTGTCAATGTTTAGACTGTAGTTCACTGAGCTCCTGCTAATCAGGACCCCAGTGACTGTTCTCTCTCCTAAATTGGGTTGCTGGTAATCTTTTTACACCCACAATTGGCCACACTACCCGTGGGATCCTGCACCCTCAATTTTCCTTTTTTTTTGGGGGGGGGGGGGGGGGGGGGGGGAAATGACATTAAAAATCAATTGGAGGAAGTTGGCTCTGTATACACTATCTCAAAGTGAGAGATGTTGTGCCCAGAATCCAAGGGTTCACCTTACAGGTTGATAGTGGCAAAATTAGATAATACTAATGCTCTATTTTGTGGTAGTGTGGTCGAGACGTAGGCTTATCAGAGGGTAGTGTTAAGCATTTGTTGTACACACAGGCAAATGAGGAACACACTCAGACTTGACTCCAGGCCAATAGTTTTTATATAGAAAAATATCTTTATTTTAGAACCACAAGATTTGAGATAAGTACATAAAATGCAACTTACTGCACACAGGTAAGTATAGAACTTTGATTTAAAACAGTAGTACACGCAGTTTTAGTTAAAATGGCAATAAGCTATTTTAAAAGTGGCCAAAGTGCAAAAATCAACAGTTCCCAGGGGAGGTGAGTATTGGTTAGTTTTTTAGGTAAGTAAAGCACTTACAGTCAGTTTCCTGGGCATAGGTAGCCCACCGTTGGGGGTTCAAGGCAACCCCAAAGCCACAGCACCAGCAACACAGGGCCGGTTAGGTGCAGAGGTCAAAGGAAGGCCCAAAACACATAAGCGCCTATGAAGAACAGGGGTGCTCCGGTCCTGGTCTGTTACAGGTAAGTAACTGCGTCCTTGGGTAGCATACCAGGGGGCTTTTGTAGAGCACTGGAGGAACACAGGCCCACAAAACACGTCCTCAGCAGCACAGGGGTGGCTGGGTTTCCTATAAGAAGCAATGGAGGGACCCCGGTGGTGGGGGCACTTAGGTGATGCAGGCAGGGCACGGGGGGGCCTTCTCGGGACAGCCACTGCCTGGGCTAGGATGAGGGCCGTCTGTTGGTCTCTCCTGCAGTGGTAGGTGGTTCCTCTCGGTTCTGCAGGTGCAGTGCTTGGTCCAGGCGCTTGGTTCCTTTACCAGGCAGTTGCGGTCAGGGGAAGCCTCTGGATCCTCTCTGCAGGTGTTGCTGTGGGGGTGAAAGGAGGTCGACTCAGGGTGTCTACGTCGTTGGAGTCACCTGGGAGTCCTCTCTGCAGTGTTGGTTTCTTCAAACTTGAGCAGGGGGCGTCTGGTGCAGTGTGTGAAGTCTAACGCTTCCGGCAGGAAGTGAGTTCTTTAAAAGTTGCAAAAAAAGTTCCTCCAAAACCAAGATGGAGGATTTCTAAAGGCAGGGGTCACCTCAGCTCAGAGCACCTTAGGGGCTGTTTTGACTGGTGGGTGACTCCTTGTTTTTCTAATTATCTCCTCCAGCTTTGCCGCCAAAACTGGGGGCAGTGGCCGGAGGGGTGGGCATCTGCACTAGCTGGGATGCCCTGGGGCGCTGTAGCAAACGGCATGAGCCTTTGAGGCTCACTGCCAGGTGTTACAGTTCCTGCAGGGGGAGGTGAGCAGCACCTCCACCCAGTGCAGGCTGTGTTCCTGGCCACAGTGACAAAGGCACTCTCCCCATGTGGCCAGCAACATGTCTAGTTGTGGCAGGCTGGCAGAAACTGGTCAGCCTAGCACTAGGAGTCAGACTGTTATTCAGGGGGTATCTCGAAGATAGCCATTATGGAACTGGTTCGTAATTGAGACTCCCAGACCATATACTTTGTGGCTACCCTGCACTTGCAATGTGTAAGGTTGTGTTTAGACACTGTAGTATAGGGCACCCTGCCTTAGGGCTGTAAAGCCTGCTAGAGGGGTGACTTAACTATGCCACAGGCAGTGTGAGGTTGGCATGGCACTCTGAGGAGAGTGCCATGTCGACTTAGTCATTGTCTCCCGACCAGCACACAAGCTGGGAAGCAGTGTTTATGTGCTGAGTGAGGGGTCCTTAGGGTGGCATAAGATATGCCACCCTAGAGACCTTCCCTGGCATCAGGGCCCTTGGTACCAGGGGTACCAGTTACAAGGGACTTATCTGAGTGCCAGGGTTGTGCCAATTGTGGAGACAAAGGGAAAACACTGGTGCTGGGGCCTGGTTAGCAGGGTCCCAGCACACTTTCAAATCATAAAAAGCATCAGCAAGGCCAAAAGTCAGGGGTAACTATGCTAAGGAGGCATTTCCTTACACTAGGTTATACAGTGGACATTGGCCAACACATGGTCCGGCTACATAACGGCTTCTCCAAACCTGGACATTTGGTGTCAAACATATTAGAATCCTGCAACTACATGGACCAAACACCACCCAGTTTACAGCCATTGAGTTGTGAAGCCAGCAGAATTTGAAGTGAACTCTTTGGACAGTGACTTCTTCCATAGTCTGGGAAAGATGCCGGTTTCACCAGGGACTGCGAGTGACCAAGCTAGCCCTTAACTTTTAGATGTTTATGGATGAATATAGCAGGAATAGCTCATTGGGTTTTACTAATTTTCCCGTCCTTGATGGACCTGCACTGACAACTCCGTGCCTTGAAACAAATCATTTTCCTGAACCCCTTGTCAAGCAGGGGACTTTGGGGGGGATACAGGGTATGGTGCGTAAACTCTTCCGTGAGGTAAACTAGTTTTGAGGACAGAGCATCATAGTTTGTCCATACAGACTGATGGCGGGGATGGACATCACAATGTTTCACCTGGGTCTTCAAATGTACAGCAACTGATTGCTGAATGGAAAAGCTTCTGAGTTTAGCCTACGTTTCAGGAAGTGTGCAGTGTCTGATAAAGAAAAGTCTTAGTAGAATTTTATTTGGAGCAAGGAAACGCACCTTTAAAGTGCTTTCAGGTTATTCTTTTCAGTTTGGTGTCTTTGATTTTAATCACCTGATGCAATTATTATTCTAGCTTTTGGAAAAGAAGAAGAGAGTTCAACTTAAGGATATGGGAGAGGATTTGGAGTGTCTCTGTCAGATAATGAGAACTGTGGGTCCTAGACTAGACCATGCAAAAGCCAAGGTATGTGTTTCTTTGCTTTTTTATTATTGAGCATGCGATTGCCTTGATGACCTGTGATGTAGTCTTTTGTTTTTGTGGATGTCTGTTATGGTAAGATCCTTGATATGAAGTGCTGCATACACAAGACTGAATTCTGTATTTAATCTCTGTTCATCATTGCACAACAGGATGCAGGTGAGCAGTTAATACTCATAAGGTGTAACTGCCACCTTTTCATTGAAAATAGCTTTCACTTTCTGTATGCAGGCAATAAGGAGAAAGGGTGAATGGGCCTTCCCTACCATTTTGCAGCGTGAATCTTCTCTGGATGCACATGATGTGCATTTGACCATCTACTGTTTGGGTGTGTAACTTTCTATTTCACCCAATTTGTAGTGTCGTCTTATTCTACTTTTTTTTTATTTGGGTGGGCTTTGACAGACCAACTTTTGGCGTCTCCTTGTGACCATTGAAGTACTTCCTCCAGATGGTCTCACATTAGTTCACCATCTTCAAATATTTTTTTTCCACTGTTGGGTCTGGATGTTTTTGTAGATAAGTCTCCAACTCAGGGAAGAACTTTAAAAATTTGCCGAAAAACTTTGCTAAAACTTTATCAGGTGAACTGTACATCGCTAAGTGGACGTAAAGGAAAAAACAGTGAACAAATATTTATTTGATCTACCTTGACAGACTAAGAAAATGACCATGGGGAGCTGAAGTGGACAACACCTTTTAAATGCTTTCATCTTTGGAAGCAATTTAGCCACTATGGTTAGGAAGTGGTCATAAAGGTGTAGTCACCCTAAAGGTTGTCAGCCCACTGGCTCATGTACAAAGCTGGCTCTTAATAAATTACCAAATGTTGGAAGCGGGGCTCTGTATATACTATATCAAAATGATAGTGTGCACAGTCCAAGGGTTCCCCAGAGGCTTAACAAAGGTTAAGGTAGATAATACTTATGCTCTTTTGTGTTAGTGTGGTCAAGCAGTTAGGCTAATCAGGGTAGTGCAAAGCATTTGTTGTACACACAGACAATAGAAGCACATACTCAATGACTTGACTCCAGACTAATGGTTTTTAGATTGCAAAATTATTTTCTTTATTTCTAGAACATACTATTACGTGTAAAGCCACAAGTCCACATCTCCCCTGCCTTGAGAGCACTAGTAGAAAGTTGGCTCTTTATATACTATTTCAAAGTAAGAAATAGTGTGCACGTAGTCCAAGGGTTCCCCTTAGAGGTAAGATAGTGGCAAAAGTAGATAATTCTAATGCTCTATTTTGTGGTAGTGTGGCCGAGCAGTAGGCTTATCAGAGGGTAGTGTTAAGCATTTGTTGTACATACACATAGACAATAAATGAGGTACACACACTCAGAGACAAATCCAGCCAATAGGTTTTGTATAGAAAAATCTTTTCTTAGTTTATTTTAAGAACCACAGGTTCAAATTTAACATGTAATATCTTGTTTGAAAGGTATTGCAGGTAAGTACATTAGGAACTTTGAATCATTTCAATTGCATGTATACTTCAAGTTATTCACAAATAGCTATTTTAAAAGTGGACACTTAGTGCAATTTTCGCAGTTCCTGGGGGAGGTAAGTTTTTGTTAGTTTTACCAGGTAAGTAAGACACTTACAGGGTTCAGTTCTTGGTCCAAGGTAGCCCACCGTTGGGGGTTCAGAGCAACCCCAAAGTTACCACACCAGCAGCTCAGGGCCGGTCAGGTGCAGAGGTCAAAAGAGGTGCCCAAAACACATAGGCTTCAATGGAGAGAAGGGGGTGCCCCTGTTCCAGTCTGCCAGCAGGTAAGTACCCGCGTCTTCGCAGGGTAGACCAGGGGGGTTTTGTAGGGCACCGGGGGGGACACAAGCCCACACAGAAATTTCACCCTCAGCGGCGCGGGGGCGGCCGGGTGCAGTGTTAGAACAAGCGTCGGGTTCGCAATGGAAGTCAATGAGAGATCAAGGGATCTCTTCAGCGCTGCAGGCAGGCAAGGGGGGGGGCTTCCTCGGGGAAACCTCCACTTGGTCAAGGATGAGGGACTCCTGGGGGTCACGTCTGCAGTGAAAGTCCAGTCCTTCAGGTCCTGGGGGCTGCGGGTGCAGGGTCTTTTCCAGGCGTCGGGACTTAGGTTTCAGAGAGTCGCGGTCAGGGGAAGCCTCGGGATTCCCTCTGCAGGCGGCGCTGTGGGGGCTCAGGGGGGACAGGTTTTGGTACTCAGTCGTAGAGTAGTCCGGGGGTCCTCCCTGAGGTGTTGGTTCTCCACCAGCCGAGTCGGGGTCGCCGGGTGCAGTGTTGCAAGTCTCACGCTTCTTGCGGGGAGTTGCAGGGTTCTTTAAAGCTGCTTCTTGAAACAAAGTTGCAGTCTTTTTGGAGCAGGTCCGCTGTCCTCGGGAGTTTCTTGTTGTCGTCGAAGCAGGGCAGTCTTCAGAGGTCGCTGGTCCCTTTGGAAGGCGTCGCTGGAGCAGAGTTCTTTGGAAGGCAGGAGACAGGCCGGTGAGTTTCTGGAGCCAAGGCAGTTGTTGTCTTCTGGTCTTCCTCTGCAGGGGTTTTCAGCTAGGCAGTCCGTCTTCTTGTTGTTGCAGGAATCTAATTTTCTAGGGTTCAGGGTAGCCCTTAAATACTAAATTTAAGGGCGTGTTTAGGTCTGGGGGGTTAGTAGCCAATGGCTACTAGCCCTGAGGGTGGGTACACCCTCTTTGTGCCTCCTCCCAAGGGGAGGGGGTCACATTCCTATCCCTATTGGGGGAATCCTCCTTCTACAAGATGGAGGATTTCTAAAAGTCAGTCACCTCAGCTCAGGACACCATAGGGGCTGTCCTGACTGGCCAGTGACTCCTCCTTGTTTTTCTCATTATCTCTCCTGGACTTGCCGCCAAAAGTGGGGGCTGGGTCCAGGAGGCGGGCATCTCCACTAGCTGGAGTGCCCTGGGGCATTGTAACACGAAGCTTGAGCCTTTGAAGCTCACTGCTAGGTGTTACAGTTCCTGCAGGGGGGAGGTGTGAAGCACCTCCACCCAGAGCAGGCTTTGTTTCTGTCCTCAGAGAGCACAAAGGCTCTCACTGCATGAGGTCAGACACTCGTCTCTCAGCAGCAGGCTGGCACAGACCAGTCAGTCCTGCACTGAACAATTGGGTAAAATACAGGGGGTATCTCGAAGATGCCCTCTGTGTGCATTTTTTAATAAATCCAACACTGGCATCAGTGTGGGTTTATTATTCTGAGAAGTTTGATACTAAACTTCCCAGTATTCAGTGTAGCCATTATGGAGCTGTGGAGTTCGTTTTTGACAGACTCCCAGCCCATATACTCTTATGGCTACCCTGTACTTACAATGTCTAAGGTTTTGCTTAGACACTGTAGGGGCATAGTGCTCATGCACATATGCCCTCACCTGTGGTATAGTGCACCCTGCCTTAGGGCTGTAAGGCCTACTAGAGGGGTGACTTACCTATGCCACAGGCAGTGGGAGGTTGGCATGGCACCCTGAGGGGAGTGCAATGTCGACTTAGTCATTTTCTCCCATCAGCACACACAAGCTGGCAAGCAGTGTGTCTGTGCTGAGTGAGAGGTCCCTAGGGTGGCATAAGACATGCTGCAGCCCTTAGAGACCTTCCCTGGCATCAGGGCCCTTGGTACCAGAGGTACCAGTTACAAGGGACTTACCTAGGTGCCAGGGTTGTGCCAATTGTGGAAACAATGGTACATTTTTAGGTGAAAGAGCACTGGTACTGGGGCCTGGTTAGCAGGGTCCCAGCACACTTCTCAGTCAAGTCAGCATCAGTATCAGGCAAAAAGTGGGGGGTAACTGCAACAGGGAGCCATTTCTTTACAAATAGTATGCACAGAGTCCAAGGGTTCCCCTTAGAGGTAAGATAGTGGCAAAAGGAGATAATACTAATGCTCTATTTTGTGGTAGTGTGGTCGAGCAGTAGGCTTATCCAAGGAGTAGTGTTAAGCATTTGTTGTACATACACATAGGCAATAAATGAGGTACACACACTCGGAGACAAATCCAGCCAATAGGTTGTTATAGAAAAATCTTTTCTTAGTTTATTTTAAGAACCACAGGTTAAAATTTTACATATAATAGCTCATTTGAAAGGTATTGCAGGTAAGTACTCTAGGAACTTTGAATCATTACTTTAGCATGTATACTTTTCACATAAAACACAATAAGCTGTTTTAAAAGTGGACACTTAGTGCAATTTTCACAGTTCCTGGGGGAGGTAAGTTATTGTTAGTTTTCACAGGTAAGTAAGTCACTTACAGTTTTCAGTTTTTGGTCCAAGGTAGCCCACCGTTGGGGGTTCAGAGCAACCCCAAAGTTATCACACCAGCAGCTCAGGGCCGGTCAGGTGCAAAGGTCAAAGAGGTGCCCAAAACACATAGGCTTCAATGGAGAGAAGGGGGTGCCCCGGTTCCAGTCTGCCAGCAGGTAAGTACCCGCGTCTTCGGAGGGCAGACCAGGGGGGTTTTGTGGGGCACCGGGGGGGACACAAGTCAGCACAGAAAGTACACCCTCAGCAGCGCAGGGGCGGCCGGGTGCAGTGTGCAAACACGCGTCGGGTTTTCAATGGAAGTCAATGAGAGATCAAGGGATCTCTTCAGCGTCGCAGGCAAGGGGGGGGGGGGGCTCCTCGGCGTAGCCACCACCTGGGCAAGGGAGAGGGCCTCCTGGGGGTCACTCCTGCACAGAAGTTCCGTTTCTTTAGGGGCTGGGGGCTGCGGGTGCAGGGTCTTTCCCAGCCGTCGGGAAATGGAGTTCAGACTGTCGCGGTCAGGGGGAGCCTGGGGATTCCCTCTGCAGGCGTCGCTGTGGGGGCTCAGGGGGGACAACTTTGGTTACTCAGTCGTAGAGTCGCCGGAGGGTCCTCCCTGAGTTGGTTGTTCTCCACCAGTCGAGTCGGGGTCGCCGGGTGCAGTGTTGCAAGTCTCACGCTTCTTGCGGGGAGTTGCAGGGGTCTTTAAATCTGCTCCTTGTAACAAAGTTGCAGTTCTTTTGGAGCAGTGCCGCTGTCCTCGGGAGTTTCTTGTCTTTTTCGAAGCAGGGCAGTCCTCAGAGGATTCAGAGGTCGCTGGTCCCTTGGAAAGCGTCGCTGGAGCAGGGTTCTTTGGAAGGCAGGAGACAGGCCGGTAAGTCTGGGGCCAAGGCAGTTGGTGTCTTCTGGTCTTCCTCTGCAGGGGTCTTTCAGCTCAGCAGTCCTTCTTGTAGTTGCAGGAATCTAATTTCTAGGTTCAGGGAGAGCCCTTAAATACTAAATTTAAGGGCGTGTTTAGGTCTGGGGGGTTAGTAGCCAATGGCTACTAGTCCTGAGGGTGAGTTACACCCTCTTTGTGCCTCCTCCCAAGGGGAGGGGGTCACATCCCTAATCTTGCAGATGGAGGATTTCTAAAAGTTAGTCACTTCATCTCAGGACACCTTAGGGGCTGTCCTGACTGGCCAGTGACTCCTCCTTGTTGCTTTCTTTGTTCCCTCCAGCCTTGCCGCCAAAAGTGGGGGCCGTGGCCGGAGGGGGCGGGCAACTCCACTAAGCTGGAGTGCCCTGCTGGGCTGTGACAAAGGGGTGAGCCTTTGAGGCTCACCGCCAGGTGTTACAGCTCCTGCCTGGGGGAGGTGTTAGCATCTCCACCCAGTGCAGGCTTTGTTACTGGCCTCAGAGTGACAAAGGCACTCTCCCCATGGGGCCAGCAACATGTCTCTAGTGTGGCAGGCTGTTGGAACCAGTCAGCCTACACAGATAGTCGGTTAGGTTTCAGGGGGCACTTCTAAGGTGCCCTCTGTGGTGTATTTTACAATAAAATGTACACTGGCATCAGTGTGCATTTATTGTGCTGAGAAGTTTGATACCAAACTTCCCAGTTTTCAGTGTAGCCATTATGGTGCTGTGGAGTTCGTGTAAAACAGACTCCCAGACCATATACTCTTATGGCTACCCTGCACTTACAATGTCTAAGGTTTTGCTTAGACACTGTAGGGGCACAGTGCTCATGCACTGGTACCCTCACCTATGGTATAGTGCACCCTGCCTTAGGGCTGTAAGGCCTGCTAGAGGGGTGTCTTACCTATACTGCATAGGCAGTGAGAGGCTGGCATGGCACCCTGAGGGGAGTGCCATGTCGACTTACTCATTTTGTTCTCACTAGCACACACAAGCTGGTAAGCAGTGCGTCTGTGCTGAGTGAGGGGTCTCCAGGGTGGCATAATACATGCTGCAGCCCTTAGAGACCTTCCCTGGCATCAGGGCCCTTGGTACCAGTGGTACCAGTTACAAGGTGTAGGAAGTTGGCTCTGTATGTGCTATTTCAAAGTAAGGAGTAGCATGCACAGAGTCCAAGGGTTCCCCTTAGAGGTAAAATAGTGGTAAAAAGAGATAATACTAATGCTCTATTTTGTGGTAGTGTGGTCGAGCAGTAGGCTTATCCAAGGAGTAGTGTTAAGCATTTGTTGTACATACACATAGACAATAAATGAGGTACACACACTCAGAGACAAATCCAGCCAATAGGTTTTTATATAGAAAAATATCTTTTCTTAGTTTATTTTAAGAACCACAGGTTCAAATTCTACATGTAATATCTCATTCGAAAGGTATTGCAGGTAAGTACTTTAGGAACTTCAAATCATAAAAATTGCATGTATACTTTTCAAGTTATTGACAAATAGCTGTTTTAAAAGTGGACACTTAGTGCAATTTTCACAGTTCCTGGGGGAGGTAAGTTTTTGTTAGTTTTACCAGGTAAGTAAGACACTTACAGGGTTCAGTTCTTGGTCCAAGGTAGCCCACCGTTGGGGGTTCAGAGCAACCCCAAAGTCACCACACCAGCAGCTCAGGGCCGGTCAGGTGCAGAGTTCAAAGTGGTGCCCAAAACACATAGGCTAGAATGGAGAGAAGGGGGTGCCCCGGTTCCGGTCTGCTTGCAGGTAAGTACCCGCGTCTTCGGAGGGCAGACCAGGGGGGTTTTGTAGGGCACCGGGGGGGGGGGGGACACAAGTCCACACAGAAATTTCACCCTCAGCAGCGCGGGGGCGGCCGGGTGCCGTGTAGGAACAGGCGTCGGGTTCGCAATGTTAGTCTATGAGAGATCTCGGGATCTCTTCAGCGCTGCAGGCAGGCCAGGGGGGGATTCCTCGGGGAAACCTCCACTTGGGCAAGGGAGAGGGACTCCTGGGGGTCACTTCTGCAGTGAAAGTCCGGTCCTTCAGGTCCTGGGGGCTGCGGGTGCAGGGTCTCTCCCAGGCGTCGGGACTTTAGGTTCAAAGAGTCGCGGTCAGGGGAAGCCTCGGGATTCCCTCTGCAGGCGGCGCTGTGGGGGCTCAGGGGGGACAGGTTTTGGTACTCACAGTATCAGAGTAGTCCTGGGGTCCCTCCTGAGGTGTTGGATCGCCACCAGCCGAGTCGGGGTCGCCGGGTGCAGTGTTGCAAGTCTCACGCTTCTTGCGGGGAGCTTGCAGGGTTCTTTAAAGCTGCTGGAAACAAAGTTGCAGCTTTTCTTGGAGCAGGTCCGCTGTCCTCGGGAGTTTCTTGTCTTTTCGAAGCAGGGGCAGTCCTCAGAGGATGTCGAGGTCGCTGGTCCCTTTGGAAGGCGTCGCTGGAGCAGGATCTTTGGAAGGCAGGAGACAGGCCGGTGAGTTTCTGGAGCCAAGGCAGTTGTCGTCTTCTGGTCTTCCTCTGCAGGGGTTTTCAGCTAGGCAGTCCTTCTTCTTGTAGTTGCAGGAATCTAATTTTCTAGGGTTCAGGGTAGCCCTTAAATACTAAATTTAAGGGCGTGTTTAGGTCTGGGGGGTTAGTAGCCAATGGCTACTAGCCCTGAGGGTGGGTACACCCTCTTTGTGCCTCCTCCCAAGGGGAGGGGGTCACAATCCTAACCCTATTGGGGGAATCCTCCATCTGCAAGATGGAGGATTTCTAAAAGTTAGAGTCACTTCAGCTCAGGACACCTTAGGGGCTGTCCTGACTGGCCAGGGACTCCTCCTTGTTTTTCTCATTATTTTCTCCGGCCTTGCCGCCAAAAGTGGGGCCTGGCCGGAGGGGGCGGGCAACTCCACTAGCTGGAGTGTCCTGCTGGGTTGGCACAAAGGAGGTGAGCCTTTGAGGCTCACCGCCAGGTGTGACCATTCCTGCCTGGGGGAGGTGTTAGCATCTCCACCCAGTGCAGGCTTTGTTACTGGCCTCAGAGTGACAAAGGCACTCTCCCCATGGGGCCAGCAACATGTCTCGGTTTGTGGCAGGCTGCTAAAACTAGTCAGCCTACACAGATAGTCGGTTAAGTTTCAGGGGGCACCTCTAAGGTGCCCTCTGTGGTGTATTTTACAATAAAATGTACACTGGCATCAGTGTGCATTTATTGTGCTGAGAAGTTTGATACCAAACTTCCCAGTTTTCAGTGTAGCCATTATGGTGCTGTGGAGTTCGTGTTTGACAAACTCCCAGACCATATACTCTTATGGCTACCCTGCACTTACAATGTCTAAGGTTTTGTTTAGACACTGTAGGGGTACCATGCTCATGCACTGGTACCCTCACCTATGGTATAGTGCACCCTGCCTTAGGGCTGTAAGGCCTGCTAGAGGGGTGTCTTACCTATACTGCATAGGCAGTGAGAGGCTGGCATGGCACCCTGAGGGGAGTGCCATGTCGACTTACTCGTTTTGTCCTCACTAGCACACACAAGCTGGCAAGCAGTGTGTCTGTGCTGAGTGAGAGGTCTCCAGGGTGGCATAAGACATGCTGCAGCCCTTAGAGACCTTCCTTGGCATCAGGGCCCTTGGTACTAGAAGTACCAGTTACAAGGGACTTATCTGGCTGCCAGGGTCTGCCAATTGTGGATACAAAAGTACAGGTTAGGGAAAGAACACTGGTGCTGGGGCCTGGTTAGCAGGCCTCAGCACACTTTCAATTGTAAACATAGCATCAGCAAAGGCAAAAAGTCAGGGGGCAACCATGCCAAGGAGGCATTTCCTTACACAAGGGACTTATCTGGATGCCAGGGTGTGCCAATTGTGGAATCAAAAGTACAGGTTAGGGAAAGAACACTGGTGCTGGGGCCTGGTTAGCAGGCCTCAGCACACTTTCAATTCAAAACATAGCATCAGCAAAGGCAAAAAGTCAGGGGGTAACCATGCCAAGGAGGCATTTCCTTACATATTGCTTACTTTGAAATAGTGCAAACAGAGCCGACTTCCTACAGTACTTAAGAATTTGGCTGTACCTAATTTGTCAGTTCGTTCATCTGCTCTGGGTAGGGTGTGCATCTGTCTTGGTGACAGAATTGAGTCCTCCGTAGTCCACACAGAACCTCATTTCTCTTGCCACCTTTGGTATGAGGTTTGGGCACTAAGACCACTGGGCTAGCCCAGGGCCTGTCAGTGCTTAATTACCCTTAACTCCAGCATGTTGTGGACTTCCACTTAGATGCTCTGTTTGACTTGGTCAGACTGTCTGTACAGTGTTGATCTGACAGATAAACTGTCTCCTTTGTCCACATCATGGGTACAGAGGTGTGTCTGACCAGGGGTCAAAGAGCGCCGCATACTGCTGTAGGACTTGCCTAAATAGACCACTCTATCTACTGTCTCATCTTTAGGGTCAGTTGAGAGGTCAGGGATAGGTTCACTCCCTGCTTCCTGATCCTCATCAGCATGGTTATATCTGCCCTATCATAGAGCTTAAGGCGGTTATCATGGATCACCCTCTTGGGTGTCCTGCTAGTGCCCAGGTCCACCAAGTAAGTGACCTGACTCTTCTAGTGTTTAAGGACCATTTCATCTGTCCTGTAGTGCCCTGGGAGCCACAGGCTTCAGAACTCAAACTTTCTGCCCTGGGTGGAATTCTTCCAGTGCAGCCTTTTAGGCATGCCACAACTTCTGTAGTTGTTGGCTGGCCTCAGGGTTTTTGGATGCCTTTACCATGTATTCAGCCACCCTAGAGCGGAAGCCAAGCACATAGTCCACCACATCGCGTTTAGGCTCACGGAAAGGTCTCTCCCTGCACTTCTGATAGGGGTCGTCTTGACTTGTTCTCGTGACTCGAAAAAGCCTCTTCTAAGGAAAACACCTTGTAACACTCCGAGCCCAACACTAGATGGAGTTGTGCAAAGCATGTGAATGTGCAGCACTACATGCCACGAACAGATGTGTACTGGGTGAGTAAAATGTTCCATATATAGTATGTACTTACCTCCAGTGGGGGCACTACCTATAAGTCATCTAGTTCAGAGTTATTTTAAATTTATTTATTTAAAAAAAAAATTGCAACTGTGGTTACTTTCATGTGAAGTTACTGTGGTATTTCAAATGCTTTACACTCCTAGATGAGTCTTGGCTGCTACCACTAGAGAGCTCTGGCTTCCTAGGCCCTGTTTCACTAACAGGGGTTGCCTGGACTTGGTATAAGGGGCAAACACCATAGGTGTCATCACATACCAGGTCTGCTCTCTACGCTCCAAATGCTAAAAGTATTCCATGCTGCAGACAGGTATAGCTTACACTTTCTATGTTCATTTTGTGCTTTTATCTTATGTTAAGTACTCAGCATTAATAGTTATTTTTTATTTCTAGTCCTTAATGGATCAGTACTTCTCACGTATGCGCGCCTTGATGTCCAGTAAGGAATTACCAGCAAGAATTCGCTTTCTGCTGCAGGTAAGCTAGTTTGTCAATGTTTAACCCTTTACTGGAAAAGCAGCAAATGGATATTCATTATATATTCTTTTCAGGATACCGTGGAGTTACGAGGAAATCGCTGGACTCCTCGTAAAGCTTTCATAGACAATGGACCAAAGACTATCAATCAAGTCCGTCAAGAGGCTTCAAAAGTGAGTCTTGTTTTAAAAGTACTGCATCATAGAGATTAGTCCAGTCACCATGTATTATGGTGGTGTTGCTACTCCCGGCGTTTTTTGTCCTGTTGTAGTTGTTACTACACAATTAGCTACTCTTCCTTTACTGGATAATACAGCATCTAGGTTCCCTTTTCTTTGACGCTTATTCATTCAAGTCAGTTATTTTTTTTTTTTTTCCTCCCTCTGCTGCAGATTGTGTGACTGCTTCAGCCCACCATATTGTACAGATCTGTGCTTTTTTAAAATTCTTACTGGAATGTGCCTTTTTCCATAGATCTCAATTGCAAGCTTAGAGGTTCTTCAGCACTGGGTTCATGTGCTAACATTCACGCTTGCGGGGGGCAGGGTGGTGTTTGGTGGTTGCTCATGTTAATCTTAAAATAGCAGTATGAATGATTTTGCAACTTGCCTCAAAGGCCATAAACTAGTGCCCTTTTAGTAGCACTTGGCTCATTGGATGTGAACCTTAACTCCACCCAGTGAGGTGTCGCTCTCCCCCTCCGGTCATCTCACCTGCTTTTCTACTGCAGGTCGTAAAGAACGTGCTTCCTATAGCGTTCTTCATATAGAATTTGGGTAAGTCTACCAGGAGTCTCCAGCCTTTTAAATAGAAGAGGAACTTCAGATAAGTGAAAACTGGCATGAGCTACTGCCCAATATATAAAATAGGTAAGGATTCCTAAAAAGGATTTGAAATAAAAGGGAAAAAGAAGGTAGAGCAGTAAGAGACAAACTGGAAGCAAAAAGAAATGGTACAAAAGTGTGAAGGAAATTTGGAAGGGAAAAAGGAATGAACAGAAGGAACAAAGAGAATGAAGAAAGCGAGGGGCATGGGAGGAAAATGAGAAATAAAGAGAAGGAAAGCGAAAGTTACTGCGATGGAAACACAAAGGGAAAGGAGTGATGGACAGAAAAGTGGAGGCCCAACATTCCAGGTCTTAAAAGGCAGGAGCCTGCACATGTTTAACAAGAGTGGCATCTATGCAGCTCCTGCACACCCTTCTCTGACACGGAGCCTGGTTTGTTATTTTTTTAATTTTTTTTTTTTTTTAATTAGATCATAGGTAGGAAATTTAATGCTTAACACCTTTCAGTAAACTAATCTGGATTAGCCTGTGAGCTACTGGCAGCTCACGATAGACATTTGGAGAATCCTGGTGTACTTTATTTCAGTAAGTTTCTGATGTACACGTCAACATGCAGAGTTCACCAGTCGTTTACCATCATGGATCTCGAGGTACTGAAAGACTAATCTGAGCATAAGCTAAATTTCTAAAGGGTCTATCGAATTACTGTTTTTTTGTGGGGGATGGGAGATATTCCTGAGGGGCGGGGGAGATTCCAGAGAGGCCAGATGAAGACACCATTACAGTCCTGTGGGAACTGCCCTCAAGTTCTCACAAAGGCAAGTCCCTGGTCTGTGTTCTTTGCCTTCCAGTCAGCCACCAAATGAGAACTGCAATGCTTGCTCGGTCTTCACGTCTAAGACACTAAGCGTGAGGGGGAGAGACTGAGATGAGCCCATTACAACATGCATTGTCAACAGATAACACCATCCTTAAAGGACCTGGGTCTCAAGCGATGAGGAAAATGATGCCAAGGAAGCTGAGGGAGAGACTTCGGATGTAGAACTTAAATTGCCAACATTAAAGGTCAAGCAACCAAAAAGTTGGAGACCATGGGTAAATCATTGATAACTGCCAGTCATGAAAATCCTACTCAAGGGTGTATAAGTGGAGCCTCTACTTGGAACATTTGCTGACTGCAGGTACGCCGTCAGACCGAACACCTCTGATCCTTCGAAAGACTCCACAGGAGAACACGAGAAATCAGTCGTGAAAAGATGCTCGAGAGTCAAACAAGACTGGCTGCTAGCAGAACTCTGAAGCTCGATGACTGATGTGCCTTTGAAGGACTTCAACACCGAAGAGGAAGACTGAGTCTTGACACCCAAGAAAAGATGGCAGAGATAGAACCAAAAAAAAGCGTCCTGAAGCTGAGATGGCTGCTCATCCAGAAAGAGGGATGTCAATGAGTCTGAAGGGGTTTCACATACCTCAAACGACTTGGACAACGTAAGAACACATGGACAAAGAGGTAAAGGAACTTGTCTCCCCTTTCTCAAGAGGAGGAATGTAGGAAGTTGGCTCTGTATGCACTATTTCAAAGTAAAGAATAGTATGCACAGAGTCCAAGGGTTCCCCTTAGAGCTAAGATAGTGGCAAAAAGAGAATACTAATGCTCTATTTTGTGGTAGTGTGGTCGAGCAGTAGGCTTATCAGAGGGGTAGTGTTAAGCATGTGTTGTACATACACAGAGGCAATAAATGAGGAACACACACTCAGACAATTCCAGGCCAATAGGTTTTTGTATAGAAAAATATCTTTTCTTAGTTTATTTTAAGAACCACAGGTTCAAATTCTACATGTAATATCTCATTTGAAAGGTATTGCAGGTAAGTACTTTAGGAACTTTGAATAATCACAATAGCATATATATACTTTTTACATAAAACACATATAGCTGTTTTAAAAGTGGACACAGTGCAATTTTCACAGTTCCTAGGGGAGGTAAGTTAATGTTAGTTCTTGCAGGTAAGTAAACCACCTACGGGGTTCAAGTTTGTGTCCAAGGTAGCCCACCATTGGGGGTTCAGAGCAACCCCAAAGTTACCACACCAGCAGCTCAGGGCCGGTCAGGTGCAGAGTTCAAAGTGGTGCCCAAAACAGATAGGCTTCAATGGAGAAGGGGGTGCCCCGGTTCCAGTCTGCCAGCAGGTAAGTACCCGCATCTTCGGAGGGCAGACCAGGTGGGTTTTGTAGGGCACCGGAGGGGGGGGGGGGGGGGGTGGACACACAAGTCCACACAAAGTACACCCTCAGCAGCGCGGGGGTGGCCGGGTGCAGTGTGCAAACAAGCGTCTGGTTTGTAATAGGAATCAATGGGAGACCAAGGGGTCTCTTCAGCGGTGCAGGCAGGCAAGGGGGGGGCTCCTCAGGGTAGCCACCACCTGGGCAAGGGAGAGGGCCTCCTGGGGGTCACTCCTGCACTGGAGTTCCGATCCTTCAGGTCCTGGGGGTGCGGGTGCAGGGTCTTTTCCAGGCGTCTGTATTTCAGTCAGGCAGTCGCGGTCAGGGGGAGCCTCGGGATTCCCTCTGCAGGCGTCGCTGTGGGGGCTCAGGGGGGACAACTTTGGTTACTCAGTCTTGGAGTCGCCTGGGGGTCCTCCCTGTAGCGTCGTTTCTTCACCAGTCGAGTCTGGGTCGCCGGTTGCAGTGTTGCAAGTCTCACGCTTCTGGCCGGAATTGCAGGGGTGTAGGAAGTTGGCTCTGTATGTACTATTTCAAAGTAAGGAATAGTATGCACAGAGTCCAAGGGTTCCCCTTAGAGGTAAGATAGTGGCAAAAAGAGATAATACTAATGCTCTATTTTGTGGTAGTGTGGTCGAGCAGTAGGCTTATCCAAGGAGTAGTGTTAAGCATTTGTTGTACATACACAAGACAATAAATGAGGTACACACACTCAGAGACAAATCCAGCCAATAGGTTTTTCTATAGAAAAATATTTTTTCTTAGTTTATTTTAAGAACCACAGGTTCAAATTCTACATGTAATATCTCATTCGAAAGGTATTGCAGGTAAGTACTTTAGGAACTTCAAATCATCAAAATTGCATGTATACTTTTCAAGTTATTGACAAATAGCTGTTTTAAAAGTGGACACTTAGTGCAATTTTCACAGTTCCTGGGGGAGGTAAGTTTTTGTTAGTTTTACCAGGTAAGTAGGACACTTACAGGGTTCAGTTCTTGGTCCAAGGTAGCCCACCGTTGGGGGTTCAGAGCAACCCCAAAGTCACCACACCAGCAGCTCAGGGCCGGTCAGGTGCAGAGTTCAAAGTGGTGCCCAAAACACATAGGCTAGAATGGAGAGAAGGGGGTGCCCCGGTTCCGGTCTGCTTGCAGGTAAGTACCCGCGTCTTCGGAGGGCAGACCAGGGGGGTTTTGTAGGGCACCGGGGGGGACACAAGTCCACACAGAAATTTCACCCTCAGCAGCGCGGGGGCGGCCGGGTGCAGTGTAGAAACAAGCGTCGGGTTCGCAATGTTAGTCTATGAGAGATCTCGGGATCTCTTCAGCGCTGCAGGCAGGCAAGGGGGGGATTCCTCGGGGAAACCTCCACTTGGGCAAGGGCGAGGGACTCCTGGGGGTCACTTCTCCAGTGAAAGTCCGGTCCTTCAGGTCCTGGGGGCTGCGGGTGCAGGGTCTCTCCCAGGCGTCGGGACTTTAGGTTCAAAGAGTCGCGGTCAGGGGAAGCCTCGGGATTCCCTCTGCAGGCGGCGCTGTGGGGGCTCAGGGGGGACAGGTTTTGGTACTCACAGTATCAGAGTAGTCCTGGGGTCCCTCCTGAGGTGTTGGATCGCCACCAGCCGAGTCGGGGTCGCCGGGTGCAGTGTTGCAAGTCTCACGCTTCTTGCGGGGAGCTTGCAGGGTTCTTTAAAGTTGCTGGAAACAAAGTTGCAGCTTTTCTTGGAGCAGGTCCGCTGTCCTCGGGAGTTTCTTGTCTTTTCGAAGCAGGGGCAGTCCTCAGAGGATGTCGAGGTCGCTGGTCCCTTTGGAAGGCGTCGCTGGAGCAGGATCTTTGGAAGGCAGGAGACAGGCCGGTGAGTTTCTGGAGCCAAGGCAGTTGTCGTCTTCTGGTCTTCCGCTGCAGGGGTTTTCAGCTGGGCAGTCCTTCTTCTTGTAGTTGCAGGAATCTAATTTTCTAGGGTTCAGGGTAGCCCTTAAATACTAAATTTAAGGGCGTGTTTAGGTCTGGGGGGTTAGTAGCCAATGGCTACTAGCCCTGAGGGTGGGTACACCCTCTTTGTGCCTCCTCCCAAGGGGAGGGGGTCACAATCCTAACCCTATTGGGGGAATCCTCCATCTGCAAGATGGAGGATTTCTAAAAGTTAGAGTCACTTCAGCTCAGGACACCTTAGGGGCTGTCCTGACTGGTCAGTGACTCCTCCTTGTTTTTCTCATTATCTTCTCCGGCCTTGCCGCCAAAAGTGGGGCCTGGCCGGAGGGGGCGGGCAACTCCACTAGCTGGAGTGTCCTGCTGGGTTGGCACAAAGGAGGTGAGCCTTTGAGGCTCACCGCCAGGTGTGACAATTCCTGCCTGGGGGAGGTGTTAGCATCTCCACCCAGTGCAGGCTTTGTTACTGGCCTCAGAGTGACAAAGGCACTCTCCCCATGGGGCCAGCAACATGTCTCGGTTTGTGGCAGGCTGCTAAAACTAGTCAGCCTACACAGATAGTCGGTTAAGTTTCAGGGGGCACCTCTAAGGTGCCCTCTGTGGTGTATTTTACAATAAAATGTACACTGGCATCAGTGTGCATTTATTGTGCTGAGAAGTTTGATACCAAACTTCCCAGTTTTCAGTGTAGCCATTATGGTGCTGTGGAGTTCGTGTTTGACAAACTCCCAGACCATATACTCTTATGGCTACCCTGCACTTACAATGTCTAAGGTTTTGTTTAGACACTGTAGGGGTACCATGCTCATGCACTGGTACCCTCACCTATGGTATAGTGCACCCTGCCTTAGGGCTGTAAGGCCTGCTAGAGGGGTGTCTTACCTATACTGCATAGGCAGTGAGAGGCTGGCATGGCACCCTGAGGGGAGTGCCATGTCGACTTACTCGTTTTGTCCTCACTAGCACACACAAGCTGGCAAGCAGTGTGTCTGTGCTGAGTGAGAGGTCTCCAGGGTGGCATAAGACATGCTGCAGCCCTTAGAGACCTTCCTTGGCATCAGGGCCCTTGGTACTAGAAGTACCAGTTACAAGGGACTTATCTGGATGCCAGGGTCTGCCAATTGTGGATACAAAAGTACAGGTTAGGGAAAGAACACTGGTGCTGGGGCCTGGTTAGCAGGCCTCAGCACCCTTTCAATTGTAAACATAGCATCAGCAAAGGCAAAAAGTCAGGGGGCAACCATGCCAAGGAGGCATTTCCTTACAAGGGGTCTTTAAAGTTGCTGCTCTGGAAACAAAGTTGCAGTTTTTGTTGAACAGGGCCGCTGTTCTCGGGAGTTTCTTGGTCCTTTTAGAGCAGGGCAGTCCTCTGAGGATTCAGAGGTCGCTGGTCCTGGGGATAGTGTCGCTGGAGCAGTTTTCTTCCGAAGGGGGGAGACAGGCCAGTAGACCTGGGGCCAAGGCAGTTGGTGTCTCCGTCTTCTCTGCATGGTTTTTCAGCTCAGCAGTCCTCTTATTCTTAGGTTGCAGGAATCTGAGTTCCTAGGTTCTGGGGAGCCCCTAAATACTGAATTTAGGGGTGTTTTTAGATCTGGGAGGGCAGTAGCCAATGGCTAACTGTCCTTGAGGGCGGGTACACCCTCTTTGTGCCTCCTCCCTGAGGTGAGGGGGGCACATCCCTATTGGGGGAATCCTCTTTCTACAAGATGGAGGATTTCTAAAAGTCAGTCACCTCAGCTCAGGACACCTTAGGGGCTGTCCTGACTGGCCAGTGACGACTCCTTGTTTTTCTCATTATCTCTCCTGGACTTGCTGCCAAAAGTGGGGGCTGGGTCCAGGGGGCGGGCATCTCCACTAGCTGGAGTGCCCTGGGGCATTGTAACACGAAGCTTGAGCCTTTGAAGCTCACTGCTAGGTGTTACTGTTCCTGCAGGGGGGAGGTGTGAAGCACCTCCACCCAGAGCAGGCTTTGTTTCTGTCCTCAGAGCACGAAGGCTCTCACCGTATGGGGTCAGACACTCGTCTCAGCAGCAGGCTGGCACAGACCAGTCAGTCCTGCACTAAACAATTGAGTAAAATAGGGGATATCTCTAAGATGCCCTCTGTGTGCATTTTTTAATACATCCAACACTGGCATCAGTGTGGGTTTATTATTCTGATAAGTTTGATACCAAACTTTCCAGTATTCAGTGTAGCCATTATGGAGCTGTGGAGTTCGTTTTTGACAGACTCCCAGACCATATACGCTTATGGCTACTCTGCACTTACAATGTCTAAGGTTTTGTTTAGACACTGTAGGGGCATAGTGCTCATGCACCTATGCCCTCACCTGTGGTATAGTGCACCCTGCCTTAGGGCTGTAAGGCCTGCTAGAGGGGTGACTTATCTATGCCACAGGCAGTGTGAGGTCCAAAACTCACACACAGATATTTAAGGCCAAGGGGAGGCCACTGCCAACAGGCCATGGCTTAACCCATCGAAAAGGTGACCAAACATCGGCACTGAAAAAGGCCAGGGATTTGCCGAAGACTTTGACGCCGATCGAAATTCCGGCACCGAACGATCTCGACACCCGAGAGTTCAACTCACCCAAAGTGAGAAATAAATTCGAAACCGAAAGACTATCTGAAACCTTGGTACTGAAAAAAGCGGCTTTGGAGCCGAAAAGAAGCTCTTTCACAGAAGAGCAAGGACTTTCCAGCCAAATGAAGGAAAGACCCAGATTTGAGCAGGAATTAAGTATGGAAGAACTGAACCATACTCAAAGGAGGTTGCATATCCAGAAAGAGACTGGAAAAATACAAACTACCTCCAATCATCAAGTCTAAAAGGAAACTCTCATTTCAGGAGACAGAAATGCAGCCTAAGGCAAAGGTGGTTAGAGACGAATCCCCACCACCAAGGTTTTCACCACAACCGTCCCCACCACACTCAGCACGACTGTCTCCAGTGGGAACACCTCCAATGCAGTCACCCACACATACAGGGATGACACAGGATGATGCTGATGCATGGGACTTATATGATGCACCAGTTTCAGATAACAGTTCGGATTGTTATCCAACAAAGCTGTCACCTCCAGAAGACAGTACTGCGTATACGCAGGTACTATCCAGGGCAGCTACGTTCCACAACGTAGAAATGCACTCTGAGCCAATAGAGGATGATTTCCTGTTCAACCGCTTGGCATATACCCACGCTTCCTATCAGTCTGCCAATGCTCCCGGGTATGCTCAAACACGCAAAGCAAGTATTCCAGGAGCCAGTTAAGGGAAGGGCTATCACGCCTAGGGTTGAGAAGTACAAGCCGCCCCCAACAGATCCTGTGTTCATAACACAACAACTTACACCGGACTCAGTGGTTGTAGGAGCAGCAAGAAAGAGCAAACTCTCAATCGTCAGACGCTCCACCGCCTGACAAAGAGCAGAAAGTTTGACGCTGCGGGCAAACGAGTGGCAGCACAAGCGCCAATCAATGGCAGATTGCTAATTCGCAAGCCCTCCTTGCTCGCTACGACAAGGCACACTGGGACGAGATGCAACACTTACAGCACTTGCCCAAGGAACATCAGAAACATGTCCAACAGGTTGTGGAAGGACAGGCCATATCTAACAACCCGATAAGGTCTGCCCTAGACTCTGCAGACACAGCAGCACTAACGGTCAACACGTCGGTAACCATTCGCAGGCATGCGTGGTTAAGAAGTTCTGTATTCAAGCCAGAGATCCAACAAGCAGTGTTGAACATGCCATTTTAATCAGGAATAGCTGTTTCGGCCAGAAGTTGACATAGCAATTAAGAAGTTGTAAAAAGACACGGACACAGCCAAAGCCATGGGCGCCCTCTATTCCCCACAAGTCAGGCACCTTTTAGGAAACCAAAATTTAGAGGAGGTTTTCGACAGCAAACATCAGCCTTCCACCTCTCAAACCAGACCCACCTATCGGGCACAATATCAAAGGGGAGGGTTTTGTGGTTCCTATAGAGGACAATTCACAAGAGGAAGGGGTAAGTTCCAAGCAACCAAGCCAGACTAAACAGTGACTTCGTCACAAAACCCCAACACTTATCACCGGTGGTGCACAGATGCATGGGTCCTATCAATTATCCAACATGGTTATTGCATAGAATTCACAAAATTCCCGCCAGATGTGCCACCAAGAACACACAATCTGTCCAAACACTTACCTCTATTACAAATAGAGGTCCAAGCACTTACAAAAACAAGCAATAGAACTAGTACCCAATCATCAGAAAGGAACAGGTGTCTACTCACTATTTCCTAATTTCAAAAAAGGACAAAACGTTAAGACCCATCTTAGATCTCTGAACACTGAATCTCTTAATCAAATCAGACCACTTCCGCATGGTAACACTTCAAGACGTGGTTCCCTTACTAAAAAAAGGAGGAATACATGTCAACATTGGATCTCAAGTGTAAGGAAATGCCTCCTTGGCATGGTTACCCCCTGACTTTTTGCCTTTGCTGATGCTATGTTTACAATTGAAAGTGTGCTGAGGCCTGCTAACCAGGCCCCAGCACCAGTGTTCTTTCCCTAACCTGTACTTTTGTATCCACAATTGGCAGACCCTGGCATCCAGATAAGTCCCTTGTAACTGGTACCTCTGGTACCAAGGGCCCTGATGCCAGGGAAGGTCTCTAAGGGCTGCAGCATGTCTTATGCCACCCTGGAGACCCCTCACTCAGCACAGACACACTGCTTGCCAGCTTGTGTGTGCTGGTGAGAACAAAATGAGTAAGTCGACATGGCACCCCCCTCAGGGTGCCATGCCAGCCTCTCACTGCCTATGCAAGTATAGATAAGTCACCCCTCTAGTAGGCCTTACAGCCCTAAGGCAGGGTGCACTATACCATAGGTGAGGGCACCAGTGCATGAGCACTGTGCCCCTACAGTGTCTAAGCCAAACCTTAGACATTGTAAGTGCAGGGTAGCCATAAGAGTATATGGTCTGGGAGTCTGTCAAACACGAACTCCACAGCACCATAATGGCTACACTGAAAACTGGGAAGTTTGGTATCAAACTTCTCAGCACAATAAATGCACACTGATGCCAGTGTACATTTTATTGTAAAATACACCCCAGAGGGCACCTTAGAGGTGCCCCCTGAAACTTAACCGACTATCTGTGTAGGCTGACTAGTTTTAGCAGCCTGCCACAAACCGAGACATGTTGCTGGCCCCATGGGGAGAGTGCCTTTGTCACTCTGAGGCCAGTAACAAAGCCTGCACTGGGTGGAGATGCTAACACCTCTCCCAGGCAGGAATTGTCACACCTGGCGGTGAGCCTCAAAGGCTCACCTCCTTTGTGCCAACCCAGCAGGACACTCCAGCTAGTGGAGTTGCCCGCCCCCTCCGGCCCGGCCCCCACTTTTGGCGGCAAGGCCGGAGAAAATAATGAGAATAACAAGGAGGAGTCACTGGCCAGTCAGGACAGCCCCTAAGGTGTCCTGAGCTGAGCTGACTCTAACTTTTAGAAATCCTCCATCTTGCAGATGGAGGATTCCCCCAATAGGGTTAGGCTTGTGACCCCCTCCCCTTGGGAGGAGGCACAAAGAGGGTGTACCCACCCTCAGGGCTAGTAGCCATTGGCTACTAACCCCCCAGACCTAAACACGCCCTTAAATTTAGTATTTAAGGGCTACCCTGAACCCTAGAAAATTAGATTCCTGCAACTACAAGAAGGACTGCCCAGCTGAAAACCCCTGCAGAGGAAGACCAGAAGACGACAACTGCCTTGGCTCCAGAAACTCACCGGCCTGTCTCCTGCCTTCCAAAGATCCTGCTCCAGCGACGCCTTCCAAAGGGACCAGCGACCTCGACATCCTCTGAGGACTGCCCCTGCTTCGAAAAGACAAGAAACTCCCGAGGACAGCGGACCTGCTCCAAGAAAAGCTGCAACTTTGTTTCCAGCAGCTTTAAAGAACCCTGCAAGCTCCCCGCAAGAAGCGTGAGACTTGCAACACTGCACCCGGCGACCCCGACTCGGCTGGTGGCGATCCAACACCTCAGGAGGGACCCCAGGACTACTCTGATACTGTGAGTACAAAAACCTGTCCCCCCTGAGCCCCCACAGCGCCGCCTGCAGAGGGAATCCCGAGGCTCCCCCTGACCGCGACTGCCGGAACTCTAATTTCCCGACGGCTGGAAAAGACCCTGCACCCGCAGCCCCCAGCACCTGAAGGATCAGAACTTCTGTGCAGGAGTGACCCCCAGGAGGCCCTCTCCCTTGCCCAGGTGGTGGCTACCCCGAGGAGCCCCCCCTTACCTGCCTGCACCGCTGAAGAGACCCCTTGGTCTCCCATTGAAACCTACAGAGAACCCGACGCTTGTTTGCACACTGCACCCGGCCGCCCCCGCGCTGCTGAGGGTGTACTTTATGTGTGGACTCCCCCCCCCCCCCCCCCCCCCCCCCCCCGGTGCCCTACAAAAGCCCCCTGGTCTGCCCTCCGAAGACGCGGGTACTTACCTGCTGGCAGACTGGAACCGGGGCACCCCCTTCTCTCCATTGAAGCCTATGTGTTTTGGGCACCTCTTTGACCTCTGCACCTGACCGGCCCTGAGCTGCTGGTGTAACTTTGGGGTTGTTCTGAACCCCCAACGGTGGGCTACTTTGGACCCAAAACTGAGATCTGTAAGTGATTTACTTACCTGCTAAAAATAACAATACTTCTCCAGTATTGGGGTATCTTTCATAGATTCACATGCTTGAATCATTCCCCGTCGTTGAAGTGGGAGTCCCACGGTACATAGAAAGCAGTAAATAGAGAAACTTTTTTTTTTTACTGTAATCCATAGGAAAAAACATTCAATTATAGAACTATTAGCCTCTTTATAAAGAGCCCAAACTTCAACCAATCAGACGTGACCACCTCCTCAGAACCCTCAGCACAGAGGCTCAGTCTGTCAGATTTTCTACTGCACGTTGTGTGTAAGGGAGTCTCCCTGAGCTCTGCTCAGTTTTCCATCTCTTCAAGAGAAATCCTTAGAAATTTTTCACTTCACTTTTTTCTTCAAGACTTTTTTCCATCATGTCCGCAAGAAAAGGCCTTTTTAGACCTTGTGGGGACCTGTGGCAAATTGAGACTTCACTGTGAGGATCCTCACAAAGAATGTATCTATTGCTTACATCCAGAGCATAAGGTCAAGGACTGTAAGATCTGCAGGACCTTTCCTAATAAGACTGAGGGACAGAGAAGCCAGGCTCCTACTTTGGCTCCAGAAGAAGGCAAGAGAAGCTCTTTCTGAAGAGGAGAGTGACACTTCAGTGACCTCAAGGAAAAGAAAGAGGTCTGTGGAGAGCCTATCCCCTACAAGCAGTAACTCAGCCAAGAAGCTGCATGCTTTTAAGGACACCAGGGATCTACCTTCAACATCTAAGGTAGCAAGTGGCAGGGTTCACTCAGAACCATCAACACCTGCTTCTTCAAAGAAGCTTAAAAAGCCTTCAAGTTCACTGCCTCCGACGTCCAAAAAAATCTACACCGTCGACAAGCACTCCGTCGACGACAGGTCTACCTGTGACAACGACCACGATGACGGCTACGTTTACAGCTCCTCCGTCACCGATGATAGTGACTTCGTCTCCGCTGTTGTCTACGACGATAACATCGGTGAGTCTGAAGTATGGTCCGTCCTCGTCGCACACTTTGAAGATCACTAAGAAGCCGTCGACGGGTAAGAAGCTAAAATCTTTGCCGTCGACGCATTCATCGACTAAGAAATTCAGGAGGTCGCCGTCGGTTTCGCCGACGAAGATTCCATCGATGCGCCTGATAGCAAACTCCGTCGATGTCAACCCCGTCGACCGGTGACGCAGTGACATTAGCTTCGTCGACGGGTCCTTCGTCGACACTGGTACCACAAACTACACCGACGGCCCCGTCGACGCCTGCTCCGTCGACGGTTAATTTTCCTGGGGCATCTCCTTACCTACCGCAAAGAATTTTACCTGTACAAAGCAGGTCCTCTTTATTACTACCATCGCATACATCGTCTAGCAAGGTTGCACCCGTTCCTCCGCAGCATATTTTTGCTGATGATGATGGCGATGGGTACTCTGGCGGATTTTTTCAGGTAGCGCATAGTCTGTCCGAACTACGTATAAAATGCCAAGAGGAAGATGAAGAAGAGGATCTGCAGTCTTTTTCACACCAACAGGATCAAGGACATTTCGAACAACCAGAACAGACAGTTCAAATGCCGGTATCATTGATTAACAACCTTCAGCAAATGATGCAGGACTACTATGCGAGGTTCCCCCGCCTGGTTCTTCTACACCGGTACAGCCTCCACAGACACCAGTGTCCACTCCAGCTAGGCCTTAAGGATTCCCAGACCCTACCACAGCACCTCCATCGGTTCAGGGTATTGCGTCACCGTCATCCGAGGAGGAACAGGAAGAAGGGGAGATACAGGACTCAGACTCTTTAATACCGGAATGGGATGAATATCAGATCCAGACCTTATCTCAGTCTACACCACCGCCAGTAGACTCTCCACCGCAGGACATTGGGGGTTTCCATAGTGTCATGGAGAGAGCTGCTAAAAGATTCCAGCTACCGATTACGTCAAAACAATCAGATTGCTTTCTTTATGACTTTAAAGAAGACACTAGAAAATCGGTAAGGGCCATTCCCATTGTCGATTTCATCTGGGAAGAAGGCTTAAGTCATGCAGACTCCGTCCTCCATTCCTGCAGTCTTGCCCAGACTAGAAAAGAAATATGAGGCTCCTGAGAACTCCCCAGCATGTCTAATCAGCCATCCTAAGCCGGATTCGGTTATCTCACAAGCAGCTCAGAGAAGATCCAGGAATCCGTCAGCTTCTCTGACTGCTCCTCCAGACAAGGAAGGACGGCGTCTGGACTCCATAGATAAAAAAAATGTCAACCTTGGCTGCCACCACTGTTAGAGCGGCCAACTCTCTAGCGATACTTGGGAGATACGATCGTCAGATGTGGTCTGACATGTCACAATTCATTGACATGATACCTGAATCCAGTAGAGCAGAGGCACGCAGAATTCTTCAAGAAGGAGAAAAGATTTCGGCTGAAATCATAGACTCTGCCATTGATGTTTTCGACAATTTGCCGGGGGGGTGGTTCTCAGACGCCAAGGGTGGCTAAAGGCTACCTCTTTTAGGCCGGAAGCTCAGTTAAGTGTTAGACATGCCGTATGATGGCGAGCTTTTGTTTGGAAAACATGTCGACGATGCATTGCAGTCTATCAAGGCAGACACTGAAACAGCCAGGTTGCTTGCAACGCTGCAGTACAAGAGGCAACCCTTTCGGGGAGCGAGAGGGAGAGGTACTTTTTCACATAGAGGAGGTTTTCAGCAATATCGACCTTACTTCTCTTACCAAGGGCAATTTCGCTCAACCTATGGCCAACAACAACAGCATTCCTTTCGCCAGCAATCAGCTTGCTTCAGGCAACAAACGAGAGGAAAGTCTGATTTCAGAACCAAGGAAACAGCTAGAAAGCAGTGACCCTCATCAAGTGCCTGCACCCAGCCCCTACACCGACACACGTATAGGGGGCACAATTTCCGGATCTCTACACCAATGGTCCAGAATAACAAGACCGATGGGTTTTGGATATTATCAATCGGGGGCATACACTAGAATTCAACCAGCCTCCTCCTCAAGTACCACCAAGAGGCCCCCCGCCAGCCCATCTCAACGAGCTTATGGAACAGATTGCTATCTTAATGAGCAAGGGAGCAATAGAGATCGTGCCAAGAAACCAGAGGGGGACAGGTTTTTACTCCCGTTTTTTCCTTATCGGGAAGAAAACCGGAGACTGGAGGCCTATTCTCGATCTTAGTTCGCTCCACAGTTACCTCGGGAAGCAATCTTTTCGCATGATCTCTCCAAGACGTTCTGAGCCTCCTCAACCGAGGGGATTTTATGACCTCGTTAGAGCTTCAGGACGCATATTTCCACATTCCAATTCACCCCAATCATCGGAAATTCTTGCGGTTCAGGGTCGCAGGCATTCACTACCAGTTCAGAGTGCTTCCGTTTGGCCTCAAGTCAGCTCCAAGAGTGTTCACCAAGGTTTTGGCGCCAGTGGCAGCCCACCTCAGGCAATTAGGGGTACAGGTGTTCCCATACCTAGACGACTGGCTAATAAAAGCACGTACAGCGTCTAAGGCTGCCAGAGACACGGAAACATGTCTCTCCCTTTTCGGAGCTTTGGGTTTGACGGTCAATTACCCCAAGTCTCACATAGAGCCCACTCCAAACATCACGTTTCTAGGAGCCATCTTAGACACTTTACAAGCGAAAGCCTTTGCTTCACAGGACAGAAGACAGACACTTCGAAACTTAGCAGCACAGCTCAGCAAAAAAAGGTCCGTTTCAGTGCGGACTTACAAGTCTTTTCTAGGGATACTATCGTCTTGCATTCCATTGATAAAGAACTGTCGCCTGCACATGAGGACTCTTCAGCAACAGCTAGACAACCAATGGAAACAGACAGAAGGCTCTTTCGACGAGCTAGTACAAATCACCCCTGCAGCGAAGCAGGCTTTCAGGTGGTGGAAAGAAACTCCCCTAGTGTAAGGAAATGCCTCCTTGGCATGGTTGCCCCCTGACTTTTTGCCTTTGCTGATGCTATGTTTACAATTGAAAGTGTGCTGAGGCCTGCTAACCAGGCCCCAGCACCAGTGTTCTTTCCCTAACCTGTACTTTTGTATCCACAATTGGCAGACCCTGGCATCCAGATAAGTCCCTTGTAACTGGTACTTCTAGTACCAAGGGCCCTGATGCCAAGGAAGATCTCTAAGGGCTGCAGCATGTCTTATGCCACCCTGGAGACCTCTCACTCAGCACAGACACACTGCTTGCCAGCTTGTGTGTGCTAGTGAGGACAAAACGAGTAAGTCGACATGGCACTCCCCTCAGGGTGCCATGCCAGCCTCTCACTGCCTATGCAGTATAGGTAAGACACCCCTCTAGCAGGCCTTACAGCCCTAAGGCAGGGTGCACTATACCCTAGGTGAGGGTACCAGTGCATGAGCATGGTACCCCTACAGTGTCTAAACAAAACCTTAGACATTGTAAGACTCTTTGAACCTAAAGTCCCGACGCCTGGGAGAGACCCTGCACCCGCAGCCCCCAGGACCTGAAGGACCGGACTTTCACTGGAGAAGCGACCCCCAGGAGTCCCTCTCCCTTACCCAAGTGGAGGTTTCCCCGAGGAATCCCCCCCTTGCCTGCCTGCAGCGCTGAAGAGATCCCGAGATCTCTCATAGACTAACATTGCGAACCCGACGCTTGTTTCTACACTGCACCCGGCCGCCCCCGCGCTGCTGAGGGTGAAATTTCTGTGTGGACTTGTGTCCCCCCCGGTGCCCTACAAAACCCCTCTGGTCTGCCCTCCGAAGACGCGGGTACTTACCTGCAAGCAGACCGGAACCGGGGCACCCCCTTCTCTCCATTCTAGCCTATGTGTTTTGGGCACCACTTTGAACTCTGCACCTGACCGGCCCTGAGCTGCTGGTGTGGTGACTTTGGGGTTGCTCTGAACCCCCAACGGTGGGCTACCTTGGACCAAGAACTGAACCCTGTAAGTGTCTTACTTACCTGGTAAAACTAACAAAAACTTACCTCCCCCAGGAACTGTGAAAATTGCACTAAGTGTCCACTTTTAAAACAGCTATTTGTCAATAACTTGTAAAGTATACATGCAATTTTTATGATTTGAAGTTCCTAAAGTACTTACCTGCAATACCTTTCGAATGAGATATTACATGTAGAATTTGAACCTGTGGTTCTTAAAATAAACTAAGAAAAGATATTTTTCTATAGAAAAACCTATTGGCTGGATTTGTCTCTGAGTGTGTGTACCTCATTTATTGTCTTGTGTGTGTACAACAAATGCTTAACACTACTCCTTGGATAAGCCTACTGCTCGACCACACTACCACAAAATAGAGCATTAGTATTATCTATTTTTACCTCTAAGGGGAACCCTTGGACTCTGTGCATGCTATTCCTTACTTTGAAATAGCACATACAGAGCCAACTTCCTACAGGAACCCTTGGACTCTGTGCATACTGTAAAGAAATGGCTCCCTGTTGCAGTTACCCCCCACTTTTTGCCTGATACTGATGCTGACTTGACTGAGAAGTGTGCTGGGACCCTGCTAACCAGGCCCCAGCACCAGTGTTCCTTCACCTAAAATGTACCATTGTATCCACAATTGGCACACCCTGGCATTCAGATAAGTCCCTTGTAACTGGTACTTCTAGTACCAAGGGCCCTGATGCCAAGGAAGGTCTCTAAGGGCTGCAGCATGTCTTATGCCACCCTAGTGACCCCTCACTCAGCACAGACACACTGCTTACAAGCCTGTGTGTGCTAGTGAGAACAAAATGAGTAAGTCGACATGGCACTCCCCTCAGGGTGCCATGCCAGCCTCTCACTGCCTATGCAGTATAGGTAAGACACCCCTCTAGCAGGCCTTACAGCCCTAAGGCAGGGTGCACTATACCATAGGTGAGGGTACCAGTGCATGAGCACTGTGCCCCTACAGTGTCTAAACAAAACCTTAGACATTGTAAGTGCAGGGTAGCCATAAGAGTATATGGTCTGGGAGTCTGTTTTACACGAACTCCACAGCACCATAATGGCTACACTGAAAACTGGGAAGTTTGGTATCAAACTTCTCAGCACAATAAATGCACACTGATGCCAGTGTACATTTTAGTGTAAAATACACCACAGAGGGCACCTTAGAGGTGCCCCCTGAAACGTAACCAACTAGCTGTGTAGGCTGACTGGTTCCAGCAGCCTGCCACACTAGAGACATGTTGCTGGCCCCATGGGGAGAGTGCCTTTGTCACTCTGAGGCCAGTAACAAAGCCTGCACTGGGTGGAGATGCTAACACCTCCCCCAGGCAGGAGCTGTGACACCTGGCGGTGAGCCTCAAAGGCTCACCCCTTTGTCACAGCCCAGCAGGGCACTCCAGCTTAGTGGAGTTGCCCGCCCCCTCCGGCCACGGCCCCCACTTTTGGCGGCAAGGCTGGAGGGAACAAAGAAAGCAACAAGGGGGAGTCACTGGCCAGTCAGGACAGCCCCTAAGGTGTCCTGAGCTGAAGTGACTCTAACTTTTAGAAATCCTCCATCTTGCAGATGGAGGATTCCCCCAATAGGGTTAGGATTGTGACCCCCCTCCCCTTGGGAGGAGGCACAAAGAGGGTGTACCCACCCTCAGGGCTAGTAGCCATTGGCTACTAACCCCCCAGACCTAAACACGCCCTTAAATTTAGTATTTAAGGGCTACCCTGAACCCTAGAAAATTAGATTCCTGCAACTACAAGAAGAAGGACTGCCCAGCTGAAAACCCCTGCAGCGGAAGACCAGAAGACGACAACTGCCTTGGCTCCAGAAACTCACCGGCCTGTCTCCTGCCTTCCAAAGATCCTGCTCCAGCGACGCCTTCCAAAGGGACCAGCGACCTCGACATCCTCTGAGGACTGCCCCTGCTTCGAAAAGACAAGAAACTCCCGAGGACAGCGGACCTGCTCCAAGAAAGGCTGCAACTTTGTTTCCAGCAGCTTTAAAGAACCCTGCAAGCCCCCCGCAAGAAGCGTGAGACTTGCAACACTGCACCCGGCGACCCTGACTCGGCTGGTGGAGACCCGACACCTCAGGAGGGACCCCAGGACTACTCTGATACTGTGAGTACCAAAACCTGTCCCCCCTGAGCCCCCACAGCGCCGCCTGCAGAGGGAATCCCGAGGCTTCCCCTGACCGCGACTCTTTGAATCCAAAGTCCCGACGCCTGGGAGAGACCCTGCACCCGCAGCCCCCAGGACCTGAAGGACCGGACTTTCACTGGAGAAGTGACCCCCAGGAGTCCCTCTCCCTTGCCCAAGTGGAGGTTTCCCCGAGGAACCCCCCCCCTTGCCTGCCTGCAGCGCTGAAGAGATCCCGAGATCTCTCATAGACTAACATTGCGAACCCGACGCTGGTTTCTACACTGCACCCGGCCGCCCCCGCGCTGCTGAGGGTGAAATTTCTGTGTGGGCTTGTGTCCCCCCCGGTGCCCTACAAAACCCCTCTGGTCTGCCCTCCGAAGACGCGGGTACTTACCTGCAAGCAGACCGGAACCGGGGCACCCCCTTCTCTCCATTCTAGCCTATGTGTTTTGGGCACCACTTTGAACTCTGCACCTGACCGGCCCTGAGCTGCTGGTGTGGTGACTTTGGGGTTGCTCTGAACCCCCAACGGTGGGCTACCTTGGACCAAGAACTGAACCCTGTAAGTGTCCTACTTACCTGGTAAAACTAACAAAAACTTACCTCCCCCAGGAACTGTGAAAATTGCACTAAGTGTCCACTTTTAAAACAGCTATTTGTCAATAACTGGAAAAGTATACATGCAATTTTTATGATTTGAAGTTCCTAAAGTACTTACCTGCAATACCTTTCGAACAAGATATTACATGTAGAATTTGAACCTGTGGTTCTTAAAATAAACTAAGAAAAGATATTTTTCTATACAAAAACCTATTGGCTGGATTTGTCTCTGAGTGTGTGTACCTCATTTATTGTCTATGTGTATGTACAACAAATGCTTAACACTACTCCTTGGATAAGCCTACTGCTCGACCACACTACCACAAAATAGAGCATTAGTATTATCTATTTTTTACCACTATTTTACCTCTAAGGGGAACCCTTGGACTCTGTGCATGCTATTCCTTACTTTGAAATAGCACATACAGAGCCAACTTCCTACACATACTATTCCTTACTTTGAAATAGTGCATACAGAGCCAACTTCCTACATCAAGGATGCGTATTTCCACATACCCATCCATCCTTCCCACAGAAAATACTTAAGGTTTGTAATGCACAGCGTACACTATCAAAAGTGCTACCGTTCGGTATAACAGCCGCAAGGGTATTCACAAACTGCCTAGCAATAGTAGCCGCTTACATAAGGAGACAGCACATGCACGTAATCCCATATTTAGACTGGCTAATTAAAAGCAACATGCAATAAGTCATAGAAACTCTACACAAACTACGGTTCTCTATAAATTTCCAGAAATTAAATCTGCAACCATCCCAAATACAACAATACTTGGGAGCAACACTCAACACACAAAGAGTAATTGATACTCCAAGTCCACAAAGGGTCCAAGCGTTCCAAAATGTAACATCAAGCATACAGACAAACCAACACTACCCAGTAAGGTTTGTAATGAAACTTCTAGGCATGATGTCTTCATGCAAAGCCATTGTCCCAAATGCAAGATTACACATGCAACCCTTACAACAGTGCCTAGCAAAACAATAGACACAAGCACAGGATTAACTTCAAGATCTAGTGTTGAAAGACCGCCAAACGCACTTCTCGCTTCAATGGTGGAACCCTATAAATTTAAATTTAAACAAAGGGCGGCCATTCCAAGACCTAGTGCCTCAAGCTGTTATCACAACAGATGCTTCCTTGATTGGGTGGGGAGCACACCAACAAGCACAGCATACAGGGTCAATGGAACAATCAGCAAAACCAACTTCACATAAATCATTAGAAACTGCTAGCGGTGTTTCTAGCATTAAAAGCATTTCAACCACTGGTAGCCCACAAACACATCCTTGTCAAAACCGACAACATGAAAACCAGATATTATCTCAACAAACAAGGGGTGACACTCGTCACAACTGTCTTAGCACAAAAGATTTGGCATTGGGCAATTCACAATCACGTTCGCCTGATAGCACAATACATACCAGTCATTCAGAATCAGTTAGCCGACAATCTCAGTCGCGATCACCAGCAAACTCACGAATGGGAAATTCATCCCCAGATCCTACAGGATCACTTCCTCCGCTAGGGAACACCAAACATAGACCTATTCGCAACAAAAAACGCAAAATGCCAAAAGTTTGCGTCCAGGTACCCACACCCTCAATCCAAAGGCAATGCACTATGGATCAGTTGGTCTGGGATATTTGCTTACGCTTTTCCCCCCTCTCCTGCTCATTCCTTATCTGATCAACAAACAAAGTCAAAACAAACTCAAACTAATACTCATAGCACCAACCTGGGCTCGCCAATCGTGGTACACAACACTGTTGGACTTATCAGTAGTACGCCACATGAAATTACCAAACATTCCACATCTGTTAACACAACACAAACAGATCAGACACCCAAATCCAGTATCGCTCAATCTAGCAATCTGGCTCCTGAAGTCTTAAAATTCGGACATTTAAATCTTACACAAGAGTGTATGGAGGTCATTAAATAAGCAAGAAAACAAACAAGACATTGTTACGCAAACAAATGGAAAAGATTTGTTTGCTACTGCCACACTAATCAGATTCAACCACTACATGCCTCTACAAAGGACACTGTAAGCTACTTATTACACTTAGAGAAGTCTAATCTAGCATTCTCTTCCATTAAAATCCATCTCACTGCAATCTCTGCCTATCTGCAGATTACACATACAACATCACTTTTTAGAATCCCAGTCGTTAAAGCTTTTATGGAGGGACTAAAGAATCATACCCCCAAGGACACCACCAGTACCGTCGTGGAACCTTAATATTGTATTAACACGACTCATGGGGCCCACCATTCGAACCCATGCATTCGTGTGAAATGCAATATCTGACTTGGAAAGTAGCCTTTCTAATAGCTATCACATCACTTAGAGTAAGTGAGATACAAGCATTTACTATTCGGGAACCCTTTATACAAATACATAAACGAAGTGGTTCTCTGTACAAATCCAAACTTCTTACCAAAGGTCATATCACCATTCCACCTAAACCAAACTGGAACTCCCAGACTTCTTTCCGCAACCAGACTCAGTAGCCGTAAGAGCCTTACATACATTACACATAAAAAGAGCACTAATGTATTACATTCACAGAACTAAACAATTTCGTAAAACAAAACAATTGTTCGTAGCCTTCCAAAAACCTCTTGCAGGTAATCCTATATCCAAACAAGGCATCGCCAGATGGATAGTTAAATGTATTCAAACTTGCTATATTAAAGCAAAAAGAGAATTACCTATTACACCAAGAGCACATTCCACTAGGAAAAAAGGTGCCACAATAGCTTTTTCTTGGAAATATACCTATGACAGAAATATGTAAGGCAGCCACCTGGTCTACGCCTCATACACTTACTAAGCATTACTGTGTAGATGTGTTAGCAACGCAACAAGCCACAGTAGGGCAGGCTGTATTAACATTATGTTCGATGGCATCTGTCGCTGTAGATACGCATGTTCTGCAATAGCTCGCCATCTGGTGTTGGGCCGGAGTGTTACAAGTTGTTTTTCTTCGAAGAAGTCTTTCGAGTCACGGGACCGAGTGACTCCTCCTTTTGTCTCCATTGCGCATGGGCGTCGACTCCATCTTCGATTGTTTTTTTTCCGCCATCGGGTTCGGACGTGTTCCTGTCGCTCCGAGTTTCGGAGCAGAAAAAATAGTTAATTTCGGAAGATTTTCGTCGGTATTGTTGCGTTCGGGATCGGCGTACTTAGATTCAACACCGCATCAAAGATCGAAGAGCTCCGGTACCCTTCGGGGTAGTTTTTCGATCCTCCGTCGGGGCCTGGTCGGCCCGACCGCGTGCTGAGGAACGCCGATGGAACGGACCCCGTTCCGTTTCTGCCCCAAATGCCACAATAAATACCCCTACACAGACCAACACTTGGTCTGCAACCTGTGCCTGTCACCTGAGCACAGCGAAGACACCTGCGAGGCCTGTCGTGCGTTCCGGTCCCGAAAAACACTCCGAGACCGTCGAGCCAGAAGACTTCAAATGGCGTCCGCACCGACAGCCCGACGGGAGTTCGAGGAACAGGAAGAGGAAGGTACCTTCTCGATCCAAGACTCAGACTCCGAAGGATTCGACGATACACAAACCGTGAGTAAGACGTCGAAAACCACACAAAGAAACATTTACAAGGCCCAGGGGACGCCACTGCCACCAGGCCATGGCTCAACCCATAAAATCGGTGACCGACCGTCGGCACCGAAAAAGGCCCTAACAGTGCCGAGATCGTCCGACTCCGGTCGAGACACCGGCACGCAGCCTTCTCGGGACCGAGAAAGTGCTGGAGACAAGCCTCGACACCGAGATGCCGGTGTGGACACGGCTCGACGCCGAGACAGCGGCACCGAAACAGATCGACGCCGAGAGGTTTCGGCCCCGAAAAGGAAAAAAGTCACCTCGGAGCCGAAAAAACACGCAGACAAAGTTTCGATGCCGAAACAAACTGCAAGCGACCCAGCTTCAGGCTCTTATACAGAAGAGCACTCGCTAACCTCCCAAATGCAGAAGCATAGGTTTGAGGAAGAGCTACAAGCAACTGATGCGGACCATACGCAAAAGCGTATCTTCATTCAGCAGGGGACAGGAAAAATAAGCACCCTTCCCCCCCATTAGGAGAAAGAGAAGGTTGGAGTTCCAGACGGAACAAGCACCACAACCAAAAGTGGTGAAAAGAGTTACACCACCACCCTCTCCTCCGCCCGTGATTAACGTTTCACCAGCACAAACGCCATCACACTCCCCAGCTCACACCACCATGAGCCAGGGTGACCAAGACCAGGACGCATGGGACCTATACGACGCCCCAGTGTCAGATAACAGCCCAGAGGCATACCCTACAAAACCATCTCCACCAGAAGACAGCACCGCGTACTCTCAGGTGGTGGCTAGAGCAGCACAATTTCACAACGTAAGCCTCCACTCAGAACAGGTCGAGGATGATTTCTTGTTCAACACTCTCCTCCACCCACAGCTCCTACCAAAGCCTGCCTATGCTCCCTGGTATGCTCCGGCACGCAAAGGACATATTTAAGGACCCGGTCAAAAGTAGGGCAATCACACCAAGGGTGGAAAAAAAGTATAAGCCGCCTCCTACGGACCCGGCTTTCATCACAATACAGCTGCCACCAGACTCTGTTGTTGTAGGAGCAGCTAGGAAAAGGGCCAACTCTCACACATCTGGAGATGCACCACCCCCAGATAAAGAAAGCCGCAAGTTTGATGCAGCTGGTAAGAGAGTCGCAGCACAAGCTGCAAACCAGTGGCGCATCGCGAACTCCCAGGCACTACTTGCGCGCTATGACAGAGCCCACTGGGATGAGATGCAACATCTCATTGAACATCTGCCCAAAGACTTCCAAAATAGGGCAAAACAAGTGGTTGAGGAGGGACAGGCCATCTCCAACAACCAGATCCGCTCCTCCATGGACGCTGCAGATACAGCTGCACGGACAATTAATACATCTGTAACTATCAGAAGGCATGCATGGCTCCGAACGTCTGGATTTAAACCAGAGATTCAACAAGCAGTTCTCAATATGCCTTTTAATGAAAAAGAACTGTTCGGTCCAGAAGTGGACACAGCGATTGAGAAACTCAAAAAAGATACGGACACTGCCAAAGCCATGGGCGCACTCTACTCCCCGCAGAGCAGAGGGAATTACAGCTCATTCCGTAAAACGCCCTTTCGAGGGGGGTTTCGGGGTCAAAGCACACAAGCCAGCACCTCACAAGCCACACCGTCCAGTTACCAAGGACAGTATAGAGGAGGTTTTCGGGGACAATATAGAGGAGGGCAATTCCCTAGAAATAGAGGAAGATTCCAAAGCCCCAAAACCCCTACTACTAAACAGTGACTCACATGTCACTCACCCCCTCCACACAACACCAGTGGGGGGACGAATAGGTCATTATTACAGAGCATGGGAGAAAATCACTACAGACACTTGGGTTCTAGCAATTATCCAACATGGTTACTGCATAGAATTTCTACAGTTCCCTCCAAACATACCACCAAAAGCACAAAATTTAACAACACACCATTCCAATCTCCTAGAGATAGAAGTGCAGGCACTATTGCAAAAGAATGCAATCGAATTAGTGCCAAACACACAAATAAACACAGGAGTTTACTCACTGTACTTTCTGATACCAAAGAAGGACAAAACACTGAGACCAATCCTAGACCTCAGAGTAGTCAACACTTTCATCAAATCAGACCACTTCCACATGGTCACACTACAAGAAGTATTGCCATTGCTAAAGCTGCACGACTACATGGCAACTTTAGACCTCAAGGATGCTTATTTCCATATACCAATACACCCATCGCACAGGAAATACCTAAGGTTTGTATTCAAAGGAATACATTACCAATTCAAGGTACTGCCTTTCGGATTAACAACCGCACCAAGAGTCTTTACCAAATGTCTAGCGGTAGTCGCTGCACACATCAGAAGGCAGCAAATACATGTGTTCCCATATCTAGACGACTGGCTAATCAAGGCCCATTCGTTAATAGAGTGCTCAAATCACACAAATCATATCATACAAACCCTCTTCAAACTAGGGTTCACCGTCAATTTCACAAAATCCGAAATTCTGCCACGCAAGGTACAACAATACCTGGGAGCCATAATAAACACATCAAAAGGAGTAGCCACTCCAAGTCCACAAAGAATTCAAAATTTCAACACCATCATACAACGCATGTATCCAACACAAAAGATACAAGCAAAGATGGTATTACAACTCCTAGGCATGATGTCATCATGCATAGCCATTGTCCCAAACGCAAGACTGCACATGAGGCCCTTACAACAATGCCTAGTATCACAGTGGTCTCAAGCACAGGGTCACCTTCTAGATCTGGTGTTAATAGACCGCCAAACTTACCTCTCGCTTCTGTGGTGGAACAACATAAATTTAAACAAGGGGCGGCCTTTCCAAGACCCAGTGCCACAATACGTAATAACAAAAGATGCTTCCATGACAGGGTGGGGAGCACACCTCGATCAACACAGCATACAAGGACAATGGAACGTACATCAAACAAAACTGCATATCAATCACCTAGAACTTCTTGCAGTTTTTCAAGCACTAAAAGCTTTCCAACCAATAATAGTTCACAAATACATTCTCGTCAAAACAGACAACATGACAACAATGTATTATCTAAACAAGCAGGGAGGGACGCACTCCACGCAGTTAAGCCTGTTAGCACAAAAAATTTGGCATTGGGCAATTCACAACCAAATTCGCCTAATTGCACAGTTTATACCAGGGATACAAAATCAACTCGCAGACAATCTCTCTCGAGATCACCAACAGGTCCACGAATGGGAAATTCACCCCCAAATACTGAACACTTATTTCAAACTCTGGGGAACACCTCAGATAGACTTGTTTGCGACAAGGGAGAACGCAAAATGCCAAAACTTCGCATCCAGATACCCACACAAACAATCCCAAGGCAATGCCCTATGGATGAACTGGTCAGGGATATTTGCTTACGCTTTTCCTCCTCTCCCTCTCCTTCCTTACCTGGTAAACAAACTCAGTCAAAGCAAACTCAAACTCATATTGATAGCACCAACTTGGGCAAGGCAACCCTGGTACACAACGCTGCTAGACCTATCAGTGGTACCCTGCATCAAATTGCCCAACAGGCCAGATCTGTTGACACAGCACAACCAAAAGATCAGACACCCAGATCCAGCATCGCTGAATCTAGCAATCTGGCTCCTGAAATCCTAGAATTCGGGCACTTACAACTTACCCAAGAATGTATGGAAGTCATAAAACAAGCAAGAAGGCCATCCACCAGGCACTGCTATGCAAGTAAATGGAAGAGGTTTGTTTGCTACTGCCATATTAATCAAATACAACCATTACACACAACTCCAGAACATGTAGTGGGTTACTTGCTTCACTTACAAAAATCTAACCTAGCTTTCTCTTCCATTAAGATTCACCTTGCAGCAATATCTGCATACCTGCAGACTACCTATTCAACTTCCCTATATAAAATACCAGTCATTAAAGCATTCATGGAGGGCCTTAGGAGAATTATACCACCAAGAACACTACCTGTTCCTTCATGGAACCTAAATGTTGTCCTAACTAGACTTATGGGTCCACCTTTTGAACCCATGCACTCCTGCGACATACAGTTCCTAACCTGGAAGGTGGCATTTCTCATCGCCATTACTTCCCTGAGAAGAGTAAGCGAGATTCAGGCGTTTACTATACAGGAACCTTTTATACAACTACACAAAAATAAAGTCGTCCTAAGGACCAATCCTAAATTTTTGCCAAAAGTTGTTTCACCGTTCCATCTAAATCAAACAGTGGAACTTCCGGTGTTCTTTCCACAGCCAGATACCGTAGCTGAAAGGGCACTACATACATTAGATGTCAAAAGAGCATTAATGTATTACATTGACAGAACAAAGAACATCAGAAAGACTAAACAACTCTTTATTGCATTTCAAAAACCTCATGCAGGAAACCCAATTTCAAAACAAGGTATAGCCAGATGGATAGTTAAATGCATCCAAATCTGCTACCTTAAAGCTAAACGACAGCTGCCCATTACACCAAGGGCACACTCAACCAGAAAGAAAGGTGCTACCATGGCCTTTCTAGGAAACATCCCAATGCAAGAAATATGTAAGGCAGCCACATGGTCTACGCCTCACACATTCACCAAGCACTACTGTGTAGACGTGTTATCCGCACAACAAGCCACAGTAGGTCAAGCTGTATTAAGGACATTATTTCAGACTACTTCCACTCCTACAGGCTGATCCACCGCTTTTGGGGAAATAACTGCTTACTAGTCTATTGCAGAACATGCGTATCTACAGCGACAGATGCCATCGAACTGAAAATGTCACTTACCCAGTGTACATCTGTTCGTGGCATCAGTCGCAGTAGATTCGCATGTGCCCACCCGCCTCCCCGGGAGCCTGTAGCAGTTTGGAAGTTACCTTCAATTATTTATATATGTATCATCTCAACCTTAAATAAGTGCATACTTAGTCACTCCATTGCATGGGCACTATTACTACAATTCAACTCCTACCTCACCCTCTGCGGGGAAAAACAATCGAAGATGGAGTCGACGCCCATGCGCAATGGAGACAAAAGGAGGAGTCACTCGGTCCCGTGACTCGAAAGACTTCTTCGAAGAAAAACAACTTGTAACACTCCGGCCCAACACCAGATGGCGAGCTATTGCAGAACATGCGAATCTACTGCGACTGATGCCACGAACAGATGTACACTGGGTAAGTGACATTTTCATTCTGACAACTTCAACTCCTACAGGCTAAACCACCGCTTTTTGGGGATATTACCGCTTTTTAGTCTATGCACAGCATGTGTATCTGCCGCTACACATGCCACTGAACATAAAGTCACTTACCCAGTGTACATCTGTTTGTGGCATGAGACGCTGCAGATTCACATGCGCCCTCCCACCTCCCCGGTAGCCTATAGCCGTTAGTTGAATGAAAATTGTAAATATGTAAATATTCTTTTGATACACCTTAAGTACATGCATAACTACTCCATTGCATGGGCACCTCGTATACTCACAACTCCTACCTCACCCCCTGTGGGGAAAACAATCTAAGATGGAATTGACGCCCATGCGCAATGGAGCCGAAAGGGAGGAGTCACTTGGTTTTGTGACTCAAAGACTTCTTCGAAGAAAAACAACTTGTAACACTCCGAGCCAAACACTAGATGGCTGGATAATGCATAGCATGTGAATCTGCAGCGTCTCATGCAACGAACAGATGTACATTGGGTAAGTGACATTTTCCATATGTAACCTATTGTGTGTTTTTTGGGACTTGACTACAGTGGCTATAAAAGATAATGCTAAGACAAAAGCCTTGGAACTGCGCTCTTAAGTAAAAGATTTTGTGAAACAAATTTTACTAGACAGTCTATTAGGAACATTTGATTTGAGCATGTCCAGTTTTTTGGTCTTGTAGTCCTTGGATTGGTTGCAAAGTCATGCATACTGCTGTTGGTCAGCCTACAAAATATTTGTGCTTTCCCAAGCCTCAATCCTAGATGCCGGGAGAATGCACTGCACCTGAATCGAATAGCCTCAAACAGTAGTAATTTGTTTCAGGTCATACGGGGGAGGGGGGGTTGCTTCAGAATTTTTTTTTTTTAAAATCAGAAAAAGACAAAGATGTATTCTCTTGTGTCACAGGTGTATTCTTCTACTGTTCCTTTGTCAGCCTCCTGCTCTTGATTAGAACAGTCTTCCTGTAGATTTGTTACTACTTTACTTGATGCCTTGTAAACACCCATACCCTGTTTTTTAGGATCTTGGAGTCTTTATTCCTGCTCCTATGAGTCAAGGGATGCGAAGTGACTTCTTTCTGGAGGGAGGACCATTCATGCCACCAAGGTTGAAACTTGACAGGGATCCACTTGGAGGACTTGCTGATATGTTTGGACAGATGCCAGGTAAAGCTTGTAGAGGCTCTTGATCTGGTTCAGCGAAGGACAAATGGTTTGTGTGCATGTCTGAAAGGGATGCAGAATTTTATAAAGTAGTCACCAAGGTTAGTAGTTTTGTACATAAGTGTGAGGGATCACAGCTGAGTTGTTGTGCAGATTAGTAGGGTGATGCCTAACAACGTAAACTATTGCTCTGGAAGGCAACTATTTTTAGCTAGCCTGGACATACAGGGAGTCTGTAAAATGCTATGCCAATAGCTGTAAGTAAGCTTTTTGTTTAACATTGTGAATGACTGAAGGAATTGTAGTAGTGTCCTCTTTCTGGCATAGTTGCCCCCACTTACTCCAGTATTGGAACTTTGATAGATTCACATGCTTGAATCATTCCCAGTCATCGAGGTGGGAGTCCCTGGTACATTACAACTACAATGTTATGAGAAATAGTGTATACCAGCTTAAAGCCCATCACATTAGCAGTCTATCCTTTTTCTTTTTTTAGGAAAAAGATCCAAACCAGGTTTCAGCCAATCAGGCTACCCCTTCCCCCAGAACACTCCTGTGGAAAGCTCCAGTGCCTCCGGTTTTCCACTGCATGCCGTGCTAGGGAGTCTCCACTGAGCTCTGCTCAGTCACATCTTTCTGGAATTTATGCTAGTATATTGCCCCTCAGAAATTGCTGTTTCTAGTCGGATTTCCAGGTCTCTTCTCTAGACTGCTTTACACTCTGTGAATTTTCGTCATGTCTGAGGAGAGGAAGAGACTGCAAGACCTGTGGGGAAAAAAAGGCTTCACTTAGAGCACCCCCACAAAGACTGCCTTTACTGCCTTGATCCACAACACTCTGACAAGGATTGTAAGGTATGCAGAACCTATTCTAACCAGACCCTTAAAGACCGAGGGTAGGCTTCTTGTTTGGCTCCAGAAGCTGAAAAGGCAGAATCCTGTTTCTGGTTCAGACAGTGAGGACTCTATTTCCTCCAAGCAGGCTCAGAAAAGGGACATATCTCAGACTGGTCAGATGGAGGAACAACCTAAAAAGCAGCTAAAAAGACCAAACATGGGTCTTACAAAAGACAGCTCTTCAAGTTCTCCTCGCAAAAGGGCTGGAACATCACACTGGGAAAGTAGTGAATGCTTTCTCCTCAGAACATAGTCAAAAAGTGTCTTCTGAGCCTCCTCTACCACCTCCAACATCTAAGCAGTCTTTCAAAACTGTCAAACCGTTGTCGTCTGACTGTTTATACAGTGTGCTCTGCTTACAGTTTCTACACGACTACGCCATTGTTATGGCCTCCTCCGATGACTGACTGTTCCAGCGCCGAACATAGTCAATGATGGCATCCTTGCCATCGACTGTGCCGTCGACAACTCATGCAATCTTCATCACTGTAGACGACGACAGCATTGACTATACCGTTGACAGGACCTTTGGTGGATATTTCAGGGAAACCAAGGAAGTTAAAATCTGACACCGTCAAGCACATTGTCCAGTAAAGTTTCACCTTTGATTCCTGCTCATCTTTTAGAGGGTGATGAAACTGAGGGGCCATTTAAAGCAGATAGTCCTTCAGAGCTACATTTAAAGTGTCAGGATCTGGTAGACCATAACCAGTATGACCCTCAGTCCTTTTATTCTCCTGATGATCAGTATTCGTATCAGGAACAAATGATTCCTATGCCAGGATCTGTTATTTCAGACCTCCAATTAATGTTAGCAGACCTGTAGGAAAAGATTTCCACTAGTTGAATCCAAGAAGAGCAGACAATTATACCTTTACCGGTACTACCTCCTACCGCTGTTAGACCACAGGTACTAACAGTGGATGTGCCTCCACACACACCTTTTGGTTCCACCATAGGACCTGTTAACATCCAACAATGACAGGGAAGAGGGGGAATTGACAGATCATATTAGAGAATGGAATGACTTTCAGATACCTTCACCCTCTCCAGTCCCTGCAGACTCTCCACCAGGTGACATTGGTGGATTTCAGTTTTTTGGAACAGGCAGCTAAAAGGTTTGCACTACCTATGCCTACAAAGCCGATGGACTGCTTTCTCTATGACTTGAAGGCGCCCTTTAGAAAAAGCGTAACATCGATGCCCATAAAAGACTACGTATGGCGCAAGGGTATTAAGGTCATGAAAAATCCCGCCACTGTTACAGCGGTCTTGCCCCTCTTGGATAAGAAATATAAGGCACCAGATGACTCCCCAGCGTGTCTGACTGGACATCCCAAGCCGGATTCTGTTGCTCAAGCGGCACAGCGCAGGTCTAGAAATTCTTCAGCTACAATCTCTGCTCCACCTGGTAAAGAAGGGAGAAAGCTTGATAATTTTGGAAAGCGTTTATCCTTGATGTCCTCCCTTACAGTAAGGCTGTCAAACTCATTAGCTGAAATAGGAAGCTATGACAAGCAGCTATGAGCTGACATAGCTCCTTACATAGACCAACTTCCTGAGGAAGCAGAAGCAATGAAGATAGTAGAGGAAGGGGAAAAGGCTTCAGCGGAAGTCAGACACTGGAATGGGTATTGCTACTACGGCCTTTCATCAGCTATCAGGCACAGATGTTTTAAGGAGATGGGGCCGGCTTTGCGCAACATCTTTTAGACCAAAAGTACAGAGCAAAATTCTTGACTCCTGTTTTGATGAGGAAGTTCATTTAGGAAATGTCTGAGTCTTTGCAAGCTATTAAGACTGATACAGGCAATGCAAAGTCCCTGGGAACCCTGCAGTTCAGAAGGTAGCCCTTTCGGTGTGCCAGAGAAAGGAGATCCATCCTACAGAGGGGGTTCCTATCCGTCTTCCGTCTCAAATATCCAATTCTTTCGAGCCCAGTGTCAGCAGAGGCAACCTCCACAGGCAGCATATGCTAGAACCGCACATAGAACAAGAGCAGGACGACAAACCAGAGAAACTGGTCGCAGACTGTAAGGAAATGCCTCCTTGGCATGGTTGCCCCCTGACTTTTTGCCTTTGCTGATGCTATGTTTACAATTGAAAGTGTGCTGAGGTCTGCTAACCAGGCCCCAGCACCAGTGTTCTTTCCCTAACCTGTACTTTTGTATCCACAATTGGCAGACCCTGGCATCCAGATAAGTCCCTTGTAACTGGTACTTCTAGTACCAAGGGCCCTGATGCCAAGGAAGGTCTCTAAGGGCTGCAGCATGTCTTATGCCACCCTGGAGACCTCTCACTCAGCACAGACACACTGCTTGCCAGCTTGTGTGTGCTAGTGAGGACAAAACGAGTAAGTCGACATGGCACTCCCCTCAGGGTGCCATGCCAGCCTCTCACTGCCTATGCAGTATAGGTAAGACACCCCTCTAGCAGGCCTTACAGCCCTAAGGCAGGGTGCACTATACCATAGGTGAGGGTACCAGTGCATGAGCATGGTACCCCTACAGTGTCTAAACAAAACCTTAGACATTGTAAGTGCAGGGTAGCCATAAGAGTATATGGTCTGGGAGTCTGTCAAACACGAACTCCACAGCACCATAATGGCTACACTGAAAACTGGGAAGTTTGGTATCAAACTTCTCAGCACAATAAATGCACACTGATGCCAGTGTACATTTTATTGTAAAATACACCCCAGAGGGCACCTTAGAGGTGCCCCCTGAAACTTAACCGACTATCTGTGTAGGCTGACTAGTTTTAGCAGCCTGCCACAAACCGAGACATGTTGCTGGCCCCATGGGGAGAGTGCCTTTGTCACTCTGAGGCCAGTAACAAAGCCTGCACTGGGTGGAGATGCTAACACCTCTCCCAGGCCAGGAATTGTCACACCTGGCGGTGAGCCTCAAAGGCTCACCTCCTTTGTGCCAACCCAGCAGGACACTCCAGCTAGTGGAGTTGCCTGCCCCCTCCGGCCAGGCCCCACTTTTGGCGGCAAGGCCGGAGAAAATAATGAGAATAACAAGGAGGAGTCACTGGCCAGTCAGGACAGCCCCTAAGGT